>NC_057812.1:572275601-572875601 GCF_018294505.1 Triticum aestivum
CCACCGCCGCCGCCGATGATATTTTCAAATAACAAATTTGATGATATTTTTTAAAAAATTATTACTATTTTTATAAAAATATATTACTGCTTCATATTCATATTCATTTTTCTTAAATAATAAAAAAAGTGTAGACTACAATTGTTGTTAAACAGCAATTATTACTGTTTTTATAAAAAAAATATTATTGTTTCATATTCATATTCATATTCATTTTTTAAAAAGTAAAAAAAAGCTTATTTGTGGCGCACGGGTGGCTGGTGCGCCATTGCTATCTAAGAAAAAGTATACTTATGGCGCACTGTCCCGCTGGTGCGCCATTGCTATGAAAAAAACATTCTAATGGCGCACCGCCTGGGGGTGCGCCATTAGTAATCTTCCCCATCCATACACTTCGTCCCTCCCTCTCGCCAGACACTTCCCTCTCCCTCCACCGCGCTGCTCCCTCCCTCGTCCTCCCTCCACCGCGCCGCCGCCGCCGCTGCCCCGACCCACTGCGCTGCAGCCGCCCACGCGCCCCCGCCGCCTCCCTCTCCCCTTCCACCCCCTCGAGCGCCGCCTCCCTCACCTCCCTCGAAACCCTAGAAGCCCGCGACCTTCCCACCGTCTATACCCGCCTCCCCCAAGCTCACCGTCTCCGCCCTCCGTCGTCTCTGCTCCGGCCACCACCAAATCTCTCCCGTCGGAGCTGCCCCTCGATGGCGGCTAGCCTTGTCGGACGCACTCCTCGATGGCGGTGCGAGCCTCCCCGCGCGGCCTGGTTAGTCTCTCTCCCTCCCTCCCTGTCTCCCCCGCTCATCCCCATGCCCCCACGGGGCGGCGACCTAGGGTTAGGTGCGGCCGTCGTTCCCGCGTGCTCGCACGCTCCCATGCTCCCGTATCAGACAGTAGCATCTTCAGACATTCAGTAACTAGTAGATAGATAGTACATCTTCTGTTGCTGAATTTGGGTTGTTCTGTTTGTCATGCAGTTCATATCTCCCCCGGATCGCTGCCAAAGGGCCTGCACTCGCTGGATCTGTCGCGGAACAAGATCGCCAACGTCGAGGGGCTTCGGGAACTAATGAAGCTTCACGTGCTCAACCTCAGCTACAACCGAATTTCGTGCATCGGCCACGGTAAGTCGGAGACTTGGGGTTCTTGCATTGCACTTCACATCTTCTGTAAATTCCTTAGTACTAGATTTCTTTCTGGTCCATGTACACCTGCATCCTATCCAAGACAGAGATGTAACATTCCATAGGATGTATGGATCATATCTTGAATGATATGGCAGCGGCCACATTTGTTGTTGGCTGGGACCGGCCACATTCAGTAATTATTTTTTTACTACAAAAGTTCAATGTATATGCATCACATGTTATAGTCCGAGGAAAACTTCACTGAAATTGTTGTAGTTTAAAAAACAGTTAACTGAAACTGTTGTAGTCTGAAACTGTCAGGAGTTGGTAATTATCGGCAAATGTAGTCTGAAATTATTGTAGGTTGGTTCAATTGTCCATCATTTTAGCGACGACTACGTCTTCCCTCCCCCACATTGATGTTGCTGTGCTTGCGCTAGTTGGAGCTCTCTAGGAAATTTTGTGATCTAGTAATCCACTCTTCTTTCTTTACAGATGGCGTGCGCGAGCAGAGCCACCTACTTGTTTGCAACACATGCTTGCATTTTGACAGAATCAGATAGTAAAAAAGAGCACCATTTCTATGTGCATGCTGTACTAGTATGAATCTAAATGTGCCCCATATCATTATGCGTGCCTAACATGTGATTTTCCCTTCAAATGCTCTATCATAGTGACATGTATGGTGAGGGTCATGGGACTGACTGTATGGTTCTGCTGGTGGTGTGGTAATTGATTTACTTGTTTGGTTTGGTAGCTGGAGCACTGTATCAGTGGTGCTAAACTGCTCTTGTTATCTAACTGGTTGGTGCGTTATGAGCCACCGTGTTGTGTATGGCCTACCTAAGAATTGGTTAAGTAGTAAGTTGTTTAGGCTTGGCCATTTCCACTCATTGTAGATAGATAGAGTTACACTTTTGTTACATTGCGTTATCTTTCTGTAGAGTAGTAATGCTACACTTCCAGATATTTTTAGTTAGTTATCTTCTAGTAGTATTTCAAATTGAAGCCCGGAGCAGCATCACCTCTTGTGTTGTTCACTATCACATAGTTGCAGTTTGGCAAACACATGCTAGTAAATATTCTACTGTTTTGAAGTGCTTGTTGGAATATGTGTGTGAAATTATTTTGTGGCAATTGCTGCTTCTGATCAAAACAGGTACCTTATAACATCATGGAATCACAACCTTATAACAAATAATTTAAGAGGCTATGTTCTGGTTTGCTGTATCTCCACCAGTTTGGGTTGCTGAATGTGGATAATTTTTTTATCCTGTGAACTCATTGTACTGCTACAAGAATTTGGTATCATCATGTTGTAATTTTGTCAACTTGTGATGCTGCTGTTGTACCCCGAGAGGCACTTTAGTTTGCCGGAATGTCGATTAACTTCCGTTCCGGCAAATTCAGGTACTCCATATGTCCTATTTTCAGCAAAGGTGAAAGTGCGTTATATCGACTAGAGGGGGGGTGAATAGGCGATTTTTATGAAAGTCTTCAAAACGTGGGAGTTATGAAGACAAACAGAGAAGATTATGCCTATTACTATGCAGCGGAAGTTAGATTACACTAGGCCAGCCATGGTCAAGTATTCAATAAAGTGAAAGCGCAATGACAAACAGCTACAGTGTAATAAGGATCAGGTGGGAAGAAGTTATGAAGCCAAACAGATCATACATTCATGTTGTGAAGACAAAAGATGGAGCAAGCAAGCAATGGCTTCACAATGAGTAACAGTAAGAAAAAGGAAGTGAAGATGAAACCAGTGACTCGTTGAAGACAATGATGTGTTGGACCAGTTCCAGTTGCTGTGACAACTGTACGTCTAGTTGGAGCGGCTAGGTATTTAAACCTTAGGACACACAGTCCCGGACACCCAGTCCTGAACACGCAACTCAGGACACCAAGTCCTCACCGTATTCTCCTTGAGCTAAGGTCACATAGTCCTCGCCCAATCACTCTGGTAAGTCTTGAAGGTAGACTCCCAAACCTTCATAGACTTCGTTCATTGGCAATCCACAATTTCTCTTGGATGCTCTGAACGCGACGCCTAACCGTCTGGAGGATTCACAGTCCTCAAGTGTAATAAGTCTTCAGATCACACAGACAAGAAGACTTAAGTGAGGCCTAGTGTTCTCTGGCTCTGGGTGGTTAGGGCTTTTCTCCTTGCTAGGAATTTTCTCTCAAAGGCTTCGAGGTGGGTTGCTCTCAAAAGACAAAAGCCGTGCACTGAAATTTGAGCAGCCAACCGTTTATGGTTGTAGGGGGTGGGCTATTTATAGCCACTTGGCAACCCGACCTGATTTGTCCGAAATGACCCTGGGTCACTAAGGAACTGACACGTGTCTGAACGGTCAGATTTCAAATTCTCATGGCAACTTTACTTGGGCTACAAGCAAAGCTGACTTGTCCGACTCTGGACAAGATTCGCTCTCATTGTCTTCACTCGAAGACATAGGTTTTTGATTTAGGCATCACTTCAGTCATTCTGACTGGTTCTCCTGGACCCCACTTAACTGTATGGTGGTTCCTATGACTCAACACAAAAGAAAAAGAACTACGAAAGATCTAAGTCTTCGAGCTCCATAGGCTTCATAACGTGTCTTCTTTTGTCATAGTCTTCAATCTGAATATCTTCATATACCACCTTTGGCTTCAATGTCTTCATACATTTTTAGGGGTCATCTCTGGTAGTAAAACCGAATCAATGAGGGACTTCTACCTGTGTTATCCTGCAATTCTCACAAACACATTAGTCCCTCAACTAGGTTTGTCGTCAATACTCCAAAACCAACTAGGGGTGGCACTAGATGCACTTACAATCTCCCCCTTTTTGGTGATTGATGAAAAACTAGTTGAAGTTTTCAACGGGAAATATAGTCTGTGAAATTGTAAAGGATAAGGAATTGTATTCATAAGTTGCAAGGGCTCCCCCTGAAGATGTGCATATAAGTTAATTTGCTTTTGGAATGCGAATGCACATGGCAGGTTGTACTTGTGGAGATCCACTTCAGCTTATGATGGCAATCCACTATGCATGTGAAAGTATATGAAGATAATCACATGCATAATGAAAATGGACGTCTGCGGAATGAGATAAGTGCGGAATTTATCGTCGCACATGCGGAATTTATCTTCACAAAACAGGGTGGCAAACAAGTAGCAGACGACCATCGAGTTCTAGTGTTACAACTCAAAGAACCAAATGAAGCAAAAACGAGAGTTGTAAGCACTAAGAAAAATATAGCAAAACATAAAGCACCCGCCTATATGGACCCGCCTGAAGACTATCAACCCATATGCTTCTCCCCCTTTTGTCAGCAAGGACCAAAAAGGTTTGAAGACATAGAGTGTCTACTCGTTCTCAGGAGCAGCAGGGTCATTGGAGGTGCTTGGCGGTGCAGAAGAGCTGGGAGGTGCTGAAGTAGGTGGCGGTGATGTAGCATCATCTTCTTCATCAATGATTTTGGCAGTGACTGTGGCAGCAGATGAAGAAAACTCAGAGTCTTCATGTGATGGTGTGTTGTGCATCACAACCCTTCTAGGAGGTGTGGTGTCAAACTTGAATCGCTCAGTGAAGCCATCCTCTTCAAGTTCAGCTTCAGTACACATCATTGAGAGCCCTTTCCATGTACGACGACAGGTTTCATGAGTGACGAAAGCATTCTTGGTGGCAAGATTACAAAGACGATTAACATCCACCAAGAGGCTTTTCATCTGACGCTTTAGCCAGTCATGATGCATATCTTGTTTTTGATGAAGGGCCACAAGAAGCTCTCGGTCATTGAGAACACGAGCGCGCTTCTTGGGTCTTGAAGCAGTCGCACTATCAGTGGCTTCAGTTGAAGCACGGTGTGGCGCACGTGTAGTGCCAGCCAAAGGATACACCTTGGAGATGGCTTCAACACCTTCATCGTTCTAAGTGAAGCTCTGGTGTTCTGCATTCTGAAGACTCAACGGTTGCTTGGCAGGCTCAGGATATATAGCTTCAACAGAGGTATCCACATCTGGCAATAAGATCCGATGGTTGCGGGCTGAGGGCTGATATGAGAACGCAGAGTGATGCTTGATTAGTCTCATTACCCAAGGAGCATAGAACTTTAAACCAAAGAGATCTGAGCCTGATGCAGCGAGTTGGCGTATGAAGAAATCCTATGCGTTGAAGCATTTGCCATGAAGGATACAGAATATCAGAGTCTTCATTGCACCCTCAATCTTGGCATTTGGAGAGTGCCCTTTAATAGGCCAGAGAGTCCGCCAGATAATGTGATAGATTGTTCTGGGCAGGTACTCAAAGTCTTCACGAAGAACTCTGTTGGATAAGGAGCATCGAGAGGCAGTGCCTTCATCATGGAGAGCATCTGACTCATATTTGGTTCAGGCTGCTGGAATATGCTCTCAAGAGCTTCAGTGTGAAGTGGATAACCTTGCTCTAAGAGTTCGCCAGGAGTGGGCAGGCCGGTGAGCTCAATGATATCGAATGCATTGGCTTCATGATGGACGTTGCCGGTCATCCACTCCAGGGCCCAAGTCTTCGGATCTCTGTTGTATCCCTTGATGTGTAGGGTGGCATAGAATTGCAACAGAAGCTCTTCATTCCAGTGCTCTTCATCAGTTATAAACTGAAGCAGACCCACTTGCTTGAAGCAATCCAGCGCTTCCTCTAAGCAGGGCAGACCAGCAATGGCTTCAACATCAAGGTGCTTGTGCGGGAAGATGCGACCTTGGTTGTATAGGATGCATGAATAGTAGCTGCGCTGAGGATAGCTCCAGAACCTATCTGATGACATCCGTTCCCTTGAATAGGGGTTCTTGGAGCTGTTGAAAAACATATTGTCTGCCTTGAAGCTATTGATGTCAAAGGAGCCAGGTGCTGATGCAGGACCTGGGAACCTTGGCAGCCTTGGGACTGGCTTCTGTACATGAGGCCTGTGCTCAACATGGTAATCAAATTGAGGACCTGCAGTAGACTCAGGAACAGAAGTGTCTGGTTCAGTAGCTTCGCTGTCTGCTGAAGCTTTTGGTGGGGAGGGCTCCACATTGGCTTCAGTGTTGGTTGTGGCAGCCTCAACATTTTCAGCCTCCGCTTGACTAGCTGGAGGGTCAGTCACAAGCACGTTCTCCTAGAGAACTGCTTCTTGGTGTAGCGGGGGAGTGGGATCTTGTGGTACTTCTTCATTTTCTTCGGCTGATGCAGCCATAATGTCTTCAGCATAGACTTGAGGCCTTGGACCTTTGCAAAGCCTACGGAACGCAGACGACGCTTGTGGGGTTGGAGTGGGCTGGGCCTCAAAATCTTCTTCCTCTCGAGGGCGATCCGCCCATGACGCATCTTGTGCAATTGGCGTCAGAGGACGACCAATGCTGATGAGCTCGCATTGTTCATACTGAGGAAGGGCTGCATCATCTTGTACATTGTCCTGATGACCAATGTCTTCAGCAGCAATGGGTTCGGCTGCTGGTATGTTTTCAGCTCCAGGAGCCTCTATGGAAGCAGGCTCATGAACCGTCAGTTGACGTTCGGCGTTCGGGTGCACCATAGCAATAGGTTCAACTATCAAGGGCTCTGTGGGAGCAGTCCGAGATTTCTTGATCTTTCTCTTCTTCTTGCTGGGGGCAGTAGGAGAGGCTTCAGAGCTCTTCCTCTTCCTGGCTTCAGCCTCAACAGTTCTTGTCTTCTTGAGCTCTGAAGCTGTTGACCGGCTCTTTGGCTTCGAGCCAGTCGTTGCAGTTGGGAAGACAATTGGAACTTCTTCTTGCCTTGGTGCCTCTGGTTCAACTGGAATAGTCTTCTTCTTTTTCTTTGCGGCCATCTTGGGGTCGATGCCAGGACGCCCAAGTGCCTTGCGCTTCTCGGCCTCATTGTAGGCCTACACACATCTTTCTGCCAGAGACTTCATCCGCTCACGTGAACCTTGAGCTTCTGCATGCTTCTTCAGAAAGTTTTCCTTAAGTTCATGCAACATGGTCTTGAACCTCTTCACTTCTTGCACGCTGAGCTTGGCCATATGCTTCTTGAACTGAGCCTTTTCATCATCAATTTTCTGCTTTAGTTCAACTATGTGCTGTGAAATAGCAAGTTCTGAAGCAATAGCGCCTTGGAATGCGCCGCTGAGGCCAACGGGCAGCTGCAGATATTCAAAGCTGATGTCTGGTCAGGCAAACCATTCGTCGATGAAATTGTGGATGATGGCGACATCAAAGAGAGGCAAATTGTTGAAGATTTCAGCTTCTTCTTTGCTTTTGATGAGCTGCTCTAGAGCGTCATCTCCAAGATCTTCATCACTTGACAGATCTATGGCTTCGCTGCGCAGGATGGCAGCAGCTGCGAGCTCTTTGCCGGTGTGTGGCTGAGGCACTTTCGCCTTCTGGGGCTTGGAGACGTGGGATACGTCTTCAGACTGCACAATGTCTTCAGGAGGTGCAGTTGCCAACGGCTTCGCCCTTGAGATTTTTGAGGAAGGGGCCGGCTTTGAAGCTTTTGGCTTCTTTGATTGCTTTGGCTTCGGTACAGCAGGAGCTTCATCAGACTCAGAGTCAGCCGGAGGGTCATTCATGGCAGTCCCTTGGACAAAGATGTGGGTGATGAGGCCTTCAAGGTTGGCAAACGGACCGATGATATTGGGTTCTGCATCGCGTGTGCCATCTGCCCTTGGTGCGGAGGGACCAGGGTTGAAGTCTAACCCAAATTTCTTCTTGTTCTGCTTCGCTGATTGTTGGGCAAACTGGAAGTTGCGCTTGAACAGATTGTCGTCACGACACTAGAGTAGTGACGACGGATGTGCATCATCAGGCTGTGGTCCTCGGACAATGCATGGGTAGAAGCCTTGAGCAATGGCTTCATCTCTGGTCCTGGGTATGAGATTCTTGTAAATGATGTCCCCCCACGGTTTCTTGATGGCACTTTTCTCAGCATACTCTTGGGTGACGAAGCGGTATTTGAACCATTGTTCAGCCCAATAGCGTCGAATCCATTGGATTCGATTCTTGCGCTGCCCATAATTCTCTTCAGGATCTGTTTTATACATTTCTGCCTGGTCTTCAGGCAGATCTTTGGAAGTACCTTCACGTCTCTGTCTGCCCCCCTTCCTTGCTGCTGCTTCTGAAGCCATAAACTTTAACTTGAAACGCTTCAAAACTTTCAAAGGCTTCAAAGGCTTTCTTTTGCTGGACCAACAGGAACTGGCTTCAGGAGAGTTTATGTGATGCTGTAGGAATTCTGCAAATGAATGCAGACTATGAGAACCGAAGGATTCTCCCACGGACATGTACCTGTGACAGCATTAAGGTGCGAGGGAAGGGGAAGAGGTCATATGCATTCTCAGAAGGTTTTGAAGATTAATCAGTTTAGAAGACATTGACCTCATCGTGCGAAGACATTCACTCATAGATAAGAAGTTGGTTCCAGATTTGTACGAACCCACAGATCAGTACAAGTGAGGAATCTAACTACTTCATGAAGCACAAGTGAATATACTAGGCATGTTATGAGATGCAGATTGAGAGATCTAACTTGTGTGAAGATAAACTTTTTATGGTAGAAAGTGACAGAACCATGAGATCAAAAGAGGCTGTAAAAAGAAGTTTTATTTACCAGACTTGGAACTGCTAGACGGAAGTGGGAGATGATGCCGAGCAGTTCAGTCCTCCGTGCCCTAACTTGGCGACGGAAGACACCTACAGCGACGGCGGAGAGAATGATGTCCGCGGTCGGCGTGAGGACGGTGTCGGAGAGGTTGCGGCAGCGAAGCGCTTCGTCGCCGGTGTCGTCGAGAGCTAGAGGTGGCGCTAGGGTTCGTGCGAGGGTGGAAGAAGGAGATAATGACCGCGGTAAGTGTGAATTTATAGGCACAGGGGTGGCACTGTGCTATTACACAGGTGCCCCTAGCGATTCGCATCTGAGAAATGCGTGGCCAGTTTGCGGAAGTTTGGGGTTTGTTCCACGTCCCACGTACGCCTGGATTGTCGGGCGGTCATTCCTGCTTCTCCAGATTTTATGTGGAGGAATGAGCATGGAAATGGACTTTATGGTTGTCTCTATATCTTCTGCTGACAAGGACGCAGTGAAGACATTCGACGGTTTCAATAGAATGCATATGACTTGGAGAGACAGAGTTTGAGATAGAAAGCATAGAGATGTTGGGGTCCGATCACATTCACTTAGTTCAGAAAGATTCAACCAAGAAGACATAGCTATAAGTGAATGCTGTAGAGGACAGAACACTAGTATGTATACATCTATATAATCAACGTAGTGAATATAACCATGAAGACATGTTCAGTTCGAAGCCAAACCAAAAGTGAAGATATTGCAAGGTAACGCCATGAGTGAAACACTTCAAAATAGAACATTTGGTGGTGGCGTTACCCACCGTATAGGAAGTATTAGACTCAGACACGGCGCACAATTATCGTGGCGCTCCGAAGTCAAATTCCATATTAATGTATTCACACTTAGAATGTATGTCTTCATTGATTGAAGATATACTTTACTTTATGCGTTGCACATCTAAGTCATCATATGCATAAGTGTTAGGATGTGTGCCTGATCACAGGACATTTGAGGATTCCAAGATATTTAGCTCACACCGTAACTTGCAAAATCTCTTCTCATCCAAGGGCTTGGTGAAGATATCTGCCAATTGTTCTTCAGTGTTGACGTGTATGATATCAATGTCTTCCTTCACAACATGATCTCTGAGAAAGTGATGACGAATTTCAATGTGCTTTGTCTTCGAGTGCTGAACTGGGTTGTTGGCAATCTTGATTGCGCTTTCGTTGTCGCAGTAAAGTGGCACTTGCTTCAGATGAATGCCATAGTCCCTGAGTGTTTGCTTCATCCACAGAAGCTGAGCGCAGCAAGATACAGCAGCAATGTATTCAGATTCAGCAGTGGAGAGAGATACAGAGTTCTGCTTCTTTGAAGACCAACATACAAGTGATCGTCCCAGAAAGTGACATGTGCCTGATGTAGACTTGCGATCAACTTTGTCACCAGCATAATCAGCATCCGAAAATCCAACCAAGTCAAACTCTGAGCCCTTTGGATACCATAATCCTAAAGTTGGGGTGTGAGCCAAATATCGAAGAATTCGCTTCACAGCTAAGTGATGCGACTCCTTTGGTGCCGCTTGAAATCGAGCACACATGCAAACACTAAGCATAATATCTGGCCTAGATGCACATAAATAAAGCAAAGAACCAATCATGGAGTGGTATACCTTTTGATCGAACTCTTTACCATTGTCGTCAGGACCTAGATGATGTTTGGCTGGCATTGGTGTTGTGAAGCCTTTGCAGTCTTGCATACCGAACTTCTTCAGGCAATCTTTGAGATACTTCTCTTGAGATATGAAGATGCCATTGCGTTGTTGTCGTATTTGAAGACCAAGGAAGAACTTCAGCTCCCCCATCATGGACATCTGATATTGCTCTTGCATCATATATCCAAACTCTTCACTGTACTTCTGATTGGTGCAGCCGAAGATAATGTCATCCACATATATTTGGCACACAAATAGTTCACCATCATATGTCTTCGTGAAAAGAGTGGGATCCAGGGAACCAGGTATGAAGCCTTTGCTCTTCAGGAAGTATTTGAGTGTGTCATACCAGGCCCTAGGGGCTTGTTTGAGGCCATACAGTGCCTTGTTGAGCTTGTATACCATGTCAGGATGTTTTGGATTTTCAAAGCCAGGCGGTTGTGCAACATACACTTCTTCTTCAATCTTGCCATTGAGAAAGGCACTTTTCACATCCATTTGATATAGAAGTATGTTATGATGATTTGCATAGGCCAGCAGTATGCGTATGGCTTCAAGCCTAGCCACAGGAGCAAATGTTTCATCGAAGTCAATGCCCTCCACTTGAGTATATCCTTGAGCAACGAGATGAGCTTTGTTTCTGACAACTTGACCATGCTCATCTTGTTTGTTGCGGTATATCCATTTGGTGCCTATTATGTTGTGCTTCCGTGGATCAGGACGCTTAACCAGTTCCCATACATTATTCAGCTCAAACTGTTGAAGCTCTTCTTGCATAGCTTGAATCCATTCAGGTTCCATGAAGGCTTCTTCAACTTTCTTGGGTTCTGATATTGAGATGAATGCCAAGTGCCCACAGAAATTTGCTAGCTGAGTTGCCCTTGAATGAGTGAGTGGACTAGGTGCATTGATGCTATCAATTATTCTGTCAATTTGCACTTCACAGGCAACACGAGGATGTACAGGGCGAAGACTTTGCTCTTGCTGATCTGTGTTGTTGTTGGGAGGAATGTCTTCAGGCTGAGCATTGTCTTCATGTTGATCAGGTGCTGAGATGATAAGTTCTTCTTCAGGATGAGCTTCAGAAGGTATAATCTCTCTAGTTCCCATAAGCTTGATTGATTCACTAGCTGGAACTTCATCTAGCACATTTGGCAGTTGCTCTCTTTGTGAACCATTTGTCTCATCGAACCGCACATCCACTATTTCAACAACTTTGTAATGAAAGAGGTTGAAGACTCTGTAGGAGTGCGAATCCTTTCCATATCCAAGCATAAATCCCTCATGTGCTTTTGGTGCAAACTTTGAGGTGTGGTGTGGGTCCTTGATCCAGCACCTTGAGCCAAATACTCTGAAGTAACTGACATTTGGCTTCTTGCCAGTTAGGAGTTCATAAGATGTCTTGTTCAGAAGCTTGTGAAGATAAACACGATTGATTGTATGACATGCATTATCAATGGCTTCAGTCCAGAATTTTCTTGGAGTCTTGTATTCATCTAGCATCATTCTGGCCATCTCAATGAGTGTTCTGTTCTTGCGTTCGACGACGCCATTCTGCTGTGGTGTGTACGAAGCTGAGAATTCATGTGTGATGCCCAAGGTATCAAGATATGTATCAAGGCCAGTGTTCTTGAATTCAGTGCCATTGTCACTTCTGATGTGCTTTATCTTGGTGCCAAAATTGTTCATAGCTCGATTGGCGAAGCGTCTGAAGACATCCTGCACTTCAGTCTTGTAAAGGATTATGTGCACCCAAGTGTATCTAGAGTAATCATCAACAATCACGAAGCCATAGAGGCAAGCAATAGTAGTAAAAGTTGAGTAGTGAGTGGGACCGAAAAGATCCATGTGGAGCAGTTCGAAGGGTTGAGTAGTAGTCATGATTGTCTTTGAAGGATGTTTTGCCCTTGTCATCTTCCCTGCTTCACAGGCACCGCATAAGTGATCTTTCTTGAACTTGACGCCCTCAATGCCTATGACATGCTTCTTCTTTGCAAGGGTGTGGAGGTTCCTCATGCCAGCATGCCCAAGCCTCCGATGCCAAAGCCAGCATTCTGAAGCTTTTGCAAGAAGACATACTGCAAGTTGTGGCCCTGCCGAGAAATCTACCACATATAGATCATCTTTCCGATACCCTTCAAACACTAGAGACTTGTCAGATTCCATTAGTACTAGGCAACGATATTTTCCAAACATTACGATCATGTTCAAATCGCAAAGCATTGAGACAGATTAAGTTGAAGCCAAGGGATTCAACAAGCATGACTTTATCCATGTGTTGATCCTTTGAGATTGCAACTCTACCTAGACCCAATACCTTACTTTTACCAGTGTCAGCAAATGTGATGTGGCTCTTGTCGGATGAACGTAAGGTTGAGTCCATAAGAAGGCTTCTCTTGCCAGTCATGTGATTTGTACATCCACTGTCAATAATCCATTCTGAAGACTTTGAAGACGCTGGTGTCGTACCCTACAATGCAGTTAGGGGGATAGGCTTCACAAAGAGAATTGTGAAGCAAAAACAGTTGACGAACCAGTGGGTTATGAAAACTTAGATCCAGATTAGGACTAATAGGGAGAGTAGCATGCGATTCAGGAACGAAGTACATAATGATGCCATTCGGGCATTTTATCTTGCGCCCTACAAGATTTTTAAGGTCCCCAGCAATAGCGTCAGAAGATTTTGTTTTTCTGCTGGAGACCTTTCCCTGCAAAAGAGAGTTAAGCTTTCTTAACCACCCACATCTTCAAGGGTGGCTTAGAAGCAATAAGTCTAAGTGCAGCATCTGAGAATTTTGGCTTTGAAGCCTTAGCAAATAGTCTTGCAGGTGGACAATAATACTCATAGGAATAAGCAGAATAATTTTTGGTCATATGAACATGATGGTTCGATGAACCGCTCTCATATTCATATGCCTGAGTATGGTTTCCCTGCAAAACATTTGCGTTAGTGTGACTCAGGTGAGTCCTCTGGTTGTATGAAGCCTTTGGACCGTATGAAGCCTTTGGTCTAAGGTTTGTCTTCTTCAAGTGAGGTGTCATGAAGACATTCGCAGGAAGATCTTCCAGACACTTTTTCGGAACCCAGATCTTCTTCATAGGCGGTCCATTCCTGTAGTTAGTACCAATGTACCTGGCAAACACTTCACCATTCTGTTTCTTAAACAGTTTATAGTTTGCATCAAAGGATTCATCAATAATAATGGGGTTAGCACATGTGAAGCCAGATAAATTGGATGGATCTGCTGAAGGTTCCTTTGCAGCAACCCATGTGGTTTTGGGGTACTGCTCAGGTTTCCAGTAAGAGCCATCTGCATTTATTTTCCTTATGAACCCAACACCCTCTTTCCTAGGGTTTCGGTTCAGAATCTGCTTCTTGAGGACATCACATAATGTCTGATGTCCTTTAAGACTTTTATACATCCCTGTTTCAAGCAATGTCTTCAACCTAGCATTGTCATCAGCAATAGCAGTGGTATCCTCAGCAGAGGGGTTAGTTACCACATCAACAGTTGAAGATATTACAACAGCACTAGCAGTGGAACATTCAGCAATAGAAGTACCATTATCACGCTCAATGCATTTAAGACATGGTGGTTCAAATCCTTCCTGAGTGGAATTGATCTGTTCGGCGCGAAGTGACTCGTTTTCATTTTGAAGATCTTCATGAGCCGCTCTCAACTTCTCAAGTTCTTGCTTCCTTTGAAGATAATCATAGGAAAGCTTTTCATGAGTTGTTGAGAGAGTATCAAGACGATCTTCAAGTTCCTGATACTTAACGTGAAGATTTTTTATGTCTTCAATTAAGGATTCAGATCGAGTCATTTCAGCACCCAACAGATCATCGCTTCTGTCTAACAGTTTTTGAATATGTTCCATAGCTTTCTGTTGTTCAGTTGCAATTTTAGCAAGTGTTTTGTAGCTGGGTTTTGAATCACAGTCAGAGTCATCGTCACTAGATGTTTGATAGCGAGTAGTGCGTGTGTTTACCTTGGCACCGCGTGCCATGAAGAAGTAGGTAGGAGTGGAGTCGTTCTTGTCATTTGCATCGGTGTTGGTGATGAAGTCATTGTCTTCAGTGTTGAAGATGGACTTGGCGACGTATGCTGTAGCCAGACTCGCAATGCTAGAATCAGACTCCTCCTCAGACTCCACCTCTGCCTCCTCAGAAGCGGACTCCTCCTCTGAATCCATTTCCTTGCCAACAAACGCACGTGCCTTGCCAGATGAGCTCTTCTTGTGTGATGAAGACTTTGAGGAAGACTTGGAAGAAGACTTTGAGTATTTCTTTTTCTTCTTGTCGTCAGAATCATATTCCTTGCTCTTCTTCTTCCTTCTGTTCTCATTGTCCCACTGTCAACACTCAGAGATGAAGTGTCTAGTTTTCTTGCACTTGTGACATGTTTTCTTCTTGTAGTCATGAGCAGAAGCTTCATCATTCCTTGAGCTTGATCGTGAAGATTTTCTGAAGCCTTTCTTCTTGGTGAATTTTTGGAACTTCTTCACTAGCATTGCAAGTTCCCTTCCGATATCTTCAGGATCATCAGAAATGCTGTCAGATTCTTCTTCAGATGAGGAAACGGCTTTTGCCTTCAAGGCCCGAGTTCGCCCATAGTTTGGACCGTAGATATCTCTTTTCTCAGAAAGCTGAAACTCATGTGTGTTGAGCCTCTCAAGTATGTCAGACGGATCGAGTGTCTTGAAATCAGGACGTTCTTGTATCATCAGGGCTAGGATGTCAAACGAACTATCAAGTGGTGTCAGCAGCGTCTTGACGATTTCATGTTTGGTGATCTCAGTGGCGCCGAGGGCTTGAAGCTCATTTGTGATGTCAGTGAGCTGGTCAAATGTGTGTTGGACATTCACATTGTCATTTCGCTTGAAGCGGTTGAAGAGGTTGCGAAGAACACTGATTCTTTGATCTCTCTGGGTTGAGATGCCTTCATTGACCTTGGAGAGCCAGTCCTAGACCAGCTTGGATGTCTTCAAGGCACTCACACGGCCATATTGTCCTTTTGTCAGATGACCACAGATGATATTTTTGGCAGTAGAGTCCAGTTGAGTGAACTTGACATCAGCAGTAGTGACACCTTCTCCAGCCTTGGGAACACCGTTCTCGATGACATACCATAGGTCGACGTCAATGGCTTCAAGATGCATGCGCATCTTATTCTTCCAGTAGGGATATTCAGTTCCATCGAAGACGGGGCACGCACCGGAGACTTTGATTATCCCTGCAGTCGACATAGCTAAAACTCTAGGTGGTCAAACCAAATCACACAGAACAAGGGAGCACCTCGCTCTGATACCAATTGAAAGTGCGTTATATCGACTAGAGGGGGGGTGAATAGGCGATTTTTATGAAAGTCTTCAAAACGTGGGAGTTATGAAGACAAACAGAGAATATTATGCCTATTACTATGCAGCGGAAGTTAGATTACACTAGGCCAGCCATGGTCAAGTATTCAATAAAGTGAAAGCACAATGACAAACAGCTACAGTGTAATAAGGATCAGGTGGGAAGAAGTTATGAAGCCAAACAGATCATACATTCACGTTGTGAAGACAAAAGATGGAGCAAGCAAGCAATGGCTTCACAATGAGTAACAGTAAGAAAAAGGAAGTGAAGATGAAACCAGTGACTCGTTGAAGACAATGATGTGTTGGACCAGTTCTAGTTGCTGTGACAACTGTACGTCTGGTTGTAGCGGCTAGGTATTTAAACCTTAGGACACACAGTCCTGGACACCCAGTCCTGAACACGCAGCTCAGGACACCAAGTCCTCACCGTATTCTCCTTGAGCTAAGGTCACATAGTCCTCGCCCAATCACTCTGGTAAGTCTTCAAGGTAGACTCCCAAACCTTCACAGACTTTGTTCACTGGCAATCCACAATGTCTCTTGGATGCTCTGAACGCGACGCCTAACCGTCTGGAGGATTCACAGTCCTCAAGTGTAATAAGTCTTCAGATCACACAGACAAGAAGACTTAAGTGATGCCCAATGTTCTCTGGCTCTAGGTTGTTAGGGCTTTTCTCCTCGCTAGGAATTTTCTCTCAAAGGCTTCGAGGTGGGTTGCTCTCAAACGACAAAAGCCGTGCACTGAAATCTGAGCAGCCAACCGTTTATGGTTGTAGAGGGTGGGCTATTTATAGCCACTTGGCAACCCGACCTGATTTGTCCGAAATGACCCTGGGTCACTAAGGAACTGACACGTGTCTCAACGGTCAGATTTCAAATTGTCATGGCAACTTTACTTGGGCTACAAGCAAAGCTGACTTGTCTGGCTCTGGACAAGATTCGCTCTCATTGTCTTCACTCGAAGACATAGGTTTTTGATTTAGGCATCACTTCAGTCATTTTGACTGGTTCTCCTGGACCCCACTTAACAGTACGGTGGTTCCTATGACTCAACACAAAAGAAAAAGAACTACGAAAGATCTAAGTCTTCGAGCTCCATAGGCTTCATAACGTGTCTTCTTTTGTCATAGTCTTCAATGTGAATATCTTCAAATACCACCTTTGGCTTCAATGTCTTCATACATTTTTAGGGGTCATCTCTGGTAGTAAAACCGAATCAATGAGGGACTTCTACCTGTGTTATCCTGCAATTCTCACAAACACATTAGTCCCTCAACTAGGTTTGTCGTCAATACTCCAAAACCAACTAGGGGTGGCACTAGATGCACTTACAAAAGGTCATGCTGAAATTTTCCGTGAATTTTAGCATGACTTTGCTAAAAATAGGACATATGGGGTACTTGTGACTAATGCATGGGCCGGGGTATCTTAGTACTCAGTTAAGTAGGATCAACTGCCCCGCCATTCTTGCTGCATTAAACCATAGGTGGAATAGAGCCAAGTGATTAGGCCCAACTTAGAATTCTCCTTAACATCGATAAACCCTAGATGATAAACCCAACATAGGTGGCAATAGAGCCAAGTGATTAGTGCCAAGTGATTAGGCCCAACCTAGGGTGCCTCGGCATCGATAAACACTAAATGATGAAAACTTAACTTGGCTTCTATAGGGTGCCTCGGTGTCGATGAGAACCTAAATGATGTACGCTTAGGCTTTTAGGGTGCCTCGGTGTCGACAAACCCTAAATGATAAAAGCTTAGCTTTTAGGATGCCTCAGTGTCCAAAAACCCTAAATGATGAGACCATTATCTTGTTCCTTGATAATAACCAACTTTTCGACCAAACTTTTTTCCTATTTAGAGCGAAACATGGCCCACAACGATGAGGCCGGCGGTTCGGACGGCAAGCAATTCTGGGAGTTATCCCAGGAGTTGGAGGAAGAACCTCAGCGCTATGAGAACGCCGCGGAAGACACCGATCCTGACTACACAACCCCTAGTGGCGTCGGGGATGATACCACTGATGATGGCGTCGCGGATGCCACCACTGATGATGGAGGCGCACACACAGATGGCAGCCAACCGAAGAGGCAACGGAAGGATCGAGGGAATTTGCGCAGCCTCCTCTTCACAAAGCTCCACGAACAATACAAGTTCCCCGCTGAGTTTGCAAACACATGCCTCTCAGGGAATAAAGTGAACGGTGCCGCCCTCACGAGGATGAGCACGGCCCTGTCTACTTGGAAAAGCACGGTGAAGGCAATGATTGAAAAGGTGATAGTTATGAGAAGATCAAGGCGAAATATCCTTTGATGAGCGAAGATGACTACAAGGAGTTCAAGATTAAGTGCGAGAGCCCCGCAACCTCCGAATCAAGTCAGTGGGGGAAAGAAATGCGGCAGTTGAACTTAGGGGTCCACCAACTCGGTCCCGGCGGTTACAGAGTGGCAGAGCCTATATGGGACAAGGAGGACGCGGAGCGTGCCGAGCAAGGCCTACCGCCCCACTTCGAGAAATACCATGACAAGCAGACCAGGAACTTTCTCAGGGCCCGGTACAAGGAGGACCCAGTAACAAAGGAGCTTACCACGGATCCGAAGACCAAGGCTCTTGAGCTTGTTCTGGTAAGGAATACACCCCCGCGTAATTAGCTCCATATGGTTGCATTCTAATTAATCCCCAATATTTCTAAATGGTTCACTTCCTTCCACAGGACAATGAAAGCAGTAGTGCGGGGTCGTCTCAGAGCTCCCCTTTCGACACCCCTCTGAATAGGGAGTTGAACATAATGAAAAACAAGGATAAGCTCAGTAAGACGACGTCAACTAGTCGTGTGGCCAGCAAAGGCTTGTCCACAAAATGGTCGTCATACTATACCGCTGGTGGGCGAAACGAGAAAAAGACCAGCTCGGAAAGCCAGTCGTGTGAGGTTGAAGCACTCAAGGCACAAGTGGAACAGATTCTGGAGCTTGTCCAAGAGCAAGTGGAACAACAACTGGGAACGAACCTCAACGCCATGGTGCCTACATTGATTCATGGGCTGACGACGTGGATTGCGGGCGGCCAACAAGGGCCTCCCCCGGTTCCCAGCTTGACGGCCAGCAACTCGCACAGCGTGCAGGCGGCGCCATTGGTGTCTCCGGCGGCGCCATTGGTGTCTCCAGCGGAGGCGGTATTCGTGTCTCCGGCGCCGGCACAGGCATTGGAGCTTAATGCACCCGGGTGTACGCCGGCCGACACCTCGCCAGCAAGCGGCCCCTCCATCAGTTGCACGCCCGCCATTGGTTGTGCCTCGACTTTAGCCGAGCTCGATGACACCACGGTAACTAAGCCTCTCGGCCGATGACTTCATCTCCTTGCCTTTGACTGGGCATCCCTAATGCCCTACATGTTTTTGCAGGGCGCCATCGACGTTCCTTGCACTCTCCTGCACTTCGTGGGCGGCGAGTTGGTCGATGTCGCCAAGGGCGGAATCGTTCAACCGAGCAACCCCGTGTTCCACGGTAATCCGATGCCACCCACAGTGTATAGTGTTGAAGTGGTTCGGGTGCTGCCAGGCTGCGACGAGCTGTTACCTCTGATTCGACCCGTTGAGGCCGACGAAGAAGAAGAGATGACCCTCAGCGGCCCCTGCTTTGGCCGAAGAGCCAGATTTGTTTGGGGGCGGGGGACACCACACCACAGACAAGACCGTCAGTCGTGTCGGTGCAAAGCCATGGCAAGAACGCCGCAATGCTACCGGACATGCCGGACATCCCTATGGCACAGGATCCGGACATGCATATGGCACAGGATCGGGATGACGACAACAACGACGATGGTACATTTACCAATGTCGATAAGTACTTTGCCGAACATGGGTATGGTGACGAGTTCTGCGGGCCTCCTTCTCAAGAACCCAACCAAGATGACCGCGATCTAGCTGGTATGGCGGAGAAACCCAGTTGCAATAGGCGTCGTCTGGTGTTCAGTTCTCAGGAGACGCCTCCAGCTGCCGCCTTCACCGAGCCTCAGATAGTTGAGGTGGCAAATATTATCAGCCCCAACACACTCAAGAAGGCGAGTAGAACTCGGTCCCATTACAACAGATCAAGAAGAAGGGATGGAAACGAAAGGCTAAAAAGGGCGCCGGTGCGATCCAGCCGGCACCGAGTACGATCCGTGCTCAGGACGGGCCACCTACACCTAGGGATATCTCGAGGAGGGTGCATGTAGTGGGTAGGGCGATGCTACCGACAAATATTCTCAATGCTGCAACCGGTGTTATGCGGAGTCTGCATGACAGTGTTCTTTCTTTGGAGAAGCGGCGTCTCAGAGAGAATGATGTGGCATACCCGGTTTTCATGGACAAGGTGCTAGAGGGCAAGGGCTTTGTCGATGGCACCATCGGGGGTACGATCGTCCTGCAGTTTGATGACATCTTTGCTATGTTTAACCTTCATCCGCTGCACTACTCTTTTGTTCGCATGTTTTCGCTGAGTATGGAGATGCGGATCATTAGAGACAGGACCCCGGACATCGTGATAGTCGACCCCTTCTACATGCGTGCCAAGCTCTTGGCCAGCGCTGGGGACCGCCAAGTCGCGAGTTTACACCTCGAAGGCATCATTCTGGCAAACCCAGATAAGGATAACTTCCTCGTGTCTTACTTTCCCCAGTAAGTCATCCCTTAACCGCCCTGAAACAAATGATTTCTCAGATTTCGATCGTTCTTTGTTTTTTCTAACATTCTGTGTTCTGTGTAGTGACACACATTGCACACTCATCCTCTTAAGCCCGAAATATTGCATGGCCACGTATTTCGACCCGAACCGTGACTCCAAGATAGACTACACAAATATCAAGAAAGTTCTTGATGATGTTCTCCCTGGCTACGCCAAATCTGGAGGCACCTTCACCAGGCCAGTTCGTAGGTACGGCAGGCACGTGTTCGCCCACAATACTAAGTTTTGCTGCATCAAGCAGCCGCCTGGCGGTCAGAAGGATGCCTACTACGCCCTCCATCACATGCGGGCGATCGTACGGGACCATCATCACCTTCTGCTACCAGATAATCTCAAAGATTGGGCCGCGAGCTTGTCAGCAATCCAGGACACGGACATTAGACAAGAATTCTTTCGCATCCAGTCGGAGTTAGTGGAAATCATCCATCAAGATGTCCTTCATACCTCGGGGCAGTTCTACCTCAGATATCAACCATCCAATAGTGAGATAGACACAACGCTACAAATGCAGGCTGACAACGCCCGCGATTTCATGACCATCATGACAGACGGCGGCTTCATCCACGCTCCGGTCCCATGAGTCGAGTCGAAAGTAGTGATGCAATGTGTAGTTCTGAAACATTGATTGGCTCATGTCGTAATTAAACTTTAATGAATTGTATGTCTCTTTGGTTTGGACAGTCATTCAACTTAGATGTAATCGATTGTATTTATTAGTAGGACCATGAATCGTGCTATTAATGTCTTGCTTTTCTCTTCCGACCCTTTTGTTGCATACTTATATATTGCTTATGTATTGTCTGTTGTTTGGCTTGTGCATAGAGATGCCGTCGTATGTCGTGTACAAGGGTAAGGTTCCCGGAGTCTACGATGACTGGGAGGAGTGTTGGAGACAGGTTCGCCATTTCAGCAGTAACAGTTACAAAGGGTACACCACTAGGGCAGAGGCGGAATCTAGATATGCCCTCTATCTAGCGGGAGAGAGGAGGGAGCGTTGGAGGAACCAGATGAAGACCAGTTTCATCGCGATGATGCTCATCGTGATGACCGCAGCTCTCTTCTATGTGATGGTAGTTTAGATGATCGATATCAACTTTTAATGTAAAGACAAACTCGCTACTCGCGGTCTTGAGACTTGTAATTTTTTATCTTTGTTCAGTCTTTTGAATTCGGAGATTAATATGATGAATTGTATTCAGAGACTAATCTTCTATTGTATTCGATGAATCTGTTGTTGTTGTGTCCTGGTGTCTATATTCTGTCCAATAATATATTTTGTAACCTGTGCAAAAATCAGAAAAGTAAAAAAACCTAATATTCATACTAATGGCGCATCACCTCAAAGTGCGCCATTAATATGCCAAAGGATACTAATGGCGCATCACTACATAGTGCGCCATTAGTATGCCAAAGGATACTAATGGCGCATCACCCCATAGTGTGCCATTAGTATGCCAAAGCACGTGGGTAAATATGGCCCCCTGGGAGGCATACTAATGGCGCATGGTGGTCTATACTAATGGCGCATGGCGTGGTGCGCCATTAGTATACCAGATACTAATGGCGCACCAGTGGTGCGCAATTAGTAAAAAATACTAGTGGCGTGGTACTAGTGGCGCACCAGTAGTGCGCCATTAGTAGGCAAAACTGGTGCGCCACTAGTAGGCCTTTTCCTAGTAGTGCTTCATGAGAAAGCAAGTTGGATGCACACCCACTTAGTTTTCTTTTTGAGCTTTCATACACTTATAGCTCTAGTGCATCCGTTGCATGGCAATCCCTACTCACTAACATTGATATCTATTGATGGGCATCTCCATAGCCCGTTGATACGCCTAGTTGATGTGAGACTATCTCATTCTTTTTGTCTTCTCCACAACCACCTTCTATTCCACCTATAGTGCTATGTCCATGGCTCATGCTCATGTATCACGTGAAAGTTGGAAAGGTTTGAGAACATCAAAAGTATGAAACAATTGATTGGATTGTCATCGGGGTTGTGCATGATTTGAATTTTTTGTGTGATGAAGATGGAGCATAGCCAGACTATATGATTTTGTAGGGATAAAGTTTCTTTGGCCATGTCATTTTGAGAAGAAATAATTATTTTGTTAGTATGCTTGAAATATTATTGTTTTTATGTCAATATTAAACTTTTGTTTTGAATCTTACGGATCTGAACATTCATGCCACAATAAAGAGAATTACATAGATAAATATGTTAGGTAGCATTCCACATCAAAAATTCTGTTTTTATCATTACCTACTCGAGGACGAGCAGGAATTAAGCTTGGGGATGCTTGATACTTCTCCAGCGTATCTATAATTTTTTATTGTTCCATGCTATTAAATTATCCATCTAGGATGTCGTATATGCATTTATATGCTATTTTATATGATTTTTAGGACTAACCTATTAACCTAGAGCCCAGTGCCAGCTTATGTTTTTCCTTGTTTTTGAGTTTTACAGCAAAGGAATACCAAACAGAGTCCAATTGACGTGACAATTTTTGATATTTTTTTATGGACCAAAATAAGCCCCCCGGAATAAAATAGTTGGGCCAGAAGAGTCCCGAGCCATCCACGAGGGCGGAGGCCGCGCCCTACCCCCTGGGTGCGCCCCCTGCCTCGTGCATGACTCGGAGACCACCCTGACGTGAGACGGACGACCAAAATTCTAATGAATACAGAAACCCCTGAAAAGAAACCTAGATCGGGAGTTCCACCACTGCAAGACTCTATACCACCAAAAAGCAATTGGGACCCTGTTCCGCCACCCTGCCGGAGGGGGGAATCATCACCGGTGGCCATCTTCATCATCCCGGTGCTCTCCATGACAAGGAGGGAGTAGTTCACCCTCGGGGCTGAGGGTATGTACCAGTAGCTATGTGTTTGATCTCTCTCTCTCTCTCGTGTTCTTGATTTGGCACAATCTTGATGTACCGCGAGCTTTGCTACTATAGTTGGATCTTATGATGTTTCTCCCCCTCTACCTTCTTGTAATGGATTGAGTTTTCCTTTGAAGTTATCTCATCGGATTGAGTCTTTAAGGATTTGAGAACACTTGATGTATGTCTTGCATGGGGTATTCTATTGATTCACTTGATCTATGTTTTGGTGATCAACTTGCGGGTTCCATGACCTTGGGAATCAATGCATAGGGGTTGGCACACGTTTTCGTCTTGACTCTGCGGTAGAAACTCTGGGGAACTATTTGAATTTCTTTGTGTTGGTTGAATAGATGAATCTAAGATTGTGTGATGCATATCGTATAATCATACCCGCGGATACTTGAGGTGACATTGGAGTATTTAGGTGACATTAGGGTTTTGGTTGATTTGTGTCTTAAGGTGTTATTTTACTACGAACTCTAGGGCTGTTTGTGACACTTATAGGAATAGCCCAATGGATTGATCGGAAAGAATAACTTTGAGGTGGTTTCGTACCCTAAAATAATCTTTTCGTTTTCTCTCCGCTATTAGTGACTTTGGAGTGACTCTTTTTTGCATGTTGAGGGATAGTTATATGATCTAATTATGTTATCCTTGTTGAGAGAACTTGCGCTAGTGAAAGTATAAACCCTAGGCCTTGTTTTGAAGCATTTCAATACCGTTTTCGCTCACTTTTATCATTAGTTACCTTACTATTTTTATATTTTCAAATTACAAAAACCTATATATACCATCCATATTGCACTTGTATCACCATCTCTTCGCCGAACTAGTGCACCTGTACAATTTACCATTGTATTGGGTGTGTTGGGGACACAAGAGACTCTTTGCTATTTGGTTGCCGGGTTGTTTGAGAGAGACCATCTTCATCCTACACCTCCCATGGATTGATAAACCTTAGGTCATCCACTTGAGGGAAATTTGCTACAGTCCTACAAACCTCTGCACCTGGAGGCCCAACAACGTCTACAAGAAGAAGGTTGTGTTGTAGACATCACTGGTGCCCGTGGCTTCCAGTAATGTGATAGTGCTCGGCGACCAGCCCGTCAATGCTATGGGGATGGTCGTTGGCGCGGGCGCGGGGATGGGAGTTGAGATGGGAGTGGGGGCAGCAACCGCTGTGGCCAGCTTGTTTTGGGCCATGTCCATGACGCCCTGTTCCTCCTTATTTTCTATCTCCTCCGGCTCGGAGTCAACTTCACCAAACTTGAAGACTAGTGGCAGATGATCCTTCTGCGCGGTGGTGTTGGTGGAGGTCTGCGGGCGGGAGGGGAATGGGAGGCGAACAGTAAGGCCACCCGTATTAAGCTGCGGCTCGGGCACCATTAATGGAGCGGAAGGCGGGTGGCCATGGAAGTCAAAGGGCTCACTTCCAAGTGAGCCTGTGCAGCGTACAGCTCGCACGCTTCCCGGTGAACATGCACATTGGAGGACAGCTTGCACGCCTCTCGGCACCGGACTGTGCCCACACGCCTCCCGTTCAGTCAAGGTAAAGCAGTTGTTCGCACGGCACCTCCTATAGCCATTAAAACCAAGACACATGGTGTCACGTGAATGGTTTAAAGAACGCACACGGTTTGAATTATACAAACGTTTGAGATATTAAAGTGGCAGCTATTTTTTCAATATGCCTGTGTTGGTTGTTATTCGAGTGCGCCTTCTCCCAAGATGGGCACGAAAAATACCACAACATGTCGGGTGCCATTCCATGATAGCATGCCAAGTTTCATGAATTTCAGATGAGTTTTGGATTACTAGAATTTAAAAACAAAGTATATCAACGTTTTGCCTGCAATCAACGATGCCCTGGTATTTGAAATTCATTCCCATTTCTTGCATTGGACCTAAGCATGCACCCAAGGACAAACATTTGATTTTTCAACCAATTTATATGCATTAGAATATGTGCATGTAGTTCAAATTTGAATTATGCACATAAATGCATTGAAAACACAATTAATGCATTAAAATGTCCAAACGACCCCCGAAAAATCCGAAAAATTGACACAACACTCCTGTCGTTCTATGTTGACACTAGGAAAAAAACTGATTCGAGAAGAGGCAATGGATATCGTTTCGTCTAGAAAGGTGAAACGTTCCCTACCGGAACCATCAGGCTTGTTGTGAGAAGCATATCCCCAAACCTGCCCCAAATGGGACAAAAAAATTACCATGACATGTTGATGCCGCTCCATAACAGTATGCCAAGTTTCATGAATTTCAAACGAGCTTTGGATTTACTAGAATTTAAAACCCAGGTATCTCAATGTTTATGGCCGAGTGACGGTGGCAGGGTGTTTGAGATTCATTCTCATTTCTTGCATGGGACCTAAGCATGCAACCAAGAACACAGATTTGAATTTTCAACCAATTTATATGCATTAGAGCACATGCATGTAGTTCAAATATGAATTATTCACATGAATGAATTGAAAACTAAGATAATGCATAAAAATGTCCAAACGAATCCCGAAAATCACAAAAATTGACACAACACTCCTGTTGTTCTACGTTGACACAAGAGATTTTTTCAAAGCAATAAGAGGCAATGGATATCATTCCGTCCCCAAAGGTGGGACGTTCCCTACCAAAACAATCATGCTTGTTGTTAGAAGCTCCGGTCTGTGAGAAGCATATACCCAAACCTGACCCAAATGGGACAAAAAATTTACCACGGCATGTTGATGCCGCTCCATGATAGCATGCAGAGTTTCATGAATTTCAGATGAGTTTTGGATTTACTAGAATTTAAAAACCAGGTATCTCAATGTTTGCGGCCGAGTGACGGTGGCAGGGTGTTTGACATTCATTTCCATTTCTTGCAAGGCACATAAGCATGCAACCAAGAACACAGATTTGAATTTTCAACCAATTTATATGCATCAGAGCATGTGCATGTAGTTCAAATTTGAATTATGCACATGAATGAACTGAAAACTCAGTTAATGCATAAAAATGTCCAAACGAATCCCGAAAAATCACAAAAATTGACACAACACTCCTGTTGTTCTACGTTGACATGAGAAAAATTTCGAAAGCAATAAGAGGCAATGGATATCATTTCGTCCCCAAAGGTGGGACATTCCCTACCGAAACCATCATGCTTGTTGTGAGAAGCACTGGTTTATGAGAAGCATATACCCATACCTGCCCCAAATGGAACAAAAATTTTACCACGGCATGTTGATGCCGCTCCATGACAGCATGCCAAGTTTCATGAATTTAAACGAGTTTTGGATTTACTAGAATTAAAAAACATGGTATCTCAATATTTACGACCGAGTGACGGTGGCAGGGTGTTTGACATTCATTCTCATTTCTTGCATCGGACCTAAGCATGCAACCGAGCACACATATTTGAACTTTCAACCAATTTATATGCATTAGAGCATGTGCATGTAGTTCAAATTTGAATTATGCACATAAGTGCTTTGTAAACTCAATTAATGCATAAAATGTCCAAACGAACCCCGAAAAATCCCAAAAATTGACACAACACTCCTGTTGTTCTATGTTGACACTAGGAAAAAATTGAAATCAAGAAGAGGCAATGGATATCGTTTCGTCCAGAAAGGTGAAATGTTCCCTACCGAAACCATCAAGCTTGTTGTGAGAAGCTCTGGTTTGTGAGACATGTTGATGCCGCTCCATGACAGCATGCCAAGTTTCATGAATTTCAGACGAGATTTGGATCTACTAGAATTTAATGTTTAAAATGTTCAAATGAACTCTGAATAATTCCAATTCTTTTACAACACACATATAGTTGCATGTTCACTGCAGATAAAAGGTCTATCAATTCAAACACCATCCATTGCCGCCGTGACCCCATTATGTAATTCAAATCAAGATGAAAAATCAAGTAGATCCCACACAATTTATTATCACCAACCATGTGAGATGCAGCACAAAATATCCTGGAGCATCATCGATGTATAGTACGCCTATGGCTTACGCGAGAAGGTGCGTTGGCTACAGTCGACAGCCGGCGTCTCAAGCACACTAGGTCGCTCCCCAAATATCATTTCACTATTCAATCGTCGCCGGTTAAAGGTGGGCACGTGGACCTGCGTCGTGAGGGCAACTTTGGTGGCCCACTCCAGCGAGAGCACAACTGCAACCATCATGCGCGTGCTAACAAGGTGCATGAGCGTGACCGCAATCTGCGACCGGGCGGCCTAGGTAGCCCAAATGGGCGATGTTGCTTCTCAGGTGGTGGCAGCAACATCTGCCTCCGGGATAGCAACTGGCGAGAGCGGCACAACAGCTGTCCATTTCGCGGCGACGGCCTTAGCCCTGATGGAGGCTGCCCACGACCATGTCGAAGCCGCCCACGCCCAGCTCGTGGCAGTCACCGCACAAATCGAACGAAGCTTCTCCGACAACAGTCGGCAACCCACGGTCGAAGAGTTGGCAATCGCCAAGAGCGTTCGAGCAGCCATCCGTTCCTCCGCCGCATACCTTGCAATGACGGAGCCCGTCGAAGCCCAGATTGCGGCCGCCCATGCCCAGCTCGTGGCGGCCTTTTCCAAAGAGATGGCGGATGCGGATGGAGAGATGCTTGCCGAGCATGGTGCGATGGATGCCATGGAGCCCCTTCCCTAGGAGATCGTCGGATACGAGCTAGACATGGAGGCGGCGGCGGAGATCGACGAGCACCAGCTGTTGTAGTACTCTTTGTTTTGTTTAATTAAGAGCGCCGATCTTTAATTTGTTCGAGTAATGTTTAGGTCAGCTAGCTCTGTTTAATTGCTGAACTTGCTCGATTAAGAAGTGTGGGTGTGTTGTAGTCTCCTTTATGTACCCAAGTTATGCAATGACGTGGATGACCACTGTAACCAGGGAAATTCGAACCAAAATTTTTGACGTTCAAACTCATCAGACACAGGTTAAGATATCTGAATCGTTTGTGGTGTTCACATATTGTACATTATTCTGAATAAGGGACTGTGTCTGATGACACTTTGCGCCAGTTTTTTCGCTGAAGCGATTCCAAATTTTTGGCTTCCGCGAAAGTATCTACCTCCCCGCCCCTCCCCCTTACCAAAAGCCACATTTCCCCTATTTCTGCCTTCCTTTCCAAGTTGAAACCTTCACTCCTTGCTTGCAGCGCCGCCTTCTCGCCAGCGGCCCTCCTTCATGCTGCTCGGCCTCGTCTATCAAAGCACGTAATCCACCCCCGACCCCGATCCTTCTCCTCCTTCCGCATCTCACATGCCCCGACCACCGCTACGACACCTTCCACCCAAATCACCGACCCCTCCACCAAATAAGTGTCGCCCTCAGCCATGGTGCATGCAGTATAGCCAGGATCTCAAGGAGCACTTGGTAGTGGAGAAGCAAATCGCGGCCACATGCGCAGATGAGGTCGCGATGGATGCCATTTGTGCCGACCCCCAGATCTTGGAGGAGCACCTTGCCATTTGCTAGCTACGCTGGTTAAGCATGTTCAATTTATCCATTGCGTGTGCTGCTCCTGCCTTTCCTTCAAAAATTCTGCTGAATTGTGCTATCTAATTTTACCATGCAATATGTTGCTCTAGTGTATATGTTCTATATGTCGTGCAGTGTGGTGCTCACTTATTAACTGTTTTGTTAATTATTTGTAGTCTTCATTTAATTGTTTGGTTCAATTCTACAAATGTGATGTTCAATTCTTTAGGCTACAATTTTGTATTGTATTCCATGCGAGAAATAAATCAAATTTATCTTTACTAAATACATGAGAAATGAATACAGTTGCTATATTTCCAAGTTGTCAAGCATGCTTGGTTTGGTTATACATTGTGCAATGTGGTTCTCAGTTAACATTTGGTTCATTTGTGTTGTGGTGTTTAGTTAACTGTTGGTTCAATTCAGCAATGCGATGTTCAATAGTTGTGGGTGCATTCTGTTATTGTATACCATGCGAGGAATAAATTGAATTTGGCTATAGTAAATACATGAAAAACAAATACAATTGCTATATTTCCAAGTTATTAAGCATGCTTGGTTTGGTTAACTGTTTGATCTTCTATCAGGAGTATGTTATATTGTGCAATGTGGTGCTCAATTAATGTTTTGTTCATTTGTTGTGGTGTTTCGTGAACTGCTTGGTTCAATTCTGCAATGCGATGTCCAATTGTCATTGATAGAATTTTGTATTGCTGTGCAAGTGAGGAAGAAATCGAATTTGGCTACACTTAATACATGAGAAACATATAAAAGTGCTACATTTCCTAGTTCTTAATCATGCTTGGCTTGGATAAATGGGTTTTCCATGTGTCTTGAATTAATCTGATGAATATACAATGTGCTTATTTTTCATCGACATATTTTACTGATAGCATGTGAACCCTTACATAACCTGATGACTGTCGGCGTTCTGGGAACGGGGGTCCCCAGACATGCCTGCCTGCGGCCTACGACGTGGCTCAAAGGGGGGCCCAGCGCGGCCCATCTTCACCAACACAAACTCAAGACCCTCGCGAGGGGCCAAGCCTCGCGGGGTGGACGACACAGAGCTTCCTCAGGCACGACCTCGTCAAGCTGGCTCATGAGGAGGCGGAGAGATCAAGGCGGGGTACCTCGCGAGGTGCCCGTGATGCAAGCCATGACGACTCAGGGTGCCAGGCGGGTGCCAGCCCGCGCAGCGTCCTCCTTTCCTCTTTGGTGCAAAGGGGGCAAGCGCGGCCGCAGAGTATCGAGGCATTAGGCAAAGGTTGCCATTTCGGTGCAACGAGACCAAGACCTGGAGGACTACGAGACGGAGGTCACCATGGAGCCCAAGACGGCGTCATCACCAGAGCTTTGCGCAGGTGAAGACTACTTTTGTCAGGATAGTTGATGCTTGTTGTCCCCTTTCAAATTAGCCCGCCATTGTTGGCTCCCTTCCCGCTCAATATTTAGGGACAGGACCAGGGCCACTATAAATAGGACCGGCCGCCCATGTAGCAAGGGGTTCGGCTCAGTCTCCTCCAAGGGCTCAACAAGTAGAGGGCTGGTAAGCAGAGAGAGAGTGAGATAGAGAAAGGTGGCTGAACTCCTCCCAGCAGTTCATCGCCCCAGCCAAGAATAGACCCTCGCGAGGCTGTTCTTCCTTGTACTGTTCATCATCATCAGCCCAAGAGGCAATCCACCTCACCACACACTGGAGTAGGGTATTACACCACAACGGTGGCCCGAACCAGTATAAACCCTGTGTCCCTTGTGTTGTTCTTTTCATAGCTTTGACCCTAGCGTGGCGGAGGGGTGCAAGAAGGTAGGAGGCGAAATCTCCGCGCGCACCCCAGTGTTCGAACCTCAAGGGTCTGCCAGAACCCAAAATCTGACATTTGGCATGCCAGGTAGGGGTGCGCCGAAATTCGTCTTCCACCGCTCTGCTCTCCTCCGACCATCACACTCATGTTTGACGCACGTCGGGCCCGCGCGGAGCGCCGAGCCGCCCTCGCTTCCCGCATCGCCTAGACAGCCCCTGTCGGCGGGCGTCCTCGCCGTTCCCCGTCGCCCGCCATCAACGCCGCCACTGGCCCGGCGGGGGACGAGCAGCAAGCATCGTCACAGCATCCATCTGTGCGCCAAGACGGCTGCACCGCGACTCCCTCACTCGCCCTGGCTGGATCTTCGTCCCGCGCGCTTCGCGCGCCCATGGAGGCTCGGGCTGCACTCATCACGGCAAACGAGCTCCTGCGCTACCGTCCCGTCGACGATGTCTATGAAGAATGGCTCGACCATGTTGCCGAACTCGTCCGCGCCGCAGGGGGCTCCTCCACGCCGTCCGCTCTGCTGCACCGCACCCCGCCCCACGCGGGCGACGAGGCTTCGGCGGCGCCCCGTCCGCCTCCCCCTCAAGAAGACGCCATGGCTCCAAGACGCGTGGCCCTTGGGCGGAACCCGCTCCGTCAGGTGCCAGCGCGGCAAGAGCAGAGCTGCCAAGAAGTCCCTCACCCGCCAGAAGCTGCCTGGGCACTCCCTGCTCCAGCACGTCGCGACCATCCTCCTGCTCCAGCGCGTGGGGACATGCAGGACCAGGCTCTCTATCACTCAAGTCCTCACATGGCCACAGCAGGCTATCGCGCCTACACCACCGAACTGCGCAACATCGCGTCGCCGGGCAAGTTCAAGCCGGACCTGCCTCCTCGCTACGACGGCACGGCCGACCCTGCGGAGTTCCTCCAGCTCTACGAGCTGGGCATCGAAGCTGCCAACAGAGACGAGAAGGTCATGGCGAACTGGTTTCCCATGGCGCTCAAGGACGGGGCCCGCACCTGGCTCCTGAACCTGGCTCCAGGCACAATCTCCTCCTGGGAAGAGATGCGCACCCGCTTAATCGCCAACTTCCAAGGTACTCGCTACCAGCCACCCGCCATGAGCGACATGCGCCACATCAAGCAAAAATCCGGGGAGACCCTGCAGAAGTACATCCAGCGCTTCAACAATGCACGCCTCAAGATTCCCAAGGTGACTGAAGAGGCCATCATCTCAGCCTTCTCCGACGGCGTGCGCGATGTCAAGATGAAGGAGGAGCTGGCGATGCATGAAGACCTGTGCACTTCTTTGGAGCTGTTCAACTTGGCGAACAAGTGCGCCAGGGCTGAGGAAGGGCGTCTCTCCCTCCTTGAGCTGCCTGTCACAGACCCAGAAGAGAAGAAGCTCAAGGCCAAGGAAGTGAAGCGCAAGGGGGCTGTTGTGCTCGCGGCAGAACCAGACACCAAGCGGGGCAAAGTTCAACCCGAACCTCCCAAGGGCAGCCGGTACTGCGTCTATCACGACCTCTACACCCACAACACCAGTGAATGCCAAGAACTCCGAGCCGTGCGTGAAGGAAGGATTGGCCGTCGCCCTGACCGTGGTGACCGGGGATACGACCGAGGAGGAGGAAGGAACGCAGGGCGCTGGGAAGGCCGTGGCCCACGACAGGGGTGGCGCGACCAACCTCGTGAGGATCGCTGGCAAGACCCACCTCGCGAGGGAGGCTGGAGGGATTAGCCTCGCGAGGATCGCCCGCAAGGCAACGCAGGCCTCCCACCGCTGCCGCCGCAGCCAAGGAGGAACGAGGACCGCCACCAGGACGAGGAGGCTGGGGGCTTCCAGGAGCCTCGCGCGATCGCCTACATCCTGGGCGGAGCTCAGGCCCTAGCCTCTCAGCGCATCTTCAAGAAGTTCGCCCGCGAAGTGAATGCAGCCCTCCCCAGGCTCGAAGCCATGCGCCCTCTCAGGTGGTCGGCGTGTGCCATCACCTTCAGCTCAGCAGATCAACTCAAGTGTGCGGCTACAGATGGAGTCCTCCCGATGCTTTGTTCCCCAATCATCAACAACGTGGTGGTCACCAAGACCCTCATCGATGGCGGGGCAGGGCTCAACGTCCTGTCCGTAGAGACGTTCAACAACCTCCAAGTGCCCTACAGCCAGCTTCAGCCAACCAAGCCCTTCCCCGGTATCACCGACGGCTCCACGGTCCCGATCGGGCAGGTCCGCCTCCCCGTCACCTTCGGGGCACGCGACAACTACCGCACCGAGCTCATCGACTTCGACGTCGCTCACATCCGCCTGCCGTACAACGCCATCCTCGGGTACCCGGCGCTGGCCAAGTTCATCACGGTGCCCCGTGAAGAGAAGGACGCGGTGTGTTCCCTGGAACGAGCCTTTCAGGCCTGTCACTAGAAGACCTAGATCGTGGAAGCAGGAGGCCTCCCGAGACCGCCCCTAAGAAGAAGAAGACATCATCCGGCCCGACCACTCAGGAGGCAGGCCCCTCTAGGCCCGCGCCTGCCCAGGGGGAACCTCCTTCCATCGCATAAGAAAGCGCGCCCGGTGCCCTCCTTAGGCAGGGCTCGGGGGCTCTCTGCTGGAGGGCCATCGTCCTTGCTAGGGTCACGAGGGAGGCGCTTGGGCACCACATGGAGGCGTGTTTCAAAGCACGTTTCCCTCAAGAAGGAGCAAGGCAAGGAGACCCAGACCCTCAGGAGTTCGTCAGCAAGGCCATTCAGGAGCTACAGGAGTCAAGAGTCATGAAAGGCGGCCGCCACCTACCAGCAGTGGCTCCCTATCCAGGCGAGGATGGTGGGCTGCGCGTTTGCATCGACATACCAGGGCTCAACCGAGTCGCCTCTCTTGAGCGCCTCTGGCCCTTGTGAGTGGGGCGCTGCGGAGGCCCACCCCACAGCTACGTTCGCATGCCATACGGCTTGCTGAACGCGGCTGACACGTACCGGCGCCTCATGAGGGGCACCACAGAGGCACGAGAGGCCAGGCGTTCCGCAGCCCTGGCAAGGATGGAGATGGCCCGTGAGGAGCCGCCAGCACCTCCGAAGCCTCCCGAGGCCCCTAGGCCAGGGGGCTCGTGAGGATCGGCTTCCGCAGCCCACCGAACCTGCTACATCAACGCTCCTTCATCCTCAACATCATCAGGTGACAACTTTCGAGCTTTATTTCCAGCTGGGAGCGCCCCCCAGGAATGCATTATTCCCAGGCCACGTGGGTCCGTCCCTGCGGCGTGTACCCCTTTTTTTATTCTATGTTGTTAGCTTACCTTGTTGGGGGCGCCCCTCGGGCTGCATGATCCCCAAGTCACTCGGGCTTGACCCAGTGATGTCCGCGTTCCCAGCATCTATTTGAACGAATCCACTCCTTCGCGGCTAATGTGTTTTACCTAGTTGCCTGCTCAGCCGACGCCAACTAGCGGAGCTGCTCCCAAACGGCACGACGCTTGCGCATAGGTCCGTCCCTGCAACACCGACAAACCTGGATGGCTAAGCTCTGGCCGCGGCAGCCCCGCATAGCGTCACCTCATCAAGCCTTCAGTGCGTCACTACCCCTCGGAAGCAACCAACGGCTGACTGTCAATTGTCACGGCAACCCCTTATTTTTTCTATGATGGACCTGCAGGGCCTCCCGAAAGGGGCTGCGTCAGGCGAGGCCCTCGCGGTGTCACCTGCGCTCTCGTCCGTGCGAACCACTTGCACGTTAAAGGGGGGGTGCCTGAGCATCGCGACTCAGGGCTCCTACTGGCTCTCCAGCCCTCACCCTCTGGCCTTGACCACGGCATCGCGACCTGGCATACCAGCGACGGCTGAGACTCGCTCGAGGGCCAGGACCCGAGGATGTAGAGCAGAAAGGGGAGCAAAGGCGAGAGGGGACAGACACACAAGGACCTCGCCGAGCAACCTCGCGCCTGCCGATGCACAGACCCGGCGACACACCAGAGAGCGGCCCCTGATCCTCGAGATAAGTCATCACCCGAAAGTGCCAGCTGCCATGGCACCATCCCCGCACCTAATGCTATCCCGTGTTAGCGACGCCGCTCTCCTTTCTCACCAAACGACGGCTGCTTGGGCGCCAAAGGGGATCTCCTGAGCATCATGACTCAGGGGCTCTTACCGGACTCCGAGTCGCTCACCTCCTGCCCTTGACCATGGCATCGCGACCTGGCATACCAGCGACGGCTGAAGCCGCCTTTGGACTGGGACCTGTCGGCGCAGAGCACCAAGCCCTCGTGACGTTCGAAAGGGAGGACTGAGCTAAGGCGGATTGAGCAACTCGCGCCATTCTACGACAAGGGTTATATTAACAAACAGGATCACAGGCACCTTACAAGCCCCCACGGGACGCGCTTTTGATTCCTCGCAGGGAACAGATCCTAAAGGGACACAAACTATGCGCGACCCTACAAAAGACGCCATCATCAATAGTGGGCCGTCAAGCACCGACGCCAACCCCATCCAGATCAGAGTCGGCGGCGGCCTGACGAGCCCGCCCTGCTCCAGGAGCGGCGCCGGCTCGGGGGCTCGTAGCTGTCATCGCTCGTCTCCGGAGTCGCGAAGAGCTCGCCAGAGTCGTTGGAACCCCCGATGCCTCCACCTCCTGAGGAGCCGCCAAGGGAGCGGTTGGCGGGCCCAGTCCTCGTCGCGGCAGGGTCCTGGCCACCTTCCCCAGAGCAGCACTCCAGCCGGCGCCCGCTCGCATCGAAGACCTTGAAGAGTATCACCGAAGCACCGTCGTAATCCAAGTGGACCGCGAAAACGCCCCTTACCCTGCAAACCCGGGCGATCTCTCTCTAGCCTCGAGTCATGAAGACCTCGCCCGGGGCAACGACCGCGACCTCTGCCTCGGTCGCGAGGGTGCTGCAGCCAGAGCTCTAGGGGCTCCCCCTGCGGGATGATGGAGGCGAAGAAGGGAGGAAGGCGGATCCAAGACTGAAGAGGAATGGCGACGTGAAGCACGAACTCTCGGGAGGAGCCCTCGGTGTGGACCCCAGGGGGGACGACCCACACCTTCATGACCCGTCGGCGCCGACGGCGGCGCCGCCCATGGCAGTCAGCATCAGCTCCTTCGGAGCCCTCGACGTGGGCGTACAATGGCAGCGGTAACCCCAGCGGCACCCACTCACACCAAGGCCTCGGCACCACCTGAAGGGCCCCCTCGTCCGAGCCACGGGGGGCGAGCCGTTTCTTCGGCGGGAGTGGATCTGGTTCCTCTCGGGGAGCTTTTCCCTTCTCTGCCGTCGAGAACCAGCGGTTACCGAGGCGCCTGCCTCCATGATTGCAGGTAATCATGACCCACTTTGCATGCAGGGACGTGTCCAATCCGTGCAGTTACCGAGGCGCCATGGGAAAGTGGAGGCGCCTACGACCAACCAACCGCCACGCGGCGCCCAAGGCCGCAGGCTGTTAGGGCCCGTGGCGCTTCGCTCTTGCCCTTCCACCTCCCTGCACGGCCAAGTCCGGGCGCGCCTTGGGCCTGGGGGCTACTGTCGGTGTTCTGGGAACGGGGGTCCCCAGACTTGCCTGCCTGCGGCGTGGCTCAAAGGGGGGCCCAACGCGGCCCATCTTCACCAACACAAACCCAAGACCCTCGCGAGGGGCCAAGCCTCGTAGGGCGGATGACGCGGAGCTTCCTCAGGCGCGGCCTCATCAGGCTGGCTCATGAGGAGGCGGAGAGATCAAGGCGGGGTACCTCACGAGGTGCCCGTGACGCAATCCATGACGACCGGGGGCGCCAGGCGGGTGCCAGCCCGCACAGTGTCCTCCCTTCCTCTTTGGTGCAAAGGGGGCAAGCGCAGCCGCGGAGTACCGAGGCATCAGGCAAAGGTTGCCATTTTGGTGCAACGAGACCAAGAGCAGGAGGACTACGAGACGGAGGTCACCGTGGAGCCCAAGACAGCGTCATCACCAGAGCTTTGCGCAGGCGAAGACTGCTTTTGTCAGGATAGTTGATACTAGTTGTCCCCCTTCAAATTAGCCCGCCATTGTTGGCTCCCTTCCCGCTTGATATTTGGGAAGAGGACCAGGGCCTCTATAAATAGGACCAGCCACCCACAGAGCAAAGTGGGAGAGGGAGCCGGAGGAATTGAAAGAGAGAGAAAAGGGGCGAGCCTGAGGAATCGAAGGATAGAGAAGATCAGAGAGAAAGAGAGAGAAAGGTGACTGAGCTCCTCCCAGTAGTTCATTGCCCCAGCCAAGAACAGACCCTCGCGAGGTTGTTCCTCCTTGTATTGTTCATCATTGTCAACCCAAGAGGCAATCCACCACACCACACACTGGAGTAGGGTATTACACCACAACGGTGGCCCGAACCAGTATAAACCCTGTGTCTCTTATGTTGTTCTTTCCTTAGTTTAGATCTTTGAAAGGCGGAGGGGTGCAGGTAGGTAGGAGGCGAAATCTCCATGCGCACCCCAGTGTTCAAACCTCAAGGGTCTGCCGGAACCCGAAATCCGACAACATGTTCGGTGAGAAAATCACGTTCCCGAAGGTTTTATTATGTTTGGACTCCGTTTGATATTCCTTTTCTTTGAAACCCTAAAATAGGCAAAAAACAGCAATTCTGGGCTGGGCCTCCGGTTAGTAGGTTAGTCCCAAAAATAATATAAAAGTGGATAATAAAGCCCAATAATGTCAAAAACAGTAGATAGTATAGCATGGAGCAATCAAATATTATAGATACGTTGCAGACGTATCAAGCATCCCCAAGCTTAATTCCTGCTCGTCCTCAAGTAGGTAAATGATAAAAACAGAATTTTTGATGTGGAATGCTACTTGGCATATTTTCAATGTAATTCTTCTTAATTGTGGTATGAATATTCAGATCTGAAAGATTCAAGACAAAAGTTCAATATTGGCATAAAAATAATAATACTTCAAGCATACTAACTAAGCAATTATGTCTTCTCAAAATAACCTAGCCAAAGAAAGTTATCCCTACAAAATCATATAGTTTGGCTATGCTCTATCTTCACCATAGAAAGTATTTAAATCATGCACAACCCTGATCACAAGCCAAGCAATTGTTTCATACTTTTGATGTTCTCAAATTTTTTCAATCTTCACGCCATACATGAGCGTGAGCCATGGACATAGCACTATAGGTGGTGGTTGTGGAGAAGACAGAAAGGAGAAGATAGTCTCACATCAACTAGGTGTATCAACGGGCTATGGAGATGCCCATCAATAGACATCAATGTGAGTGAGTAGGGATTTCCATGCAACGGATGCACTAGAGCTATAAGTATATGAAAGCTCAAAAAGAAACTAAGTGGGTGTGCATCCAACTTGCTTGCTCACGAAGACCTAGGGCATTTTTGAGGGAGCCCATCATTGGAATATGCATGCCAAGTTTTATAACGAAAAATTCCCACTAGTATTTGAAAGTGATAACATAGGAGACTCTCTACTATGAAGATCATGGTGCTACTTTGAAGCACAAGTGTGGTAAAAGGATAATAGCATTGTCCCTTCTCTCTTTTTCTCTCATTTTTTTATTTGTGCCTTTTCTCTTCTTCTTTTATGGCCTCCTTTTTTATTTTTATTTTCGTCCGGAGTCTCATCCCGGCTTGTGGGGGAATCATAGTCTCCATCATCCTTTCCTCACTGAGACAATGCTCTAATAATGATGATCACCACACTTTTATTTTCTTACAACTCAAGAATTACAACTTGATACTTAGAACAAGATATGAATCTATATGAATGCCTCCGGCGGTGTACCGGGATATGCAATGACTCATGAGTGACATGTATGAAAGAATTATGAACGGTGGCTTTGCCACAAATACAATGTCAACTACATGATCATGCAAAGCAATATGACAATGATGGAGAGTGTCATAGTAAACGGAATGGTGGAAGGTTGCATGGCCATATATCTCGGAATGGCTATGGAAATGCCATGATAGGTAGGTATGGTGGCTGTTTTGAGGAAGGTATATGTTGGGTGCGTGATACCGGCGAAAGGTGTGCGGTATTAGAGAGGCTAGCAATGGTGGAAGGGTGAGAGTGCATATGATCCATGGGCTCAACATTAGTCATAAAGAACACATATACTTATTGCGAAAATCTACAAGTTATCAAAGCAAATTATTATGCGCATGCTCCTAGGGGGATAGATTGGTAGGAAAAGACCATCGCTCATCCACGACCGCCACTCATAAGGAAGACAATCAATAAATAAATCATGCTCCGATATCATCACATAACTGTTCACCATACATGCATGCTACGAGAATCACAAACTTTAACACAAGTATTTCTCAAATTCACAACTACTCAACTAGCATGACTCTAATATCACCATCTCCATATCTAAAAACAATTATCAAGTATCAAACTTCTCATAGTATTCAACACACTCATAAGAGAATTTTATTATTAATCTTGTATACCTAGCATATAGGATTGTTTAAGCAAATTACCATGCTATTCAAGACTCTCAAAATAATCTAAGTGAAGCATGAGAGATCAATAGTTTCTATAAAACAAATCCACCCGTGTGCTCTAAAAGATATAAGTGAAGCACTAGAGCAAAACTATATAACTCAAAAGATATAAGTGAAGCACATAGAGTATTCTAATAATTTCCGAATCATGTGTGTCTCTCTCAAAAGGTGTGTACGGAAAGGATGATTGTGGTAAACTAACAAATAAAGACTCAAATCATACAAGATGCTCCAAGCAAAACACATATCATGTGGTGAATAAAAATATAGCTCCAAGTAAAGTTACTGATAGAAGTAGACGAAAGAGGGGATGCCATCCGAGGCATCCCCATGCTTTGGATTTTAGGTGTCCTTAGATTATCTGAGGGTGCCATGGGCATCCACAAGCTTAGGCTCTTGCCACTCCTTGTTCCATAATCCATCAAATCTTTACCCAAAACTTGAAAACTTCACAACACAAAACTTAAAGTAGAAAATCTCGTCAGCTCCGTTAGCGAAAGAAAACAAAAAAACCACTTCAAGGTACTGTAATTAACTCATTATTTATTTATATTGGTGTTAAACCTACTATATTCCAGATTCTCTATGGTTTATAAACTATTTTACTAGCCATAGATTCATCAAAATAAGCAAATAACACACGAAAAACAGAATCTGTCAAAAACAGAACAGTCTGTAGTAATATGTAGCTAGCGCAATATCTGGAACCCCAAAAATTCTAAAATAAAATGATGCACGTGAGTAATTTAACAATTAATCATGTTCAAAAATAATTAACTAAATATCACTTTGTAAATAAAAATGGCAGCAGTTCTCGTGAGCGCTAAAGTTTCTGTTTTTTACAGCAGGATTAACAAGACTTCCCCCAAGTCTTCCCAACGGTTCTACTTGGCACAAACACTAATTACACACAAAAAACACAAGGCTAGATAAATTATCTATTACTAAACAGGAGCAAAAATCAAGGAATAAAAATAAAATTGGGTTGCCTCCCAACAAGCGCTAACGTTTAACGCCCCTAGCTCGGCATAAAAAACAAGGATAGATCTAGGAATTGCCATCTTTGGTAGGCAATCCATAAGTGGCTCTCATAATAGATTCATAAGGTAATTTAATTTTTTTATAGGAAAGTGTTCCATGCCTTTCCTTAACGGAAATTGGAATTTAATATTTCCTTCCTTCGTATCAATAATTGCACCAATCGTTCTAAGGAAAGGTCTACCAAGAATAATAGGACATGAAGGATTGCAATCTATATCAAGAACGATAAAATCTACGGGAAAATAATTCCTATTTTCAACAATAAGAACATCATTAATTCTTCCCATAGGTTTCTTAATAGTGGAATCCGCAAGGTGCAAGTTTAAAGAGCAATCATCAAAATCACGGAATCCTATCAAATCACATAAAGTCTTTGGAATCGTGGAAACACTAGCACCCAAATCACACAAAGCATAGCATTCATGATCTTTAATTTTAATTTTAATAGTAGGTTCCCACTCATCATAAATTTTCTAGGGATAGAAACTTCCAACTCAAGTTTTTCTTCATAAGATTGCATCAAAGCATCAATGATATGTTTGGTAAAAGCTTTATTTTGACTATAAGCATGACGAGAATTTAGAACGGATTGCAACAAGGAAATACAATCTATCAAAGGTCAATTATCATAATTAACTTCCTTTAAATCCAAAATAGTAGGTTCATTAACGTCTATAGTTTTGATCTCTTCAATCTCACTTTTATCAAATTTAGCATCAAGATCTAAATACTCTGAATTTTTAGAATGCCTTATATGTAAAGGTGGATCATATTAAGTCCCACCAATATCAAGATTCATATTGCAAAACAAATATTTAATAGGGGACACAACAATAACTTTTAGATCTTCATCTTTATTATCATGGAAACTAGAAGAACACGCTCTTATAAAGGAATCTTTCTTAGCACGCATCCTAGCGGTTCTTTCTTTGCACTCATCAATGGAGATTCTCGTGGCTTTGAGAGACTCATTGGTATCATGCTTAGGTGGAATAGATCTAAGTTTCAAAGAATCAACATCAAGAGAAATTCTATCAACGTTCCTTGCCAACTCATCAATTTTAAGCAATTTCTCTTCAATCAAAGCATTGAAATTCTTTTGCGAAGTAATAATTTCTTTAATATTAGATTCGAAATCATAGGGCATCTAATTATAATTTCCATAAGAATTGTTGTAGGAATTACCATAATTATTAGAGGAATTACTAGGATAAGGCCTAGGATTAGAATTTCCTCTATACGCGTTGTTACCAAAATTGTTCCTAGCAACAAAATTCACATCCATAGATTCATTATTATTCTCAATCAAAGTAGACAAAGGCATATGATTAGGATCAGAAGAAACACTTTTATTAGCAAATAATTTCATAAGTCCATCCATCTTTCCACTCAAAACATTAATTTCTTCTATCGCATGCACTTTCTTATTAATAGATCTTTCAGTGTGCCATTGAGAATAATTAACCATAATATTATCTAGGAGTTTAGTAGCTTCTCCTAAAGTGATTTCCATAAAAGTGCCTCCCGCGGCCGAATCTAAAAGATTTCTAGAAGCAAAATTCAATCCAGCATAATTTTTTGTATAATCATCCACAAATTTAGACCATGAGTAGGGCAATTACGTATCATTAATTTCATCCTCTCCCAAGCTTGTGCAACATGTTCATGATCAAGTTACTTAAAATTCATAATATCGTTTCTAAGAGAGATGATCTTAGCAGGAGGAAAATACTTAGAGATAAAAGCATCTTTGCACTTATTCCATGAATCAATACTATTTTTAGGCAAAGACAAAAACCAAGCTTTAGCACGATCTCTAAGCGAAAAAGGAAATAGCTTCAATTTAACAATATCATTATCCACATATTTCTTCTTTTGCATATCACACAAATCAATGAAGCTATTTAGATGAGTAGCGGCATCTTCACTAGGAAGGCCGGAAAACGGATCTTTCATGACAAGATTCAGCAAGGCAGCATTAATTTCACAAGATTCATCATCGATAAGAGGAGCAATCGGAGTGCTAATAAAATCATTGTTGTTGGTATTGGTAAAGTCACACAATTTAGTGTTATCTTGAGCCATCATGACAATCAAGCAATCCAACACACAAGCAAACATGAAACGGGCAAAAGGAGGCAAATAGAGAAAGAGAGGGAGGATAGAGAGAGAGGGCGAATAAAACGGCAAGGGTGAAGTGGGGGAGAGGAAAATGAGAGGCAAATGGCAAATAATTTAATGCGGGTGATAAGGGTTTGTGATGGGTACTTGGTATGTTGACTTTTGCGAAGACCTCCCCGGCAACGGCGCTAGAAATCCTTCGTGCTACCTCTTGAGCACTTGCGTTGGTTTTCCCTTGAAGAGGAAAGGGTGGTGCAGCAAAGTAGCGTAAGTATTTCCCTCAGTTTTTGAGAACCAAGGTATCAATTCAGTAGGAGGCTACACGCAAGTCCCTCGCACCTACACAAAACAAATAAATCCTCGCAACCAACGCGATAAGGGGTTGTCAATCCTACACGGTCACTTACCAGAGTGAGATCTGATAGATATGATAAGATAATATTTTTGGTATTTTTATGATAAAGACGCAAACTAAAATAAAAGCAATGAAAATAACTAAGTATTGGAAGATTTAATATGATGAAGATAGACCCGGGGGCCATAGGTTTCACTAGTGGCTTCTCTCAAGAGCATAGGTATTTTACGGTGAGTGAACAAATTACTGTTGAGCAATTGACAGATTTGAGCATAGTTATGAGAATATCTAGGTATGATCATGTATATAGGCATCACATCCAAGACAAGTAGACCGACTCCTGCGTGCATCTACTACTATTACTACACACATCGACCGCTATCCAGCATGCATCTAGAGTATTAAGTTCATAAGAACAGAGTAACGCCTTAAGCAAGATGACATGATGTAGAGGGATAAATTCATGCAATATGATAAAACAACCATCTTGTTATCCTCGATGGCAACAATACAATACGTGCCTTGCTTCCCCTACTGTCACTGGGAAAGTACACCGCAAGATTGAACCCAAAGCTAAGCACTTCTCCCATTGCAAGAAAGATCAATCTAGTAGGCCAAACCAAACTAATAATTCGAAGAGACTTGCAAAGATAACCAATCATACATAAAAGAATTCAAAGAAGTTTCAAATATTGTTCATAGATAAACTTGATCATAAACCCACAATTCATCGGTCTCAACAAACACACCGCAAAAGAAGATTACATCGAATAGATCTCCACAAGAGAGGGGGAGAACTTTGTATTGAGATCCAAAAAGAGAGAAGAAGCCATCTAGCTAAAAACTATGGACCCGAAGGTCTAAGGTAAACTACTCACACTTCATCGGAGAGGCTATTGTGTTGTTGTAGAAGCCCTCCGTGATCGATGCCCCCTCCGGCGGAGCTCCGGAACAGGCCCCAAGATGGGATCTCGTGGATACAGAAAGTTACGACAATGGGGGTAGGCGTGCCCCCCTACCTCGTGGCCTCCATGTTGGTTGCTTGACATAGGGTCCAAGTCTCCTGGATCATGTTCGGTGAGAAAATCACGTTCCCGAAGGTTTCATTCCGTTTGGACTCCGTTTGATATTCCTTTTCTTCGAAACCCTAAACTAGGCAGAAAAAACAGCAATTCTGGGCTGGGCCTCCGGTTAGTAGGTTAGTCCCAAAAATAATATAAAAGTGGATAATAAATCCCAATAATGTCCAAAACAGTAGATAATATAGCATGGAGCAATCAAAAATTATAGATACATTGGAGACGTATCAACGCATCAACTCCCTCAAGCTTAAACCTCTACTTGCCCTCAAGCAATTCAGTTGATAAATTGAAAATGAAAAATAAAAAAATTTACGAACTCTTTTGCTCTTGTTTGCATAAATAAGCTTAAACAACACGCAGGTTTTCAGCCAACATTATAACTAACCATGACGACAATAACTCTTAAAAATTATATTAACTCATATCAATGACATAATTATCTAGCGAGCAATAATAATATATCTCAAACAGCAACACGTTGTCAAAACAACCATGATATAATATGAAAATACTGGTATCTCGCTAGCCCTTTCTGAGACCGCAAAACATAAATGCAGAGCACTTCCAAAGTTCAAATTGTGACTAAACATTGTAATTCATGGTAGAAATGATCCAGTCATGATGCACCCAACATTAGCTACACACAATGCATCAGCATAACAGCAGTGTTGTCAGGTTCTGTCGCTTGTTTTAGAAGGTGATGACACAACATAAAAGTAAATAAATAATCCCTTCCCAGAGGGAAGCAGTGATTTGCAGAGGTGCCAGAGTTCAATTTTTTTAAACAGAGGTAAATGATATTTTGAGAAACACACCCTTCTTGTTTACTTCACGACCATCAGTTATCAATATCATCCATGCTAAGCACGCTAGTGGCGGTTCCCAAGTGATAAAAGTAAAGGTTTACTCCCCCTCCACCAACAATCACACTCCATGGCTTGTCCGAAACAACGGGTGCCGTCCATACCAACAATAGTCACGGGGGAGTTTTGTTTAATTATTTGCATTTTGAGTTCCGGACTGGGAATCCCTATTACCGACATTTTCTTGTGCGATGGTGAGTGAATAAACACTCAACCTGAGAATAACCCGCTTAGCATGGAAGATATTGACCACCTCCTGTCATTTCATGAACGATCCAAGCACACAAAAAGGATATTTATTTGAAGTTTTTAGAGGTGGCACATGCAAATTTACTTAGTACGGCAGGGTAATGCCGCATATAGGTAGGTATGGTGGACTCATCTAGAATAACTTGGGTTCTAGGTTTTTGATGTACAAGCAGAATTCCCACTTAGTACAGGCGAAGGCTAGCAATTAGGTTGACAAGAGACCAGCTAGAGAGCAACAACGGTCATGAACATGCATTATGCATAAGTAACATTGGACACTAGCATGAGTAGTATATGAACACCATGAACATAAATATCATAGAGGCTATATTGGTTTTGATTCAACAACATGCATGAACATGTGCCAAGTCAAGCCACTCGAACATTCAAAGGAGGATACCATATCATCATACTACATCACAACCATTTTAACGCAATGTTGATATCCAAGATAAATCATTATCCACTCCTAGCTACTTATGCATGGCATGAGAAACTATAATCTCTAATTGTCATTGCAAACATGTTTGATCATAATGGGCTGAAGCATGGATAATGAAGGAAATATGCCCAAGAAGCAATAATAAAGTTGTTATTTATATTTCCTTATATCATGATAAATGTTTATTATTCATGCTAGAATTGTATTAACCGGAAACTTGATACATGTGTGAATACATAGACAAACAGAGTGTCCCTAGTATGCCTCTACTTGACTAGCTCGTTAATCAAAGATGGTTAAGTTTCCTAGCCATAGAAATGTGTTGTCATTTGATGAACGGGATCACATCATTAAAAATGATGTGATGGACAAGACCCATCCGTTAGCTTAGCACTATGATCATTTAGTTTGTTGATATTTCTTTCTTCATGACTTATACATGTTCCTATGACTATGAGATTATGCAACTCCCGAATACCGGAGGAACACTTACGTGCTATCAAATGTCACAACGTAATTGGCTGATTATAAAGATGCTCTACAAGTGTCTCTGATGGTGTTTGTTGAGTTGGCATAGATCGAGATTAGGATTTGTCACTTCGATTGTCTGAGAGGTATCTCTGGGCCCTCTCGGTAATGCTCATCACTATAAGCCTTGCAAGCAATGTGATTAAAGAGTTAGTTACGGGATGATGCATTACAGAACGAGTAAAGAGACTTGCCAGTAACGAGATTGAACTGGGTATGAGGATACCGATGATCAAATCTCGGGCAAGTAACATACCGATGACAAAGGGAACAACGTATGTTGTTATGCGGTTTGACCGATAAAGATCTTCATAGAATATGCAGGAGCCAATATGAGCATCTAGGTTCCACTATTGGTTATTGACTGGAGATGTGTCTCGCTCATGTCTACATAGTTCTTGAACCCGTAGGGTCCGCACGCTTAACGTTCGATGACGATTTGTATTATGAGTTATGTGATTTGATGTAATGAAGGTTGTTTGGAGTCTCGGATTAGATCACGGAGATGACGATGAGTCTCGAAATGGTCGAGACGTAAAGATCGATATTGGAAGGCTATATTCGGACATCGGAAAGGTTCCGAGTGATTCGGGTATTTTTCGGAGTACCGGCGAGTTACGGGAATTCGCTGGGGGAAGTAGTGGGCCTTAATGGGCCATATGGAAAAGGAGAGAAGGGCCTCAAGGGGTGGCCGCGCGCTCCCCCATGGCAAGTCTTAATTGGACTAGGGAGGGGGCGCCGCCTCCCTCTCTTTCCTTCTCCCTCTCCTACTCCTTCTCTCTCCCCCCTCTTGCAAAAGGAAGGGGACTCCAACTAGGATTGGGAATCCTAGTTGGACTCCCCCTATGGGCGCGCCCCTCCTAGGCCGGCCTGCTCTTCCTCCCTCCTTTTTATACATGGCCAGGGGGCACACCAATAGTACACAAGACAATCTCTTAGCTGTGTGCGGTGCCCCCCTCCACAGTTACACACCTCGGTCATATTGTCGTAGTGCTTAGGCGAAGCCCTGTGCCGGTGACTTCATCATCACCGTCACCACGCCGTCGTGCTAATGGAACTCTCCCTCGGCCTCAACTGGATCAAGAGTTCGAGGGACGTCACCGAGCTGAACATGTGCTGAACATGGAGGTGTCGTACTTTCGGTGCTTGGATCGGTTGGATCGCGAAGACATTCGACTACATCAACCGCGTTACTAAACGCTTCTGATTTCGGTCTACGAGGGTACGTGGACACACTCTCCCCTCTCATTTCTATGCATCTCCTAGATAGATCTTGCATGATCGTATGAATTTTTTTGAAATACTGCGTTCCCCAACAGTGGCATCCGAGCCAGGTCTATGCCTATATGTTATATGCATGAGTAGAACACAAAGGAGTTGTGGGCGTGGGTATATACATATTGCTTGCCGTCACTAGTTGTTTCTTGATTTGGAGGTATTGTTGGATGAAGAGGCCCGGCCCGACATTACTTGACCGCATTCATGAAACTAGTTCTACCGACGTGCTTTGCACACAGGTGGCTGGCGGGTGTCAGTTTCTCCAACTTTTGTTGAATCGGATTCAATGAACAAAGTTCTTTCTGAAGATCAAAAAGCAATCACTATACCGCGTTGTGGTTTTTGATGTGTAGGTAAGAACGGTTCTTGCTAAGCCTGTAGCAGCCACATAAAACTTGCAACAACAAAGTAGAGGACGTCTAACTTGTTTTTGCAGGGCATGTTGTGATGTGATATGGTCGAGACGTGATTATATAAATTTTTGTATGAGATGATCATGTTTTGTAACACAGTTACCGACAACTGGCAGGAGCCATATGGTTGTCGCTTTATTGTATGAAATGCATTTGCCATGTAATTTCTTTACTTTATCACTAAGCGGTAGCAATAGACGTAGAAGCAATAGTTGGCGAGATGACAACGATGCTTCAATGAAGATCAAGGTGTCAAGTCGGTGACGATGGTGATCATGACGGTGCTTTGGAGATGGAGATCAAAGGCACAAGATGATGATGGCCATATCATATCACTTATATTGATTGCATGTGATATTTATCCTTTATGCATCTTATTTTGCTTAGTATGGTAGTAGCATTATAAGATGATCTCTCACTAAATTTCAAGGTACAAGTGTTCTCCCTGAGTATGCGCCATTGCTACAGTTCGTCGTGCCGAGACACCACATGATGATCGGGTGTGATAAGCTCTACGTTCACATACAACAGGTGCAAGCCAGTTTTGCACAAGAAGAATACTCAGGTTAAACTTGACGAGCCTAGCATATGCAAATACGGCCTCGGAACACTGAGACCGAAATGTCGAGCCTGAATCATATAGTAGATATGATCAACATAGTGATGTTCACCATTGAAAACTTCTCCATCTCACTTGATGATTGGACATGGTTTAGTTGATATGGATCACGTGGTCATTTAGATGACTAGAGAGATGTCTATTTAAGTGTGAGTTCTTAAGTAATATGATTAATTGAACTTAAATTTATCATAAACTTAGTCCTAATAGTATTTTCATATCTATGTTGTAGATCAATTGCTCGCGTATACCTTCCCTGTTTTATTTATGATATGTTCCTAGAGAAAACTATGTTGAAAGATGTTAGTAGCAATGATGCGGACTAGCTCCATGATCTGAGGATTATCCTCATTGCTGCACAGAAGAATTATGTCCTTGATGCACCGCTAGGTGACGGACCTTTTGCAGGAGCAGATGCAGACATTATGAACGTTTGACAAGTTCGTTATGATGACTACTTGATAGTTTAGTGCGCCATACTTTACGACTTAGAACCGGGACTTCAAAAATGTTTTAAACGCCACGGAGCATATGAGATATTCCAAGAGGTGAAATTGGTATTTTAGACTCATGCCCATGTTAAGAGGTATGAGACCTCTCACAAGTACTTTTCCTACAAGATGGAGGAGAATAGCTTAGCTAGTGAGCATGTGCTCAGAATGTCTGAGTACTACAATCACCTGAATGAAGTGGGAGTTAATCTTCCAGACCAGATAGTGATTGACAGAGTTATCTAGTCACTATCACCAAGTTACTAGAACTCCGTGATGAACTATAATATGCAAGGGATAACAGAAACGATTCCCAAGCTCTCCGCGATGCTGAAATTGGCGAAGGTAGAAATCAAGAAAATAACATCAAGTGTTGATGGTTGACAAGACCACTAGTTTCAAGTAAAAGGGCAAGGGAAAGAAATGGAACTTCAAGAAGAATGGCAAGCAAGTTGCACTCCCATGAAGAAGCCCAAAGCTAGACCTAAGCCTGGAACTGAGTGCTTCTACTGCAAAGGGAATGGTCACTGGAAGCACAACTACCCCAAATACTTGGCGGATAAGAAGGATGGCAAAGTGAACAAAAGTATATTTGATATACATGTTATTGATGTGTACTTTACTACTGTTCGTAGTAACCCCAGGGTATTTGATATTGGTTCAGTTGCTAAGATTAGTAACTGGAAATAGGAGTTACAAAATGAACAGAGACTAGTTAAGGGCAAGGTGACGATGTGTGTTGGAAATGATTCCAAGGTTGATAAGATCACCATCGCACACTCCTTTTACCTTCAGGATTAGTGTTGAACCTAAAATAAATGTTATTTGGTGTTTGCGTTGAGCACGAATATGATTGGATCATGTTTATTCCAATATAGTTATTCCTTTAAGTCAAAGAATAATTGTTGTTTTGTTTACATGAATAAAACCTTCTATGGTCATACACTTAATATAAATGGTTTATTGAATCTCGATCGTAGTGATACACATATTCATAATATTGATGCCAACAGATGCAAAGTTGATAATGATAGTGCAACATACTTCTGACACTGTCGTTTAGGTCATATTGGTGTAAAGCGCATGAATAAACTCCATGCGGATGGACTTTTGGAATCACTTGATTATGAATCATTTGATGCTTGCGAACCATGCCTCATGGGAAAGATGACTAAGACTCCGTTCTCCGGAACAATGGAGCGAGCCACTAACTTATTGGAAATAATACATACGGATGTATGCGGTCCGATGAGTGTTGAGGCTCGCGGCGACTATCGTTATTTTCTGACCTACACAGATGATTTGAGCAGATATGAGTAAATCTACTTAATAAAACACAAGTCTGAAATGTTTAAAAAGTTCAAAGAATTTCAGAGTGAAGTGGAGTATCATCGTAACAAGAAAATAAAGTTTCTACATCTGATCGCGGAGACGAAATATTTGAGTTACGAGTTTGTCCTTTAGTTGAAACAATGTCGAATAGTTTCGCAACTCACACCACCTGGAACACCACAGCGTAATGGTGTGTTCGAATGTCATAACCGTACTTTATTAGATATGGTGCGATCTATGATGTCTCTTACCAATTTACCACTATCATTTTGGGGTTATGCATTAGAGACAGCTGCATTAATGTTAAATAGGGCACCATCTAAATATCCATTAAGATGACACCGTATGAACTATGGTTTAGCAAGAAACCTAAGCTATCGTTTCTTAAAGTTTGGGCTTGCGATGCTTATGTGAAATGTTTTAGCCTGATAAGCATAAACCCAAATTGGAGAAGTGCATCTTCATAGGATACCCAAAAGAAACTGTTGGTTACAGCTTCTATCACAGATTTGAAGGCAAGATCTTTGTTGCTAAGAGTGGATCATTTATAGAGAAGGAATTTCTCTCAAAATAAGTGAGTGGGAGGAAAGTAGAACTTGATAAGGTAATTGTACCTTCTCTCGAATTGGAAAGTAGCTCATCACTGAAATCAGTTCTAGTGATGCCTACACCAATTAGTGAGGAAGTTAATGATGATGATCATGAAACTTCAGATCAAGTTACTACCGAACCTCGTAGGTCAACCAAGGTACGTTCCGCACCAGAGTGGCATGGTAATCCTGTTCTGTAAGTCATGTTACTAGACCATGACGAACGTACGAACTATGAGGAAGCGATGATGAGCCGAGATTCCGCAAAATGGCTTAAGGCCATGAAATCTGAGATGGGATCCATGTATGAGAACAAACTATGGACTTTGATTGACTTGCCCGATGATCGGTGAGCCATTCAGAATAAATGGATCTTCAACAGGAAGATGGACGCTGATAGTAGGGTTACTATCTACAAAGCTCGAATTGTCACAAAAGGTTTTCGACAAGTTCAAGGTGTTGACTATGATGAGATTTTCTCACTCATATCGATGCTTAAGAGTCTGTCCGAATCATGTTAGCAGTTGCCGCATTTTATGAAATCTGGCAAATGGATACCAAAACTATATTCCTTATTAGATTTATTAAAAAAGGAGTTGTATATGATGCAACCAGAAGGTTTTGTCAATCCTAAAGGTATTAAAAAAGTGTGCAAGCTCCAACGATCCATCTATGAACTGGTGCAAGCATCTCGGAGTTGGAATATATGTCTTTATGAGTTGATCAAAGCATATAGTTTTATACAGACTTGCGGTAAGCCTGTATTTACAAGAACGTGAGTGGGAGCACTATAGCCTTTCTTATAAGTATATGTGGATGACATATTGAGGATCAGAAATTATGTAGAATTTTCTGGAAAGCATAAAGGAGAATTTTAAAGGAGTTTTTCAAAGAAAGAATTACCTGTAAAGCTACTTACATATTGGGCATCAAGATCTATAAAGATATATCAAGACGCTTGATAAGACTTTCAATGAGTACATACCTTGATAAGATTTTGAAGGAGTTCAAAATGGATCAGTCAAAGAAGGAGTTCTTGCCTGAGTTGTAAGGTGCGAAATTGAGTAAAGACTCAAAACCCGGCCACGGCAGAAAATAGAAAGAGAATGAAAAGTCACTCCCTATGCCTTAGTCATAGGTTCTATAAAGTATGCTATGTTGTGTACCAGACCTATTGTATACCTTAGCATGATTTTAGCAAGGGAGTACAATAGTGATCTAGGAGTAGATCACTAGACAACGGTCAAAATTATCCTTAGAGGACTAAGGAAATATTTCTCGGTTATGGAGGTGATAAAAGAGTTTGTCGTAAAGAGTTACATCGATGCAAGCTTTTTACACCGATCTAGATGACTCTAAGTCTCGATCTAGATATATATTGAAAGTGGGAGCAATTAGCTAGAGTAGCTCCATGCAGAGCATTGTAGACATAGAAAAATTTGCAAAATACATATGGCTCTGAATGTGGCAGACCCATTGACTAAATTTCTCTCACAAGCAAAACATGATCACTCTTTGGGTGTTAATCACATAGCAATGTGAACTAGATTATTGACTCTAGTAAACCTTTTTGGTATTAGTCACATGGAGATGTGAACTGATCACATAAAGATGTGAACTATTGGTGTTAAATCACATGATGATGTGAACTAGATTATTGACTCTAGTGCAAGTCGGAGACTGAAGGAAATATGCCCTAGAAGCAATAATAAAGTTGTTATTTATATTTCCTTATATCATGATAAATGTTTATTATTCATGCAAGAATTGTATTAACTGGAAACATGATACATGTGTGAATACATAGACAAACAGAGTGTCCCTAGTATGACTCTAATTGACTAGCTCGTTAATCAAAGATGGTTAAGTTCCCTAGCCATAGACATGTGTTGTCATTTGATGAACGAAATCACATCATTAGAGAATGATGTGATGGACAAGACCCATCCGTTAGCTTAGCACTATGATCGTTTAGTTTGTTGCTATTTCTTTCTTCATGACTTATACATGTTCCTATGACTATGAGATTGTGCAACTGCCGAATACCGGAGGAACACTTAGTGTCGTGGTTTTGTCACGGCAGATGTCCTAGAGAAAGGACTTAGTCGTGAGGCCATCGCAACGGGTTAGCTCGAAGGGGTTAAAGCAGACACAGGGATGCAAGAGGGTTTATACTAGTTCGGCCCCTTCGATGAAGGTAAAAGCCTACGTCTAGTTGTGATGGGATTGATGAGGTTTCGATGACTAGGGAGCAAACAAGCTTCGCCTAAGTCCCGAGTTGTTGTCTGTCCTTCTAAACCGCCGCCGAGTCGCCCCCTTATATATAGACGCCCGTCGGTTCAAAGAGTCCTAACACCGGTTCATATTCGTATCCGGGTTGGTCTCTCCTTATTCCTATCTTACAATACAAGTTTACATACAGATGCCGGTTTACAGCTACCGGTCTTAAACCGACTACGGGCCTCAGGCCCTCATCTATCTTCTTGGGCTTTAACACTCTTGAGTTACTGATGAAGTTAATCCGTCCCACATAGGCCGGTTTACACCCAATAGTAATATTCCCAACATTAGGCGCCAGATTGATTTGAATGGGTTCATGTCAATCCTTAGCAAAATCTTCATCTTCAACATCTTCTCGTAGTTGTTGAACTGCCATGATGTCATCCTCTCCAGTTGCTGTAAGCCGAGGTGACCTCATCTGTCATAAAGAAAACATCCATGATATCTCCTTGTTTAATAAACTCACAACAACCGAGGCGACAGCTCCGCTTTCGAAATTTTCGGTTCCTAGATTCACGTGCCTGACACATGTCTTTTTGCCTTATAAATAGGGACGAAGGGTCATTTATTTTCTCCCCTTCATGCCCTTCCTCTTCGTCTTCCTCGCGTCGCCAGTCTCAGAGCTCCGCCATCGCCATCGTCTTCTGCATCGACTTTGGCCGCTGCATCAACCTGAGCGTACCAGAAAACTGCGGCGACCTTCCGCATCTTCCTCAGCTCTGGTAGGTCTTCTGCTCTTCTCAACATAGATCTGTTCCAGGGTTTTGTGTTCTTGCTGCGTTCATCACCTGTTCATGTTCGTATGCTAGCTCCTGGATACATCTGTGAACCCCTTCTCTGTGTAGTGATAACTTTTAGTATCCGCCTTTAGTTTCATGCCTAAAACCATAGATCTCACATATATTTCCGCCCATTGATTTAATACTGTTCTTCTTTGAGCTTTTGAATATTTTCCTTCTTTTCTGAACTGGCTTCAGATCCATCGCTGTAGAGAAATCTTGTGGAATCTGTTTCTGTACACTTACCCATCCGCAATCTCAAGTGTTTCAATGCTTAGATCCGGCGGTTTAACTTGGTGTAGAAAAAATTAACAAACCGGTATATACCATTAGTCCCCTTGTTGAACCGCCAGATGTTGTTGCTTCATAAAACTCCGGTTTAGATAGAGTTGTCTCCGGTTTAACATTGTGCATACCAGTGTACTTTAATCAATGCATTCTTGAACCGGAATCACCTATCTTGTAGATTTCATCATGGCCAAGGAAGTATATGAGTGCAACTGGGTTCCTTCTCGCATCACAGAGACTCAACTGAACAATTTAGTCCTGATCGGTGCCTTAGGCAGCAAAAATACCATCCATTGGAGGGTCCCTGGCAAAGAATGCCCTCCAACACCTCAAGAAGGAGAGGTCGTCGTTTTCGTAGATCACTTAGCCCGGGGCTTTAAGCCGCCCGGTTCAAAATTTTATCGGGATGTTTTAGCCAATTTTCAACTCCGCCCACAAGACACTGGCCCCAACTCTGTTACAAACATGTGTCACTTCCAAGTGCTCTGTGAGGTGTTCTTTCAAGAGGAGCCCACATTTGATTTGTTCAGAGACTGCTTCCATCTAAACCGCCGCACTTAGTTTACAGACGGTTCCAATACGGAATTGGGTGGTGTGGCGATTCAGAAAAGGAAAGAGGTCACATACCCTCACGCCAAACTGCACAGCCACCCCAAAGAGTGGAATCAAACATGGTTCTATTGCAAAGACACCTCCCCTGCTGATGAAAATCCTTTGCCTAGCTTTCGTCCGGAGTGGCTTAGCAATACACACCCCTTTCCGCAAAGGTTGACTGCCAAGGAGAGAAGCAAATATGCTCCTCGACTATCCAAGCTCAGAGCCTTCATGGCCAACGGTTTAACAGGGGTTGATCTCGCTCGCTGTTGGATATCGTGGAGCGTACTGCCCCTTAGTCAGCGCTCCGGTTTGATGTGCGAGTATACTGGCAGTGTTGATGACCCACTGCGACATGCTAACATCCAACTCATCGAAGAAGAAATCACAGAGGCTGTGAATAAAATGCTGGATGAACCGGGACACATTTGTGCTCGAACCGGCCTGCTTCCCTTCTGTGCCACCAACAAACCGCCAGCTGTAAGAGTTTGATTTTTCTTTTTACTGAACCTGTTATTGATATATCTGGTCATTGTTTAATATCATTGTCTTTTTAAACAGGGCAATGATCCGTTTTGGCGCAAGAAGCTTCCACAGGAGAAGCCAGAAAAAACAGACAAACCGGAAAGACCAACCCAGCCAAAGACTAAAGTCGTGAAACGGCCTGCTCATAAGAAGAAAACCACTGCATCTTCTGATCTGGTCGCTGATGATGATGTGGGTAATCCGAACCTTGAGGTACAGCTTGACTCACTTGGCTTATTTTTCACACGCCTTATTGATGATGATATTTGTCAGGATGATGCCGAAACCAGCCATGCTGATGCTGCAGAGGTAATTACTCTCTCTTCCGATTCAAACCCTTTGCCTTCGCTAAAATCCGTCAGGCAAACCGGAAGGTTAAATTTTCTAATCCTCTTGCTTACTTGGATCCCAAATTTCTTATGAAGACCCAACAGCACGAAGCTCGCCGCACAACTCGGCACAGCGGCCAGGTAGTTACCTCCGCCAGTTTACCGAACAGTCTGGTTCGGAAACACCGTTCAGAGGTCTCTAATTTGCTTGTCAGTGCTTGTCCTAAAGCGGGCTGTTTTCGTCAACCTCTTAATCCATCTGACTCCGATTATCAGGTTACTTCCCACTCATCCTCTCGCGAGTCATCGGCTACTCAGCTGCCACCGCTCAAAACAGTGCTTGGGTAAGCTATACTTATCATAATATTTCTGGTACATCACCTTGGAACATATGCTGTATTTGACTTTGTTATTCCTTTCAGGGCCAATCCTAGGCCGAGCAAGAAGGCTCGCCTGGATAAAGCGGCCGAGGAGGACGCCGTCCCTGAACCTGGTAAAACACCAGATCTTGAAGCGGCTATTCATGAAGATATACCCAATGATCCACCACAGCAGGATGACGATTTTATTGTTGAAGAAAGGCCTATTGACACCTCAGGCCCTGTCAACCAGCCCACAAGCCCCATCCGAATTGAGAAATCCACCAGTCCATCAAAGCCTACTGATAAGCCAACGGCCCCAGTGCAAACCGGCGATGCCAAGGATGATGAGGTTGTCATTACTGGCATTGGTTGCACAGAGCTAGGCAATCCCGTTGCTTTATCCAGACACACTGCCAAGGAAGAATTTGCTGCCATTGGCAAGGGAAAATGGAATGCCGATCTGACAACTTATGCCGCTCTGAACGCCCAAGATCTCCATTCCGGCTATCTGAACCGGCTATACACCAGCCGTGACTATGAAGTTGGTCTGGTTAATATGATGAAAGAGAAATATGAGGTAACTTCCATATGCTTATCTGCGTATGTACTTCAATCTGTCAACTCTCCTAACCCCCAAGGGCCGGTTTAGAATCTACGTTCAAACCGAGACTTATCAATGCAGACTTCAATGTTTTCTGAATTTGCTGATATAGCCCCCATGGGCCGGTTCAACTTAGTGTAGTTAAACCGGGACTTTAGGTAATCAAGATTGTAGCAGTAGTATTAACTGAACAAATAGCCATTAGCCCCCAAGTGCCAAGTTGAATACTTGTATTGAGCTTGGGACTTTTCTGAATAATTGAAGAGCAAATATGCATTAGCCCCCAAGTACCAAGGGCATAACTTGTTATGTGGTTGGTACTTCAATTCGTGTACCTTTATCTGAATCGTATGACTGTCTATATGCAGGCTGAGCTGAACAAAAGGGAAAACCAAATCGCTGATCTGCAAGAAAATCTGAAGTGCCAACAAGCTGAAACCTCCAAAGCAAAAGAGGAATTAACCAGTGCTTTAAGCGCCATGGAACAGCTTAAGAAGGGCTTCAAGAAGGAGCGGGCGGATTGGGCCACTAAAAAATCCGCTTTAACCAAACAAGCAGAAGATGCCGAGGCTGCACTGAAACCGGTGGTGGACGAACTGACCAGCATAAAGCGGCAAGTGCATGCCATGACCGCTGCTATCTTTGGTAAGCTGGTTTGATTTCTGGATTGATTCGGCCGTCTTACAGAGCTGCCGGTTTGTTAACCCTTTGTAATATTTCAGGGACATGCATTGGTCACTTGGGGTCAGATGTGCGGAAGAAATTGAAAGCCGCCTACACATTGATCGAACAACTGTACACTGGTGCACAGCGGATCATCTCTACTGCATCCCACAACAATCCGGCGCCCACTTTGATTCAGGACACTCTGAAGAGACTGTCGATGCTTCCTGCCCGGGTTGAAGAGCTGAAGAAATCTGCTGCTCGAACCGGTGCGATCAATGCCTTAATCCGGGCAAAAGCTTGGGTGCCGGATTTTGATCCTGTTGAAGCGGCTCAGGGCTATCCCAGCTTGAAGGAAGACGGGTCAGAGTTTAGTGAAGCGGATCTGCGAGCAATAAACCGGGAGGTGCGTCCGCTAGCTTGTCAATTGGTTGAAGAAGCAGACTTGTCTCATTATCAAGCCCAATATGACAACCAAAACAAGCGAGTAGTTGCACCAATTCCTGAAGCGGAAAATCTTATCCCTCCAATCCGTAAGCATACTTACGCTCCCGATATTGAACCGTCGTTGCTGATCCATGATGAAGCTGTCTTTCAAGCATTAATGGGAATCGACTGGACAACTGTTGATTTCCAGCCGCTGGGTAGAGAAGCTGAAGTTGAAGCGGCGCGGGATGACCCACAACCATCAGGCCAGGCTGGTGACCAAGCTTGAACCGGAAGCCGGTTTAAACTGCTTCTCCTTTGCGAAAAAACAATGATCTTATTTTGGGCACCGTGTTGCCTTGTAATAGGCTAGCCGATACTCTTGATTTTGATATGCCTTCGTGCATAATTACTGCAACTTGTTCTTCCTTTGGGTGATGAACTTTCCAAAGTATTTTCTGCAATACAAAAAATCTTAAAGTGCCACCGCGGTTGTACCGTCAGGCGGAGTATGATGTCTGCATATGTGAAATCAAAATATCTGAAATTTAAGCATATGATCAAATCTTTGGGATACATAATACCTGCCATCGTTGGGCATGAAGTTGGCTTGGCCAATCTTGAAGCGGAGGTTTATAAACCCACACTGTTGGAGGAGATAGCAGCTCCTGTATATATATAATGCCGGTTTACCATGTAAACCGTGCCGGGTTATAATAAAACACCGTGTTACTCCGTAATAGGATGTTAATAAAAAATCAAACCGGGCAAATAGTCTCCGGATTAAAAATGGACCGTGTTCCGTCAATTGACAGTTTGAACCGGTTTAAAACTTTGTCGGTTTAAAAAACGCAACAAAAAGAAAGAAATATCTATCAAAGAAAATTGTGAAGCAAAGGCAATGATAAAACCGTTTGCAAAAAGAGGCTTATTTGAGCCGATCAGATGGCGTTACCATGGTCGGACACGACCAAGCTCCCGATAGGTGTAGCTATGGTTCAAGTCAGCCAGGTCCCCAAATGAAACCGTGGCATTTATGCCGATCAAGAGGCGTGGCAATGGTTCGGGTTCGACCAAGCCCCCAAGTGATTCTGTGGCCTTAGGCCGATCAAGAGGCGTGACTGGTTCAGACTTGACCATGTCCCCAAGTGATCTGGTGGCTTTCGCCTATCAAAAGGTGTTGCATTGGTTCGGATACGACCAAGCCCCCAAGTGATATTACATGATGCTTTGAAAAGCTAACTCAAGGGGTAAACCGGAGGCCGCTTTAGAACAACTCCGTGTAACCACACATGATGTAAAAGAACAGATACCCCGCTTTAGCTGAGGTTCCGGTTTATTATATTAATCATAATATATACATCGTCGTAATATGTACATAAGTAGAGCCAATGGCTCAGGTATAGTAAGGCCGAAGATGAGCTATGTTCCACGGCCTGTTGGTCTCCTCCTCTGATGTACGTGAGTCTTTATGCTCTCGAATATCGATCAGATAGTATGACCCGTTGTGCAGATTCTTGCTGACCACGAAAGGTCCCTCCCAAGGTGGGGATAACTTATGCATATCAGTCTGATCTTGGATGAGCCGAAGCACCAAATCTCCCTCTTGAAAGGTTCTGGTTCTAACTCGGCGACTGTGATAACGACGAAGATCCTGTTGGTAAATCGCCGAGCGAGCAGCTGCTATGTCACGCTCTTCATCCAACCGGTCCAAAGCATCTTGCCGTGCTGTCTCGTTGTCCGCTTCAACATAAGCCGCCACACGAGGTGAATCATGACGGATATCACTAGGGAGAACCGCCTCCGCTCCATAGACCATGAAGAATGGTGTGTATCCTGTTGATCTGTTGGGTGTGGTATTGATGCTCCATAACACAGATGGTAACTCTTCTACCCAACAACCCGGTGTTCTCTGCAAAGGAACCATAAGCCGGGGCTTGATGCCTCTCAAGATCTCTTGATTAGCCCTTTCTGCTTGACCATTGGACTGTGGGTGCGCTACGGATGAAACGTCAAGCCGGATGTGCTCCCGTTCGCAGAACTCCTTCATGGCACCCTTGGACAAATTGGTACCATTATCTGTGATGATACTGTGTGGAAAGCCAAACCGGAAAATCACTTTTTTGATGAACTGAACCGCCGTGGCCGCATCACACTTGCTAACAGGTTCTGCCTCCACCCACTTTGTAAACTTGTCAACCGCCACCAGGAGGTGGGTCTTCTTATCTTTGGACCTTTTGAAAGGCCCAACCATATCCAGCCCCCAAGTCGCAAACGGCCAAGTAATTGGAATCATTCTCAATTCTTGAGCCGGCACATGAGCACGTCTTGAAAACTTTTGGCAACCGTCACATCGTCTGACCAGATCCTCCGCATCAGCATGAGCAGTTAACCAATAGAAGCCATGGCGGAACGCTTTAGCCACCAAAGATTTTGAACCGGCGTGGTGACCACAATCTCCTTCGTGGATCTCACGCAAAATTTCACAGCCTTCTTCAGGAGACACACAGCGTTGAAACGCCCCTGATACACTGCAATGATGCAACTCGCCATTGACAATAGTCATGGACTTGGACCGCCGGATTATCTGTCGGGCCAGAGTCTCATCCTCTGGTAACTCGCCCCGGTTCATGTACGCCAGGTAAGGAAGCGTCCAATCCGGAATGACATGAAGAGCTGCCACCAATTGAGCCTCCGGATCAGGAATAGCCAAATCCGCTTCACCAGGGAGCTTGACCGACGGGTTGTGCAGCACATCCAGAAAAACATTGGGCGGGACCGGTTTGCGCTGAGAGCCCAGCCGGCTTAAAGCGTCCGCCGCTTCATTCTTCCGTCGGTCCACGTGGTCCACCTGATAGCCTTTAAAGTGACCTGCAACAATATCCACCTCACGACGATATGCTGCCATGAGTGGGTCCTTGGAATCCCAAGTGCCAGACACTTGTTGAGCCACGAGGTCCGAGTCACCGAAGCACTTAACTCGACTTAGATTCATCTCCTTAGCCATCCGGAGACCATGGAGCAAGGCTTCATACTCAGCTGCATTGTTAGTACAAGGGAACATTAAGCGGAGAACGTAACAAAACTTATCACCTCGTGGGGAAGTTAATACGACTCCAGCCCCCGAGCCTTCCAATTGCCTGGATCCGTCAAAATGGATGGTCCAATATGTGTGATCCGGCTTTTCTTCAGGTGCTTGCAGTTCCGTCCAATCATTGATGAAATCAACAAGTGCTTGAGACTTAACCGCCGTCCGAGGCACATACTTCAACCCGTGCGGCCCAAGCTCTATAGCCCACTTGGCAATCCGGCCAGTCGCTTCCCGGTTCTGGATGATATCCCCCAAGGGAGCAGAACTGACCACCGTAATGGGGTGCCCTTGGAAGTATTGCTTAAGCTTCCGGCTTGCCATAAAAACTCCATATACCAGCTTCTGCCAATGCGGATACCTTTGCTTGGACTCAATGAGTACCTCGCTGATATAATAGACCGGACGTTGAACCGGATGCTCCTTGCCTGCCTCTTTTCGCTCCACCACAATAGCCACACTGACCGCACGAGCATTAGCAGCAACATATAGCAGCAACGGCTCCTTGTCAATGGGAGCGGCGAGCACAGGCGGATTGGCCAATTGCCGCTTTAAGTCCTCAAATGCTTTATCAGCAGCAGAACTCCAGACGAATTGATCCGTCTTCTTCAACATCTGATACAAAGGGATTGCCTTCTCACCAAGGCGGCTGATAAACCGGCTTAACGCGGCAATCCGGCCTGCCAGGCGTTGAACATCATTGATACACTTCGGTTTAGCCAGGGAGGTGATGGCTGTGATCTTCTCCGGATTAGCCTCGATTCCCCTGTTGGACACCAGAAAACCCAATAACTTGCCTGCCGGTACACCAAAGACACACTTGGCCGGATTAAGCATCATCTTGTACGTCCTCAGGTTATCAAAGGTTTCCTTCAAGTCGTCAACCAGAGTCTCCTTCTCCCTTGACTTAACCACGATATCATCCACGTAAGCATGTACATTACGGCCAATCTGCTTGTGAAGACAATTTTGTACACACCGTTGATAAGTTGCCTGGGCACTCTTGAGCCCAAAGGGCATAGACACATAGCAGAAGGCTCCAAAGGGAGTTATGAATGCCGTCTTCTCCTGGTCCTTAACTGCCATTTTGATCTGATGATAGCCAGAATATGCATCCAAAAAACTCAAACGCTCACAACCCGCCGTAGCATCAATAATTTGATCAATACGGGGGAGGGCAAAAGGATCTGCTGGACAAGCCTTATTAAGATCTGTGTAATCCACACACATGCGCCAGGTGCCGTTTTTCTTAAGGACCAGCACCGGATTGGCAAGCCACTCAGGGTGGAAAACTTCAATAATAAAGCCAGCTGCTAAGAGCCTGGCTACCTCTTCTCCAATCGCCTTGCGTCTTTCTTCGTTAAACCGGCGGAGGAACTGTTTCACCGGTTTGTATTTAGGATCCACATTAAGGGTGTGCTCAGCGAGTTGCCTCGGTACACCTGGCATGTCAGAGGGCTTCCATGCAAAAATGTCCCGATTCTCACGGATGAACTCGATGAGCGCGCTTTCCTATTTCGGATCCAAGTTGGCACTGATGCTGAACTGCTTGGACGAATCGCCAGGCACGAAGTCAACAAGCTTAGTTTCAGCTGCCGATTTGAACTTCAGGGCCGGATCATGCTCCGTAGTTGGCTTCTTTAATGGAGTCATGTCCGCCGGATCAACATTGTCCTTATAATACTTCAGCTCCTCGGTGGCACAAACCGACTCTGCGTAGGCCGCATCTCCTTCCTCGCACTCCAAAGCGATTTTACGGCTTCCGTGAACCGTTATTGTCCCCTTGTGACCCGGCATCTTGAGCTGCAAATACACATAACAGGGCCGTGCCATAAACTTGGCGTAGGCCGGTCGCCCAAACAGGGCGTGATATGGACTTTGGATTTTCACCACTTCAAACGTCAATGTTTCCGACCTGGAATCATGATCATCTCCAAAGGCCACTTCCAGAGCTATCTTACCAACAGGATATGCTGACTTGCCAGGTACCACACCGTGGAACACCGTATTGGACGGTTTGAGATTTTTATCTGTTAGTCCCATACGACGGAAGGTCTCATAGTACAAGATATTAATGCTGCTCCCTCCATCCATGAGCACCTTGGTGAACTTGTAACCTCCCACCTGAGGCGCCACCACCAGAGCCAACTGACCCGGATTATCAACCTGGGGAGGGTGATCCTCTCTGCTCCATATGATTGGCTGTTCAGACCAGCGTAGATAACGGGGCACGGCCGGTTCAACAGAGTTGACTGCCCGCCTCTGAACCTTCCGGTCTCGCTTGTCCAAGCTAGTGGTGAAGACATGGTACTGCCCACTATTCAACTGCTTTGGGTTGCTCTGGTAACCCGACTGTTGCTGCTGCTGGTTGTAACCACCCTGGTTGTTCTGATTATTTTGATTGTTATGTCCGCCCGGATTACCATTAAATCCTGAACCGGAATTTCCTCCACCGTATCCCGGCCCGGATCCTGAGCCACCGCCGGAGCCGTGATCATACCGGAAAGCGTTAGAATTCTTGAACTCTTGCATAATGTAGCAATCCTTCCAAAGGTGGTTTGCTGGCACCTCCTTCGTCCCATGTCTTGGACAGGGCTGGTTCAGTAGATAATTTAGGCGGTCCGGGTTAGGGTTGGGTGCCCCACTGCGATTTGGCGGTTTACCCTTGCGTCGCTGGCCCTTGTCCTGCGCGTTGGTATTAGCCACAAAGTCCATGTTACCATCCGCTTTACGCTTGCCTCCGCTACCATTGCCTGCCGAGTGATGCTGCTGACCTTTGGAGTTGTTGTTCCTCTTTCCCTTCCCTGCCTTGTCATCATCAGATTCGGGATCCTTGGTACTATCAGAATCAGCATACTTTACCAAAGCAGCCATGAGGGTCCCCATGTCAGTGCAATGGCGCTTCATCCGTCCCAACTTCAGCTTTAGGGGCCCAAACCGGCAGTTGCCTTCTAGGGTTATGACTGCAGTGTCAGCGTTGATGCGGTCTGATGAATGCAACACTTGTGAGACCCGGCGCACCCAATGAGTCGTCGATTCTCCTTCCTCCTGGACGCAGGCAGCTAAGTCCACTATCGACATAGGCTGCTTACATGTATCCTTGAAATTACTGATAAACCGGGCTCGTAATTGGGCCCATGAACTGATAGAATTGGCCGGTAAGCTTTTTAGCCAAGTACGGGCCGTTCCTTCGAGCATCATGGTGAAGTATTTCGCACATGCCGCATCATCCACATCAAGCATCTCCATGGCCATCTCATAGCTCTCCACCCATGTCTCTGGAGGTTGATCCGCCGTGTAATTTGGTACCTTGCGCGGGCCTTTGAAATCCTTGGGCAGGCGCACATTGCGTAAAGCGGGGACAAGGCAAGGCACCCCCAAAGAACTAGAAGTAACACCAGGTTCGACCGAGATAGTTGGACGAACCGGCGTAAGCTGCCGAGCCTGATACTGTGCGGCTAACTCGGCCTCCCTGCGCGCTCGGGCCCGGTCCACCACTTCCTGAGCGTTATCAGCACCACCCGCCGGGTTGTTGCCGCGGGGTGCTCCACGTCGTTCATTACTTGACACTGCCGGTTCATCCATATGCCTGCTATAGCTCCGGCTTGGACGAGGGGTCGAGTGGATCCGGTCGCGGCTGTACGAGTATGCTTCCTGTTGGACCAAAGCTGTCCTAAGAAGCTCCTTGACCCGTCGCGTCTCTACCGCCTGCGGCGAGTCACCTTCAATTGGAATGGCCTCCAGCCGTGCAGCAGCGGCAACGAGATTGTCCATCGGGTTGGAGTAGTGACCCGGAGGTGTTGAAACAGCCTGAGGTATAACAGTGTTTTGACGAGGCAGATCCATCAGACGGGGCTGAACCGGCGCGCCGGTCCCAGGAGCTTCCGCCCGGTTTACCTCCAGCGGATTACTGGTTCCTGCTCCTGGGGTGTTGAAAAGGTCTCTGGCCTCGAAAACCGAAGGCAAACGGGATCGGTACTTCCTCTTCATGACTTCATGCGACGCGTTCTGGTCCAACATGAGCCTGTAGGCTTGTGCGTCTAAAGCGGCCCGCTCTGCGGTCATCCTGGCATTCTCAGCTACCAGGTCCGCCTTGGCCTGGGTGATCTGTTCCCTCACCTTTGCAATCTCCGCGTTGTGGACGTCCTGATCCGCCGGGTTAGCTTCTGCCATAAGCACAGCCAATGCATCAAATAGATCTGATAGAACTTGAGCCGGCGGGCGTACAGAGCCTCCTGCCCCGGCAGCCGTCGCCGCTACTGAACCGGAGGTTATTGGCGCAGCGGTCGAAGAATGAAGCGCTGCTTGTGTGCCGGCCATGAATATTCCAACTCGGTTGGGTAGATCAGAGGGGTCCGGAATACTGTCGCCATCGGAACAGCCCCCAATCCGGCCATCTTGTAGCTGATATAGAGATTCGGTTTCTCCGGTTGATGACTCGTCGCCGGAATAAACGACGGTCTCGCCGCGAGATTCCGATCCATCCTCATAACTTCCTCCATGGATGACTCCCACGAAGGCACGCTTCACGGCCGGTTTAACCCGGGTGGATCGCGCACGCTGAGCCGTTTCGACGGGGTCGGTGCAGATGTCCGGCTCAGGGCCCGGTTCACCGATCTTGCCGATGAAAACGTGTATGCCACCAAAGGGGACCCGGTACCCGTACTCAACTGAGCCGGCCTCGGGGCCCCAGCCTGCATCGTCGATGTAGAGCTTGCCGCGACGACTCTTAGTCATCCGGCCCATAGCGTAGCCCTCGAGTCCTTCAAAGCGGCCCTCCAAGAACTTGAAACCATCGTGCGATAGCCCCACGGTGGGCGCAAACTGTCGTGGTTTTGTCATGGCAGATGTCCTAGAGAAAGGACTTAGTCGTGAGGCCATCGCAACGGGTTAGCTCGAAGGGGTTAAAGCGGACACAGGGACGCAAGAGGGTTTATACTAGTTCGGCCCCTTCGATGAAGGTAAAAGCCTACGTCTAGTTGTGATGGGATTGATGAGGTTTCGATGACTAGGGAGCAAACAAGCTTCGCCTAAGTCCCGACTTGTTGTCTGTCCTTCTAAACCGCCGCCGAGTCGCCCCCTTATATATACGGGTGACGCCCATCGGTTCACAGAGTCCTAACACCGGTTCATATTCGTATCTGGGTTAGCCTCTCCTTATTCCTATCTTACAATACAAGTTTACATACAGATGACGGTTTACAGCTACCAGTCTTAAACCAACTACGGGCCTCAGGCCCTCACCTATCTTCTTGGGCTTTAACACTCTTCAGTTACTGATGAAGTTAATCCGGCCCACATAGGCCGGTTTACACCTAATAGTAATATTCCCAACACTTAGTGTTCTATCAAACATCACAACGTAACTGGGTGATTATGAAGATGCTCTATAGGTGTCTCCGATGGTGTTTTTTGAGTTGGCATAGATCGAGATTAGGATTTGCCACTCCGATTGTCGGAGAGGTATCTCTGGGCCCTCTCGGTAATGCTCACCACTATAAGCCTTGCAAGCAATGTGACTAAAGAGTTATTTACGGGATGATACATTATAGAACGAGTAAAGAGACTTGCCGGTAATGAGATTGAACTAGGTATGAGGATACCGACGATCGAATCTCAGGCAAGTAACATACCGATGACAAAGGGAACAACGTATGTTGTTATGCGGTTTGACCGATAAAGATCTTTGTAGAATATGTAGGATCCAATATGAGCATCCAGGTTCCGCTATTGGTTATTGACCAGACATGTGTCTTCGTCATGTCTACATAGTTCTCGAACCTGTAGGGTCCGCACGCTTAATGTTTGATGACGATTTGTATTATGAGTTATGTGATTTGATGTACTGAAGGTTGTTCATAGTCCGGGATGAGATCACGGACATGACTAGGAGTCTCGAAATGGTCGAGATGTAAAGATCGATATATTGGAAGGCTATATTCGGACATCGGAAATGTTCCGAGTGATTCAGGTATTTTTCGGAGTACCGGAGAGTTACGTGAATTCGCCGGGGGAAGTAGTGGGCCTTAATGGGCCATACGGGAACGGAGAGAAGGGCCTCAAGGGGTGGCCGCGCGGCCCCCCATGGCAAGTCTGAATTGGACTAGGGAGGGGGCGGCACCCCTCTCTTTCCTACTCCCTCTCCTACTCCTTCCCTCTCTTCCCTCTTGGAAAAGGAAGGGGACTCCAACTAGGATTGGGAATCCTAGTTGGACTCCCCCTATAGGCGCGCCCATCCTAGGCCGGCCTCCTCTTCCTCCCTCCTTTATATATGTGGCCAGGGGGCACCCCTATAGCACACAAGACAATCTCTTAGCCATGTGCGGTGCCCCCCTCCACAGTTACACACCTCAGTCATATCGTCGTAGTGCTTAGACGAAGCCCTGCGTCGGTGACTTCATCATCACCGTTACCATGCCATCTTGCTGATGGAACTTTCCCTTGGCCTCAACTGGATCAAGAGTTCGAGGGACGTCGCCGAGCTGAACGTGTGCTGAACGCGGAGGTGCCGTATGTTCGGTGCTTGGATCGGTTGGATCACAAAGACGTTCGACTATACCAACCGCGTTACTAAACGCTTCCGCTTTCGGTCTACGAGGGTACGTGAACACCCTCTCCCCACTCGTTGCTATGCATCTCCTAGATAGATCTTGCATGGTCGTAGGAATTTTTTTGAAATACTGCATTCCCCAACAGATACTAGCTTAAACATATTTACAAAAAACAGAATAAGTCGAGTTCATGCCAGTTTCTCTCTGCCACAGCCAGTTCATTGAATATCGTCATTATTGCCTTTCACATGAACGACCAAACGATAAGAAAATAATAATAATAGTGCAATAGTGCCGTGGACTAAGCTGGAATTTGCAAACACTTTATTCAACAGCAGAAGACAAGGTAAAATGGGCTCTTTGTTAGATAAAAAATAATGCATATGAGAGCCACTCAACATTTTCATTGTGGTATTCTCCTCGGTACGACTCAAATAAAAAGAAAAGAAACTCAGAGAAACACACTAAAATATTTTTGGAGTTTTTGGTTTTCTTGAACAAGCAAATAAAAGGGAAAATCAAAAACGAGAAAAACTATTTACATGGGAAAGCTCCCAACAAACTAAAGAAGAACAAGGAAATCTTTTTGGGTTTTCTTTTTAGCGCTACAGCAAACTACTCTAGAAAGAAAAAACAAAAAGAAGCAGGAAATATTTTTGGATTTTCTCAAGTTTTTCAAACACACAAGAAGAAAGCGAGAAAATAAATCTAACATGCATGATACAATGAAAAAGTGTGGACACCGACAACTGGAATGAAATGTGTGAACATCAATGTAATGTCGGTGGGAATAAGTACTCCCCCAAGCTTAGGCTTTTGGCCTAACTTGGTAATCGGCCAGTAGCTTGGATAGTAGTCAAAGTGGTAGCTCATGGAGGCTCTCGGTGTCGATGCCTTGGCCTGTCGTGCCGCCTCAACTGCCGTGTTGTGGGCTCGAGCCTTGCTCTCAAGAATAAAATATCTTCCCTTGCTGTGACAATCAAAAAGAGCAGGCACAGGAAAATATGTGTGCACAAAGGATTCTTGGTTAAACAACAGTATGTAAATGAAATTATGAGGTTCATCTTTAAGGATCTTATAATGTTTCAGAGCATTAAAGTCTAAATACTGCATGGGTAGAATAGGGTCATAGGGCATAGGTGAAACACCCAGCTCTCTTGCAAAATGTGTGGCATAAATTCCACCATAGAAATAGCCACTATTAGCGTTGTGTTGCAACCTGCGCACAACAATCGCTCCAAGATTATAACTCCTATCACCGGTGAGAGCGGTGCGTATGAGGCTCGAGTCTGGAGCACTAAGTGTACTACAATCTTGTTAGCCTACAATACATTTCCATTAAATAAAGCAAAGTACCAGAATGCGGAAAAATGAATGCTCTTTATTCTACCTTGCATCACTCCCCTCGTCTCACCATAGCAAAGACTAGCCCAAAATGATTGGTATTCAGCCCTTGGTGCTTCGTCAAGCGAACCCCAGAATGGTATTTTGCAGTGGTGAGCAAATCTCTCTAGTAAATGAATTTTCGTACAGTTTAAATGACACCCTAAACTCACGGGGATGGACTTTAAATCCATTGACGAATGATTCAGTGAGAGTGTGGTGTTGATTGCACTTATCTGAAATGTAGGGACCAAGGTCGGCATTGTGAAGATATTGCTCAAATTCCTCCTTAATGCCCACACGCACCATATAGTCGTCACACGGCCACGGGCATGTTTTGGTGGCGGCATCTCGTATGGAACTTTCACTTGGTTCAACTTAAGACCGACGAACGGAACCGCCACTAGAAGATGCCTCCGAGGATCTCCTCTTTGAAGACCTCCTTCCAAAGAGGTTCATCATGTTCGTGTACAATTTTCTGAAAAAGGAAATTTTTGGGTGACAAAAATTTATCAGCAAAACTTTACAAGATTAATAACAACTACTTATAGGGATACATAGATCTATTTTGCCGTCTGCCACCGCGGATGGCAAAGGCATGAACGGCGGACGGCAAAGGCCTTTGCCGTCAGCCGCGGACGGCAAAAGGCTCCGGCAAAGTAGGCTACGGTAAACAGCTACTTTGCCGTCTGCTTCCTGGCGGCTGACGGCAAAGGCCCTTTGCTGTCTGCGGCGGACGGCAAAGAGAGCGGACGACAATAATTGCGCTGTCAGTCCGTTAAGTGGCCAACGGCAGGCCTTTGCCGTCCACCGCTGACGGCAAAATTTCTAGTGTCTTTGCCGTCCGCCGTATGATGTCATCTACACGTCACTACATGGCAGGTTCTTTGCTGTATGCCACTGATGGCAAAGTGCAGGTTCTTTGCTGTCTGCCACTGATGGTAAAGTCTTTGCCGTCTGCCACTGTAGGCAAACTGACCAAATGGGTCAGCTCCCAGGAAGCACAGCTGGATGCCACATGGCTCTTTTATCTGTTTTTTATTAAATCCAACAATTTTCATCATAAATATATATGACATATATAGATATATTTCAAAAGGCCATTACAGAGCAAACATATAAGATATCCAACACATAACTTCATCATCCAACCATATATATTACATGCATAGTTCCATCATACATAACAAGTTCAACATAGAGGCATCCAACCATATATATTACAATAGTTTCATCCAACGATACATGCATAGTTCAACGATACAAAAGAAACAGAGAAAGGGATAAGGAGCACTCCATCTATGCAAGCTTTCGTCAAGTGAATGAAATCTGCAAAATGAAAAATAAGAAAGTTAGAACAAGAAGAGTAGAACAAGAAGAAGAGTAGAACAAGAAGAAGACTAGAACAAGAAGAGTAGAACAAGAAGAAGACTAGAACAAGAAGAGTATGTCATTTATGAGCTAACTTACGTGAAATTGATCATATATGAGCTAACTAAGTTGAAATGGGTCGTTTATGAGCTAGCTAAGGTGAAATGGATCATTTATGAGCTAACTTAGTTGAAATGGGTCGTTTATGAGCTAGCTAAGGTCAAATGGATCGTTTTTGAGGTAACTAAGGTGAAATGGATCGTTTTTAGCTAACTTAGGTGAAATGGATCATTTATTAGCTAACTTAGTTGAAATGGATCGTTTTTGAGCTAACTTAGGTGAAATGGATCATTTATGAGCTAATTTAGTTGAAATGGATCTTTTTGAGCTAACTTAGGTGAAATGGATCATTTAAGAGCTAATTTAGGTGAAATGGATCGTTTTTTAGCTAACTTGGTGAAATGGATCGTTTATGAGCTAAATTAGTTGAAATGGATCGTTTATGAGATAACCTAGGTAAGATGGGTCATTTTGGAGTTAACCTAGGTGAAATGGGTCATTTTAAAGCTAACGTAGGTAAAATGGATCATTTAGGAGCTAATCTAGGTAAAATGGGTCATTTTTGAGCTAACTTGGATGAACTGGATCATTTATAAGCTAACCTAGGTAAAATGGGTCATTTTAGAGCTAACTTAGGTAAAATGGATCGTCTATGAGCTAACTAAGCTAATTATGCAATTTTTGACATAAGTAAGCTAAGTACAGATCGTTTTAGAGCTAACTTAGGTAAAATGGATGGTTTGGAGGTCAGTAAGCTTATTAAGTCATTTTGGAGGAGAAGAAGCTAAGTCTAGGTCATTAAGGTAAGCATTGGAGGAAATAAAGCTAAGTCTAGGTCTTTATGCATGTGTTAAGAAAAACACTAGATAAACTTACCAAGATCCAGGAGGTGTAGGAGCGGGGTGGCTCGTGTCGGTAGCTGGAGAAGGATCGTGCGATGCTTGTCTGGAGTTACGCTGCACCAAAGATCATTTCCAATGTCTTGTTAGCATCATGACACTCAAATGTTAAGACTAGCAAGTAATGTCCATTCAAATAAAACTCACCGTGGTCCCAGGAGCAATCACTGGCATCGGCGGAGCGGTCTGACCTGTCTTCTCGCACACAGACTGCACATTTGGTTTTGACGACTCAGTCATACTAGTTAGTAATGAGACAAACACTACATGAATGTTTTGGCTAATCTGCAGAAGAAACTTACCACAAGGAGCTCGTACATGGCCCTTGCCTGCATGTCATTTCGTGCCCTCTCCTCCTCCATCATCTTTGTCGTCCTCTCCTCCAACTCCCGCTGCCTCTCCGCCGCCTCCGCCAGAAGTTTCTCCGTTCTATCTCTCTCACTCTGTATAGCAGCCTGCAACACCACTCACATGACCATTTGTAATCATTGATGGAAGCGCACACAATGTAATGGAGAAAGATAACTGAGTACGTATCACTAACCTTGATGGCGAGTTGCACTGGCCGTTCACGAGGCCTTATCTCAGGAGCGGAGCTCGACTGGCGCGCCTTGATCTCCGGGAGAGTGCTAGGACAACGGATAAGTCCATCTCCAATGGCTATGGAGCCATGGGACCTCCCGCCACCAGATATCAACACCAGCTCTGGATCAATGGGACCCTGGCTCGGGTTAAAGTCCTCCCCTTTCCTCGCCTTCCCCTCATCTCTATATCTCACGAGCTTGTTGTGGGAGGAGATGTTGGTGAAGTTGTTTGCATCATCGAGGTCAGACTGAGAGAAAGCCTTGACTTTCTTGAAAGAGGCAGTGTGGGCCATGGCATACAGGTCGTACACCTCTGGCACCTTATCCGCCTTATTGTAGCGTGCCTGAAAGAGAGAAACAATGAAAATTAGTAATTAAAGGGCTCAAGCTAGCATGATGAATGAATTGCATGAATCATGAAGCAAACCACATACCCAGTTGCGCCCTAACTGATATAAGTTGGAGCTGCCTTGATGGTGTGGCACACCTTCCATTTGGGCACGTTTGTCCTTGGCCTTGTTGTGGAGGGCTAGCCATTGTTTTGAGCACCACTCATCGACCAACACCTCCCAACAATCCATCCGATCCGCACACCATCTCGGAGGCGCCTAAGTTAGCAAATAGAAACTTGAGCGCTACAGCTAAGAATTACTAAATGAAGGAACTTATGTAGAGAAGGCCTTAAGAATTACCTTCATGTACTGCTCCTTACTCAGGAACTTATCGTGGCACGCCGGCTTGGTCTTCTTGATACCACGCAAGGCGTAGTAGTCTCGAACAGCCCGCACCCGAGCCTCGTGCCATAAGTTCTGGAGTAGGCGCTTGCAGACGTTCTCGATAACATGTGCTGCGTCCTCCTCGTATCCCTCCTCACACCTGTAGAATGTCTGCAATCAAATGAGACAATATTGATTAGTAAAATTAATAACTAGCTAGTTGAAGATTTTTAAATGTGTAAAGGAGAAATTACCCAGAACTTTCTGATCACCATGTCTGCCCTCGTGTCGCACACGACACCGTCGATAATCTCATCCGACGGGGCCGGGGCAGCCACGTAGTGCTCCCAGCTCAATCCAAGCTCTGGAAGCCGACCCTCACCAGGCAACGTGACAAACCGCGGGAAGTTTTGCCGGCAAAGAACTCCAAGGACGGAGTTGGGCCGGCGGACACTATGATGGTGGTCCCAACCCCTGCAGCATGACAAGGCCAACGCATTAGTTATTTGAAGAAATGTGAATGCTGAAGGTACAAAAATATTAAATGCACTTACGTACCTCTCCCCATCAGGGAAAATCAACCACCTTTGCTCGCGGGTCACCGGCACGGACGGGAGGCTTCGGATTATGCAAATGACGATTTTTGGCTTCGTAGTGCGCTGTTACGAAGTTTGCCGCCTCCTTTGTGATGAATGCCTCAGCCATCGATGCTTCAATTCTATGTTTATTTTTACATTTTTCTCGAAGCGTCTTCTGCATCCTCTCAGTTGGGTAGCACCAACGATTTTGCACGGGCCCCCCCAATCTTGCCTCGGTCTAGAGATGCAAAATCAAATGCTGCATTGGATTAAAGAAGCCTGGTGGAAAGATCTTCTCTAACTTGCAGATCAACTCCGGCACCAACTCTTCCATTTCTTCTAGCACGCCAGGCGATAGTTCTTTCACACAAAGAACATGGAAGAAATAGCTGAGTTCTGCCAGTACTAGCCATTCATCCTCAGGGATGAAGCCACGCAACATCACCGGCATTACCCGCTCAATCCATATGTGCCAATCATGACTCTTGAGACCAAATATCTTCAATTTATCAAGATTCGCTCCCCTCTTTAGATTCGCTGCATACCCATCGGGGAACATCAACTGCTGTTGCACCCACAAGAGAATTTCCCTCATAGCTGGCCTTCCAAGATTGAACCATACCTTTGGCTTCGTCCAGTTCTGCTTTCCTTTCGGTTCTTTCATGTTTTGTAACGGCCTATCACATAGCGCCTCCAGATCGACTCTAGCCTTAGTATTATCCTTTGGCTTCCCATCTATGCCGAACAATGTACCAAAAAGTGCCTCGGCGGTATTCTTCTCAGTGTGCATCACGTCGATGTTGTGTGGGCAAAGGAGGTCTTTGAAGTAAGGCAGATCCCATAAGCATGTTTTGTGAGTCCACACGTGCTTAGTATTATACCCCTTGAAGTACCCTCGACGTTGTGGATTTGGCTTGAGAGCGTTTAACTGATCCAGGGTCTGTTGGCCTGTCAATGCAGGTGGTGCAGAGTTTTTGACAACTCCACCCCTGATGAAGTTCTTCTTGTCTTTCCTGAACTTATGGCGAGGATCCAGGAACTGTCTATGCATGTCGAAGCAAGAAAACTTGCGACCAGCCTGAAGCCAACGAATCTCAAGAGCTCCCTTGCATGTGGGGCACGGGAACCTTCCATGCACACACTAGCCAACGAATAGCGCATACGCCGGCAAGTCATGTGTCGAGTACATGTACCAGACACGCATTATGAAGTTCCATTTGCTAAAGGCGTCGTATGTCTTGAACCCATTATCCCAAGCTTCTTGCAATTCGTCCTTAAGCGGCTGCATGTACACATTCATATTTTTGCCCGGATAGTTGGGTCCTGGAATTATCAACGTCAGGAAAATGTTCTTTCTTTGCATAATCTGTCCGGGGGGGAGATTGAGTGGAAAGACAAATACGGGCCAACAACTGTATTGGGCTGCCGTCATACCAAACACACTGAACCCATCTGTGCTGATGCCGACTCGAGGATGCCTCGGATCTGCCGCTTTGTCAGCATGTAATTCATCAAACTTTTTCCACGCAACACCATACGATGTGTGTACCATCATCAGATTCCCATCTGCATCTAGTTTGGTTCTTTTGCCTGTTTTGTGCCATGTCATCTGTCTGGCCGTCTCTTCGACCATGAAAAGACGTTGAAGTCTTCGTACGATTGGCATATACCGAAGAACACTAACGGGGATTTTGGTCTGTGTCTTCTCACCCATACCGTTGTCTACCACAATATACCTGGAAGATTTGCAAATGGGACAATAGTTCAAGTCCGCATAGTCAAGCCTAAATAAGGCACATCCTTTCTCACAGGCATGTATCTTCTCATAGGGCATCTTCAGTGCACGGAGGATTTTGTCCGACTGGTACAGGTTTGCAGGCATTACATGGCCTTTGGGTAGAAAGCGTCCAAATAATGTCATAATTGCGTCATAGCATTCTCTGCCCAAGTTGAACTGAGCCTTCAGAGCCATTACTTGTGAGATGGCATCAACTGACAAAGCTCAGTGTGCTCGTGGAGCGGACGTTTTGAAGACTCCAACATTTCATTGAAGGCCTTTGCAGATTCCTCCATCTCCTCGTCCGAATCCCGAGCATCATCATAGCCTTGCACCATGTTTTCCATCCCGGTACCATGCTCGTCGGTGCGATGACGATCCACCTCAGCTCGGTCACGTTGGGCTGACTCACCACGAAATGTCCACACCGTACAATCGGGCGTAAAACCACTCTTCTGCAGGTGTTTGCCCATTTCAGCCTCTGTCTTCTTTTCCCAATTGCCGCACCGGAAACAGGGGCACCAGGTTTTCTTTTGGCCATTTGCAAATGCGGCTTGCACAAACCCCTTAGTTTTTGTGAACCATTCAGCGCTCCATTTGTTCTGACCAGTGTGACCGGTATACATCCAAGCACGGTCACTCATCTTGACTTTCAGAGCTACTGGACACACAACAATTATATATGTAATTCACCATGTATATATTCATCAGTTGATCTACTTTGTCAATTTTATTACGTCCATGCAACCTACACTCTAATAGGTAATGATAGGTCCTAATCCCACCCGTGTATGTGTAGATTGGGTTCATTTTCCCATGCTATGCTCCGGATCCGACGCAAAATTTCGGCAGCACCTCCCCGCTGTTCTCCTGATACACGTCTCTGCAATAAACAGAGAGGATGTGTACCCGGAGAACAACAGGGGAGGCACTGACGAAATATATGCGTCGGATCCGGAGCAAAGCATATGGGAAAACGAACCCAATCTACACATACTCGGGCTGTCCATGGATAGCGTTGGACAATTCGAAAGAATCAAGGTTATAAATATGCAAATGCATGCATATTTATAACTATGACGCTTTCGAACGGGAGACACATATTGGTTACGCATACTGATGATTCAAGACACATATATAGCTAGCTATCAAGTTTCATCGGAATAGATCAAATAATTAATGGGGGAGGAGGACTTGTCATTTGTGCTCACCCACGAACGAAGGGGCAGAGCTCGTCAAACGCACGGCGAGGTCGTCGAACACCAAACCTCGCAGCGATGAAACAACTGCACATTTAAAACTACACGATCAACACAATTATATATGATGTTTTTCATAACAAAATCGAAAAATATATGACCTAACTAATAATTCACAAATATATGACCCCGTCGGCCTCTGGAAGGCCAAAGAACACCTTTTCGGGAGGTGTCGGTGGTCGGGTGTCCTGTCGGTGTCGGGGTGCCGTGTCGGGGTCGGGGTGCTGTTTCGGGGTCGGGGGGTCGGGGTGTCGTGTCGATGTCGGGGTAGTGCCGTGTCGGTGTCGGGGTGTTGTTTCGGGGTCGGGGTGTGGTGTCGGGGTCAGGGTGTCGGGTCAGGCTCGGGGTCGGAGTGTCGGGTCAGGCTCGGGGGGTCGGGGTGTCGGGGTCGGTGTCTGGGTGTCGGGTCAGGCTCGGGGGTCGGGTCGGGGTCGGGGTCGGGGTGTCGGGGTCGGGGTGTCGGGGTCGGGGTCGGGGTCGGTGTCGGGGTCGGGGTCTCGGGGTCGGGGTCTCGGGTCGGGGTGTTGTGTCGGGGTGCCGGGTCGGGGTCTGGGTACCGTGTCGGGTCGGGTTTTTTTTCCTTTTCTTCTTCTTCCTCTTCTTCCTTTTCTTCCTTTTTTTCCTTCTTCTTCTTCTTCTTCTTCTTCTTCTTCTTCTTCTTCTTCTTCTTCCTCTTCTTCTTCTTCTTCTTCTTCTTCTTCTTCTTCTTCTTCTTCTTCTTCTTCTTCCTCCTCCTTTCCTTTTTCCTCTTCTTCTTCTCCTCCTCTCCTCTTTTTTCTTCTTCTTCTTCCTCTTCTTCTTTTTCTTCTCCTCCTCCTCTTCTTCTTCTTCTCCTCTCCTCTTTTTCTCTTCTTCTTCTTTCCTAAAACTAAACTAAACCTAAACCTAAAACTAAAAAACAGAAAAAGGAAAAAACTAAATCTAAACCTAAAACTAAACCTATAAACCTAAAACTAATCCTAAAACTAAAACTAAATCTAAACTAAACGTAAACCTAAAACTAAAAAAACAGAAAAAAGGAAAAAAAAAGGAAGCAGAGACTCACTTGGGTGGAGGAGGGGGGCGGTGCGGCCTCGGGCGGCGGAGGAGCGGCGCGGGGCGGCGGAGGAGGGAGGCGGGGGGCCTGGGGCGGCGGGGCGCGGAGGTGCCGGGGTGCCGGGGCGTGGCGGCACCCAGACGACAGGGCGGCGGGGGCGACGGGGCGGGGGGGGCGCCGGGGCGGCGACGGGGCTGGGCGCACTGGGGCGGCGGCGGGGTGGTGCGACGGGGCGGTGGCGAGAGGTGGGAGAGAAAGAGAGAGAGGGGGGTGTGGGGCGCGGCCATTAACGTTACGTGGGGCCCTCCCTCTTTGCCGTCCGCCACCCTTTGCCGTCCGCCTTCTTGCTCTTTGTCGTCCGCTAGCGGACAGCAAAGAGGGGGGCCGTTAGGTTTTTTTTTTGCAGCTCGTCAATGGGGCCCCTCCCTCTTTGCCGTCCGCTAGCCGACGGCAAAGAACTGGCGGATGGCAAATTTGGTCTTTGCCATCAGCCAGTTCTTTGTCGTCTGCTTTTTGGAAGCTGATGGCAAAGAGCTTCTTTGCCGTCTGCTAGCGGACGGCAAAGAACTGGCAGATGGCAAAGTAGCTGATTCCAGTAGTGAGAGGCCATAGCAAGCATTCAAACTATTTAGAAATCTAAGAATTCAACATGCAAGCTCATCTACAGCAGCACCAAGAGTAGCTAATTATTCAAAATATAAACCACTAAAACAAAAACTAATTGGACAAACGGAGTAGTCACATACCAAGCAACAATACGCCGAAACAATTTTGGAAACGGAGCTTCGAGCAAAGAGATCGAAATCTGCGGTTTTGAGAGCAGGAACACGGGAGACAGAGGAATGGTGAATTTTTTCTGGGGTAAGTGATGATGTGGTGTGAAGGGATAAGTGAGGGGGTCCACGTGGGGACCACAACCCACTAGGGCGTGCCTGGGGGTCCTGGCGCATCCAGGTGGGTTGTGCCCACCTGGTGAACCTCCCTCTGATGTTATTTGCACCAAAAAATCTTAAATATTAAAAAAATCATATTAAATTTTTAGGGCATTCTGACAACTTCTATTTTTGGGTCATTTTTTTATTGCACGGGAATTTCAAAAAATAGATAAAACATGGCATTTTATTTTATTTAACCAACAAAAATAGAAAACAAAAGATAGGGACAGAAGGTAGTGCTTACTAAATTCATCAACTTCATACCTCTCAAAAATGATCCATTAATAAGGTGGATCAAATCTTATTAATAACCAGTTTCAATTAGCATGAAACCAAAGAAATTTCGTAAATCACTAAGTTACCTCAACGGGGATATGAATGTCCCCAACAATAAGCATCTCATATTTCTTTTTGGCAGTAGGCAAAGGTAGTTGAGAACTTCCAATAGTGATAATCAGAGACTTTTCAGTAACATAAATACCATTCACATGGAATTGTTTCTTCGAAAAGTGCACCGTATGCTCATTACCGTTGATATGAAAAGTGACCTTGCTTTTATTGCAATCAATAACAACCCATGCAGTATTCAAGAAGGGTCTACCAAGGATAATCGACATGTTGTTGTCCTCGGGCATCTCAAGTATAACAAAGTCAGTCAAAATAGTAACATTAGCAACAACAACGGGCACATCCTCACAAATACCGATAGGTATGGAAGTGGATTTGTCAGCCATTTGCAAAGATATTTCAGTAGGTGTGAGCTTATTCAAATCAAGTCTTTTATATAAAGAGAAAGGCATAACACTAACACCAGCTCCCAAATCACATAAAGCAGTTTTCACATAGTTCTTTTTGATGGAGCAAGGTATAGTTGGAATTCCCGGATCTCCAAGTTTTTTAGGTACTCCATCTTAATTAGCAAGCATAGTGGAAATTTCAGCTTCCGGTATTTTTCTCTTATTGGTGATGATGCCTTTCATATACTTTGCCTAAGGAGACATTTTAAGGATATCAGTCAAGAGAGTACGCAAAAAGACTGGCCTCGGCATTTCAACAAATCATTCAAATTCTTCATCATCTTTCTTTTTAGTTGACTTAGGTGGAAAGGGCATAGGTTTTTGAACCCACGGTTCTCTTTCTTTACCTTTTTTCCAAGAAACAAAGTCTCTCTTATCATATCTTTTATTTTTAGGTTGTGGGTTATCAAGATCAACTGCAGGTTCTATCTCAACATCATTGTCTAGTTCTTCATTATTTGGTTGACTATCTTCATGAAACTCATCATTAACTTTTTCATTATCAGAAGGTGAGTGTTCACTACCAGGTTGAGTTTCAGCATCAGAGATAGAAACTTCATTATCATGAGGTTTTTCTACTTCGGGTTCACTAGAGGCATGCAAAGTCCTATCATTCTTCTTCTTCCTTTTCTTTTTAGGAGGACTTGGTGCATTAGTGTTAGCTCTTTGAGAGTCTCGTTCAATTATTTTTGGGTGTCCTTCAGGATAAAGTGGTTCCTGGGTCATTTTACCTCCTCTAGTTGCTACTCTAACACCAAAGTCATGTATATTATTATTCATCTCATCTAGCAACTCTCTTTGAGATTCAGCAACCTGTTCTAAATGGGTTTGAACCATAGAAGCATGTTTTCCCACACCCTTAACATAATTTGAGATGCTAAATAACAAGCCACTCAAGCGAGCAATCATATCAGACTTGTATTTCAATCGTTTCATAACATTTGCATTGAAGTGATCTTGCTTTCTATTATAATTTTCAAACTCATAAAGGCATTGGCTAGGGTGCATATTGTGAGGATTATCATTATCATTGAATTTCATTTGAGAATTTACCTCAACCACCTTAGGAGGTGGCGGTGTATCAAGCCCATGTATTTCTTCAATAGGAGGTAAATTTTTGACATCCTCAACTTTAATACCCTTTTTCCTTCATGGATTTCTTTGCCTCTTGCATATCTTCGGGACTGAGATATAATATACCCCTCTTCTTCGGAGTGGGTTTAGGCGGTGGTTCAGGAAGAGTCCAATCATCATAATTTTTCAATATGTTATTCAATAATTCTTCAGCTTGCCCAATAGTTCGTTCCGTGAAAACACAACCAACACAACTATCTAGGAAATCCCTAGAAGCATTAGTTAGTCCATTATAGAAGATATCAAGTATTTCATTTTTCTTAAGAGGATGATCAGGCAAAGCATTAAGCAATTGGCAAAGCCTCCCCCAAGCTTGTGGGAGACTCTCTTCTTTAATTTGCACAAAGTTAAATATTTCCTGCAAGGTAGCTTGTTTCTTATGGGCAAGGAAATATTTTTTTCCAGAGAAGTAATAAATCATATCCTAGGGACTACGCACACAACCAGGAGTAAGAGTATTGTACCAAGCTTTAGCATCACCCTTTAATGAGAATGGAAATAATTTGAGAATATAGTAATAGCGAGTTTTCTCATCATAAGTAAAAAGAGTGGCTATATCATTCAACTTAGTAAGATGTGCCACAACAGTTTCAATTTCATAACCATGGAAAGCATCAGATTCAACCAAAGTAATTAACTCTGGGTCAACAGAGAATTCATAATCCTTATCATCAATAAAGATAGGTGAGGTAGCAAACTTAGGATGATATTGCATTCTAGCATTCAGAGATTTTTCTTTATACTTGCATAATAATTTCTCTAGATCGTCTCGATCCTTACAAGCAAGAATGTCTCTAGTTGTCTCGTCATTCATAACATAGCCTTCCGGTACCTCGGGTAATTCATATCTAGGACGGATAGTTCTAGTAGGTGTTCCAAGATTTTCAGTTTCAAGCTCATCATCAGTTTCAACAACATCATGTTGTCTTACTCTAGCAATTTGTTCATCAAGAAAATCACCAAGCGGCACAACATCATCAAGTAAGGTACTAGCATCATCATAAGTATCATTCATAGCAGAAGTAGCATCATCAACAACTTGCGACATATCAGGATTAATAGCATGTGGTGGTGTTGCAAGTTTACTTATAACATAAGGTGAATCTAAAGCAGAACTGGATGGCAGTTCCTTACCTCCCCTTGTCTTAGAGGGAAATATCTTGGTCTTAGCATCCTTCCGATTTTTCATAGTGATAAATTGATAATGATCCCAAGTGACTCAAAAAATATAACTATGCTCCCCGGCAACGACGCTAGAAAAAGGTCTTGATAACCCACAAGTATAGGGGATCACAACAGTTTTCGAGGGTAGAGTATTCAACCCAAATTTATAGATTCGACACAAGGGGGGCCAAAGAATATTTGCAAGTATTAGCAGTTGAGTTGTCAATTCAACCACACCTAGAGATTAATTATCTGAAGAAAAGTGATCAGTAGCACCGTAATATGATAGTTTTGATAGTAGTGACAATAGCAATAGCAACGGTAACAAATGATAGTAGTAATTTTGTAGCAAGTGCAATAGTAACAATAGCAGTAGTAACTTAGCAGAAATAATATGATAGAAATTCGTAGGCATTGGATCAGCGTTTTCTTGGATGATATTCATCATGTGACAGTCATAACCTAGGGCGATACGGCAATAGCTCCAGTTCATAAATATAATGTAGGCATGTATTCCGTAAATATTCATACGTGCTTATGGAAAGAACTTGCATGACATCTTTTGTCCTACCCTCCCGTGGCAGCAGAGTCCAATTGGGAACTAAGGGATATTAAGGCTCCTTTTAATAGAGAACTGGAACAAAGCATTAACACACGGTGAATGCATGAACTCCTCAAACTACGTTTATCATCGGGAGTGGTCCCGACTATTGTCACTCCCGGGCAATAACTTGCAAGATCGGATCTAGAACATGGATATAATGGTGATCACATAAACGGTTCAGATCTGAAATCATGGCACCCGGGGCCAAAGTGACAAGCATTAAGCATGGCAAAGTCATAGCAACATCAATCTCAGAACATAGTGGATACTAGGGATCAAGCCCTAACAAAACTAACTATATTACATGATGAATCTCATCCAACTCCTCACCGACCAGCGCGCCTATGAAGGAATTACTCATTCCCGGTGGGGAGCATCATGGAATTGGTGATGGAGAAGGGTTGGTGATGACGAAGAACGAAGATCCCCCTCTACGGAGCCCCAAACAGACTCCAGATCTAGCCTCCCAATGAAGAACATGAGGTGACGACGGCTCCATCTCATGGATTGCAATAATTCTTTCTCCTTGATTTTTTCTACAAAAATAGGATTTTATAGGATCGGTTTCAGGGTCTGCGGGGCCACCACGTGGGGACAACCCACCTGGGCGCGCCCGGGGTGGGGGGGGAGGGGGCAGGCGCGCCCTGGTGGGTTGTGCCCACTGATGTCTACTACACAACATTCTTATTGTAGACGTTGTTAGGCCTCCCAAGTGCAGTGGTTTTTAGGAAAGTAGCAAATTTCCCTCAAGTGGTTGACCTAAGGTTTATCAATCCATGGGAGGCATAGGATGAAGATGGTCTCTCTCTAACAACCCTGCAACCAAATAACAAAGAGTCTCTTGTGTCCCCAACACACCCAATACAATGGCAAATTGTATAGGTGCACTAGTTGTGCGAAGAGATGGTGATACAAGTGCAATATGGATGGTAGATACAGGTTTTTGTAATCTGAAATAAAAAAACAGCAAGGTAACTAATTATAAAAGTGAGCACAAACGGTATTGCAATGCTACGAAACAAGGCCTAGGGTTCATACTTTCACTAGTGCAAGTTCTCTCAACAATAATAACATAATTGGATCATATAACTATCCCTCAACATGCAACCAAGAGTCACTTCAAAGTCACCAATACTGGAGAACAAATGAAGAGATTATTGTAGGGTACGAAACCACCTCAAAGTTATCCTTTCTGATCGATCTATTCAAGAGTCTGTAGTAAAATAGCATGAAGCTATTCTTTCCGTTTGATCTATCCTAGAGTTCGTACTAGAATAACAACTTAAGACACAAATCAACCAAAACCCTAATGTCACCTAGATACTCCAATGTCACCTCAAGTATCCGTGGGTATGATTATATGATATGCATCACACAATCTCAGATTCATCTATTCAACCAACACAAAAAACTTCAAAGAGTGCCCCAAAGTTTCTACCAGAGAGTCAAGACAAAAACGTGTGCCAACCCCTATGCATAAGTTCACAAGGTCACAGAACTCGCAAGTTGATCACCAAAACATACAACAAGTGGATCACGTGAATATCCCATTGTCTCGCAAATCCTTAAAGACTCAATCCAATAAAATAACTTCAAAGGGAAAACTCAATCCATTACAAGAGAGTAGAGGGGTAGAAACATCATAAGATCCAACTATAATAGCAAAGCTCATGATACATCAAGATCATGCCGAATCAATAACACGAGAGAGAGAGAGAGAGATCAAACACATAGCTACTGATACATACCCTCAGCCTCGAGGGTGAACTACTCCATCCTCGTCATGGAGAGCGTCGGGATGATGAAGATGGCCACCGAAGATGGATTCCCCCCTCCGGCAGGGTGCCAGAATAGGTCTAGATTCGTTTTTGGTGTCTACGGAGGCTTGCGGTGGTGGAACTCCCGATCCAGGTTATTTTCTGGAGGTTTGGGTATTTATAGGAATTTTTGGCGTCGGTCTCACGCCAAGGGGGTCTCTGAGTCGTCCACGAGATAGGGGGACGTGCTTGGGGGGTAGGGCACACCCCCACCCTCGTGGATGGCCCGGGACTCTTCTGGCCCAACTCTTTTACTTCGGGGGCTTCTTTTTGTCCATAAAAAATTATCAAAAATTCGCACGTCAATTGGACTCCGTTTGGTATTCCTTTTCTATAAAACTCAAAAAGGAGGAAAAAAACAGAAACTGGCACTACGCTCTAGGTTAATAGGTTAGTCCCAAAAATCATATAAAATAGCATATAAATACATATAAAACATCCTAGATGGATAATATAATAGCATGGAACAATCAGAAATTATACATACATTGGAGACGTATCAAGCATCCCCAAGCATAATTCTTGCTCATCCTCGAGTAGGTAAATGATAAAAACAGAATTTTTGATGTGGAATGCTACCTAACATATTTATCAATTTTCTCTATTGTGGAATGAATGTTCAGATCCGAAAGATTCAAGACAAAAGTTTATTATTGACATAAAAACAATAATACTTCCAGCATACTAACAAAGTAATCATGTCTTCTGAAAATAACATAGCAAAAGAAAGCACATCCCTACAAAATCATATAGTTTGGCCGTGCTTCATTCTCGTCACACAAAATGCTCCCATCATGCACAACCCGGATGACAAGCCAAGCAATTGTTTCATACTTTAGTATTCTCAAACTTTTTCAACTTTCACGCAATACATGAGCGCGAGCCATGGACATAGCACTATAGGTGGAACAGAATATGATGATGTAGGTTGTGTGGAGAAGACAAAAACAAGAAAGTCTCACATCGACGCGGCTAATCAACAGGCTATGGAGATGCCCATCAATTGATGTCAATGCGAGGAGTAGGGATTGCCATGCAACAGATGCACTAGAGCTATAAATGTATGAAATCTCATCAAAAGAAACTAAGTGGGTGTGCATCCAACTTCCTTGCTCACGAAGACCTAGGGCATTTTGAGGAAGCCCATTGCTGGAATATACAAGTCAAGTTCAATAATGAAAATTCCCACTAGTATATGGAAGTGACAAAATAAGAGACTCTCTATCATGAAGATCATGGTGCTACTTTGAAGCACAAATGTGGAAAAAAGGATAGTAATATTGTCCCTTCCCTGTTTTTCTCTCATTTTTTGGGGCCTTCTCTTTTTTTATTTGGCCTTTCTCCTTTTTTATTTCCTCACACAAGACAATACTCTAATAATGATCATCATCACACTTCTATTTATTTACAACTCAAAAATTACAACTCGATACTAGAACAAAATTTGACTCTATATGAATGCCTCCGGCGGTGTACCGGGATGTGCAATGTTTCAAGAGTGACATGTATAAAAATTATGAGCAATGGCTTTGCCACAAATACGATGTCAACTACATGATCATGCAAGGCAATATGACAATGATGAATCGTGTCATAATAAACGGAACGGTGGAAAGTTGCATGGCAATATATCTCGGAATGGCTATGGAAATGCCATAATAGGTAGGTATAGTAGTTGTTTTCAGGAAGATATAAGGAGGCTTATGTGTGATAGAGCGTATCATATCACGGGGTTTGGATGCACCGGTGAAGTTTGCACCAAGTCTCGAGGTGAGAAAGGGCAATGCATGGCACCGAAGAGGCTGGCAACGATGAAAGGGTGAGAGTGCGTATAATCCATGGACTCAACATTAGTCATAAAGAACTCACATACTTATTGCAAAAATCTACAAGTCATCAAAACCAAGCACTATGCGCATGCTCCTAGGGGGATAGATTGGTAGGAAAAGACCATCGCTCGTCCCCGACCGCCACTCATAAGGAGGGCAATCAAAGAAACACCTCATGCTTCAAATTTGTTACACAACGGTTACGATATGTGCATGCTACGGGACTTGCAAACCTCAACACAAGTATTTCTCAAATTCATAAATACTCAACTAGCATGACTCTAATATCACCATCTTCATATTCAAAACATTCATCAAGTATCAAACTTCTCATAGTATTCAATGCACTCTATATGAAAGTTCTTATTATATCCCTCTTGGATGCCCATCATATTAGGACTAGTTTCATAACCAAAGCAAACTACCATGTTGTTTAGAGACTCTCTAAATGATATAAGTGAAGCATGAGAGTTCAACAATGTCTTCAAAATAAAACTACTGCCATGCTCTAAAAAGAAATAAGTGAAGCACTAGAGCAAACGACAAACTACTCCAAAAGATATAAGCGAAGCACAATGAGTAGTTGAATCATTATCACTACTAGGAAAATGGTTTTTAACGATGGTATATGTGGTTGTTAAAAGTTGGATTGTGGTCGTTAATGATCATTAACGACCACAATCTGCTGGTATTAATAGGCTCCGTCGTTAATAGTATAACGACCACATCTTGTGGTCGTTACAAATGTAACGACGGGATGGTGCGTCGTCGTCAATCTTAAGGCAATAATGACCACACTTAGTATTAACGACCACATTTTTTTGCTAATCATGTTCTCATGGTTACCAAAGTATCCTTAACAACCACTTTATAGTGTTAACAACCACTCTCTTCACCATTATGATATCCTTCAGAATAACTTATATTTAGTAATAACTTTCCATTCAGCGATCACTTTATGAATCATTCAACATTTCAATAGTAACATCCACATCATCATAGAAACATAAGAATATGAATTGAAAGGATCATAACCACTTTTATTAATAGAAATGAGATAAATTAACAAAATTTGACATACGATTATGGAATTAAAATACCACAAAAAATATGAGTCAAAACCACTGCTTATGTGACCAATGTACTTTATCATATCTAACTGGAAAATGAGAGAACAAGAAAATATAATATTTATTAATATTCAATCGGGGGACACCATCGTTGCATGAATGGATATCATTCTTCATTGGCAATTAGAATCTCCTTCGGATGCTTCTAAAGATTTATGATGGACCATCAGTCCTACAAAACGGTGAGTAGTTTATGAAAGCCAGTCCATGTAAATAAATTGGCGCAAAGTATGGCATATAAAATATAATAAATTGGCGCAAATTGTGGGATATAAAATATATGTATGAGAACAACTTACTTTTTCATGTTGGCTTTCATGAGAACCATCACTTAGAAATTTACCAAACATAAGCCGCTTAATTTCTAACACTTCTTGCACCATGCCAGTGGACTTCTCTTCAAGTACCAGTTTCACTTGCTCGAATTTTTTTGACATTTTCTCATAGCATCATAGTCATCCATATTATTCCTATGTCACTATCGTTGCTGGCATCAACTTCATCTTTCATAGCTTATAACATATTATGAGTAACTTCAAAACAATTAAGTGTAGAAACAAATTCTCCATATTGTACAAGCTAGTTAGAAACTCACTTTTAGAATCATCTTCATCCCAATTCGCACTGAACAAGAGTATTTGTTGGCTCATCATTTGTATCGATGAGAGCAAGCAACCATGTTATATCATCCTAAACTAGATAGCTTGAATAATATTTTTAGGTTTGCGTAGTATCTTTTGTAGCTAACTCGTATTTTTTAATCTATAATTCCTCTTATCGCATATGAGCCTCATTGTGATAAGGATAATCCATACATATAAGGTCAGTTTGAAATGTGTGCAAAGGCTTTACAAAGTAAATTAAATTAAATAAGTGAATGTTGATGTACTGAAGGCTAAAAAAAGGTAAGGACAAAACTTATTGGGTCACTATTTATGAATACGGTAAAAGCTGAAATAGGAAGCATATGGATAACTACAGATTAAGGCTTACATAAACTAGTGGCATCATATTGCTCTCTTACTAGAGATTAAGATTTGCATAAGTACAGAACCAAATTCAGGTTTGCTATTTCACATCCAGATGTGAAATAGCTATCTCACATCTAAGTCCACAGCCATTGGATCTCATCCTGTCGTCAAGATTCGCGCTAGCTTGTTTTTGTCATTGTCGTGCGCCCCGCTCGTGTCGCTCGTCGTTCTCTGCGCGTGCGGCCCATCTTGTTAGCGGGTTGTTTTGTTTCTGCATGTTTTTTCGCGGGCCGCGTTGCGTTGTTGGGCTCGTGGGCTATTTTTCTGTGCGAGGTCTGAATTCGAGGGAGCGGATGTTCTTTGTGCCGAAGCATTCAGTTCGGCCGTTCCCCATTTCTCTTCTGTCGTCTTCCCATTTTTCTATCTGGCGGCTGGTGCTCGAGGCGCAGGCGAATTCTGGAGAAGGAGAAGGAGATGGAGACGCATCGTATGTAGTCTTTTTTTGTTCCTTTTTCCTACTGTTTTATCCTTTTGTTTGTTCCTTTTGCTCACTGATTTTAGCAGTATACATCTAGGGGTTCGTCCCTAATGTCCCAAAATGCCCCCAAATGTCCCCAATTGTAGGTAGGGTTCATTAGCAGATCCACATTTCTTTTTGGTTTCTTGTTTGTTTTCCATACTTTTTAGGGTCCGTCCTCTCCAATCTCGTGAAATGTGGGTTAGGGTTCATCAACTTTTTTTGAATCTATCTAGGGTGTGCTCTTCTTGTTTTTTTAGTTCATCTTTGATTAAAGGGTCTATTTGTTTGATTAAATTTTGAAATGATTAGATTTTAGGAGTATGTTTTGTCTGATCTGTGTGGGAAGGGTCCTAGGAAATGATTAAATTAGGATGTTAGTTCCTCTCACTAAGTTGTCTGCAATTTCATTTTTCTAAGAAGCAGATTTAAATTCTTGTTATTTAAGTTGTCTTTATGTCTGCAATTTCAATTTACTAAGAAGCAGATTTAAATTCCTGTTTATTATAAGTTGTCTTATGTCTTCATTTTTTTGGAGGGATGCCCAACTGTATGCATTTTGTACCACATTTTTTTACTCTCATTTATCTCTCATTTTGTAAATCATGTTAGAACTATGGTACAATATGTTTATGCCTGTAGATGAAACTTGATGTTTGTACGGTGGGGGGGGGGTTTGTTTCATGGTAGTTGCAACTCCACCCTCGACTTGCAACTCGAGGTCGACTTGCAACTCGAGAGGTTGTAGTTTTTGTTTTTCCTGTTCATCCCAGTTGCAACTCAACCATCGAATCGTAACTCAGGTGGTTTTTGTATTCATTCCAGTTGCAAGTCAAACATCGCCTCGTAACTCAACGCTTTTTTTATTCCCCCCAGTTGCAAGTCCATTGTCAACTCGCAACTCAAGCAGGATTTTTTTGTTCACCCTAGTTGCATCTCCACCCCTTAGTCGCAACTCGAGCGGGTGTAGTTTGATAGTTTCCCTAGTCGCAAGTCAAGCCTCAACTCGCAACTCGGGGGGGGGGGGGGCTTGTTTTTTTTTGTTTCATGGTAGTTGCAACTCCACCCTCGACTTGCAACTCGAGAGGTTGTAGTTTTTTTCCTGTTCACCCCAGTTGCAACTCAACCATCGAATCGCAACTTAGGTGGTTTTTGTATTCATTCCAGTTGCAAGTCAAACATCGACTCGTAACTCAACGCTTTTTTATCCCCCCAGTTGCAAGTTCATTGTCAACTCGCAACTCAAGCAGGTATTTTTGTTCACCCTAGTTGCAACTCCACCCCCGAGTCACAACTCGAGCGGGGTGTATTTTGTAGTTGAGCTAGTTGCAGGTCAAGCCTCAAGTCGCAACTTAGGGGGGGAGCGGTTGGTTGTTTTGTTTATTTTTCTGTTTCATGGTAGTTGCAATCAGACCGTTGACCCACAACTAGGGGGGTATCCGTCGCCCCTGTAGCAAGTCCAACATCAACTCGCTACTCGGGGACGGCGGTGTTTTAGGTTTTCTTTTGTGTGCCATAGTTGCAACTCCACCCTCGGCTCGCAACTCGAGGGTTGTAGGTTTTGTTTTGTATTCGTCGTAGTTGCAACTCCACCGCCGACTCGCAACTCAGGCGGTTTTGTATTCACCCCAGTTGCAAGTCCACCATCGACTCGCAACTCAAGGCTTTTTGTATTCGCCTCAGTTGCAAGTCCACCGTCGATTCGCAACTCGAGCGGGTGTAGTTTGTAGTTGCGCTAGTTACAAGTCAATCCTCAAGTCGGAACTCAGGGGGGGGTGGTTGGTTGTTTTGTTTCTTTTTCTGTTTCATGGTAGTTGCAATCAGGCCATTGACACACAACTAGGGGGCGTATCTGTCGCCCTTGTTGCAAGTCCAACATCGACTCGCAACTCGGGGACATGGGTGTTTTAGTTTTTCTTTTTTCATGCCATAGTTGCAACTCCACCCCGACTCACAACTCGTGGGTTGTAGGTTTTGTTTTGTTTTCACCCCATTTGCAACTCCACTGCCGACTCGCAACTCAGGCGGTTTTTGTATTCATCTATGTAATTATATAGTCAAAATGATGTTTTCATCAAGGCATCAATTCTCTTATGTTCCTTTTTTTCATCTTTTTGTTGTCTTATCACGAACGAATAATGTACCAACAGGTTAGTTAGTCTAATAAGTTTCTTAGGCTCTCAAACTGAAACTGCACCCCGAATCTCCGATACACTGGCACAATGATACCTAAATATGCAAAACTGAAGAAACTGGAGTTTTCCTTGTGTTTTATTCTTTTTTGTTCTCCTTTCCGTTCATGCTTATGGACTGATACAGCTTCACAAACACACTGGTATGCACGATCTAGCTATGGGTTGTTTTGTTTCTTTTTTAGATACCACATACATACAAGCACACAAAAAGGTTGATGACATTTCTGAAAGAAGCAGAATTTCTGGATGAAGAGAAGAATTCTACAAGGGGTCTACACAGGTCGTATTCTTTTGTTGGGCCGCGACAGACAAACAAACAACCGGGACAAACTGGCCCAGGAAGAAGCCCAACAACAAAGGCCCAGCGGTGGGGGAGGGGGCAGGTGACAGGGCTGTGTGTTGTTGGACAGGTTGTGACAAACAAAACAAACAAATAAGCCCTGGCGATCTGGAGGAAGAGGCCACATTACAGGATGATGTCACGTTAGATGTGCGATATTATCTCACATCTCGATGTGACATAGTCACACCCAACCAAATTTTGCAGCTCGTTTATCTCTCTTAATATACCATAATATTGTTATATTATCATGATCCCTTTTGTAAAGTATATAGCCACCCCACTGTTCTGTGTACATGAAGGACCAACAAAACAGAGGAAGGAAGAAACCAACCAACGTACTGTACAACGGAATCGCGTTGGCAAATGGCAATATGCAGGAGGTAGCTCAGGTGCACTGGGGTCTAGGCAACCCGCGATGTGCAGGCGGTAGTGCGGAGGCGACGGGGTCAAGGCGACCGACGACATGTAGGCAGCAACGCGGACACGTCCGGGTCGAGGCGACCGGCAAGGTGTAGCCAGCAGCGCGGACATGACGGGTCGAGGCGACCGGCTACTTGCAGGCAGCAGGGCGTCTGGGTCGAGGCGACCGGCGAGGTGTAGGCTCGGCAGAGGAGAACAAAAGGGAGATGCGATGTGGAGGTGCCGCCGATTGAACAGGAAGGAGAGAATAAAGAGGCACATTGGATGGGATATTATAGATCTTTTTTCTGTTACGGAGGTATCCTACAGAAATTGCCAATACTTTGTGGCTTGTGCCAACAATATTCAGCCGTCCCACTCCCTTTTAATCAAGCATAAAAAATATGTGGATAAGGTTGGATATGTGTGTGCTACAAAACCGAATCTGGGTGCATGTACATGCAAACAAAGGTTAGAACAATAATTACCGCATAGTTAGCTACAGGTTGGTATTAGGTAGGCTGGTTTACCTCCCTTCAGAAAAAGGTAGGCTGGTTTACCTCCGGGGACTGAACTTAACAACCAAGCGTTTTTGGGCCATCGTCGTTAATGCTAGCTTTTCTAGTAGTGTATGTAACTATGTGAAGACTCTCTAACATTTAATAATTTCAGATCTTGTGATATTATTCAAATAGCAAGAAAAACAAAATAAAATAAAATGACGCTTCAAGCAAAACACATATCATGTGGTGAATAAAAATATAGCTCCAAGTAAAGTTACCGATGAACGAAGATGAAAGAGGGGATGACATCCGGGGCATCCCCAAGCTTAGGCTCTTGGTTGTCCTTGAATATTACCTTGGGGTGCCTTGGGAATCCCCAAGCTTAGGCTCTTGCCACTCCTTATTCCATAGTCCATCGAATCTTTACCCAAAACTTGAAGACTTCACAACACAAAACTTAACAGAAAACTCGTAAGCTCCGTTAGTATAAGAAAATAAATCACCACTTAGGTAATGTTGTGAACTCATTCTAAATTCATATTGGTGTAGTATCTACCTATTCCAACTTCTCTATGGTTCATACCCTCCGATACTACTCATAGATTCATCAAAATAAGCAAACAACACAATAAAAACACAATATGTCAAAAACAGAACAGTCTGTAGTAATCTAGATATTTCGAATACTTCTGTAACTCCAAAAATTCTGAAAAATTAGGACGACCAGGATAAAATGTATATTGATCTACTGCAGATAGAATTGGTATTTTATCGCTCTCTGGTAAAAAATGATTATTATTTTCGTGAGCGCATACTTTCTGTTTTTATCAGCAAGATCAAACGACAATCACCCAAGAAGATCCTAAAGGCTTTTCTTAGCACTTTATTGAAACAAAAGCTATAAAACATGATTACTACAGTAGCATAATCATGTGAACACACAAAAATATTAGGTATAAATATTGGGTTGTCTCCCAACAAGCGCTTTTCTTTAATGCATTTCTAGCTAGGCATGGTAATTTCAATGATGCTCACATAAAAGATAAGAATTGAAACATAATAGGAGAATCATGAAGCATATGGCAAGCACATTTAAGTCTAACCCACTTCCTATGCATAGGGATTTTGTGAGGAAACAACTTGTGGGAACAAGAATCATCTTGCATAGGAAGGTAAAATAAGGTTAACTTCAAGATTTTCAACACATAGAGAGGAAACTTAATATTATTACAATTCCTACAAGCACATATTCCTCCCTCATAATAATTTTCAGTAGTATCATGAATGAATTCAACAACATAACTATCACATAAGGCATTCTTTTCATGATCTACAAGCATAGAATTTTATATTACTCTCCATATAAGTAAAATTCTTCTCATTCGGAATAGTGGGAGTATCATAAGAAACTCAAATACTATAAATTGTTTCCACATTAAAAGAGTAATGTTCAAGAAAAGGGTAATCATAATCATGACAAGTTTTGTAAATATAATCATCACTACTTTTTGTAACATAAGTATCATCACAATAATCATCATAAGTAGAAACTTTGTTCTCATTATAATCAATTGAAACCTCTTCCAAGATAGTGGAATCATTACTAAATAAAGTCATGACCTCTCCAAATCCACTTTTATAATTATCACAATGAGATTGAACATCCTCCAAAATAGTGGGATCATTACTTCTTAAAGTTGACACTCTTCCAAACCCATTTTCATCAATATAATCATCATAAATAGGAGGCATACTATCATCACAATAAACTTTCTCATCAAAACTTGGGGGACAAAAAATATCATCTTCATCAAACATAGCATCCCCAAGCTTGTCGCTTTGCATATCATTAGTATCATGAATATTCAAAGAATTCATACTAACAACATTGCAATCATGCTCATCATACAAAGACTTAGTGCCAAACATTTTAATACACTTTGGCACAAGTATCGGAATCCTTATTTTCACAAAAGATATTAAAAAGATGAAGCATATGAGGCAACCTCAATTCCATTTTTATGTAGTTTTCTTTTATAGACTAAACTAGTGATAAAACAAGAAACAAAAAGATTCGATTGAAAGATCTAAAGATATACCTTCAAGCGCTAACCTCCTCGGAAACGGCGCCAGAAAATAGCTTCATGTCTACTACACAACCTTCTTCTTGTAGACGTTGTTGGGCCTCCAAGTGCAGAGGTTTGTAGGATAGTAGCAAATTTCCCTCACGTGGATGACCTAAGGTTTATCAATCTGGGGGAGGCATAGGATGAAGATGGTCTCTCTCGGACAACAATGCAACCAAATAACAAAGAGTCTCTTGTGTCCACAACACACCCAATACAATGGCAAATTGTATAGGTACACTAGTTCGGCAAAGAGATGGTGATACAAGCGCAATATGGATGGTAGATATAGGTTTTTGTAATCAGAAAATATAAAAACAGCAAGGTAACTAATGATAAAAGTGAGCACAAATGGTATTGCAATGCTACGTAACAAGGCCTAGGGTTCATACTTTCACTAGTCCAAATTCTCTCAACAATAATAACATAATTGGATAATATAACTATCCCTCAACATGCAACAAAGAGTCACTTCAAAGTCACTAATAGCGGAGAACAAATGAAGAGATTATTGCAGTGTACGAAACCACCTCGAAGTTATCCATTCTGATCGATTTATTCAAGAGTCTGTAGTAAAATAACACGAAGCTATTCTTTCTGTTCAATCTATCCTAGTGTTCGTACTAGAAGAACACCTTAAAACACAAATCAACCAAAACCCTAATGTCACCTAGATACTCCAATGTCACCTCAAGTATCCGTGGGTATAATTATACGATATACATTACACAATCTTAGATTCATCTATTCAACCAACACAAAGAATTTCAAAGAGTGCCCCAAAGTTTCTACCAGAGAGTCAAGAAGAAAACGTGTGCCAACCCCTATGCATAAGTTCACAAGGTCACGGAACTCGCAAGTTGATCACCAAAACATACATCAAGTGGATCACGTGAATATCCCATTGTCACCACAGATAAGCACATGCAAGACATACATCAAGTGTTCGGAAATCCTTAGAGACTTAATTCGATAAGATAACTTCAAAGGGAAAACTCAATCCATTACAAGAGAGTAGAGGGGGAAAAACATCATAAGATCCAACTATAATAGCAAAGCTCACGATACATCAAGATCGTGCTGAATCAAGAACGAGAGAGAGAGAGAGATCAAACACATAGCTACTGGTACATACCCTCAACACCGAGGGCGAACTACTCCCTCCTCGTCATGAAGAGCGCCGGGATGATGAAGATGGCCACCGGTGATGGATTCCCCCCTCCGGCAGGGTGTCGGAACGTGTCTAGATTGGTTTTCGGTGGCTATAGAGGCTTGCGGCGATGGAACTCCCGATCCAGGTTATTTTCTGGAGGTTTGAGTATTTATAGGAATTTTTGGCGTCGGTCTCATGCCAAGGGGGTCTCCGAGTCGTCCATGACATAGGGGGACACGCCCGGGGGGTAGGGCGCGCCACCACCCTCGTGAACGGCCCGAGACTCTTCTTGCCCAACTGTTTTACTTCAGGGGCTTCTTTTAGTCCATAAGAAATCATTAAAAATTGGCATGTCAACTGGACTCCATTTGGTATTCCTTTTCTGTAAAACTCAAAACAAAGGAAAAACTGAAACTGGCACTGGGCTCTAGGTTAATAGGTTAGTCCCAAAAATCATATAAAATAGCATATAAATGAATATAAAACATCCTAGATGGATAATATAATAGCATGGAACAATCAAAAATTATAGATACGTTGGAGACGTATCACCCACCCAGGGGCCCCCCTCAGGTGACTCTTGGCTCCAGAAATTCTCTTTTATTGGGTAAAAATTCCTTGCAAAGTTTCGTTCCATTCCGAGAACTTTTATTTCTGCACAAAAACAACACCATGGTAGTTCTGCTGAAAACAACATCAGTCCGGGGTTAGTTTCATTCAAATCATGCAAATTAGAGTCCAAAACAAGAGGAAACGCGTTAAAAAGTACATACGTTGGAGAGGTATCATCATGTAGCCAGTATTGTCCTTAATTATTATTGAGGTACTACTGTATACTAGTACCAGGTAGCTTGTAGCTCTAGTGGTTAGTCAAGTGGGTTTAGAAAGCAAAGGCCTAGGTTTGAATCCTTAGTGTAACAACTCTTTTTAGGATTTTGTGTGTGCTGGCGTTACGCATTCGTGGGCCGGCCTAGTAGGGCGCTATAGCAAGCGTCAGTTGGTTTAGATGGCGTTGAAGGCGCGAAGTAGGATCTCCCGACAAAATGATGGGGACATAAAGTTTTGTTAGTGTTTCTCGTGCTCCCGTCGCTGTCATTGAGAAAAGATCCCCTCACCTCCGGCTGTCATCTTGGCGCTGAGAGGGGGGGGGTCTCGAATCTTCAAGACCTCTATGTACTTCGTCATCGTCTAGTGATTATTTTAGTTTTGTGAGAATAAATTTCCTCTCGTTCGTTTGGCGGTGCCATGAGATTAGAGAGTTTTTTGTCCTCACAGATCCGATTATTCAGATCTGATGAGTTGATGTTGTTGTATGAATCATTTTTTGTTGGTCTGAATTTTTGTGGAGTTGAAATCTTTATCGACACCATGGTGAAGACATAGTGATTCGACGGTCTGCACTTCTAAGGGATCATCCCTAGCCCAAGTATGTTCATCAATCTAGGTTTCCCATCTTTTTGGAAGAGTGACTCAAGTCGCTTTTAAAAATCATTATTGATATTATCCGTGCGGGTGAAGGAGTAACAACATCGTTGCCCCAGCCAAATTGCAATCTCTTTACTGAAGTCTTTGGAGTATTTCTTCGAGCAGAGATTGACACCGCGAAGAAGGTGTTTTCAAGAGATTTCATTGTAATTCTTAGTCACAGGAGTTACTTTCAATTTTCTTGGATGTTAGGTCCAAATCAGTGTACCTGTAATTTTTTTAAACAAGGCAAAAGACTTGCCCTTTTCATTGATTAAGAAGGATATAATTGCCCGGTTAATTGACGGAAAACCGGGCTAAAACCGATACAATCCAACCCACATAACATGGGTACCACCGGCCAACCTGGCTAAAACTGATACAATCCAACCAACAGAAGGCTACACATGCAAACAATCGATAGCTCCGACTTTGACGACGATCATCACAAGGGAAATATGTAGGACTTGCGCTGACCGTACCCTCCGTAACCGACCACCGAGTGCCTATCATCGTCATCGCATGGACACACTCCACCGCAGCTCCGTACTCAAAGCAACCAAGCAATCAACGGGAGAGCACCTCGGACATGCCGGGAAGATCCGACTACCGAAGCCCGATTCGCGATCAAATCTCCTCTCGACGCCATCATCGTTGCCAAATAGAAATCAACGCCCCCGAAATGGCCACCTCAGCAAACTATGCGGCGAAGATGCCACAACCACGCGACAGATATGCCGCCATACACTGGCCTCCACGTTGTGGCCGACTCCGAGAAGATACCCCCAAGAAGAAAGAAGACATGAAGGCGCCTTCATCGCCTGATCCCGAAGATGTGAGGTATCCCTCCGGAGCCAAGGCCACGGAAGGGTGAAGGAGCACCGCACAACAACAATGCTTCCAAGAAAGAGCACGATGCCCACGGGCATCGCCGTCGCCGGATCCGGCAAAGGCCGGGCATAAGATTTCTCCCGAAGATGCTCAGTCACCACCTGCTCATACCTGCGCAGCCAACAAACCCAATCCTGCTGAGGACAACCCTGCACTGGCCGTGGGATCCCCCGAACCACCAAGCACAGGCGCGCTCACCACCCACTAGCCGAAGTCGCTTTCACCAAATCCGGGGCCACCGCCCCGGCAACCTCCACCACGTCGCCAGCCATGTCGGGCTAGCAAGCCGACCAGCTCCACAACACCAAGTCAGGAGGGGGGGCGCCACCCCGCCCCAACCCGCTGAGCAGGGTTGTTGGGCCGTAGCTCGAATAACCCACTACAACTGCAACACCATCGGGAGGGGCCTCGTCGAGCAGCCAGGAGCCGCCAGCCACATCCCCACCCGCAGGATCCACGCGCCAGGAGCTGCCGGAGCGCTGCCACCAGCCATGCCGTTCCTGCCAGATCCCGTCGAGGCGCACCCAAGAAGCAACCCGAATCACTGGAACGAGTATGCCCATCTCCTGGCTGCATCATGGCCGCCCATGCAGCCGAAGGGGACATGCGCATCTGCAGCCGTGCCGACCTGACCGGCGCCGCGACCAGCCTCGGAGCCGCCACCCTGGGCGCCCAACACCGCCGCCAGAACGATGCACGGGATCCCACCATCTTTTGAGCAGGGGCACGCCGCCAAGGCAGGTAGGGTAGCTTGATTTGGCCCCTCCTCTGCGGCTAGGTTTGGCGGCCCGGTGCCGCCGGGAGCGCCACGGGAGCGGGAGGGATGTACCTGTAATTGTGATGAGTATGAATAAAGCTATAAGTGTTTCTAAAAAAAGGTAAAATGGACAACTAACGGAACTAGATTGTCTCAAAAAAATTCTGATGAAACCTGAAAAAGCAGTCGAATGGTTTCCGCTCAACAAAAATAATAGGTAGAAAATATAGGCGAAACTTAGGGACCTTCATTGCTGATTAGGGGTGTGTACAAAGCAACCGTGCCGCGCCTGCGCCGGTGACTCGCTACAGTGCCATGATCTGCTACAGCCCATTCTGACTAAACTGCAGGTTCAGTGCCATTCATGGAGACGCTGACCAGCCGTGCCGCACTCCATGGCATCACATCGGTGGAGGCGGCGGACTAACCCACGGTGAACCTGTTGCCGATGGCTCCTAACGTCCGCGCACAAGCTTGTGAGCTGCAGTTTCGTGCAGCATGGTGATCGCCCATTTAGCTAGACCTGGTTACCATGGCAAGCGATGTATAAACGGACCATGAAATACACACGCAATCACCGGCGACTAAACGTGTGTTGTGAGTTGCGACACCCGCGATATCTCCACCGACGCAACCAGTTCATACCAAATCCATCAAAATTAAGAGTGTGCCACTGCATGCTAAGCAAAAAGGGAGACAATAAACGACTTTCAGCAAAGCCATCCACACTGCACGAACGACACGACCGCGCGCCTGGAAGCCACTCGATCCTGGGCCGAGATCGGGATGCGCAACATCGATCATCATGGAACATGCAAGGACAAATTTCGGTGCTCCATCGGTCTCTGTCAAGGCATGCATGCGGCCTCGCCCCAGGCTTTCCCCATCTCCCTTTCGCCAGAAGACCCACATCACTTACATGAGCTCTTTCCGATACATACCTTAACCATCTACCAAACTTAGCATTCTGACCCCTTTTTAGCTTGATTGTGCAGTCTTTATCCAGGTATCCCAGCCTCCCATAGCTGAAGCAGAAGTCTGGCAGGTATTCATACTCGAAGTAGCACCATATTCTTTTATCCTTCTTCTCTTCCCCCTTCTCATCTTCAGAAATAGTCACTTCCATCTCACTTCCTGTCACTCCCTGACTACCACCCTCCTATGGCTCAACATCCAAATAAAGGCCCCTCATAAGAGGTTCTACAACCTTGATCCTCACCTTCACCCTCAAACATTTTCCCAGCATCGTACCATCTTCTTTGCCATCGACTTCCATCAGTTCTCCTATTTCTGTTGCCTTTTATGAGAGTCAATTGGGAACCTCGCCCAGATTGGTATTGTGGCAAAGGTGTACTCATCAAGGGTTTTGCATGGCTCAGAATCTTCCATGACCAGCAAGTGAGGGACGTTTTAGCGCGTGAGGGACGTTTTCGCGCGCTCCAGCGATGACGAGAAACTAGCGCGCATGGGAAAAAGCGGGAGCTCACGCGCTAGATTTGGCGCACCACATCCGTCGCGCTTATAAATTACAGCGCCCTCTACAACCATCCCGCCCGATAGTTGAGAGTGGTCGCACATCTACCACATCAAAATCATGCGGCGAATCGAGAGCACACCGACGATGGGGCGTGATGTCTATCCATCCTGCTAACCAACACTACACTACTGCTGAGTATTGACCCAGCCGTACGTAGCTGAATGGGATGATCGAGCGCGACAGACTGACAGACAAGAGAATGTGTATGGCGTGATCATTTTATTCTCCGTCTAGTTAGTGCTTGTTGAGGTCGAGCCGCCGCATCGCAGTCGCAGCTTTCGCCGCATCGGTGTGAGGGCGACGCTTCTTCGATTTGTCAGGCCAACTCCACCGCGCGACCCCAAACGGACGTCCGTTTTGTCCGGATTCTGTCCGTTTGGGTAGGGATTTGGGGTCGTGTCTGGGCGTGTCCTGGGATGCGGTGGCCGTGCGCCCAGTGATACATCTCCGTCGTATCTACTTTTCCAAACACTTTTGCCCTTGTTTTGGACTCTAACTTGTATGATTTGAATGGAACTAACCCGGACTGACGATGTTTTCAACAGAATTGCCATGATGTTGTTTTAAGTGCAGAAAACAAAAGTTCTCGGAATGACCTGAAACTCCACGGAATATCTTACAATAAATAATAATAAATCCTTGCAAAGATGAAGACCAGGGGGGCCCACACCCTTGCCACGAGGGTGAGGGCGCCCTCCCCCTAGGGCGCGCCCCTACCTCGTGGGCCCCCTGGAGACATCCCGACTCCAGCTCCAACTCTATATATATGCTTTCGGGGAGAGAAAAATAATAAGGGAGAAGAAATCATCACGTTTTACGATACGGAGCCGCCGCCAAGCCCTAACACCTCTGGGGAGGGCTGATCTGGAGTCCATTCGGGGCTCCAGAGAGGGGAATCCGTCACCGTCGTCATCATCAACCATCCTCCATCACCAATTTCATGATGCTCGCCGCCGTGCGTGAGTAATTCCATCGTAGGCTTGCTATACAGTGATGGGTTGGATGAGATTTATCATGTAATCGAGTTAGTTTTGATAGGGTTTGATCCCTTGTATCCACTATGTTCTGAGATTCATGTTGCTATGACTTTGGTATGCTTAATGCTTGTCACTAGGGCCCGAGTGCCATGATTTCAGATCTGAACCTATTATGTTTTCATCAATATATGAGAGTTCCTAATCCTATCTTGCAAGTCTATAGTCACCTACTATGTGTTATGATCCGTTAACCCCGAAGTGACAATAATCGGGATACTTACCGGTGATGACCGTAGTTTGAGGAGTTCATGTATTCACTATGTGGTAATGCTTTGTTCCGGTTCTCTATTAAAAGGAGGCCTTAATATCCCTTAGTTTCCATTAGGACCCCGCTGCCATAGGAGGGTAGGACAAAAGATGCCATGCAAGTTCTTTTCCATAAGCACGTATGACTATATTCGGAATACATGCCTACATTACATTGACGAATTGGAGCTAGTTCTGTGTCACCCTATGGTATGACTGTTACATGATGAACCGCATCCTGCATAATTATCCATCATTGATCCGATGCCTACGAGCTTTCCATATACTGGTTTACGCTTTTTTACTTTCCCGTTGCTATTGTTACAATCACTACAAAATACCAAAAATATTACTTTGCTTTCATTACTTTTTTGTTACCATCACCACCACTATCGTATTACTTTGCTACTAAACACTCTGGTGCAGATACTAAGTTTCCAGGAGTGGTTGAATTGACAACTCAGTTGCTAATACTTGAGAATATTCTTTGGCTCCCCTTGTATCGAATCAATAAATTGGGTTGAATAATCTACCCTCGAAAGCTGTTGCGATCCCCTATACTTGTGGGTTATCAAGACTAATTTCTGGCGCTGTTGCCGGGGAGCATAGCTCTATTCTTTGAGTCACTTGGGATTTATATCTGCTGGACACTATGAAGAATTTGAAAGACGCTAAGACAACAATTTAGCCCTCAACTATGAGGGGAGGTAAGGAACTACCATCTAGCTCTGCACTTGATTCACCTTATGTTATGAGCAAGCTTGCGACACCTAAACCTGCTTCTGCTATTCGTTCTGATATGTCGCATGTTATTGATGATGCTACTTCTGCTATACATGATACTTATGATGAAACTACCTCTATGCTTGATACTACTGTGCCACTTGGTGATTTTCTCGAGGAACGACTTGCTAGGGCTAGAGAGATTGAAAATATTGAATCTGATTATGATGATGAAAGTGATGATGAAGAATCACCTGTTATTCCTGAGGGTTATTTATTTGATCAAGAAGCTTCTTTAGCTATTTTAGCTTGCAAAGATAGATATGAACTCAAAAGGTTATTAGCTAAATGGAATAAGCAATCTCTAAATGCTAGGATGAGAACTGAACCTGCTTTTGCTACTTCACCTATCTGTGTTACTGATAAGGATTATGAATTCTCTGTTGATCCTGATATAATTACTTTGGTTGAATCTGATCCTTTTCATGGCTATGAATCTGAAACTGTTGTGGCACATCTTACTAAATTAAATGATATAGCCACCCTGTTCACTAATGATGAGAGATCTTGCTACTTTTATATCCTTAAAATATTTCCGTTCTCATTAAAGGGTGATGCTAAGATATGGTTTAATTCTCTTGATCCTGGTTGTGTGCGTAGTCCCCAGGATATGATTTACTACTTCTCTGCTAAATATTTCCCTGATCATAAGAAACGAGCTGCTTTAAAGGAAATATACAACTTTGTGCAAATTAAAGAAGAGAGTCTCCCACAACCTTGGGGGAGGCTTCTCAAGTTACTTAATGCTTTGCCTGATCATCCTCTTAAGAAAAATGAAATACTTGATATCTTTTACAATGGAATAACCGATGCTTCCAGAGATTACCTGGATAGTTGTGCTGGTTCTCTTTTCAGGGAAAGAACACCGGATGAAGCTGAAATCTTATTGAATAATATGTTGACAAATGAAAATAATTGGGCACCTCCTGAGCCAGCTCCTGCTCCAATTAGTGATCCTATTCCTAAACCAACTCCAAAGAAGAGAGGTGTCCTATTTCTCAGTCCCGAAGATATGCAAGAGGCAAAGAAATCTATGGAAGGAAAAGGTATTAAAGCTGAAGATGTTAAGAATTTACCTCCTATTGAAGAAATACATGGTCTTAATTTACCGCCTATTGAAGAAACATATGATCTTAATCCTTTATTTATTGAAGAACCTCCAGACCTCGATAACCCGACATAGGTAGTAAAGGTAAATTCTCTCTATAGATATGATAAAGCTGAAACTCCTACTACTAAAATTGCTAGTCAATGCTTGGATGAGTTTGATAATTTTATGTTTAAGCAAGAAGACTTCAATGCTTATTTTGGTAGACAATTAAAACAAGATGTTGATATGATTAAATATTTAGGTGATTATATGGCTAATATTAGAGGTGAACTTAAACTTGTTAGCAAACATGCTTCTATGGTTACCACTCAAGTAGAACAAGTACTTAAAGCTCAAAAAGAATTGCTCAATGAGATGAATAGTAAGAAAAACGATTATGATGTTAAAGTGGCTACTAGAACTGGTAGAATGACTCAGGAACCTTTGTATCCTGACGTCCACCCTAAGAGAATTGAGCAAGATTCTCAGAGAAATAATATTGATGCACCTAGTTCTTCTAAAAGGAAGAAAAATAAAAATGATAGAACTGTGCAAACTTCTAGTGAACCTATTGCTGAACCACCTGATAATCCAAATTGTATCTCTATGTTTGATGCTGAAACACAATCTGACAATGAACATGAACCTAATGAAAATGTTAATGATGATGTTCATAATAATGCTCAACCTAGTAATGATAATGATGTAGAAATTGAACCTGCTGTTGATCTTGATAACCCACAATCAAAGAATCAACGTTATGATAAGAAAGACTTTGTTGCTAGGAAACATGGTAAAGAAAGAGAGCCTTGGGTTCAGATACCCATGCCTTTTCCTCCCAAACCATCCAAGAAAAAGGATGATGAGGATTTGGAGCGCTTTGCTGAAATGATTAGACCTATCTTTTTGCGTATGCGATTGACTGATATGCTCAAAATGAATCCTTATGCTAAGTACATGAAAGATATTGCTACAAATAAAAGAAAGATACCAGAAGCTGAAATTTCCACCATGCTTGCTAATTATACTTTTAAGGGTGGAATACCAAAGAAACTTGGAGATCCAGGAGTACCTACTATACCATGCTCCATTAAAAGAAACTATGTTAAAACTGCTTTATGTGATATTGGAGCCGGTGTTAGAGTTATGCCTCTCTCTTTATATCGTAGACTTGACTTCAATAAGTTGACACCTACTGAAATATCTTTGCAAATGGCTGATAAATCAACTGCTATACCTGTTGTGGTTGCAAACATTACTATTTTAACGGAATTTGTTATTCTTGATATTCCCGAGGATGATAGTATGTTTATTATTCTTGGAAGACCTTTTCTTAATACTGCAGGGGCTGTTATTGATTGCAACAAAGGCAATGTCACTTTTCTTGTCAATGGTAATGAGCATACGGTACATTTACTAAGGAAACAACCTCAAGTTCATAGTATCAATTCTATCGGAAAAATTCCATCGATTATATTTGGAGGGTTTGAATTTCCTCTTCCTACTATCAAGAAGAAATATGATATACTTATTATTGGGGATGTGCATATCCCCGTTGAGGTAACCTAGTGTTATTCGAAATTTCTCCGGTTTCATGGTAATTGGAATGAGTTTGTTAACAAGACTTGATCAACCTTGTTAGTGGATTCCTTTTGATGAGCATGAGATGGATGAAACTAGAAGCACAACCTTTTGTACCTCTCTATACTTTCTGTTATTTAGTTGAAATAAAGTAAAAATAAATAATTTTCTGTCTGTTATCTGATTATCTGTGCAATATAAAAATACCTCGAAAATAAAAGTTCTCCAAATGCCCTGAAAATTAAATATGATTTTTTCTAGAATAATTTGAGGATATATGGAACAAAGAACGCACACCAGGGGGGCCAACCACCTTGCCACGAGGGTGGAGGGTGCGCCCACCCCTCTAGGGCGCGCCCCCTGCTTCGTGGGCCCACGGTGGCCCTCCTCCACTTATTCCAGCACCCATCCTCTTCTTCTTCCTCCCACAAACACGAAAAACCAACTCAAGCACGAGTTCCAGCCCTCTTTGCTGCCATTTTCGATCTCCTTGCTCAAAGCACCTCTCACAAAACTGCTGGGGGAGATTGTTCCTTGGTATGTGACTCCTCCATTGGTCCAATTAGTTTTTGTTCTAGTGCTTTATTCATTGCAATTTTTTTTGCTTAGGTGACCCTGTTCTTGAGCTTGCATGTCAAATTTATATGGTCAAAATTAGTTTTGAAGCATGTATAGGCCCTAGGCACTTGTAGGAGTGGTTGCTATCAATATTATTGAGTTTGGTTTACTTTTATTTTGAAGTTACTAAAAAATTTAGAATTTTTCAGAATATGATGAGGAGATTATTGAGGGGCTTATCGAGCCAAAGCTCGAAGGAAAAGGCACCAAAGCCTAAGTATAATTTGCCGCGCATCGCGGAGGTTCGGGCGTGTGAATGGCCTTCCAAGGATTTCTTGGGAGCAGCCGGGATTTATGAAGATTTTCATGAATTGGCTCATAATGCAGGCCTCACCACTTTCCTCCACAACCAATGCGATCAGTATCTCTTACTCACAAATACCTTTGTGCAAAACTTTCATTTTTATTCTAGGAACTCACCACCTACGGTGGAGTTTCATTTATATGATGAGCATAAGGAGATGTCACTTTATGATTTTTGTCGGATTTGTTTAGTCCCTTTTGAGGGCAAGACAGAAGAACCACATTATGATGATGTGGAGGGATTTATTGATACTATCACCGTAGGGGAAACTAGGAAGGTTTCCGATGCATGAATCACTAGCATACATTTTCCTGTCTTACGTTACTTTGCGGTATTTGCTAGTCATTGCTTAATTGATCGCAGAAACTGTGGAAACCTTAGTATCCCTGATATTATTATTTTGCTCCAAGGTTTATACAGTGATAACACTTTTAGTATGGGCGGTATTATTGCTAAACGGTTAAGTCTGAACCGTACAAAGGGCCCCATCTTTGGAGGCATCTATGCTACACGCCTAGCTGCACATTTTAACATACCTATTAGGCATGCTGAGAAGGAAGAAAAAGTGTTGCCTCGTGTTTATCTAGATTATAAAAGTATGGTGGCACATGATTTTATTATTAAGAATAGGGTAGGAGAGCTTAAATATCAATTGTTCTTTAATAATCATCATCCTGAGACTATTACCTTGCCTGCTCCTTCTTTGTTTGATTTGACTGTAAGCACGTACCTTGTTCCGTTGACGGCTATTCACGCCTACCGGAACCCTGCACCAGCCGAGGAGCCAGAACCGGAACCACAATTTGATCCTTCACGACAGTCTAACTATCAGTGGGATCCAGAGATGATTGCCAGCCAGTGGCAATCGGAGCCTTCTTCTTCCTCATCACAGTACGACCCCAACAACTATTATTATGGATATCAGCCAGGCCAGCCGTGGCCATAGACCAACTTAGGCCAAAAGCCTAAGCTTGGGGGAGTATGTATTTCTCACCGACATTACATTTATGTTCACACACAATCATTGCTAGATGTCGGTGTTCATACTTTTTCATTATATCATACATGCTAGTTTATTTTCTTTTATGCTTTCTTCTTGTGTGTTTAATAAACCTTAAGAAAAAACCAAAAAAAATAGTTGTAGCTTTTAATTAATTTACTTTCCATGCTTGTAGTAGTTATTAAAAAGAAAACCCAAAAATATTTCATGTTCTTCTTTTGCTTGTTGGGAGCTTTCCCGTGTAAATAGTTTTATTTATTTTGTTTTCTTTGGGGGTCGGTAGGAGAAGACCATGATTAAATTGTTGAAGTGGCTCTTATATGCTTTATTTTTGATTTAACCAAAAGAGCCCATATTGCCTTGTCTTCTCCTGTTTATTGAATGCCTGCAGACTCCAGCTTAGTCCAATGCACGTGCACTCTTATTATTATTCACATCGTTCGGTCGTGCAAGTGAAAGGAAATTATGATGATATATGATGGACTGACTGAGATGAGAAAAAGCTGGTACGAACTCGACCTCTTTTATTTTTGTAAATATGATGAGTTCATCGTTCTTGATTCAGCTTGTTATGAATAAACATGTTCGCAATGACAATTAGAGATCATAGTTGCTTGTGCCATGCTTGATTAGCTATGAGTTATAATGATTTACCTTGCGTGCCAACAAGCTATTAAAATGGTTATGATGTGGTATGATAGGGTGGTATCCTCCTCTGAATGATTTAAGTGACTTGACTTGGCACATGTTCACGCATGTAGTTGAAACAAATCAACATAGCCTTCACGATATTTATGTTCATGGTGGATTATATCCTACTCATGCTTACATCCAATGTTTATTAATTTTAATGCATGTACATGGTTGTTGTCGCTCTCTAGTTGGTCGCTTCCCAGTCTTTTGCTAGCCTTCACCTGTACTAAGCGGGGATACTTCTTGTGCATCCAATCCCTTATACCCCAAAGTTATTCCAAATGAGTCCACTATACCTTCCTATATGCGGTATCTACCTGCCGTTCCATGTAAATTTGTATGTGCCAAACTCTAAACCTTCAAATAATCATCCTGTTTTGTATGCTCGAATAGCTCCTTTATCAACTAGGGCTGTCCGTATCTTCCATGCTAGGCGGGTTATTCTCAAGAGGAGTGGACTCCGCACCTCACTCACGAGAAGATGGCTAGTCATCGGGATGCCCAGTCCCATGCTTTATGCAAACTAAATCAAAAATAATTATAACACAAAACTCCCCCTTGGACCTGATGTATGTTGGAGGCACTCGTTGTTTCGAGCAAGCCATAGATTGATGTTTGTTGGTGGAGGGGAGTATAAACTTTACCATTCTGTTTGGGAACTGCCTATAATGTGTGTGGCATGGAAGATATCGCCATCTCTTGGTTGTTATGTTGAAATGAAAGTATCCCGCTCAAAATATTATTCACCTCTATTTCAAAACCGAGCTCTGGCACCTCTACAAATCCCTGCTTCCCTCTGTGAAGGGCCTATCTATTTACTTTTATGTTGAGTCATCACCCTCTTATTAAAAGCACTAGTTGGAGAGCGCAGCTGTCATTTGCATTCATCACTGTTAATTTGTATTGGGTGTGACTATGATTGGATCTCTTTTACCATGAATTACAATGTCTAGTCAGTCCTTGATCTTTAAAGGTGCTTTGCATTTATGTTTTGCGGTCTCAGAAAGGGCTAGCGAGATACCATCTTGTTATATCATATTATGATTGTTTTGAGAAAGTTTTGTCATCCGAGATTTATATTTATGGCTTGCTAGTTGATTATGCTATTGATATGGGTAATCATGAGACCTAAGAATTATTGCAAATGTGGTTAGTTATAATCTTTGCTGAAAACTTGAATGCTAGCTTGACATATTTATAACAACAAGAGCAAACCGAGTTTGTAAAAGTTTTTCTTTATTTCTTTCAGTCTGTCAACTAAATTGCTTGTGGACAAGCAAGGGTTTAAGCTTGGGGGAGTTGATACGTCTCCGTCGTATCTACTTCTCCAAACACTTTTGCCCTTGTTTTGGACTCTAACTTGTATGATTTGAATGGAACTAACCCGGACTGACGCTGTTTTTAGCAGAATTGCCATGATGTTGTTTTATGTGCAGAAAACAAAAGTTCTCGGAATGACCTGAAACTCCACAGAATATCTTACAATAAATAATAAAAAATCATCGCCAAAGATGAAGACCAGGGGGCCCACACCCTTGCCACGAGGGTGGGCCCCCCCATAGGGCGCGCCCCCTACCTCATGGTCCCCCTGGAGACCTCCCGACTCCAACTCCAACTCTATATATACGCTTTCGGGGAGAAAAAAATAAGGCAAAAGAAATCATCGTGTTTTACAATACGGAGCCGCCGCCAAGCCCTAAAACCTCTCAGGAGGGCTGATCTGGAGTCCGTTCGGGGCTCCAGAGAGGGGAATCCATCGCCGTCGTCAGCATCAACCATCCTCCATCACCAATTTCATGATGCTCACCGACATGCGTGAGTAATTCCATCGTAGGCTTGCTGGACGGTGATGGGTTGGATGCGATTTATCATGTAATCGAGTTAGTTTTGTTAGGGTTCGATCCCTAGTATCCACTATGTTCTAAGATTGATGTTGCTATGACTTTGCTATGCTTAATGCTTGTCACTAGGGCCCGAGTGCCATGATTTCAGATCTGAACCTATTATGTTTTCATTAATATATGAGAGTTCTTGATCCTATCTTGCAAGTCTATAGTCACCTATTATGTGTTATGATCCGTTAACCCCGAAGTGACAATAATCGGGATACTTACCGGTGATGACCGTAGTGTGAGGAGTTCATGTAATCACTATGTGCTAATGCTTTGTTCCGGTTCTCTATTAAAAGGAGGCCTTAATATCCCTTAGTTTCCATTAGGACCCCGCTGCCACGGGAGGGTAGGACAAAAGATGTCATGCAAGTTCTTTTCCATACGCACGTATGACTATATTCGGAATACATGCCTACATTGCATTGACGAATTGGAGCTAGTTCTGTGTCACCCTATGTTATGACTGTTACATGATGAACCGCATCCGGCATAATTATCCATCATTGATCCGATGCCAACGAGCTTCCCATATACTAGTTTTCGCTTATTTACTTTCCCGTTGCTATTGTTACAATCACTAAAAAATACCAAAAATATTACTTTGCTTTCATTATTTTTTTGTTACCGTCACCACCACTATCGTATTACTTTGCTAGTAAACACTCTCCTGGAGATACTAAGTTTCCAGGTGTGCTTGAATTGACAACTCAGCGTCTAATACTTGAGAATATTCTTTGGCTCCCCTTGTGTCGAATCAATAAATTTGGGTTGAATACTCTACCCTCGAAAGCTGTGGCGATCCCCTATACTTGTGGGTTATCACCCAGCGCGCGGCCGCATCCGTTTCCCCATCCTGTTCGCGTCTATTTAAAAAAAAGCAACATTCCAAATGTCAAGCCCTAGTTCACAACCCCAGTTCATCACGCCGGCAACAAAGCCAGCGGCCTACACGTCTATCGCCAGCGGCCGGTAACACAGCCAGCCTCCAAAATGAATAGTTGTCCTTGCCGGCAACACAGCCAGCGGCCGGCAACAGAGTCGGCCTCCAAAATGAATGTTTTCTCGCCGGCACACTGCCAGCGGCCCAGCGGGCGGGCGGCACCCATGCCAGCATCCAAAAAGAACGGCCACGCCGATCGGACGACCTAGTTCAGGCCTTCGGCGTAGAGCATCTCCTTCTGCCTGGCCTCAAACCAGGCCCTCGTCTTGTCGCTCATCTTCGACAAGTCCACGCTCATGATCGCAAGGGCCACCTCCTTCGCTTTGGTGGCGGCATTGGTGGCCTCGATGTCGAGCTGCCTCTGCCTGGCCTTGACGTTGTCGGACTCGATGTCGAGCTGACTTTGCCGGGTGGCCTCTTCCCTGTCGAGCTTCCTTTGCCGGGCCGCCTCCTCCATGTCGATCTTCCTCTTCTTGGCCACCTCCTCCATCTCAAGCTTCTTTCTTTGAAGGTCTAGGTATTGCTTCATTTGCTCATCCTTGCTTTTCCGCTTCTTCTCGTCCCTCACATCCTTTTGAGACATCATGCCATGCAAAGTGTCATGCAATGCCATGGATGAGGCATCACGTATGTCATCAACCTTGGAGTTGGTCTTGCCCCTCGGCCTCTTCAACGCCTCGCCATCTCTGCCTCCGGCGAACTTGGTCATCTTAACCTTGGAGTTGGTCTTGCCCCTCGGCCTCTTCAACACCTCGCCATCTCCACCTCCGGCGAACTTGGTCGTCTTCAGTCCTCTCTTCCTTTGTAGTTCATGGTATTGATCCTTGAACTTAGGGCAATTGTTGATGAGCGTCCAACAATGCATAAGAGTGAATGGCTTATCATTCTGGCGGGCCTTGAATGCCTCCAAAGATTGAAATGCCTACAACACATGATCAACAATAAGTGAACATGCAAACATATACAAGTCCGAAGTCTCATGGCTGTAGCAAAGGAAAGGGCTGGGAAGAGGAGAGCATACCGTGTCCCCAACGCCAAGACTACTAACGGGTCGTGCTTGAACGCTCTCAAATGGGGCTTGATACTTGTTGCACTCTTCTTGGATGAACAACCATCTCTTTTGAATCGAGTCGATGCCACGGTTGCTTGTAATTTGGTAGGGCTCGAACATCTTCCTTTCATTGAATGTTTTGTCGACTCTCGTCGAAAAAACAATGCCCTTTTGTTGCGCGCCGGTCCTCGGATCTTGGCTAATCTCCATCCAAGCTTGGAAAATCAACTTGTCCTCATCTTGTGTGTATGAACCCGTGCGAATGCTCTTCCTCTTCTTTTGTGCTTCCGCTCTTTGGGTGAGCTCGTCGATGAAAATGGCTCGCCACTAATATCAACGTCATTGACTTCTTCTTCATCACCATCACCTTCGACATAGATGTCATCGTCTTCATGCCACGAGTCACCATGGTCGTAGTCATCACGGTCGTCGGCCTCTTCATCGGGCACGTACTGGGCACGACCGTCCTGACTTTGGGTCCCCTCGGGGTCGTAGGCATGGCCATGCCCACCTTCTAAGATCACTTCCTCCATGTACTGGTTGTAGAAGGGGTCGTCGACCGTTGGCATTGGGGTTGGCATTCCGTCAAACAAGACGTGGGGGGCCGGCATGGTGCCCGTGCCTGCTTTCTTTGCATCTTGACGGACGGCCGGCCGCCGCTGCTGGACCCAGGTGTGACGTTGAGGTCGATGACAGCCGCGGGGCACGGTGTCGACGGCGTGAACAAGCCCACTTCCGGCGACCCCGAGAAACGGGTCTGGCCGTCGGGCCTTGGCGTAGGAAAGCTGGGCGACATGGGCGCGGTGCGCGAGGTTGGCGACTGGCAGTGCGTAGGCTGGGTGACCGATGAGCCTGTGCTCGCCGGGCTGACGGCCGCTCCAGGGAACCCGGCCGGACGGCCCATGCCAAGCATGAGGATGGCGTGCGCTTTGTTCACGAGGTCCTCCTTCTCATCGGCCGCGGCCTTGCGCCGCGTGGCCTCCAGCTCATCGCGCTGGGCGGCAAACTTGGCCATTGTTGTGGTTCTAAGTCTGACAGTAGAATAGCGGTAGGAATGTAGAGGCAAGATCCTAGCTATGGAGGAGTTGTACACGCGAGTTTTACGAGTTCAGGCCCTCCTCGGAGGAAGTAACAGCCCTACGTCTCGGAGCCCGGAGGCGGTCGACTGGATTATATGCGTGTGAGTTACAGGGAGTGCGAACCCTTGTGCCTGTGGAGGGGGGTGGCTTATATAGAGTGCGCCAGGACCCCAGCCAGCCCACGTCACAGAGGGTTTAAGGTACATTGAAGAGAGAACGTTACTGGTAACGCCCACACTAAAGTGCTATAAATGACAATTAAGCCTATAAGTAAATGCCCGGCCGTTGTTCATGCAGAGTGGCTTTAGCTCTTCTGCTCGTCGAGTGACTTCTGTGACAGTCGAGTGACATTGATTCTTCCGAGTGGAACGTCTCTGGTCGAGTGGATGATGTTACCCTTTGAATGATCCTGGCTTTAGGGTGACGTCCTAGGGGAGGATGTTTAGGTCAGGTCTATGACCCTACCCTACGCACATAGCTTCATCATTAGCCCCCGAATGGTTTAGGGTCCGAGTGGAGTAGTTGATAATCCCTCCGATTCAGCTTTTGTGCTTTGAGAATGTCTTGCCCAGAGGTAGAATGAACATTTATGATGGCTTCAACTGCTTGTTCAGTCGCCTTAATCCATTCTTGGTTTTGTCAAATGAACTTTTGCTGCTAAGTTTCGAGTGTTGATATGGAAAAATTCTCCCGTCTGACGGGTTGTTCTGCCGTCTACGGATTTCACAGGATTCGAATTTTGGGAAGCGCGCCGGGCGGGGGAGGCCGCAGTAATCGGGACGGATTAGGCAGGCTACCTCGATCTCCGCGCCACCTTTTTTGCCACGTATCACGTGCGCGACTATTGCGGGATTTGATAAGATCGTCCGGGCCTACAAGTCAGTCACTCGGAAGTGACCTTATATAAGGCGTCGGACCGGGGCTTTTGAACAGTGCGCCCCCATTCTTCTTCCTCCTCCTCAGATCTTCTCCGCTGCGCCTGCTTCTTCTCTCGACGTCGTCATCCTGCTCGAACTCAATTCGTTTCCATGGAGAAGGAGAAGACGATGGCGTTGGAGCATGCGAAGAAGGCGACGGCGAAGGCGAAAGGGAAGAAGACCAGCCGGGGCGGATCTTCGTCGAGGTCCGGCCTGCCGCCTGGCTAGATCCAGGGCGACTGGATCCGCTCGACAATTAGTCAAGATGACATCATTGACCTGGTTGAGGGGGGACTGATCCCCGACGAATCGGTGCGGCTCCCGGGGAACGATACTGAGCCGCAGCCGTAGGAGGGTGAGTGCGTTCTCCTAGCCACCCATGTCGACCGGGGGTTTTCCTTGCCTCCCCACCCTTTCTTTCGTGGTTTCTTGAACTTCTTTGGGGCTCAACTCCACCACTTTTCTCCAAACACCATCGTGTACCTTGCCACTTTCGTGTCCATGTGCGAGAACTTCTTGGGTTGTCGACCACACTGGGGTCTCTTCAAGCACATATTCACATGTCGCTCTCAGACGGTCAAGAAGGCCAATCCGAGTGATGAGAGGACGCACGTGATACAGATGTGCGGGGGTCTTGGAATTCAAATGAGGAACAAAAGCACTTTCCCAACTATGATCCTTCCCGATTCGGTCCGGGATTGGCAGTCGACCTGGTTCTACTGGAAGGACCAGCCGACCCCGGGCCAGCCGACTGGACTCCCCCTTTTTCTATGGCTTGAGTGGAGAAGCCCTCCACCTTGAGAGTGATCCCGAAGGACAAGGCGCAGGTGAAGGTGTTGGTCGAGCAGGTTGTCCAACTTGTCCACGATAGAGTGACTGGTATGGACCTGCTGGAGGTCTTCCTCGGTCGACGCATCCAATCACTCCAAGCTCGTGACCATCCGATGTGGATGTACTCGTGACTCGAGGATTCCACTCGGATCCACCCGGAGGATGTCAGTGAGGACACGGTGGAGCAGTGGCTAAGAGGTATTACCGGCAACAAGGATAATCCCCAGGGGTCCAGGAGGGTGGTTCCATTCGACCATTCGCGCCAGCCGGAACAGGTACGATTCTGCATTGTCGAGTGTCTTCTTGTTTTACTATATAGCACCTTGTTGATGGTCGACTGTCTTTCCTTTGTTCATTGTCTTTCAGGCTCTTGTTGATATGAACTCAATGCCCAATGGAGTGTAGGAGCAAAATGTCGAGGGAGAGGCAAGCGGGGGTGAGAGTGGCGAGTGGCACTCAGATGCAGAGGAGGACGAGGAGAGCGACGACTCGAGTGATGAAGAAGAGGTGGACTCGCCTCCTCGCAGAGAAAGGAGGTCCAAGAACGCTCACGACCCGGCAGGCACCCCTGACCAGGTGACCGCACCAACTGGGCAGTCTTCAAAGCGCCCTTGGACGTCTTCTCTAGTGCCGACCGAGAAGGTATCGACACAGCTCAAGACTGCGCCGCCTCCAGCGCCGAAGCTATTGAAGGCCGCATCCTCCAAACCGCCGAAGGCTTTGCCCAGAATCAAAGTGACCATTCCCACCATCTCTGGGTAACCATCTGACCTAATCCTTTGGTCGACTCGAGCAACATAATGTAACCGACTGAATGTTGACATTTGCAGTGCTGCTACCTCTGGAACTTCCTCCCGCCAATACCTAGACGAGGAAATGGAAGACGCGGTTACCTCCAACCCAGGTACAATTCTTGTGATCTTGTTCTTGATTATTTGGTCGATTAAGTTCTGGCGACTCACTTGGGGTCGACTGATTTATTTGCATCCCCACACAACGTTATCGAGCTTCCGGATGATGATGAAGATGTGGTCCCGAAGCCCAGAAGGAACAAAAAAGTAGCTACTGGCATGACATCTCAGCCGGGACTGACGACAGAACCAACCATCCAACAACCTGAAGATGCAGGTGGGGCCTCTGTAACCTTTGTTGTCCCGTTGTGGAGTGAGCGCCCCGCACCGTCGATTGTACCAGTGTTTCCTTCAGGCATCCAACCTCATGCCTCGGAACTCCAAGCTGCCACATCTGGGCCGTCTACTCCCTTCTTCACCAACTATCATGTTCCGGAAATCCAGTCGGATGCCGCTGCGGTGGCCATCCATCAAGCTAGCATGATGATGGAGCGGATGAGGACGGTGCATGACAACAGCAGGCTGCTTACGATGCCAGCGCGGCTCTTCGGGCCAATGTACAGGTAAGTTGACTTTCGACTGACCTTGTTCTATTAGGATATGCTACGTGAAATATTATCTTTCATACAATTTCTTATTGTTTGCGTCGAATCTGTACACCCACTGGGTGTTTTGTTGTCTTTAGTATTTGCACTCTTCCACTCGGTCTGGTCGACTGGGATCTGAACCGGTGGGGGCATGCTAAGTGCACCCACTGGGTGTAGTCCCCGAGACCGCAGTCGACTGCGTCCAGTCGGCTGGGGTCTGAGTACTTCTTTTCACTTTCCTTTCTTCCACTCGACCCAGGCGGACTGGCCGAGTGGAATCTGAACCAGTGGGGGCACGCCAAGTGCACCCACTAGGTTTAGTCCTCGAGACCGCGGTCGACTGCTGGCAGTCGGCCTGGGTCTGAATAGTTCTTATGTTTTTTTTCGACCCGGGCGGACCGGCCGAGTGGAATCTGAATCAGTGGGGGCACGCCAAGTGCACCTGCTGGGTGTAGTCCCCGAGACCGCGGTCGGCTATGGGTAGTCGGCCGGGGTGTGACGCCCCCGATTTAATCATACACGCAAATGTGTACGATCAAGATCAGGGACTCACGGGAAGATATCACAACACAACTCTACAAATAAAATAAGTCATACAAGCATCATATTACAAGCCAGGGGCATCGAAGGCTCGAATACAAGAGTTCGATCATAGATGAGTCAGCGGAAGCAACAAAATATGAGTACAGACATAAGTTAAACAAGTTTGCCTTAATAAGGCTAGCACAAACTGGGATACAGATCGAAAGAGGCGTAGGCCTCCTGCCTGGGATCCTCCTAAACTACTCATGGTCGCCGTCAGTGGGATGCACGTAGTAGTAGGCACCTCCCGAGTAGTAGTAGTTGTCGTCGACAGTGGCGTCTGGCTCCTGGGCTCCAACGTCTGGTCACAGCAATCGAGTATAGAAAGGGGGAAAAGAAGGAGCAAAGCAATCGTGAGTACTCATCCAAAGTACTCGCAAGCAAGGAGCTACACTACATATGCATGGGTATATGTGTAAAGGGGCCATATCGGTGGACTGAACTACAAAATGCCAGAATAAGAGGGGGATAGCTAATCCTGTCAAAGACTACGCTTCTGGCAGCCTCCGTCTTGCAGCATGTAGAAGAGAATAGACTGAAGTCCTCCAAGTAGCATCGCATAGCATAATCCTACCCGGCGATCCTCTCCTTGTCGCCCTGTAAGAGAGCGATCACCGGTTGTATCTGGCACTTGGAAGGGTGTGTTTTATTAAGTATCCGGTTCTAGCTGTCATAAGGCCAAGGTACAACTCCAAGTCGTCCTGTTACCGAAGATCACGGCTATTCGAATAGATTAACTTCCCTGCAGGGGCGCACCACATAACCCAACACGCTCGATCCCATTTGGCCGGACACACTTTTCTGGGTCATGCCCGGCCTCGGAAGATCAACACGTCACAGCCCTACCTAGGCACATCAGAGAGGTCAGCATGCCGGTCTAAATCCTATGGCGCAGGGGTCTGGGCCCATCGCCCTTTGCACACCTGCACGTTGTGAACGCAGCCGGAGAGCAGACCTAGCAACCTCCATTACAAAGGAAGTTGCGTTACGTGGTCCAACCAGGCGCGCGCCACTCAGTCGCTGACGTCACGAAGGCTTCGGCTGATACCACGACTTCGAGTGCCCATAACTGTCCCCGCGTAGATGGTTAGTGCGTATAGGCCAGTAGCCAGACTCAGATCAAATACCAAGATCTCGTTAAGCTTGTTATTTTGAAATAACCACGGACGCCGACCAGGGCCATGCCCACCTCTCTCCTAGGTGGTCTCAACCTGCCATGTCGCTCCGCCACAGTGTAACCGTCGGGGGCCTTCGGGAACTCAGGCCCACCTCTACCGGGATGGAGCCACCTGCCCCTTCAGCCCCCAACATCGGAATCACTCGCGGGTACTCCTACGAGCCGACCCGTCTTTAGTTACCACAAGTATCATATATTATGTATAAGTATATACCCGTGATCACCTCCCGGGTGATCACGGCCCGATAGTATAGCATGGCAGACGGACAAGAATGTAGGGCCACTGATGATAAACTAGCATCCTATACTAAGCATTTCGGATAGAAGGTAAGGTATCAACGGTTGTAGCAACAATGACAGGCTATGCATCAGAATAGGATTAACGGAAAGCAGTAACAGGCTACACTACTCTAATGCAAGCAGTATAGAGGAGAGTAGGCGATATCTGGTGATCAAGGGGGGGCTTGCCTGGTTGCTCTGGCAAGAGAGAGGGGTCGTCAACACCGTAGTCATACTGGGTAGCAGCAGCGTCGGTCTCGGTCTAGCGAGAGAAGAGGGGGAAGAAACAATAAATATAATGCAAACAAAAGCATGACGATGCATAACATGACAAAGCATAATGCTAGGTGTGCCCTAACGCAGTACGGGGAGGTACCGGTGAAGGGGGAAAACATCCGGGAAAGTATTCCCGGTGTTTCGCGTTTTCGGACAAACGAACTGGAGGGGGAAAGTTGCGTGTTCGCTATGCTAGGGATGCGTGGCGGATGAACGGGCTGCGTATCCGGATTCGTCATGTCATTCTAAGCAACTTTCATGTTGAAAATAATTTAATCTGAGTTACGAATTAAAAGATATGATTTTCTAAAGATTTTATTAATTTCTGGAATTTAATTAATTATTTAATTTAATTCAAAAATGGATTTATGACATCAGCATGATGTCATGCTGACGTCATCAGTCAACGGGGGTTGACTGGTCAACCTGACCAGTGGGTCCCACTGGTCAGTGACACATTTTAATTAAACAATTTAATTAACCTAACTAGTATTAATTAGGGGTGTGGGCCCCACTGTCATACTCTATTAGATAATTAACAGTGGTTAATTAGGCTAATTAGCCATTAGATTAAATAATCCTAATTAGTTAATTTTAATCTGAATTAATTAGTTAACTAATTAATTAATTAATTTTATTATTAATCATTTATTTATTATATATATTATTTTTAATTTCTTTTTTTTACAAAACGTTCTGTGGGCGAGGCCCATATGTCATTGGGCCACGGGGCCGGTGCGGGTACGGGCGCTAACGGGCGGTGGTGTGGGCGCCCAAACGGACGCGTGCCTGAGGGGCACTGAGCACGCACGACGCACGCCGACACCGGCGGGTGGCCTCCGGCGAGCAGTGAGGAGGGGGCGAGGCCCAGCAGCAGCAGAAACGGTTGCAACAGCGAGGAATAGGGGGGCGCGGTGAGGCAAGGCAGGGCGATGGACTGGGGGGGCGACGCCGTCCAGGGCAGGACAAGGCCGCGGGGGCGCGGCGAGGCTCCGGCCAGGGGGAAGTGGTGGTGGCCATGGCGGCCGGCGGAGTGGCGGCGCGAGCGGAGCAATGGTTGAGGCGCGGCAGGGGTTCCGGTGGGCACACACAGTACTAGGAGCAGGCGGGGCGCGAGGCGCGGCCCCGAGTGGCGTGCACAGCGATGCATTGCGGGGCGGGGTAGAGGAGGAGGGAGGGCCTCACGTCGGGTGTACGGCAGTGGCAGCGAGGGTCGAGGGGGGTGACGAGGACGAGGCGGCGAGGGGGAGGCAGGCCGGTGGGGGAGGGGGCGCCGCCGAGGTGATGGTCAGCGACGGCGATCCGGGCGGCGACGTCTTGGCGCAGCGAGGTCCGGGGGCGACGGGGTCGGGACACTCCCCGATCCAGATCCAGAGCGAGGGGGTGGGGGAGCGAGTGGGGAGTGGGGGAGTGTCGATCGTGGGGGGGATAAGGGAGGCGGGGTGGGCCTCCTGGTGGCCTGGGTGTGTGGCCGAATGGGCCGGCCTGCTGGGCCGAGGCCCAGGGGGCAGGGGGGTTTCTCTTTTTTTCTTTTGTTGTTTTGTCTTTTCCTTTTTTTCTTTTATTTATTTCTCCTTTCTGTTTTATTTCATTTTAAATTATTCAGGCCTTTTATAAAAATATGTTTATTACACCATAATTACATATGCAATTTATGGCACTGCCCGAACATCTTTTATTTAACTTTTGAAAACTTTTATAATTAAACTTTATTTTAATTTTTGAATTTGACTCGGTTTTGGACTAATGGTAGATTATCAACAGTAACCGTGGTGACGTGGCATGATTAGCGTTGGATTACTGTAGCACAATTATCCGAGCGTTACAAATCTCCTCCACTACAAGAAATCTCGTCCCGAGATTTAGCAGGTAGAAGGAAACAGTGCGGGGTATTCATCAAGAAGGTGGTCCTCGCGTTCCCAAGTGGCTTTGTCTTCAGAGTGATTCGACCACTGGACTTTGAGGAACTTGATCGCCTTCTGACGTGTGCGGCGTTCAGCTTGGTCAAGAATGCGGATCAGATGCTCTTTATAGGAGAGGTCCTATTGCAATTCGAGCACTTCATGATCCACTGCTCGAGTTGGATCCTTGAAGCATTGGCGGAGTTGTGACACATGGAACACATCGTGAACCTGAGAAAGGTTCAGCGGAAGCTCTAGTTGATATGCCACTTTTCCACGCCTTTCAAGAATAGTGAAGGGACCTATATAGCGAGGAGCTAGCTTTCCCTTGATCCCGAAGCGGTGAGCACCCTTCATTGGTGTAACTCGAAGATAAGCCTTTTCGCCAGGTTGATAGACCATGTCTTTGTGATGACGGTCATACTGACTCTTCTGACGTGACTGAGCAGTCTTGAGATTCATGTGAATAATGTGGACTTGTTCTTTGGCCTGTTGGATAATATCCGGACCGAAGAGTGGACGTTCCCCAGTTTCTGACCAGTTCAGAGGGGTTCGACACTTTTGTCCATATAGCACTTCAAAGGGGGACATCTTCAGACTAGCTTGATAGCTATTATTGTAAGAGAACTCGGCATATGGAAGAGATTCCTCCCATTTCTTACCGAAGGAAATTACACAAGCTCGGAGCATGTCTTCGAGAACTTGGTTGACACATTCAACCTGTCCTTGCGACTGAGAATGAAACGCCGTACTGAACGACAGGTGAGTTCCCATAGCTTCTTGGAAACTTGCCCAAAATCTTGAAGTGAATAAGCTGCCACGGTCTGAACTGATAACTAGTGGAATACCGTGAAGTGAAACAATTCTGGACATGTAGAGAGTAGCAAGCTGACTAGCAGTGATTGTCTCTTTGACCGCCAGAAATTGTGCAACTTCAGAAAGCCGGTCAATGACGACAAGAATAGCATCATTACTTTTCTGCGATTTGGGAAATCCAGTGATGAAGTCCATTTCAAGATGGTCCCATTTCCATTCAGGAATAGAGATAGGTTGCAGAGTTCTAGCAGGCCATTGATGCTCTGCTTTGGTACGGCGGCAAACGTCACACTCAGCAACATAACGAGCAATGTCCTGCTTCATATTAGACCACCAGAAACGTTGACGAATATCCTGGTACATCTTTGTACTACCAAGATGGATGGACAGAGGCATATCATGAGCTTCTTTCATAACCCTTTTAGTCTTATCCAGGTTTTTCTTCGAACATGGTACCACTAGGCGGCCTTTGAAGTACAGGGCGCCATCATCGGCGATAGTGAAGAACGAGGGCTTTCCTTCTGCTAGATGGTGTTTAATCTTATGGACTTCAGAGTCATAACCTTGAATAGTCTTTATACCAGCTACGAGAGTTGGTACGACAGCCAGGGTATTTAGAGAACCCTTAGTAACAACAAGAAGATTCATCTTTCGGAACTCTGGGGGAGGGGGAGTGAGTGCTCCAGGAGGAACAATATGAAGGTTCAGCTTTCTAAATTCTTCGACAAGCGAGGGCTGAACTTTGTGAACCTGGAGGTGATTGTAGTAAGACTTGCGGCTCAAGGCATCAGCCATTACATTAGCCTTGCTGGGGGTATAGGATATACCCACGTCAAAGTCTGCAACAGTTTCCATCCATCTTTGCTGACGGAGGTTCAGATTTGGCTGAGTAAACAGATACTTCGGACTTTGGTGGTCGGTGAAGATCTCGCAATGATTACCGAGAAGGTAATGTCGCCACTGCTTCAGTGCATGAATGACAGCAGCAAGCTCGAGGTCGTGAACTGGGTAGTTTTCTTCGTGAGGGCGCAGTTGACGAGAGGCATAAGCAATCACTCTGCACTCTTGCATTAGGACACAGCCTAATCCTTGACGGGAAGTGTCGCAGTAAATGACGAAGTCCTTCTTAGTATCAGGTGGAGCAAGCACTGGGGCAGAAGTCAACTTGTCTTTGAGCGCCTGGAAACTTTCCTGACACTTGTCTGTCCATTCGAACATGACACCCTTATGCAACAGATTAGTCAAAGGCCTGGCAATCTTGGAGAAGTTCTCGACAAATCGACGGCGATAGCTGGTGAGACCGAGAAAACTTCGGACTTGCTTGACATTCTTCGGAGGAGTCCAATCGAGGATAGCCTGAACTCGTTCAGGGTTGACGGAAATACCATCCTTGGAGATGACATGCCCAAGATAGGTTACTTCGGGGAGCCAGAATTCACACTTGGAATACTTAGCATATAGTTGATGCTCTCGAAGCTTTTCCAGCACAAGATGAAGATGTTCAGCATGTTCTTCCTTGTTCTTGGAAAATACAAGGATATCGTCCAGATAAACCATGATGAACTTGTCGAGGTAATCCATGAATATATAGTTCATCATACGAGAGAAGGTGGCGGGAGCATTCGTTAAGCCGAATGACATGACGGTGCACTCGTATGATCCATACCGAGTCACGAAGGCGGTTTTTGGGATGTCCTCTTCACAAACACAGATCTGGTGGTAACCCAACCTCAAGTCGAGTTTGGAGAACACTGATGAGCCAGCCAGTTGATCATAAAGATCATTGATCCGAGGAAGAGGATATTTATTCTGAATGGTAGCTTGGTTTATAGGACGGTAGTCTTGGACTAATTGGTTTGTCCCATCCTTCTTCTTAACAAAGAGAGAAGGTGCTCCCCAAGGAGAGAAACTTGGGCGAATGAAACCTTTGACAAGAGATTTGTCGATTTCCTCCTTAAGCTCAATGAGTTCATGTGGCGGCATCTTGTAGGGTCGTTTGGCTATAGGGGTGGTGCCTGGTTTCAAGTCGATAATGAATTCGATAGCTCTAGCAGTGGGAATCCCTGGAAGTTCTTCTGGGAAGACGTCTTGGAATTCACAACGACGGGAATGTTTTCAATGCCCTCGAGTGGTGCAGCGTTCAACGCATTCAAGGCATAAAGCCGTGCCTCGGCGTTCTGAACTAGATGAGTTTGGTAAGCTATTATTTCATCAAAAGGGTGTAGCAGATGGACGACCTTAGTGGCGCAAACTATAGAAGCAGTATGCGCTTTCAACCAATCCATTCCCAGAATGAGGTCGATGCTACAGGACTTCAGTACAATGGGAGAGGCAAGGAATTCCAGTCCTTCAATTTCAACGGGAACATTGTGACTAACCATAGAGGTTTGACACTGGCCCGCAGGAGTGTGTACCACAGTCGCAGTGTTCATCTCTTCGTATTTAATGCCATGCATGAATGCAAACTCAGCTGATATGAATGAATGTGATGCTCCTGTATCAAATAAAAGAGATGCTGGTACTGAATTTACGAGGAGTGTACCCATCACGGTAGCAGGCTGGTCTAGAACTTCATTGAGATCAACGTGGTTGGAAAGAACACGACCATAAGACTTGGCATTGGTGTTGCGGGGCTGGTTGCTTCCACGGCCAGTTGTGGGGAGGGCTAGTTGATTCTGGTTCTGATTCTGATAGCAGTTCCTGGCAAGGTGGCCAGGTTGGCCACACTTGTAGCACAAACCATTATTGGGAGTGGGAACAGGATCTTGGGGTGGTGGAGCTGGAAGCCTTGGTTGCCTAGTTGGTGGAGCAGGCAGCCGAGGTGCGGCATAGGACTGCCTTGGGGCAGGTGCAGTTGGCTGGTACATGCTGTTGGGAATCCATATCTTATGCTTCTGCGAGGACGAGCCCGTGTCACGGTTGCGCCTGTGAGAGCTCTGGTATTCCTGCAGACCAGTTTCGACATTGATGGCCTTGTTCACCAGGGTGACGAAATCAGCAAAGTCATGCACTAGAAGTGCGAGCTTGATGTCAGCTTGAAGGCCATCATGGAACTTCTCCTGTCTGCGTGCATCAGTTGCAATGTCTTCTTCAGCATAGCGGGACAAGTCAAGAAGCTCCCACTGATAAGCTTCAACAGTCTTGTTGCCTTGGGTGAGGTTGTGAAACTCGCGCTTCTTATGGTCCATGACTCCCTGAGGAATGAAGCGAGCACGGAAGGCAGCTTGGAAGTCTGGCCAGGTGATGATTGTTCCAACTAGCAGAGTACGCCTGTGGCTGTCCCACCATTGAGCTGCGGGTCCCTTTAGGAAGAAGGAAGCAAAGGTGGCATAGCTGGCAGGGGCTACATCAGCAGACTCCATCTCATAGGTGATGTCACGGAGCCAGTCATCAGCATCCAGAGGCTGAGTTGAGTTGCGGTACACAGTTGGGTTGAGGCTCATGAAATCCTGCAGAGTCACTTGGGTTGGCTGCTGGTTCATATTGGGCTGAGGAAACTGAGCCATAATATTCTCCATGAACTGATGATTCAGCTCAAACTGTTGCATCATCCCAGCCATGTACTCAGGCGGTGGTGGGGCGTTGCCACCACGACCACGACCACCTGGTCTAACCATCCTGCTAATATATAACAGGGGTAGTTTAGCATTGAGAAATTTGCAAAGACAAGAATCATTCATGATGAAACATGCACAACAAAAGTAGCAAGATAGATACTACATAGTAGTCGGCATATCTTACAAAAGAGATCATGCATAGAGTTCGGTACACAGAGTTCAGTACATAGACTAAGACATCATAGGCGGCACGCATGCTCGCCGCGAATGCATCTAACACTAACAAGCAAGTCTACATCAGTCCCAGGAGGAACTGTGGAGGTAGGTGTAGCCTGACAGCTGGTAGTGACACGAAGGGAAGACCTCCACGCGAGTAGCCTGGGGTCCGCGGATACTCTGGTGCAGAACCCGATGTGCAGGTGGCAGGAGAGGACCAAGTGCAGGAGAGTAGCCTCCCACATCTGGCCAGCCGATGCCCTGGGGCATCACGGTCCTGGCAGGGTACATCGCAGAACGCGACAGATCACCAGATCAGACAGAGGGGTGCAACAGCGTCAGAGCACGATACAGGTGCTGACGGGTGGTGTACAACTCGTGGCGAAGAGCTCGGTTAGCTCTATCCAGCCCATCAGCATGCATAACCAGGTTCTGATGGTAGAAGGGCTCTCAGGTGACAGTTGAGTAGGCAACAGTGTAGTATCCCTTCGCACCAACATCGGATGCGATAGCAATGTGCCTGAAGGGGGATGTGTCCAACTCCTGATACTCTCCACGAAGACGTGTCAGAGCAGCATAAGCAGCATCGTGGACCGCCATGTCGATGGTCACTCCAACACCATGAGCAGTGTGCAGCATGGTAGTGGAGTTATACTCCCGAGAGTAGAGGTGGACGATGGCACGGTATTGCTCCTAGTTGAAGTCCTGATACTCCTCATAGACGGTGTACTCAGGGTGCCAGTGATAACCCAGATAGGTCATCATCTCAACCAACACAGCAGGTGATCCTGAGGCACCAATGGCCGTCATGTGGCGCACGACCTGTCTCGTGGGTTCCATCTGAAAACAAAGATGTTTCAAAGGAGTCAACTGACAGTGTGGATAATGTTCAATATACTACTCTAAAAAATAGCTAGGGCTTATCCAACTTTGGGGTGAACGTGGTCACGGGATCCTAATGTTAAATTTAGTAAAATCGTTTAACCCGAGTAGGAGAGAGTTCAGAGTCCCAGAGAAAGGATCGAGGAGTAAAAGATCCTAATACCACCCAGATGGCGATGTGGGCCCATAAGGCACACACCCATGTTAGTAAAAGTTTTTGAAATGTCTAGACTCGACTTCGGCCAAGGAGTGTGGAAGGGGGATTCCTACAAGCAGTCGGCTTTGATACCAACTTGTGACGCCCCCGATTCAATCATACACTAATCATACACACAAACGTGTACGATCAAGATCAGGGACTCACGGGAAGATATCACAACACAACTCTACAAATAAAATAATTCATACAAGCATCATATTACAAGCCAGGGGCCTCGAAGGCTCGAATACAAGAGCTCGATCATAGACGAGTCAGCGGAAGCAACAATATCTGAGTACAGACATAAGTTAAACAAGTTTGCCTTAAGAAGGCTAGCACAAACTGGGATACAGATTGAAAGAGGCGCAGGCCTCCTGCCTGGGATCCTCCTAAACTACTCCTGGTCGCCGTCAGCGGGCTGCACGTAGTAGTAGGCACCTCCCGAGTAGTAGTAGTCATCGTCGACGGTGGCGTCTGTCTCCTGGGCTCCAACGTCTGGTCGCAGCAATCAAGTATAGAAAGGGGGAAAAGAGGGAGCAAAGCAACCGTGAGTACTCATCCAAAGTACTCGCAAGCAAGGAGCTACACTACATATGCATGGGTATATGTGTAAAGGGGCCATATCAGTGAACTAAACTAAGAATGCCAGAATAAGAGGGGGATAGCTAATCCTGTCGAAGACTACGCTTCTGGAAGCCTCCGTCTTGCAGCATGTAGAAGAGAATAGACTGAAGTCCTCCAAGTAGCATCGCATAGCATAATCCTACCCGGCGATCCTCTCCTCGTCGCCCTGTAAGAGAGCGATCACCGGTTGTATCTGGAACTTGGAAGGGTGTGTTTTATTAAGTATCCGGTTCTAGTTGTCATAAGGCCAAGGTACAACTCCAAGTCGTCCTGTTACCGAAGATCACGGCTATTCGAATAGATTAACTTCCCTGCAGGGGTGCACCAGATAACCTAACACGCTCGATCCCATTTGGCCGGACACACTTTTCTAGGTCATGCCCGGCGTCGGAAGATCAACACGTCGCAGCCCTACCTAGGCACATCAGAGAGGTCAGCATGCCGGTCTAAATCCTATGGCGCAGGGGTCTACGCCCATCGCCCTTTGCACACCTGCAAGTTGTGAACGCGGTCGGAGAGCAGACCTAGCAACCTCCATTACAAACGAAGTTGCGTTACACCGTCCAACCCGGCGCGCGCCACTCAGTCGCTGACGTCACGAAGGCTTCGGCTGATACCACGACGTCGAGTGCCCATAACTGTCCCCGCGTAGATGGTTAGTCCGTATAGGCCAGTAGCCAGACTCAGATCAAATACCAAGATCTCGTTAAGCGTGTTATTTTGAAATAACCACGGACACCGACCAGGGCCAGGCCCACCTCTCTCCTAGGTGGTCTCAACCTGCCCTGTCGCTCCGCCACAATGTAACCGTCGGGGGCCTTCGGGAACTCAGGCCCACCTCTACCGGGATGGAGCCACCTGCCCCTTCAGCCCCCAACATCGGAATCACTCGCGGGTACTCCTACGAGCCGACCCGTCTTTAGTTACCACAAGTATCATATATTATGTATAAGTATATACCCGTGATCACCTCACGGGTGATCACGGCCCGATAGTATAGCATGGCAGACGGACAAGAATGTAGGGCCACTGATGATAAACTAGCATCCTATACTAAGCACTTTGGATAGCAGGTAAGGTATCAACGGTTGTAGCAACAATGACAGGCTATGCATCAGAATAAGATTAACGGAAAGCAGTAACAGGCTACACTACTCTAATGCAAGCACTATAGAGGAGAGTAGGCAATATCTGGAGATCAATGGGGGGGGCTTGCCTGTTTGCTCTGGCAAGAGAGAGGGGTCGTCAACACCATAGTCGTACTGGGTAGCAGCGGCGTCGGTCTCGGTGTCTAGCAAGAGAACAGGGGGAAGAAACAATAAATATAATGCAAACAAATGCATGATGATGCATGACATGACAAAGCGTGATGCTAGGTGTGCCCTAACGCGGTACGAGGTGGTACCGGTGAAGGGGGAAAACATCCGGGAAAGTATTCCCGGTGTTTCGCATTTTCAGACAGAAGAACCAGAGGGGGTAAGTTGCATGTTCGCTATTCTAGGGATGCGTGGCGGATGAATGGGCTGCGTATCCGGATTCGTCTCGTCGTTCTGAGCAACTTTCATGTTCAAAATAATTTAATGCGAGTTACGGATTAAAAGATATGATCTTCTAAAGATTTTATTAATTTTTGGAATTTAATTAATTATTTAATTTAATTCAAAAATGGATTTATGATATCAGCATGATGTCATGCTGGCGTCAGCAGTCAACGGGGGTTCACTGGTCAACCTGACCAGTGGGTCCCACTGGTCAGTGACACATTTTAATTAAACAATTTAATTAACCTAATTCGTATTAATTAGGGGGGTGGGCCCCACTGTCATACTCTATTAGATAATTAACAGTAGTTAATTAGGCTAATTAGCCATTAGATTAATTAATCCTAATTAGTTAATTTTAATCAGAATTAGTTAAGTTAATTAACTTTATTATTATTTATTTATTAATTATATTTTATTTTTAATTTCTTTTTTTTACAAAACATTCTATGGGAGGGGCCCATATGTCATTGGGCCACGGGGCCGATGCGGGTACGGGCGCTAACGGGCGGTTGTGTGGGCGCCAAACGGACGCGTGCCCGAGGGGCACTGAGCACGCACGACGCACGCCGGCGCCGGCGGGTGGCCTCCGGCGAGCAGTGAGGAAGGGGCGATGCCCAGCAGCAGCAGAAGCGGTTGCAACAGCGAGGAATAGGGGGGGGGGGCGGCAAGGCAAGGCAGGGCGATGGCCCGGGGGGGCGACGCCGTCCGGGGCAGGACAAGGCCGCCGGGGCGCGGCGAGGCTCCGGCCAGGGGGAAGTGGTGGTGGCCATGGCGCCCGGCGGAGTGGCGGCGCGAGCGGAGCAATGATTGAGGCGTGGCGGGGGTTCCGGCGGGCACACGCAGTACTAGCAACGGGTGGGGCGCCAGGCGCGGCCCCGAGCGGCTTGCACGACGATGCATTGCGGGGCGGGGCAGAGGAGAAGGAGGGAGGGCCTCACGTCGGGTGTAGGATAATGGCAGCGAGGGTCGAGGGGGGTGACGAGGACGAGGCAATGAGGGGGAGGCAGGCCAGTGGGGGAGGGGGCGCCGGCGAGGTGATGGTCAGCGACGGCGATCCGGTGGCGGCGTCCTGGCGTGGCGAGGTCCAGGGGCGACGAGGTCGGGCCTCTCCCCGATCCAGATCCAGAGCGAGGGGGTGGGGGGAGAGCGAGTGGGGAGTGGGGGGAGTGTCGGTCATGGGGGGATAAGGGAGGCGGGGTGGGCCTCCTGGTGGCCTAGGTGTGTGGCCGAATGGGCCGGCCTGCTGGGCTGAGGCCTAGGGGGCAGGGGGTTTCTCTTTTTTTCTTTTGTTGTTTTGTATTTTCCTTTTTTTTCTTTTATTTATTTCTCCTTTCTGTTTTATTTCATTTTAAATTATCTAGGCCTTTTATAAAAATATGTTTATTACACCATAATTACATATGCAATTTATGGCACTGCCCGAACATTTTTTATTTAACTTTTGAATTTTTTTATAATTTAACTTTATTTTAATTTTTGAATTTGACTTGGTTTTGGACTAACGGTATATTATCAACAGTAACCGTGGTGACGTGGCATGATTAGCGTTGGATTACTGTAGCACGATTATCCGGGCGTTACATGGGGTCTAAGTAAACATTGAAGATTTATTCACTCGGAAGTAAATAATCTTTGATCTTGTCGATTGATATGTATTTTACCCTCTGCAGAGATCTTGTACTCTCATTTCCAAGTTCACCGAATTTGAGGAGAAGCAGAGGCAACTCAACCTTGACTTGGAGCTGGCCCAACAAAAATTGAAGAAAGCTCAAGATGAAGTTGCTGGTATGGAGGGTAATTGCATGTCGACTGCTCACGTCGATCATCCTTTAAAATATTTCTTTTATCTCTTGTTTGATCCGATTGCTTATTTTGCAGAAAAAATGAGGTTGGATCTGGAGAAGAAGGACTTGGACCTTGCAGCTCCGCAGAAGGAGGCTCAAGATAAGACTGCCCTCGCTAGCCAGAAGCTGGCTTCAGTCGGAGCGCTGGAAGAAGAAGTAAGCAAGTTGAAGCCCTCTCTCACTGAATCCAACCGAGAGGCAACTCGTCTGAAGAAGGATAAGGTGGCTCTGAATGAGAAGCTGGAATCCATGGCTTGTAAGAGAAATGACGTGGAAGCATATCTGAGAACTCTCGCCAAGAAGCTCTTTCTTATGCTGGAAGGTACTCCTTTTAATCCGACTGCTTTACTGCTTGCAAGTTAGTCCTGTCCAGTCGACTCACTAACTCCTTGACTGTAGAATTCTGGCAAAGCTTTGACGAGGAGACTGGATGGATCGAGACGGGTTTGGACCCTATTGTTTCCCCAGTCGGTGATGAGGCTGCCATGAATGTGCTTCGACTGGAATCTCGCGTCGCCAGTGTTACAAGTTATCTCGCTCGTCTGAAGGTGGCAGTTTCGCGGATCGACTCATCACTCTGGCCAAGGGCAACGCTTCAAAATGACCTCGAGTCTCTGATGGATCGACTCAACGAGGTCCCTAGTCGAGTGCAAGAATGGAAGAAGTCCTCTGCCCGGTGTGGTGCTGACGTGGTGTTGTCCTTAGTAAGGGTCCACTGCAAGGAAGCCCACGATGATAAGCTGGCGGCGATCAAGGTCGCCAACACCAAAAGACATGATTTCCAGTCCTTTATAGAGACTTTCATCGCTGCTGCCACTCGGATTGCAGATGGAATTGACTTGGACGAATTCGTCGAACTTGCCAGCCCTCCTCCTACTGAATGAACAAACTTTGAGATTTAAACCTGCCTTAAATTTGCCTCGGAATGCCGAGTGGTTGTTGTAACCGTTAAACTCCTTCGGGCTTGATGCTGGAATACTTTTGATCCGTCGTCCGGAACTTTAGGATTTATCTGGACTTGGTTTATTTCCGAATATGCTTGTATTTGCCTTCAAGTGGAATTTACTCTTTACTCTGAAAAATCTTTCGACATGCATCTTGTTGTCCTTGCGGACAGGGATGGAGCGCACATTGTATTTGTGGCGCAGCTCCGAAGGAGAAGGTTGCAGTCGACCTGCACCTCGTCGTCCTTGTGGATAGGGATGGAGCGTACATTGTACTAGTGGCGCAGTTCCTAAGGAGAAGGCTGTAGTCGACCTGCACCTCGTCGTCCTTGCAGATGGGGATGGAGCGCATGTTGTATTTGTGGCGCAGCTCCAAAGGAGAAGGTTGCAGTCGACTTGCACCTCGACATCCTTGCGGATAGTGATGGAGCGTATGTTGTATTGGTGGCGCAGTTCCGAAGGAGAAGGTTGCAGTCGACTTGCACCTCGTCGTCCTTACGGATAAGGATGGAGCGCACGTTGTATTTGTGGCACAGCTCCAAAGGAGAAGGTTGTAGTCGACCTGCACCTCGTCGCCCTTGCGGATGGTGATGGACTTTAAACCTTAGGCAAGCACTGGACTACAGCTAAGCCCCAGAGTGAGAGGGTCGCCCACCACTCGGTAGGATTTTTTAAACTTAGACGAGCATTGGACTACAGCTAAGCCCTCCGAGTGGGAGGGTTGCTGTCGGTGTCAAAACCGGTGGATCTCGGGTAGGGGTCCCGAACTGTGGGTCTAAGGCGGATGGTAACATGAGGCAGGGGACACGATGTTTTACCCAGGTTCGGGCCCTCTTGATGGAGGTAAAACCCTACGTCCTGCTTGATTATTCTTGATAATATGAGTAATACCAGAGTTGATCTACCACGAGATCGGAGAGGCTAAACCCTAGAAGCTAGCCTATGGTATGATTGTCTGTTGTCCTTCGGACTAAAACCCTCCGGTTTATATAGACACCAGAGGAGGCTAGGGTTACACAAGGTCGGTTACAAAGGAGGAGATATGCATATCCGTATTGCCTAGCTTGCCTTCCACGCCAAGTAGAGTCCCATCCGGACACGGAACGAAGTCTTCAATCTCGTATCTTCATAGTCCAACAGTCCGGCCAAAGAATATAGTCTGGCTGTCCGGAGACCCCCTAATCCAGGACTCTCTCAGTAGCCCCTGAACCAGGCTTCAATGACGATAAGTCCGGCGTGCAGTGTTGTCTTCGGGATTGCAAGGCAGGTTCCTCCTCCGAATACACCATGGAAGAGTTTGAATACAAGGATAGTGTCTGACCCTGCAAAATAAGTTCCACCGTAGAGAGAATAATATTTCCACAAATCTAATCTGCTGACACGTTTTGGCAGCATGACATCACGCCACGGCCTGGTAATTATTTGAACCGTTTTTCTTTAACCAGCCCCGCACATAACGCGAGGCGGTTTCTTGACACGTCTTGTCAAAGCAGAGATCGTGTTCCCCTTATCACGGGATTCTCATCAATAAAACGTGGGTAACCAAACCGTGCCTGTTGGTATGACTCCTAGATCTCAGGTAAGTCTCGAACGGCCACAAGGAGGATGCTTGATATTCATCCCCTTTATAAAGGGACATGGCTTTTTATTTTTTTCCTCCCGCGCTTAATCGAACCCTTCTCCCGCCTCGAGTTCTAACACCCAAAGCCCAGGTCAGGCGCTTCGAACCTTCAATCATGTCCGGATCCAGCCTTCAAGGCTAGTGGATGCCTTCCTCCATCACGGAGGAGGACATCAAGAAGTTGAGGGAGGCCAGATATCTGACCGCCGAAATTTCGCATAGGTTGCCCACCCAAGGGCAGGTTGTCCCTACTCCCGAACCCAACGAGAGCGTTGTGTTCGTCTCCCACTTCCTCCGAGGACTAGGCCTCGCTCTGGATCCCTTTGTTAGGGGTCTTATGTTCTATTACGGGCTGGATTTTCACGATCTGGCCCCGGATTCTCTTCTTCACATCTGGTCATTTATTGTCGTTTGTGAGGCCTTCCTCCGCATTACCCCTCACTTCGGCATGTGGCTCAAGACCTTTGATGTGAAGCCGAAGATGGTCGAGGGGCAGTACGCAGCATGCGGAGGTTCTCTAATAAGCAAAATTGCTGACATTTCATGGCCAAAGGGTTCCTTTCCAGAGGTGTCCGGATTGTGGCAATGAGAGTGGTTTTACGTCACAGCTCCCCAAAGTGCCAAGTGGGTAGCTGCCCCCACCTTTCGCTCGGGCCCTCCACCACAACTGATGTCATGGATTAGTAGGGGGCTGAGCTGGGGTCCAGCCAAGGACGTGCCAATACTGCAGAGCCGTATCTGAGATCTCTTCGAGGGAGATTTCAGTCTGGTTATGGTAATGCAAGTTATGCTGGTTCGTCGAGTCTAGCCTTGCAAACGTCGGCCCCTCCGCATGTGGGAATTCAATCCGGAAGGACCGCGCACTATTCAGAATTTCCTCGGCATGACGCACGAGGAGATGTACAAATCATTCTTCGGACCCCAAATAGAGTGTCCAGACACTACCGAGGACGTGGGCCTGAGCTGCAACCCCCCGCTGCCCAAGTAAGTAATCACGTGGCCGAACATAGAGTCCTTTTATTTATCATACCATCATTCTGAAGAATCGCTCTTTGACCAGGACTGGATAACAAAGGCGAAGATGATCCGATGTTCGGCCCCCCTTCCTGAAGGCTTGGACAATCCGGTGCTGGAAAAGATGCTCGAGCCAGCACCTTGTCTAGTGCCCTCAAAGGAAGATGAAGACGGGAATAAAGAGGGCGAAAGCGGGCCTCCATCGCTACCTATTCCAATCGAGGGAATGAGCGCCTCCGCGAGGGAGGATAACCAAGGGGAAGAATATGACATTCTCTCTCCCCGGGGAAGGAAGAGGACTCCCTCTGAAGATCCGGAAACTAAGGTTTCCAAACGGGAGAAGAAATCTCCGCCAAAGGGTCCTGCCTCGGAGGGTATTCTTGCCGCACAATGTACGCGTGGGGATCAGCCCTCTACCGAGTTGTAAGTAATCAAAAAGTACTTAATAGTGAAGATATCCTACCTTACTTCCAAAGACAATAACCGATGCTTGTAAATTGTAGTTCGGATCGCAGCCCTTCTCGACAGAGTTCATCTTCGGGAGATCTTCTTCCGGACATGATGGAGAGTGAAACTCCTCCCCCGGACTCCCCAGCTCAAGAAGCCGACGACCTTGAAGTGTCATCGCGAAAGGCATCTCTGGATCCAATATCGCCAGAGGATAACCCTTTGGCTGCCCGGCATCCCCTGTATCCGGCTCCGGAGGAGAGCGACAGCAAGGGTCCGTACTGTGTGCGGTCGGACGCTCTGAAGGATCTTCCGGAGAAAGTTGTCGTCTTGGAAGCGCATCGTACGCTAATGGGTACCGTAATTGAAAGGATTTCATCCGCCAAAAGCAGTTTGCACGAAGCTTTTATGAGTCTGGTGAAAGGCTTCAAGGTACGTAAAATAATGTATGCCTTTTAATAGTATCGCATATGTTAGGTATGCCGATGCAGATAGTAGCCCCTGAGACTCTGGTTGTCGTCGAAAACGGCGGCAAACAGAGGATCATAGTCCCAGGTAATAACCAGACCGCCTGTATGCGCAGGTGGTTGAAGCTCCGGTGGCTAGCCGGACTGATGGGTTTGTCGAACTAAAGCGGCAACTGGATGCGGCAGATGCCGATATCGTGCTTGTTAACAAGCGTCTTGACGAGGCACGGGGTAAGTGATTTTTCTGGTGAATGTCACATAGTAAGAGCAGCATGATGCCAGTATCTTTAATATGTTGCGACTGCAGATGGAGCTGCCACCGTGGAGACCCTTAGGGCGGAGCTTGCCCGAGCCAAGGAGCAAGCAAGGAGTAGTAATGCGGTCGCTTTACAGGCGGCCGAAGAGTTAAGGGCCGAACAGGCCGCACATTGCGAGAGCAAAGAAAAAATTGCCAAGATGGTTGTGGAGTTAAAAGATGCTACTGACTGTTACCGGCTTCTTGAAGAGGAAAACTGAGCAAAGGCGACGGACCTAGAGAAGGCCCGGGTGGCTGCTAAGGAAGCCCGCTCCAAAATTAGAGTGACGAAGGAGGAGATGAACCAAGCTGCAGATATCGTGTCTGGGAAGCCCTTCTTGTTGCGGACTAAGTTTGGAGATCCGAAGTATGCTCCTCTGGACCGGCTATGGAGTTCTGCGGACGCGTACATGGATTTGGCTGCAAGTGCTGCTGATGCAGCCGAGTACTTCAAGGATCAGAAAAGTCCCGAAGTGGAAAAGTTGTTCTGGTCACAGTTTCATGCTCCAGTCCGTACGCTGCTACTGAATGAGCAGTTGACCGGTTGGGCCGAGCTCCATAGGTTGTCTGGACTTGCCATGAGGTCTGTTGTGGATCACCTGTGGCCGGGAGGGCCAAGGCCGAGTAGCTACTTTAGCTTAGTGCAACAATTCCTTGAAGTTGTGCCACACATCGATGCTGTAAAGAGATCAGCGTGCATAGAAGGTGCGCGGATGGCCCTTGCCCGTGTCAAAACATACTGGGCGGAGATGGAGGCCGTCACTGTTGCGGCACAGGGTTCAGCCATAGGCCGAGTGGCTGACGAGCACTACTTTGAAGAAGTCCTTGAAGGCGCTCGTTCGATAGAGGCTCGGTGCTCGAAAAATATTATGTTTGAGTGACATGTATTCCCATTGTAAAAACAATGTTTTATTGAATTTAACAAGGTTGTATTTATACTTTTGCCCGAAGGTGCTATGATGCCTCATGTGCGGCCGTTTATGTATATATGTATAGAACCTGAAAGATGGCAGTCGTCGGCTTCAGCCCCCACGCATATAATGCAGGGGTGTTCACAGAAGACTCATGTTCACACTTGATCCAACGTCTTGGTCCATTAAGGAGGTGATAGCGCAGCAAACTAGGCAACCGGACTATAATGCTTTAACACTTTCACTTAACCAGAGGAGTTTGATAGTGGGGCTACTATATAGCCCCTGGTGGCTCCGCGCTCATCCGGATTCGGGGCGCGTACATGCCTGGCCAGGAAATGGCCCTTCGTTAAGGTGGAGGAATCCCGAAGATTCCGCTAGGTCACCGAGTGGTTGACCAGTCTCACGCTATATCATGACAGTCAGTTTTCAGCTTTCTCTACTAAGGTGCTCGTCCGGATGAACCAGGGCACAATCGCAGTAGTTCTCCTGGTGCCGCTTTAGCCGATAGAGCGGAACGTAAAGCAGCAAAACACAGGAGCCGGGCAAACCCAACATTTGACCAAAGACATGATTCGGAGCTGATGCATATAAGGCCAAACTCGCGACGCCGAACACTCCTAAGGTATTCGGTCTTTATGATGTAAACTGGGCCTAAACAGTGCCCTTTGTAATAAGCCCCTGGTGTCCAGGTACGTGCAATATTCTGACGCGGCCACATGCCAATACATCAGCATCCTTCTCAATTGTACTGAGAATCTGAGGGATGTGTATCAACAAGAGACAGTACAAAAGGTTTACGCAGGGTCTTAATCTAAAAATAATCCTTGGAACGGGTCCTTGCTGCACATCTGCGCCTATGTCTCCGTTGTGCCGTATTCTGGACGGGTGTAGCACGATGGTCATCTGAAAAAGAAAGGAACTTAATTGAAAAGTTGTCGTGCAAAAGGTAGGTTATACTAAATAAACCATGTACAGTTCGAAATGAGTAAAGTTGAGCCTAATTGTCACTTGTTTGCGCACGTTGAGCCCCTTGTATTGTAATACGGGTATAGCCATCAAACCTCTATTAATTACATATAGCTGCACCGGACTCGTCCAACCGCATCCGTGGTCTTAACGACATGTCAGATGTTTTAGTTGGTGAGGCTGTCTGGTGTGCAGCTGCCAAGGCAGCTGTACGGTCTTCCGCGCGCAAGGAGCGCTCAATATTTCCATTTACTCTAATGATGCCACGTGGACTGGGCGTCTTAAGCATGAGAGAAGCGTAATGCGGTATTGCGTTAAAGCGAGCGAAAGCTTCGCGTCCGAGTAGTGATTGATAGCCACTTTGAAACGGAGTGATGTGGAACATTAAATTTTCGATGCGGAAGTTATCGGGAAAGCCGAATATAACCTCTAGTAGCAGGGAGCCCGTGCAATGGGCCTCTGGGCCTGGCGTTACTCCTTTAAATGTAGTATTGTTGCGGCTAACTTTTGTTGGGTCTATCCCCATTTTGCAGACTGTATCCTGATATATCAGGTTTAAACTGTTGCCGGCGTCCATCAGGACTCGTGTGAAGTGGTATCCGTCAATTATTGGGTCTAATACTAAGGCATCCCATCCTGCACGCCGGATACTTGCCGAGTAATCTCGATGGTCGAAGGTGATCGGTTGGGACGACCAGCGGCAGAACTCCGCGGTGATAGGCCCTGGGGCATGTGTCTCTAGGAGTGCCGCTTTGTTTCTCCCCTTTGTCACGTGTAATACGTTTACTATTTTGACTTCTGGTGGGAACTTCTTCTGTTCCCCAGTGCTTTGCTTGCGAGGCTCGTCCTCGTCTTTGCTTCATGTATCCTTCCCCTTATGTTCGTCGTTGAGCTTGCCGGACTGCTTGAAGACCCAACATTCTCTATGGGTATGATTTGCAGGTTTATCGGGGGTGCTATGGATCTGACATATTTGGTCCAGAATCTTGTTAAGGCTGGACAGTTCATCTCTATTGCCTTTGGAGGGAAGCTTTTGCTGACCTGGCTGAGAGCTTCTGAATCCGGCGTTTACCGCCATGCTCTTCGGGCTGTCTTCTTTATTCCGGCGCTTGTTTTTGCTGCGTCGTGATTTCCTGTTTCTGTCCCTGACTTCGGATGTACTTGGGTCGCTGGTGCTGCATCGGGCTAACTAGCTGTCCTCGCCCGTGCAAAAGTGGGTCATGAGGCTTGTTAATGCTGCCATTGTCATCGGCTTTTCTTGGCTGAGGTGTCTGGCAAGCCATTTGTCTCGAACGCTATGCTTGAAAGCTGCTAAGGCTTCGGCGTCCGGACAGTCGACTATTTGGTTCTTTTTAGTGAGGAACCTGTTCCAAAGATTTCGGGCTGACTCTCCGGGCTGTTGAGTTATATGACTTAAATCGTCTGCATCCGGTGGTCGGACATAGGTCCCTTGAAAATTTGCCCGAAAGGCGTCTTCGAGCTCTTCCTAGCTTCCAATGGAGTTTTCGGGGAGGCTTTTAAGCCAGTGCCGAGCTGGCCCTTTGAGCTTGAGGGGTAAGTACTTGATGGCGTGGAGATCGTCTCCTCGAGCCATATGGATATGGAGGATGTAGTCCTCGATCCAGACCCCTGGGTCTGTCGTTCCGTCGTACACCTCTATGTTTACGGGTTTGAATCCCTCTGGAAATTCATGGTCTAGCACCTCATTGGTGAAACATAGGGGGTGTGCGGCACCCCTGTATTTGGGTGTACCGTGGTGTTGGGATGTTTCTTGTGTTGCATTGCATGCTGGAGCGCACTTGCGTGGCCCGTAGATGGATCTGGTTGCGTCGTCCTTTTGATGCGAGCCCTCACGTGAGTCACGTACTGGCTTATGTGCGGCATCATTTGCCGCTCTATATTGGCCGCGAGGTTGTCTATCCGACCGGATGGCCGTTTTGCTTTTTGGTTGCGGGGGATCTAAGGCCTCCTCATCGAATTCAAGTAGCAACTTTCGCTTCGGGTAGCTCTTGGTGTGGCGATTACCGCCGTGCTTCGCTGCAGTGTTGAGTACTTCACTCCATCTGATTCTGAGTGTGTCTTGTGCAGCCCTGAGCTTTTGCTTCTGCTTTTTCAGACTCCTCACGGTGGCAACAAGCCTTTGATGGGCATTCTGTTGCTCCGGGTGCCTGTCCGGTGTGATGTTGTACGGACTGTTATCTTCGACGGAGTCGGGTTGTTCGGTTTGATTCTCCATGTTCCTGTGGTCGGGTGATGGTTCACCCTGCTCTATCGTTGGGTCTATATGATTGCTGTTTCTGCCGAGGCGGGATTTGGAGCGGCACTTACGTCGCCGCTTTGACTGCTTCTCGATGGAACAACCCTTCACTGCGTCCTTCCGTTCCTCGTCGTCGTTTTCTTTGGATGTGTCCACCATGTATACATCATATGATGAAGTGGGCGTCCAGTGCCCTGTGGGCAGTGGTTCCTGTTCGTCTCCTGCATCGTCGTCCATACCGTCGATGTCTTCGGAGTCGAAGTCGAGCATGTCGGTCAAATCGTCGACAGTGGCTACTAAGTGGGTGGTGGGTGGGCAGCGAATTTCTTCGTCATCCACATCCCAATCCTGCCGAACATAGTTCGGCCAGGACTCTCCTAACAGGGAGAGAGACCTTAATGAGTTCAGTATGTCGCCGAAGGGTGAGTGCTGAAAGATATCCACGGAGGTGAACTCCATGATCGGTGCCTAGTCGGATTTGATAGGCACGGGCGTAGGCGGTTCGGAGTCCGTGGCCAGGGAAGAATCCGGTAGTTCGGCGTCACGGCTCTCGTGAAGGGTAAGGTCGATACTCGGCTCGATCGCCGCTGAGAATACGGCCTCCGTGGTGGGGTCTATCCACCCGTCCCTTGATGGCGCAATTGGCTCCGAATTGAGGGTCGGAGCGGTTGCCGGTGCGGTCTCCTGAACACTGTCCGATGGTAGAGCTAAATCATGCTCATCGTGACCATGCGGCGCACTCGGCAGGGGCTCGAATCCGTTGATGATCAAGTCTCCACGGATGTCGGTCGTGTAGTTTAAGTTTCCAAATCTGACCTGATAGCTAGGGGCGTAGCTCTCGATCTGCTCCAGATGGCAAAGCGAGTTGGCCCGCAGTGCGGAGCCGCCAAATACAGAGATCTGTCTGGGGAGAAAAGTCTCACCATGGACTGCATCGCTATCGATGATTGAAGGAGCCATCAAGCCTAATGATGACGACACAGAGGAACCCTCAATGAAAGCACCAATGTCAGTGTCAAAACCGGCGGATCTCAGGTAGGGGGTCCCGAACTATGCGTCTAAGGCGGATGGTAATAGGAGGCAGGGGACACGATGTTTTACCCAGGTTCGGGCCCTCTTGATGGAGGTAAAACCCTATGTCCTGCTTGATTATTCTTGATAATATGAGTAATACAAGAGTTGATCTACCACGAGATCGGAGAGTCTAAACCCTAGAAGCTAGCCTATGGTATGATTGTCTGTTATCCTTTGGACTAAAACCCTCCGGTTTATATAGACACCGGAGGAGGCTAGGGTTACACAAGGTCGGTTACAAAGGAGGAGATATGCATATCCGTATTGCCTTGCTTGCCTTCCATGCCAAATAGAGTCCCATCCGGACACGGAACGAAGTCTTCAATCTCGTATCTTCATAGTCCAACAGTCCGGCCAAAGGATATAGTCCGGTTGTTCGGAGACCCCCTAATCCAGGACTCCCTCAGTTGCTCACCACTCGGTAGGACTTTACGAACTTAGGCGAGTACTGGACTGCAGCTAAGCCCCCGAGTGGGAGGGTTTCTCACCACTCGGTAGGATTTTACAAACTTAGGCGAGTACTGGACTGCAGCTAAGCCCCCGAGTGGGAGGGTTGCTCACCACTCGGTAGGATTTTACGAACTTAGGCGAGTACTGGACTGCAGCTAAGCCCCCGAGTGGGAGGGTTGCTCACCACTCGGTAGGATTTTACAAACTTAGGGGAGTACTGGACTGCATCTAAGCCCCCGCGTGGGAGGGTTGCTCACCACTCGGTAGGATTTTACAAACTTAGGCGAGTACTGGACTGCAGCTAAGCCCCCAAGTGGGAGGGTTTCTCACCACTCGGTAGGATTTTACAAACTTAGGCGAGTACTGGACTGCAGCTAAGCCCCCGAGTGGGAGGGTTGCTCACCATTCGGTGGGATTTTACAAGCTTAGGCGAGTACTGGACTGCAGCTAAGCCTCCGAGTGGGAGGGTTGCTCACCACTCGGTAGGATTTTTTAAACTTAGGCGAGTACTGGACTGCAGCTAAGCCCCCGAGTGGGAGGCTTGCTCACCACTCGGTAGGATTTTACAAACTTAGGCGAGTACTGGACTGCACCTAAGCCCTCGAGTGGGAGGGTTGATCACCACTCAGTAGGATTTTTTAAACATAGGCGAAACGGATTCGCAGCTAAGCCTCCGAGTGGGAGGCTTTCTCACCACTCGGTAGGATTTTCTTTTAAACTTAGGCGAAACGGATTCGTAGCTAAGCCTCCGAGTGGGAGGCTTTCTCACCACTCGGTAGGATTTTCTTTTAAACTTAGGCGAAACGGATTCGCAGCTAAGTCACCCACTGGGGGATTTTAGACGCAAATAAAAGCAACAACAATCGTTTAAGAGGACTGTAAAGCTCTTGTCTTTGATAAGCAAATTACAAAGGTATTTCTTATTACATTTTATTCGAATGAGTACTTAAGTGTAAAAGGGGCGGAGCAATTCCGCATTCCAAGCCCGTGGTTCGTCCTTCTTATGCTCAACATTGTAAAGGTGGTATGCTCCATTGTGGAGCACTCTGGTGACGATAAAGGGGCCTTCCCAAGCAGGAGCGAGCTTGTGTGGTTTCTGCTGATCCACTCGAAGAACCAAGTCTCCCTCTTGAAAGGCTCGACCTTTTACATTTCTGGCGTGGAATCGACGCAAGTCTTGCTGATAAATGGTCGACCGGATCAAGGCCATCTCTCTTTCCTCCTCTAGGAGGTCGACTGCATCCTGCCGAGCTTGCTCTGCTTCATCTTCAGAGAAGAGCTCGACTCGTGGTGCATTATGAAGCAAGTCACTCGGTAGAACAGTTTCAGCCCCAAAGAACTGATGGAAGTTCATCAACCCAGGCGCCCGCTACATGCTTGAGGTCTCGCATCAGTCGGGGTTTCAATCCTTTGAGAATCATGCCATTTTCTCTCTCTGCTTGTCCATTCAACTGGGGATGGGCGACTGAAGCATAGTCAACTCGTGTGCCTTGGGAGGCGCAGAAGGATCTGAACTCATCTAAATTGAAGTTCGATCCATTGTCAGTGATGATGCTGTGTGGAACTCCGTATCTGAACGTCAATTCTCTGATGAAGCTGACGGCAGTACTAGCTTCCAGATTCTTGATAGGCTTGGCTTCAATCCACTTGGTAAACTTGTCGACTGCTACAAGCATGTGAGAGAAGCCGCTCCTACCAGTCCTCAGTGGTCCAACCATATCTTATCCACAAACAGCAAAGGGCCAGACGAGTGGAATGGTCTTTAGGGTTGACGCAGGTTTGTGGGACATGTTGGAGTAAAACTGGGAGTCTTCACATCTGTCGACTATATCTTTCGCCATTTCATTTGCTTGTGGCCAATAAAATCTGGCTCGATATGCTTTAGCCACAATGGTCCTAGAGGACGCATGGTGGCCACAGGTCCCCGAGTGGATGTCGTTGAGGATCGCTAGACCTTCTTCTGGTGTTATGCATTTCTGGCTGACTCCGGTTACACTTTCCCTAAACAACTACCCTCTTATCACAATAAAGGCTTTGGATCGACGGACGATCTGTCGAGCCTCTTCTTCATCCTCTGGGAGTTCCTTCCTAAGGATATACACAATGTACGGTACTGTTCAGTCGGGAGTAATAACCAAAATATCCATGATTAGGTCGACCACGGCTGGAATCTCGACTTCAGTCAGATCGGTGGCACTCTTTGGCTGTGGGGGTTCTTCAGTGAAGGGATCTTCTTGAACCGAAGGTGCATGAATATGATCCAGGAACACATTACTGGGAATGGCTTCTCTCTTGGAGCCTATCTTTGCTAAATCATCGGCTGCTTGATTTTTCAGTCGGGGTATATGATGGAGCTCTAACCCCTCAAACTTCTTTTCCAACTTCCTCACCGCGTTACAGTAGCCAGTCATGGCTGGGCTTCTAACGTCCCACTCCTTCATCACTTGATTGACTACCAAATCTGAGTCGCCATAGACCATGAGGCAACGGACGCCGAGTGAGATGGCCATACGTAACCCATACAAGAGTGCTTCATATTCTGCTTCGTTATTGGAGGAATCAAAGTGAATCTGGAGGACATATCTGAGCTTGTCTCCTCAGTGGGATACCAGTACCACCCCAGCACTGGAACCATTCAGCATCTTGGAACCATCGAAGAACATGGTCTAGTGCTCCGAGTGAACTTGAGTCGGTAGTTGCTGTTCGATCCACTCGGCGAGGAAATTCGCTATTTCTTGGGACTTGATAGCTTTCTTTGCCTCGAACTTGATATCTAAGGGAAGGAGTTCAATCGCCCACTTTGCCACTCGACTAGTTGCATCTCTGTTGTTCAGAATCTCTGATAATGGCGCGTCGCTGACGACTGTAATGGAGTGGTCAGAGAAGTAATGTGCAACCTTCTTCGTGGTCATATAAATCCCATAAACAAGCTTCTGATAATGTGGATATCTTTGCTTTGATGGGGTCAAAACTTCAGAGACATAGCATACTGGGCGCTGAACTTTGTAAGCTTTTCCTTCTTCTTCCCGCTCGAACGTAAGTACTGTACTAACGACTTGTCCAGTGGCTGCAATGTAAAGTAGTAAAGGCTCTTTGCTGATTGGAGCGGCAAGCACCGGCTGGGTGGAAAGCAGGGCTTTAAGCTCTGCAAATGCTGCATTAGCTTCAGGAGTCCACTCGAACTTATCTGACTTCTTCATCAGTCGGTAAAGAGGCAGTGCCTTTTCACCGAGGCGAGAAATGAATCGACTTAGGGCGGCCAAACAACCAGTAAGCTTCTAAGATCATGCACACGCACAGGGCGTTTCATCCGGAGTATGGCACCCACTTTCTCTGGGTTAGCATCGATCCCTCGTTCGAAAACGAGAAAACCGAGTAATTTTCCGCCTGGAACTCCAAACTTGCACTTTGATGGATTAAGCTTGATATCATACCTTCTGAGGTTGGCAAAGGTTTCAGCAAGGTCAGTCAGTAGGTCGGATCCTTTACGTGACTTGACCACAATGTCATCCATGTATGCTTCCACATTCTGACTGATCAGAGTGAGTACACACTTCTGAATAATCCGCATGAATGTGGCTCCAGCGTTCTTCAAGTTGAATGGCACAGTGACATAACAGAAGCACCCAAATGGGGTGATGAAAGTTGTTTTTATCTCATCGGGTCCATATACAGACAGATCTGATGATACCCGGAATAAGCGTCCAAAAAGGACAAACGCTCACACCCCGCAGTCGAGTCGACTATTTGGTCGATGCGAGAGAGAGGAAAGTGATCTTTCGGGCAGGCCCGATTGATATGTTTGAAGTCAATGCACATGCGAAGTGAGTCGTCCTTCTTTGGGACCATGACAACATTAGCTAACCACTCAGAGTGATAAATTTCTCGGATAAACTCAGCTGCGAGAAGCCGAGCCACTTCTTCACCGATTACCTTTCTCTTCTGTGCGGCGGACCATCGAAGCTGTTCTTTGACTGGTTTCACTTTTGGGTTGACTCGCAAACGATGCTCAGCCAGTCCCCTAAGAACACCTGGCATGTCAGAAGGTTTCCATGCAAAGATGTCCCAGTTCACACGGAGGAACTAGATGAGCGCTTCTTCCTATTTGGAGTCGAGTGTTGTTGAAATGTGAGTCGGAGCAGCATTGGGATCCGTTGGGTGAATATCGATCGGCTTCGTTTCACCAGATGACTGGAACGCTGAATCCTTGGCAGGCTTCTTAGCTCGCAACAAATCACTCCAATTTGTATTTTTTTGATACTGCTACAATTCCACTACTGCCATCTGTGCATCGACGATCTTTGAGCCCTTCTGGAAGCACTTTTGTGCCTTCTTTCAATTGCCAGTGATAGTGATCACTCCTTTAGGACCAGGCATCTTCAATTTGAGGTACACGGAACATGGCTGAGCCATAAAGCATGCATAAGCTGGCCTGCCCAAAATAGCATGATAAGCACTCCGGAAATCCACAACTTCAAATGTCAACTTTTCTTTGCGGTAATTCTTGGAATCACCGAAAACTACATCAAGGGTGATCTGGCCGAGTGACGCAGCCTTCTTGCCAGGAATAACTCCATGGAAACTCATATTGCTTTCACTAAGTCTGGACATCGGAATGACCATTCCTTTCAACGTCTCTACATAGAGTATATTTAGACCACTGCCACCATCCATCAAAACTTTAGTCAATCGAGTGCCTTCGACTACTGGGTCGACCACCAGCGCTTGCCTCCCAAGGGTGGCTATGTGCGCTAGGTGATCGGACTGGTCGAATGTAATGGCAGTCCTAGACCACTTCAAATAACGGGGTGTCACCAGAGCAACCATGTTCACCTCTCTGTTGATGACTTTCAGTCGACTCTTACTCTCAACATCAGCGAAAATCTTCAGAGTGGAATTGACGTGGGGGTAACCATCATCATCCTCTTCCTCATCCTCAACTTTGTCCGCTTCCTTCTCCTTTTCCTTGGGTTGTTTCTCTCGGAATTGTTGGATTAGGAGTCGACACTGTCGAGTCGTATGCTTCGGGTAAAGGAAATTACCCTCTTCATCTTTATTGGTGTGAATGTGGCATGGTAAATCTAGCACATCATTTCCATCTTGATCTTTTACTTTCTTGGGGTTCCACGGTCCTTTGGGTTTTCCCTTGAACTTTCCTTAAGTCACGGCTAGGGCTTCACCAGGAGCAGCTGGCTCGGCTTTGCGCTTCTGCTTCCGACTGGAGTTCCCTCCTCCGGTTTCGTGGGCGACTGTTTTGTGCTTGCCACTCCGGAGTCGGTCTTCCTCTTCACCATTGGCTTATTTGGTGGCAATTTCCATCATCCGAGTCAGAGTCATATCTCATGTCCGACCAAATTTCAAATTCAATTACCGATACTTAACGCCTTCTTTGAAGGCACAAATTGCTTGGTGATCCGTCACATTCTCCACTGTATGGTGTAATGTGATCCATCTCTGGATATAATCTCTCAGAGTTTCATTCGGTTTCTAAACGCAACACTGTAATTCTATCAGCCCTGCTGGCCGTTTGCAAGTACCTTCAAATGTTCTAACAAACACTCGGGCAAGATCTTCCCAAGTATAAATACTACCAGGCGCTAACTGATTCAGCCACGCTCTAGTCGAGCCCTCTAACATCAAAGGGAGATGCTTCATGGCAACTTCATCATTGCCACCACCAATCTATACAGCCACTCGGTAATCCTCAAGCCAAGTGTCAGGCTTGGACTCCCCAGTGAACTTACTCACTCCAGTCGCCAACCTGAAGTTGGGAGGAATCACCGCAGCCCTGATGGCTCTGCTGAAGCACTCTGGACCTGAGACATGCACTCTGCTGCTGGTTGGAAAATCTCTGTCGTAGCCTTCTCTGTGAGCTCTGTTTCTGTCGACCAGACCCTGAACGAGAATAGACCTCGCATCAAAGCCCGGTTCCCTGGGGTCGACTTGAATCCTTCACCACCACTATGAGGACGTCTGTCATCATGCTATCAAGGCACGTATGACCCACTCCTTGGGGGAGGCGTGGGCACTCGACGACGATCATCGTGATCGAGTCGGTGATCATACTACTCGCAGTTTCTGTATTGATCTCGCCGGTCCCCACGTCCCTCACGCCTCGGGGGCGATCTCGGGCTGTGAGCCGACTGGACTGTGTCTGCAACCACGGATCTGCTATGGATCCTATTCCGCGATTGAGATACTGTTGTATTCTGCTCTCCCGCTGCTCGGAGCAAAGCTCGGATCTGCACCAAACCTTGTCCAGCTTCTGAATGGGAAGGTTGAATTGACTCGGCTATTCGGGCCATAGCTGCGAGATTCTGGATCGGAGTTCGGTCTACCTGAGTCGGAGGCGGAAAAAGTTGGCGTTGACTGGACTCGGGGATACGCTACCGAGCACGCTCGTCGAGTGCGTGCTGGAGGTTCTCCAGTCGAGTGCGCTCAGCCAAGTTGGCTAAGTGCGCCTCCTCCAAGGCCTGGGCCACAGGGGTTTCTCCAACGATAGCAGTGTGAAGCGCATCCATGTTCCGGCGGCGAAGTTCTTCCCTCCGCTGCGAAGAGAGGGGTTCGGGGCGGTACTCTTCATGAACATGCGACGGATCACCGCCCCCATCGCCTCTGTCTTCACGGGTGAAGCCAGGAGGACTGTGTGGTCCATTGACCATCAAAACTTCCGCTGCAGGGTCGCTGTTGTCATACTCGGATGCAGTCTCAACGGAGCCAGTCGAATAGACCGTAGAGAGTTTCGTCGGGCTTGATTGCCGCGACTTGGGGGGTGGCCGACTGGTGAGCCACCGCATGCCTCACCCACCGCTGAAGCCTCGATCGACCGGAAGGTTTGCTCCGGCGGGCTGCGAGGAAGGAGGTCAGCACAGGTGCTGACCGATACTGAGTCGACGGCTGCCGTAGGAGGACACCACGGACGCACGCGCGAAAGTGCGTCGCCCCGCGGACGGGGAGTGCCTCGACGTCGAGTGGCGCTTCTTGGAGCCAAGCGGAGTCGTCGGCGACGAATACGAGCGCGCCGAGATGGATCTCGTGGCCCTCGGCCAAACCTCCGCCTGAAACCATGTTGATGGGGATTGGGAAAATCACAACTTCTCCAACAAGTCGCTAAGACACCAGCCCCACGATGGGCGCCAACTATCGTGGTTCTAAGTCTGACAGTAGAATGGGGGGTAGGAATGTAGAGGCAAGATCCTAGCTATGGAGGAGTTGTACATGCGAGTTTTACGAGTTCAGGCCCTTCTCGGAGGAAGTAACAGCCCTAGGTCTCGGAGCCCGGAGGCGGTCGACTTGATTATATGCGTGTGAGTTACAGGGAGTGCGAACCCTTGTGCCTGTGGAGGGGGGTGGCTTATATAGAGTGCGCCAGGACCCCAGCTAGCCGATGTCACAGAGGGTTTAAGGTACATTGAAGAGAGAACGTTACTAGTAACGCCCACACTAAAGTGCTATAAATGACAATTAAGCCTATAAGTAAATGACCGACCATTATTCATGTAGAGTGGCTTTAGCTCTTCTGCTCGTCGAGTGACTTCTGCGACGGTCGAGTGACATTGATTCTTCCGAGTGGAACGTCTCTGGTCGAGTGGATGATGGTACCCTTTGAATGATCCTGGCTTTAGGGTGACGTCCTAGGGAAGGATGTCTAGGTCAGGTCTATGGCCCTACCGTAGGCACATAGCTTCATCATTAGCCCCCAAATGGTTCAGGGTCCGAGTGGAGAAGGAGTTGATAATCCCTCCGATTCAGCTTTTGTGCTTTGAGAATGTCTTGACCAGAGATCGAATGAACATTCAAGATGGCTTCAACTGCTTGTTCAATCGCCTTGATCCATTCTTGGTTTTGTCGAATGAACTTTCGCTGCTAAGTTTCGAGTGTTGATATGGAAAAAACCTTCCGTCTGACGAGTTGTTCTGCCATCTGCGGATTCCACGGGATTCGAATTTCGGGAAGCACACCGGGCGGGGGAGGCCGCAGTAATCGGGACGGATTAGGTAGGCCGCCTCGATCTTCGCGCCACCTTTTTTGCCACGTATCGCGGGCGCGACTGTTGCGGGATTTGATAAGATCGTCCGGGCCTACAAGTAAGTCACTCGGAAGTGACCTTATATAAGGCGTCGGACCGGGGCTTTTGAACAGTGCGCCCCCATTCTTCTTCCTCCTCCTCAGATCTTCTCCGCTGCGCCTGCTTCTGCTCTCGGCGTCGTTGTCCTGCTCGAACTCGATTCGTTGCCATGGGGAAGGAGAAGACGGTGGCGTTGGAGCGTGCGAAGAAGGCGACGGCGAAGGCGAAAGGGAAGAAGACCAGCCGGGGCGGATCTTCGTCGAGGTCCGGCCTGCCGCCTGGCTGGATCCAGGGCGACTGGATCTGCTCAACAATCAGTCAAGATGACATCGATGACCTGGTTGAGGGGGGGCTGATCCCCCATGAATCGGCGCGGCTCCCGGGGAACGAGACTGAGCCGCAGCCGCAGGAGGGTGAGTGCACTCCCTGTAACTCACATGCATATAATCCAGTCGACCGCCTTCGGGCTCCGAGACATAGGGTTGTTACTTCCTTTGAGAAGGGCCTGAACTCGTAAAACTCGCGTGTACAACTCCTCCATAGCTAGGATCTTGCCTCTACATTCCTACCCCCCATTCTACTGTCAGACTTAGAACCACGACAGCCGCGGCGGCATTGACCTTGACGACCGCTCTCCGTTCCCTCCTCTTCGCCGATTCCGCGTCCAACTTGGCGATCTCCTCCGGCGTGCACTCCGACCGCAGCGCCTTCTTCTTCACCTTTGCGGGCGGGTCAACGGCCAGGCCGCCGGAACTTGGCGGGGTGTAACACCCTCGATGCGGCTATATCTCCCACGTGTCGAAGCACGACTTAGAGGCATAACTGCATTGAAAGCAATGTCGCAAGTGAGGTAATCTTCGCAAAACAACCCATGTAATATATAAAGGGAAAGAGATACATAGTTGGCTTACAATCGCCACTTCACACAATACATGAAAAACATTACATCATCCAGATACACTCAAGGTCCGACTACGGAAGCAAAATAAAAGAAGACTACCCCAAATGCTACACAGATCCCCGATCGTCCCAACTGGGCTCCACTACTGATCAACTAGAAATGGAAACAACATAACGAACACGATCTTCATCGAGCTCCTCCTTAAGCTTGGTTGCGTCACCTGCACGGTTTCATCGGCACCTGCAAACTGGTTTTGGAAGTATCTGTGAGTCACGGGGACTCAGCAATCTCACACCCTCGCGATCAAGACTATTTAAGCTTATGGGTAAGGTAAAGGTATGAGGTGGAGCTGGAGCAAGCATCTAGCATATATGGTGGCTAACATACGCAAATGAGAGCGAGAAAAGAAGGCAAAAGCACGGTCGAACAACTATGATCAAGAAGTGATCCTAGAACAACCTACGTCAAGCATAACTCCAACACCGTGTTCACTTCCCGGACTCCACCGAGAAGACACCATCACGGCTACACATGCGGTTGATGTATTTTAATTAAGTTAAGTTTAAGGTTTTCTACAACTGGACATTAACAAATTCCCATCTGCCCATAACCGCGGGCACGGCTTTCGAAAGTTCAAATCCCTACAGGGGAGTCCCAACTTAGCCCATCACAAGCTCTCACGGTCAACGAAGGATATTCCTTCTCCCGAGACATTCCGATCAGACTCGGTATCCCGGTTACAAGACATCCTCGACAATGGTAAAACAAGTCCAGCAACACCGCCCGAATGTGCCAACAAATCCTGATGGGAGCTTCACATATCTCGTTCACAGGGCACACTTAGATGAGACATCCTACGAGTAAAACCAACCCTCAAGTTGCTCCGAGGTGGCCCTGCAGTCTACTCGGTTGGACCAACACTCAGAGGAGCACTGGCCCAGGGGGCTTAAAATAAAGATGACCCTTGAGTCTGCAGAACCCAAGGGAAAAAGAGGCTAGGTGGCGAATGGTAAAACCAAGGTTGGGCATTACTGGAGGAGTTTTATACAAGGCGAACTGTCAAGGGGTTCCCATTATAACCCAACCGTGTAAGGAACGCAAAATCCGGGAACATAACACCGATATGACGGAAACTAGGGCGGCAAGAGTATAACAAAACACCAGGAATAAGGCCGAGCCTTCCACCCTTTACTAAGTATATAGATGCATTAATTAAATAAGAGGTATTGTGATATCCCAACAAAATATCCATGTTCCAAACATGGAACAAGCTCCAATCTTCACCTGCAACTAACAACGCTATAAGAGGGGCTGAGCAAAGCGGTAACATAGCCAAACAACGGTTTGCTAGGACAAGGTGAGTTAGAGGCTTGGCTTAACAATATGGGAGGCATGATAAGCAAGTGGTAGGTATTGCGGCATAGGCATAGAAAAAGAGCGAGCAACTAGCAAGCAAAGATAGAAGTGATTTCGAGGGTATGGTCATCTTGCCTGAAATCCCGCAAGGAAGAAGAACGAGTCCATGAAGAAGACAAACGGACGTAGACGAACGGGTCCTCACAAATGCGATGTTATCGGAACCAACCCAAAGAAGCAACACCGGAAAGAAGCACACAACATAGTAAACAACCAACACATGAACATGGCATGACATGCGGGATGCAGTATGTGATGCATATGCATGATTTGCAAAGGAATGATTGAACCTGGACTCAACTTGGAAAACCAAAAGTGCCACTACAAAGGTGAGATCATTTCGGTCAAAATCAATATAAAGATCACCGGAATCAGATGCACGGTTTGAAAATGGCAAGCAAAACAAATATGGCACCGGTCTGCGATAAACAGCAAGTAGCCATCTAAATGCATCAAGATAAATATGCTACAGCACTCAAACATGGCAACAAAATACATGGCAGGGGTCCACTCATGATGCTTGACAAAATATGAACACTGAGCTACGGCTAATTCATCAATTAATAGGTTCAAACAAGCATGGCAAAAGAGCAAATGATAACAGGTTTTAGACTTAACATGGCAAAGCAAGGCATGGCATGAAGCTACTCAAAGCACTTAACAAAAGTCTTTTAGTGACCATGAGCCAAAAGGGAACAGAAAATACAATTGCAAGCATGTGAACATAGCAAAAACATAAACAGATTCAGACTTAGTGAAAAACTGGAGCATGCAAAATAGTTAACAAGTAGGCATGTTTACAAGCTCGATGCACTCACTACGAGGCATTGCATGACAAACTAAGCATACACCCATCAAGAAGACATGGCATAGAAGCTATACATGGCAAGAACAACAACATAGCACGTACGGATCAACAACAACAAGCTTGGGAAAATTGCTAAACATGTTAACAATCTGCCAGGAACATTTTATAGCAAAAGTAGAGCTCGATTGACTCAAGCTAGGGTGCTCCATAAATGCAAACAAAGACATGGATGTGTAGAGCACCACAATATTAACAAAACATCCTTACTGATCATCCTCAAAAGAGGCACGGTTCACTAGGAAACAACATGAACATATGGCATAAAAACAATATCAGGACAAGGACTTAGTAAATTCGAAGTCCCTGAAATCAGCATCATTGAGTAAGCTACTTTGCATGCTTGTGCTAGTCACCACATAGAACACAAAAATACATGGCATACACTCCTGTACAGATGGCATGGCATTCTACAAAACACATGTAGAGCTCATGATCATAGCATGCACAAATTAATCATGGCAAAAATGACAAAATGCCATTTGCTGAAACAGATCTGACATATTCATCACATAGCCTACTTCCAACAGCATTTCAGGCATCAATATTAGCTCAAATGAAAATGATGAATGAGATGAAATGATGTAATCGTCGAGACGAATATTTTGATATGCTACAAGCGCGAATCGGAGCTACGATGATAGAGTTATGATGCGATGAAAATGCTCAAAAAATACTGAAATCTGTGGGACTTAGTGAAACGTGGACCTCTCGGGAAAAGTCAACTCAGGATGAAGCGGTGCGAGACGGAGGGATCCGGATCGGAGGGAGACGTTTGATTGGAGGGATGGGTGGATCTGATCCCGATCCACCAGATCTGATCCGGGAGGAACTCCGGCGAGGCGTGGCGCGTTCCGACGATCGTCGGCGACGAGGAGGAGGCAGCGGGGAGGCGCGGGGCCTGCGGAGAATTCCGGCCAGCGGCGGAGCTCGGCGAGGGAGCTCGTGGCGGCGCTGCGTGGAAGCCGAGGCCGGACGGCGAGGTTGCCGGCGAACGGGCGGCGAAGGGCGCGGTGGCCGGCGCAAGATGGCGGCGGCGGCCTCGGGTGGCGTTGCGGGCGCGGCGACGACAGGAGCTGGGCGTCGGGGCGACTTCTAGGCGGCAGAGATGGCGGCACGGGGCGGAGCTCCGGCGCATGCGGCGGCGGTGTCCGGCGCCTCTCCGGCGAAGTCCGGTGAGGGGAGGCGGTGGTCGGCGGACGCCGGACGGCGGGGAAGACGGCGGCGCGGTTGGTGAGGAGGCGCGGTCCGAAATGGCGGCGGGGAGGGCCGGACACGGGCCCGAGCGGGCCGCGGCGGAGGGGACCGACCGAGTACACGTGGCACGCCCTGATTGGGCGCGGGCGGCGGCGGCGGTTGAAACAGACACGTCCGCCGGCGAGGTTTTTGTCCAGCGCGCGAGGAGAGGGAGGGATTTAGGGTTTGCCCGAAAATTTCGGGGAGTGACCTTTAAATAGAGGTAGGGGGAGCTAAGAGGCTCCAAATGAGGTGCGGTTTGCGGCCACGCGATCGTGATCGAACGCTCTAGATGATGGAGGAGGTTTAGGTGGGTTTTGGGCCACTTTGGAGGGGTGTTGGGCTGCAACACACACGAGGCCTTTTCGGTCCCTCGGTTAACCGTTGGAGTACCAAACGAAGTCCAAATGGCACGAAACTTAACAGGCGGTCTACCGGTAGTAAACCAAGGCCGCATGACAAGTCTCGGTCCAATCCGAAAACGTTTAACACTCGTCCACGAAAAGAGGTAGAAAGGGACACCGGGTGACATAGGAGCGCCGGATTGCAAAACGGACAACGGGGGAAATGCTCGGATGCATGAGACGAACATGTATGCAAATGAAATGCACATGATGACATGATATGAGATGCATGACACGCAAAGAATGACAAGGCAACAACAGCGAATAACTGAAAGACACCTGGCACATCGGTCTCGGGGCGTTACACGGGGCGTCGGCCATGGACGGGGGAGAGAGGGGGCGGCGGGAGGGACATGGGAGGGTTTGGGTGAAATGGTGCCAAATGGGCGTCGGGGGGTTTGGTTTCTCCTACCGACAGACGAGCCAGGGGAGGACAAACGCGCGCATCCCGCCCGTCCGCGCGCTGTCCGTTTTACCTCAAAAACCAGCGCAAACTTGGGCCGGGGATGAGTCGAAAGCGGACACAAAACGGACAAAAGTCCGTTTACGCCCGCGCGCTGGACCGTCTCGTTTGTCCCTTTTACCCCAAACGGACGGGAGCCGACGAATCGCGCGGTAGAGTTGGCCCTCAAACATCAGGCACTATCAGCGGCCGGCCGGCTCTTTCGAGGTACGCAAGGAACCAAACGAGTGGATTTCTTCTCAAGCAAGTATTTTGCTTGGCAGTAGCCACCCTGAGCGATTGGGCATCCTGTGGCGAATCGTTTCGCAATATTTGTCCTTTATCTTTTCTGCCAAAGCGCCAAGCCAAGCGTAGTTACCAGCATTCGCATAATGTACTATCTAAAAAGACAGAGATTGTTGTACACGGACACTTTATTTTAGTTTGAGATGACAGATGGAGATATATGGACCTCATGAATAATATGCTCGACTATATCAGAGATATATACCTCTGGTCTTCTTTTCTTCTTTCATATGGAGAGGACTTGTCGTTCTTGAATCATGTCCTGCTTAGAAAAAATATTTATCTTTTGTTCTCTTCCTGGTAGAGTCTCATGATCCCATCCCGTTCCCTGGGATAGTGATGCGAGAAAACTATCAAATCACGCTTAATGAACTTTTGGATAATCTCAAGATCCGGACGAATCCACAGATTTAACCAGTGGTATGCGCCGGGGCTATTCTTTCTTCCAGAATGGTTATGCTTAATTTCATTTATTTTTGCAAAGGTCAAACAAATCTAATAATCAACTGTTAACAAAGTTAGTATCATATCTATATATTGGCTGAGTGCTAACATACGCGTGTAGCCTGCGGATTTGGCTAACTGGGCAACACACATTGGACGCGTAAAAGAAATGTTGTCCCCACATGTTAGCCACCTCAAATCACTAAAAGCTGAGAAGCGGGATTAGCTTTCTAAAATGTAGTGCAACGCGGTAGTAGGAAAATTAAAATGTAGGGCAGCATGTCACACCTTTACAGATACATAGTGCAAAGTGAAATCATTATATGCTTAAATAGACAAGGGACTTCCTCCTTTTCTATTTATTTTCCGTTCTTCCTGGAGAGGACTCCTCTATCTTGAACCATGTCCTAGTTACTTTCTCAAAAGATTTAGAAACATTATTTATCTTTTGTTCTGGTCCTTTTAGGGTTTCATTTCATTCCGTGGTAAAGTGATGCGGAATGTTACAAATCATGTCCAGTTAACTTTTGGATTATCTCAAGAGCCGACGGACCCACAGATTAACGAATGCGGGTTATTCTTTCTTCCGGAATGATTAGGTTTAACCTTTTCTTTCGCAAAGAGCCAAACTAATATATTCCAATCACAAGTAACTAATTTTCTAAAAGACACCCAAAGGGCATCTTATATGTGATAAATATTAAGAAAAAAAATAATCAGTACAATGGACAAACAATTGAATACAAAAAAGATCAGTGAAAAGTAAAATTACATTAAAAATCATACTCCATCCATTCCAATTTACATTGTGCATAGATCCTAGCATCAATATCAATGCATGTGCTGGCTGTTGTACTGGATGCAGGTTTGTCTCATTCTCATGTGCATGTGCTGCTGTAAAACACCCATAATTTCAGCTAAAGGTAATGGCTGTTCAAAACTGCATGCACGCACTACAATGTCGAATTTGGGTCAAAAGCTAATACACACTATAAAATGAAATGGAGTACTAGACTTCTTCTTCCTTCAATTGTACGCCAACTGTTAGACATTGAAAATTTCATTGAACCAATGGTAAAGTAAAGAGACACCTGCAAACGCCCTCAACATACCAAGTTTTAAAGGCCTCGATAGTCACTGGCTCCATGAGACAAAATCTAGAAACCGCCGAAGTAGCATGCATCAGTTAGAAGAGCGCCCCCACATAGTACATGCTTGCAATCCATCACCACCAGTTAAGAGGGATGGACACATAGAACCATGCTGCAAACAACAAGGAAGAAACATCGTAGTCGCCACACTAATAGTTAGCCAATATCCCTGCTTGAAAGACACACCAACTATCAAGATATAAAGAGAGCCAACATATCTAGAGAAACCGGATCGAATGTCGTCGAGGTAGGAAGAGACCGGAGAGCCTTATTCTAATACGTTCTCGCAGCCACCACCTCGTCAACTTTGCTAGGGAAACAAAAAGGCACAGAAAATAAGACATATGAGTCCCTACTCCTCTTGCCCGCGACAAGGACTCCGAACAAGAGATAGGAGAGGGACAAAGGCGGCGGCGATGGCATGTAGCAAACTTCTGGCCGCGGCAACTAGGGTTGGGAACCCCTGCGCACCACACACCATCTACACTGATTTTATTGCCTTAAAATGTAAATACCACATCGTTGGTACCGTTAATAAAGCTAGCTAGCACCATATTTAGGGGAGGGGCATTTTGGCTCCGGAAGCATTTGCTCCCAGATGAACAATACCACACAAAGAAAGTGTTAAAATGTTTTTAATTGAATTTTTTTGTGGATGTTCATGTTAGTGTCGGAAGCATGCTTGGCAATTTTTCATATGAAATGGAGAGTAGTGTTTCGTTGGTGAGAAAAAAATAGAGATGACGTTTGGTGTTCAAATTTGTTTTTCTTTTGCACGGGCCAAATGTTTAATCTTTTTGCCTAAACTTTGCAGTAAACATTTGGATGCGACTATAAATATGTAAAAAAATTGTCGGGATTTTTTGACATTCCAAAATTATTTTTCACGCGCAGGAGCACGTGCTCCCAGGAGCCAAATTGGATTTCCGCATATTTAGAGATTAGGTGAGAGCTGACATAAGGTGCAATGTGTAAGAGAATTAAAACCTAATGCAACATGTCACCCTTTTATGAATACATGGTCCAAAGTTGAAATTTTTTCCCGAGGAACATTGTATGCTCACAACACACTTACATAATCACCTCTATGAACACACACACACTCTGTCTATGTGAGCTCCGAAAGACTAACCCGACAAATGTCAGATTGATGAAGTCATCCAAGCACCTCGTAATCAACGAGCACAAAGAATAGCATCAAAAAACTAAAATAAATCAAGAAAATGTATGAGAACTCATGCCACTCTGCGAACATCTTCGAGAGACTAAGTCGACAAATATGCAGATTGGCAAAGTCAATTCGGACCCTTGTAATCTACAAACATATATAACTCTAAAGGTAAATCCAGAAAATATACGAGAATCAATACGAAGTCTAGCCACTTGAATTCAGATGGGTTGATTCCACCAAAAGAATCCGAGCCATGTAAGCTATGCTTAATCTGTTGCGAAAAGTGAAATTCACTTTTTTTAACTACTATTTCCTCTGTAAAGAAATATAAAAGCATCAACATCATTACGAGACTTGCTCCTCCTCTTCTCTTTGTGTTAGCTCACTGGAGACCGCTCCTCTATCTTGAACCATGCCATGCTCCCTAAGTCTCATCATACCGATTATATGCACACATCTCTCGACATATGGCGTCGGTAATGATTTAGTGAACAAATTAGCAAGATTAGCACCGGACTTAGCATGCAAGATTCTCACCTCGTTCTTCTGCATCTCATGTGCATAGAAGAACTTAGGATTAATATTCTTTGTGGGATTACTCTTCACATAACCATCTGAATGTGTGCAACACAATCAGTATTATCTCCAAAGATAATGGCAGGGGTTTGTACGGTGCTCAGCCCACATGTCTGCTGAATGTGGCCGATCATTCTTTGAACCCATACACACTCTCGTGATGCTTCGCATAGTGCTATGATTTCCGTCGTGGAAGTCAATACAAGACACGTCTTGGAAGATTTCCAGGAAAACACGGTTCCACATCACAAAGGAAAACATATCCAGTCTATGACTTAGAAGTATGTGGGTCCAACAGACACCCAACATCAGCATAGCCTATAAGAGATAGGTCTTGATTCCTTCTAAAACAAGCCAAGATCTTTGGTCCCGTACAGGTAACGGAAGATATTCTTCACGCCTTTCCAATGTCTCTTGGTAGGCTCAGAACTGTACCTACCAAACAAATTGACGGCCAACACAATGTCCAGCCGTGTACAATTTCCAAGGTACACGAGTGCTCCAACTGCACTCAAGTGAGGAAACTCCGGTCCCAGAATTTCCTCCCCCCCCCTCTTTCCTTAGGCCTGAACGGGTCCTTGTCTTGTTGTAAAGATCTCCCGATCATTGGGGTCTTAGAAGGATATGTCTTGTTAAATCCAAATCTTTCCAATACCTTCTGGGTGTAGGATCGACTGGTGCACTAGAATCCCAACAAGGGAATAATCAAGTTGCAGACCCAGACATATTGGTTTATCCAAATCCTTCATCTCGAATTCCGACATCAGGTAGGAACTCGCTTCCTCAATATCCTCAGGTGTACCGATTATGTTCAAATCGTCCACGTACACCGAGATTATATAGAATCCATCTTGGGGTAGCCATATAAAAACACATAGGCAATCTTTATTGCTCGTGTAGCCCTTCTGATGAAGGAAATCGCTTAGGCGATTATACCACATCCTGCCAGACTATCCGAGTCCATACAATGCCTTTTGAAGTTGAACATTGTATAGACACATGTTTGCTCTATCATGGTTCGGAACAGGGATACGTTCATATACCTTCATGTACATGTTCGAATCCAAGTTACCATACAGGTAAGTAGTGACAACATCCATTGATTTCATTTTCAAGTCCATATTTACTGCCATTGAGATCAATTATCTAAAGGTAATTCCATCCATGACTGGGAAATGAGTCTCCTAAAAATCGACACCTGGTCGTTGAGTGAACCCTTCAGGGACGAGCTTTGCTTTGTACCATACTACCTTATTATTTTCATATCTCTATTGACCAATAACCCACTTATGGCCAACAGGGCGTATGTGGGGAGGAGTTAGACAAACCAGTCCAAACACCTTCTTTTTGTTGAGAGATAATAATTTGGTAGTAATTGCCTTCTGCCAATCTTTCCAATCCGACCTTTTCTTGCAATCAGCGAGCATGTTAGGCTCAGGGTCAAGATCTATGATTGAGGAAATTTTCGTAGCAAAGTTAATGTCATCAATCATCGTTGCTCAGTTCAGGGACTCCCCCGTATAAATATAATGTATGGCCATTTCGTCATGGGGCGCATCTGGCGCTGACCCTTGCTCTACCAAATTTCCAATTCTGGGAGCAAGGTCCTTTAGCTTTCCCGCGCCAATGTGTGCGCACACATCTCCGTTGGGTGTTTCCTCTATGGGAAAGTTTAAGTCCGAAATTCCGTGCACTGAATTTTCCGTACTTGTGTCAAGCTATGTTGGAAAAGGCAGTGCCTAGGAGGCGCTTAGGCACGCCTAGGCACTAAGCGATGGCCAAACGCCTCACCTAGGGCATAAATGGGAGTCTAGGCAGGGTAAGCAACAAATTGTTTACCCAAGCGAGAAATCATTGCCACATTGCACTAAAATGCCAAACATGACACACTCAAATGGTAGTACCTGATAGTTAACTTATTTATCTAGCCTAAATTAACATCAATACACATATAATAAGCCCAATAACCCTGATAGTAGAAGCTATATTACCGCCTAGGCCACGCCTAGGACGCTTAAGCATTGCCTAGGCACTAAGTGAAGGCCAACCGCCTCACTTACGCCTACCGCTTTTTCCAACCTTGGTGTCAGGTCTCATACTGGCTCTCCATTTCACTTTGGGGCACTTTCGTCACAGGCTATGCTAAATCTCTCTTATCCTTTTTCGTCAGGCGTCCCTAAGTACTTCGGATTTGAGAAGCTGGGTTTCTCGTCCTTTAGGCCTATGGACGGGGGCGGGTATTGATGAAGCTATGTACCTATGGTAGGGTCATGGATCTGTCATACATACCCTCCCCAAGGACATCTCTACAAAGAATCAAAAGCAGTCGAAGAGAAACCATCATCCACTCGACCATGAAGATGTGCTCACTTGACCACCTTGAAGACACTCGACCACCAGAAGATGAGAAACCCCCCACTCTGCAACGGTCAGGACTTAAACCATAGCTTTATGGGCATTTACAACACTTTATTGCAGACGTTACCAGTAACGCCCCTCCTTTATGAGCATTGAACCTTGTGTAACGGAGGGGAGCTGGGGTCCTGTCGCACTCTATATAAGCCACCCCCTCCTCTGGGACAAGGGTTCGCACTTTCTGTAATTCACACACATATATTCAGTCGATCGCCTCCGAGCTCCGAGACGTAGGGCTGTTACTTCCTCTGAGAAGGGCCTGAACTCATAAAACTCGTGTGTACAACTCCTCCATAGCTAGGATCTTGCCTCTGCATTCCTACCCCACTATTCTACTGTCAGTCTTAGAACCACGACAGTTGGCGCCCACCGTGGGGCAGGTGTCTTAGAGACTTGTTGGAGAAGTTGCAATTTTTCCGATCCCCTTCATCATGGTTTCAGGCGGAGGTTTGGCTGAGGGCCGCGAGATCCGTCTCGGCGCGCTCGTGTTTGTTGCCGACGACTCCACTTGGCTTCAGGAGGCTCCACTCGACGTCGACGTGCTCCCCGCTCGCGGGGTGACGCACTTTCGCGCGTGCGTCCGCGGCGTCCTCCTGTGGCAACCGTCGACCCAGTATCAGTCAACTCCATCAGCTTTCCCCCTCCCTGCGGCTCGCTGGAGCAAACGCTCCGGTCGGTCGAGGCTTCAGCGGTGGGTGAGGCATGCGGTGGCCCGCCAGTCGGCCACCCCTCAAGTCGTGGCGATCGAGCCCGACGAAACTCTCTACGGCATGTTCGATCTGTCGACTGGCTCCGTAGAGACCGCATCCGAGTGCGACAGCAGCGACCCAGCGGCTGAAGTTCTGATGGTCAATGGACCACGCAGCCTTCCTGGCTTCAACCGTGAAGACGGAGGTGACGGGAACGGCAATCCGTCACGCGTTCACGAGGAGTACCGCCCCGAACCCCTCTCCTCGCAGCAGAGGGAGGAACTTCGCCGCCGGAACATAGATGCATTGCATACTCCTATAGTTGGAGAAACCCCTGAGGCCCAGGCCTTGGAGCAGGAGCGCTTGGCCAACCTGGCTGAGCGCACTCGACTGGAGAACCTCCAGCGCGCACTCGACGATCGCGCTCGGCAGTGTGCTCCCGAATCCAGTCGACGCCAGCTTTTTCCTCCTCCGACTCAGGTATACCGAACCCCGATCCAGAATCTGGCTACTGCTGCCCAGATAGCGGAGTCGATCCAACCCTCCCAGTCTGAAGCTGGTCGAGGTCTGGTGCAGATCCGAGCCTTGCTCTGGGCGGCGAGAGAACACAATACGGTTGTATCTCAGTCGCGGGATAGGATCCACAGCAGATTCGTGATGGCAAACACAGTTCAGTCGGCCCATAGCCCAAGATCGCCTCCGAGGCGTGAGGGATGTGGGGATCGACAAGATCAGTACAGAAACCGAGAGCAGTATGATCACCGAGTCGATCGTGATGATCGCCTCGAGTGTCCACGCCTCCCCCAAGGAGAGGGTCGTACGTGCCTCAGCAGCATGAAGACAGACGCCCTCACAGTGTTGGGCGAGGTATTCCAATCGACCCAGGGAGCCAGGCTTTGATGCGAGATCTATTCTCGTGCAGGACTTAGTCGACAGAAACAGACCTCACCGAGAGGGCCATGATAGAGATCCACAAACCAGGAACAGGGTGCATGTCTCTGGTCCAGAATGCTTCAGCAGAGCTATCAGAGCTGCGGTGATTCCCCCCAACTTCAAGTTGGCGTCTGGAGTTAATAAGTTCACCGGAGAGTCCAAGCCTGACACTTGGCTTGAATACTACTGAGTGGTTGTCCACATTGGTGGCGGCAATGATGAAGTGGCCATGAAACACCTTCCTCTGATGTTGGAGGGCTCAGCTAGAGCATGGCTGAATCAGTTAGCGCCTGGCAGCATCTATACTTGGGAAGATCTCGCCCGAGTGTTTGTCAGAACATTCAAGGGCACTTGCAAACGGCCGGCAGGTTTGACAGAGTTACAGTGTTGTGTTCAGAAGCCGAATGAAACTTTGAGGGATTATATCCAGAGATGGATCACCCTACACCACACGGTAGAAGATGTGTCGGATCATCAGGCAATTTGTGCCTTTAAGGAAGGCGTCAGGTATCGAGAGTTGAATATGAAGTTCGGCCGGATAGGAAATATGACTCTGGCTCGGATGATGGAAATTGCTACCAAGTATGCCAATGGTGAAGAAGAAGAAGAGCAACTCCGGAGCGGCAAGCACAAAGTAGTCGCCCACGAAGCCGGAGGAGGAAACTCCGGTCGGAAACAGAAGCGCAAGGCCGAGCCAGCTGCTCCGGGTGAAGCCTTGGCTGTGGTTCAAGGAAAGTTCAAGGGGAAGCCCAAAGGGCCGTGGAACCCCAAGAAAGTAAAAGATCAAGATGGGAATGACGTGTTGGATCTACCGTGCCATATCCACACCAAAAAAGATGAAGAAGGTAATTTCATTTACCCGAAGCACACCACTCGGCAGTGTCGGCTCCTAATCCAGTAGTTCCAAGAGAAACAGCCCAAGGAAAAGGAGAAAGAAGCAGACAAGGCTGAGGATGAGGAAGAGGATGATGATGGTTATCCCCACATGAATTCCACTCTGATGATTTTTGCTGACGTTAGTCGATTGAAAGTCATCAACGGGGAAGTGAACATGGTCGCTCCGGTGACACCCAGTTACTTGAAGTGGTCACAGACTGCCATTACATTCGACCAGTCTGACCATCCAGCGCACATAGCCACCCTTGGGAGGCAAGCACTGGTGGTCAACCCGGTGGTCGAAGGCACTTGACTGACAAAGGTCCTGATGGACGGTGGCAGTGGCCTGAACATACTGTATGCAGAGACGTTGAAGGGAATGGGCATTCCGATGTCCAGACTCAGCGAAAGCCATATGAGTTTCTATGGGGTCATTCCAGGCAAGAAGGCTACATCCCTCGGTCAGATTGCACTCGATGTGGTTTTCGGTGATTCCAAAAATTACCGCAAAGAAAAGTTGACATTTTAAGTTGTGGATTTCCAGAGTGCTTATCATGCAATTCTGGGCAGGCCAGCTTATGCATGGTTTATAGCTCGACCATGCTACGTGTACCTGAAACTGAAGATGCCTGGTCCGAGAGGGGTGATCACTATCTCTGGTAATCGGAAGAAGGCAGAGGAGTGCTTCCAGAAGGGCTCAAAGATCGCCGATGCCCAGATGGCCGTGGTAGAATTGCAAGAATACCAGAAAAATGCAGACCCGAGTGACTTGCTGCGAGCCAAGAAGCCAGCCACATATTCAGCATTCCAGTCGTCTGGTGAAACGAAGTCGATTCACATTCACCGATAGATCCCAACGCAGCTCCGACTCACATTTCAACTACACTCGACTCCAAATAGGAAGAAGCGCTCATCCAGTTCCTCCGTGAGAACTGGGACATCTTTGCATGGAAGCCTTCTGACATGCTGGGTGTTCCCAGGGGACTGGTTGAGCATCGATTGCAAGTCGACCCGAAGGTGAAACCAGTCAAAGAGCATCTTCGACGGATCGCCGTCCAGAAAAGGAAGGCAATCGGTGAAGAGGTGGCTCGGCTTGGCAGCTGAGTTTATCTGAGAGATTTATCACTCCGAGTGGTTAGCCAATGTTGTCATGGTCCCAAAGAAGGATGACTCACTTCGCATGTGTATTGATTTCAAGCATATCAATCGGGCCTGCCCGAAAGATCACTTCCCTCTCCCTCGCATTAATCAGATAGTCGACTAGACTGCAGGGTGCGAGCGTTTGTCCTTTTTGGACGCCTACTCCGGGTACCACCAGATCCGTCTGTATGGACCCAACGAAATAAAGACAGCTTTCATCGCCCCATTTGGGTGCTTCTGTTATGTCACAATGCCATTCGGTTTGAAGAACACCGGAGCCACATTCATGCGGATGATTCAGAAGTGCCTGCTCACTTAGATCAGTCGGAATGTGGAAGCATGCATGGATGACATTGTGCTCAAGTCACGTAAAGGTTCCGACCTACTGACTGACCTTGCTGAGACCTTTGCCAACCTCAGAAGGTCTGATATCAAGCTCAATCCATCAAAGTGCACGTTTGGAGTTCCAGGTGGAAAGTTACTCGGTTTTCTTGTTTCTGAACAAGGAATCGATGCTAACCCAGAGAAGGTAGGCGCTATACTCCGAATGAAACGTCTTGTGCGTGTGCGTGATGTCCAGAAGTTTACTGGTTGCTTGGTGATACGTCCATTTTGCATCATGCTTTTATATCGATATTTATCGCATTATGGACTGTTATTTCACTTTATATCACAATACTTATGGCTATTCTCTCTTATTTTACAAGGTTTACATAAGGAGGGAGAATGCCGGCAGCTGGAATTCTGGGCTGGAAAGGGAGCAAATATGAGAGACCTATTCTGCGCAACTCCAAAAGTCCTGAAACTCCACAGAACGTCTTAAAAGAAATAAAGAAAAATCCATGCCAAAGATGAAGGCCAGGGGGCCCACACCCTTCTAACGAGGGTGGGGGGCGCCCCCCCTAAGGTGCGCCCCCTACCTCGTGGGCCCCCTGGTGGGTCTCCGACATCCATCTTCTCCTATATGAAGTCTTTCGATGAGAAAAAAATAAGAAGCAACCTTTCGGGACGAGACTCCGCCGCCACGAGGCAGAACCAATCTAGAGCTCCGGCAGAGCTGTTTTGCCAGGGAAACTTCCCTCCAGGAGGGGGAAATCATCACCATCGTCATCACCAACGCTCCTCTCATCGGGAGAGGGAAATCTCCATCAACATCTTCACCAGCACCATCTCATCTCCAAACCCTAGTTCATCTCTTGTATCCAATTCTTGTCTCAAAGTCTGGGATTGGTGCTAGTAGGTTGCTAGTAGTGTTGATTACTCCTTGTAGTTGATGCTAGTTGGTTTATTTGGTGGAAGATCATATGTTCAGATCCTTTATGCATATTATTACCCCTCTGATTATGAACATGAATATGCTTTGTGAGTAATTACGTTTGTTCCTGAGGACAAGGGAGAAGTCTTGCTATTAGTAGTCATGTGAATTTGGTATTCGTTTGATATTTTGATAAGATGTATGTTGTCTAGCCTCTAGTGGTGTTATGTGAACGTTGACTACATAACACTTCACCATTATTTGGGCCTAGAGGAAGGCATTGGGAAGTAATAAGTAGATGATGGGTTGCTAGAGTGACAGAAGCTTAAACCCTAGTTTATGCGTTGCTTCGTAAGGGGCTGATTTGGATCCATATGTTTCATGCTATGGTTAGGTTTACCTTAATACTTTTGTTGTAGTTGCGGATGCTTGCAATAGAGGTTAATCATAAGTGGGATGCTTGTTCAAGTAAGAACAGCACCCAAGCACCGGTCCACCCACATATCAAATTATCAAAGTATCGAACGCGAATCATATGAACGTGATGAAAACTAGCTTGACGATATTCCCATGTGTCCTCGGGAGCGCTTTTCCTATTATAAGAGTTTGTTCCGGCTTGTCCTTTGCTACAAAAAGGATTGGGCCACCTTGCTGCACCTTATTTACTTTTGTTACTTGTTGCTCGTTACAATTTACCTTATTACAAAACTATCTGTTACCACTTATTTCAGTACTTGCAGAGAATACCTTGCTGAAAACCGCTTATCATTTCCTTCTGCTCCTCGTTGGGTTCGACACTCTTACTTATCGAAAGGACTACGATAGATCCCCTATACTTGTGGGTCATCAAGACTCTTTTCTGGCGCCGTTGCCGGGGAGTGTAGCGCCTTTGGTAGGTGGAATTTGGTAAGAAAAAATTTATATAGTGTGCTGAAATTTACTGTCACTTGTTACTATGGAAAGTAATTCTCTGAGGGGCTTGTTCGAGGTATCTTCACCCTGTCCAGTAGAGCAAAGAGTTGCTCCTCAACCTACTGAACCTATTAATGAAAATCCTTTTGAATTTCCTGTGGCTATGATGGAAAAACTGCTAGCTAATCCTTTTACAGGAGATGGAACAAAACATCCTGATGAGCACTTAATATATGTGGATGAAGTTTGTGGATTATTTAAGCTTGCAGGTATACCCGATGATGTTGCTAAGAAGAAGGTCTTCCCTTTATCTTTGAAGGGAGACGCATTGATATGGTATAGGCTATGTGATGATATGAGATCGTGGGACTATAAAAGATTAAAGCTGGAATTTCATCAAAAGTATTACCCTATGCATCTTGTTCATTGTGATCGCAATTATATATATAATTTCTGTCCTCACGAAGGAGAAAGCATCGCTCAAGCTTGGGGGAGGCTTAAATCAATGTTATATTCATGCCCCAGTCATGAGCTCCAGACAGAAATAATTATGCAAAAAATTTATGCTCGGCTTTCTGAAAACAATCGCAACATGCTCGATACTTCTTGTGCTGGCTCTTTTATGATGAAGACTATTGAATTCAGATGGAATTTATTGGATAGAATTAAACACAACTCTGAAGATTGGGACCTCGATGAAGGTGAGGAGTCAGGTATGACACCTAAGTTTGATTGTGTTAAATCTTTTATGGATACCGATATTTTCCGTAAGTTTAGCACTAAATATGGACTTGATTCTGAGATAGTAGCATCTTTCTGTGAATCTTTTGCTACCTATGTTGATCTACCTAAGGAGAAGTGGTTTAAATATCATCCTCCCATAGAAGTAAAAGTAGTTGCACCTATTAAAGTTGAAGAAAATACGGTCACTTATAATGATCCTATTGTTCCTACTTCTTATATTGAGAAACCACCTTTCCCTGTTAGAATAAAGGATCATGCTAAAGCTTCAACTGTTGTTCGTAAAAGCAATATTAGAACTTATACACCTCCTGAGCAAGTTAAAGTAGAACCTAATATTGCTATTGTTAAAGATCTCTTGTCTGATAATATTGATGGGCATGTTATTCAGTTCAAAGGTGAAACTGCTAGAATTGCTAAACCGTGTGATAAGGATAAACATAGACCTGTGGTAGGCGTGCCTGTTATTTCTGTTAAAATAGGAGATCATTGTTATCATGGCTTATGTGATATGGGTGCTAGTGCTAGTGTTATACCTCATGACTTATACAAAGAAATTAAGAATGAAATTGCACCTGTTGAGTTAGAAGATATTGATGTTACTATTAAACTTGCTAATAGAGATACTATTGCACCAATTGGAATTGTTAGAGATGTTGAAGTCTTGTGTGGGAAAACTAAATATCCTGCTGATTTTCTTGTTCTTACTTCTCCACAAGATAGCTTTTGTCCCATTATATTTGGTAGACCCTTCTTAAATACTGTCAATGCTACCATAGACTGCACTAAGAATATTGTTACTGTTGGTTTGGATGAGATGGTTCATGAGTTTAATTTCTCTAAATTTAGTAAACAACATCGTGAGGAAGAATTACCTAGTAAGGATGAAATTATTGGTCTTGCTTCTATTGCCGTACCTCCTAGTGATCCTTTAGAACACTATTTGCTAGACCATGAAAATGATATGTTCATGAATGAAAGAAGGGAAATAGATGAAGTATTCTTTAAACAGGAACCTATTCTGCAACACAATTTGCCTGCTGAAATTTTAGGAGATCCTCCTCCACCCAACGGTGATCCCGTGTTTGAGCTTAAACTGTTGCCTGATAATCTTAAATATGCTTATCTTGATGAAAATAAGATATATCCTGTTATTATTAGTGCTAACCTTTCAGAGCATGAAGAAGAAAGATTATTGAAAACTCTGAAGAAGCATCGTGCTGCTATTGGATATACTCTTGATGATCTTAAGGGCATTAGTCCCACTCTATGTCAACATAAAATAAATTTGGAAGCAGATGCCAAACCAGTTCGTGATCATCAACGACGTCTGAATCCTAAAATGAAAGAAGTGGTAAGAAAAGAAATACTTAAGCTTCTGGAGGCAGGTATAATTTATCCCGTTGCTCATAGTGAGTGGGTAAGTCCTGTCCATTGTGTCCCTAAGAAGGGAGGTATTACTGTTGTTCCTAATGATAAAGATGAATTGATTCCACAAAGAATTATCACAGGTTATAGGATGGTAATTGATTTCCGCAAATTAAATAAAGCTACTAAGAAAGATCATTACCCCTTACCTTTTATTGATCAAATGCTAGAAAGATTATGCAAACATACACATTATTGCTTTCTAGATGGTTATTCTGGTTTCTCTCAAATACCTGTGTCGGCTAGAGATCAATCAAAGACTACTTTTACATGCCCTTTTGGTACTTTTGCTTATAGACGTATGCCTTTTGGTTTATGTAATGCACCTGCTACCTTTCAGAGATGCATGATGGTTATATTCTTTGACTTTTGTGAAAAGATTTGTGAGGTTTTCATGGACGACTTTTCGGTCTATGGTTCTTCTTTTTACGATTGCTTGAGCAATCTTGATCGAGTTTTGCAGAGATGTGAAGAAACTAATCTTGTCTTGAATTGGGAAAAGTGCCACTTTATGGTTAATGAAGGTATTGTCTTGGGGCACAAAGTTTCTGAAAGAGGTATTGAAGTTGATAAAGCCAAGGTTGATGCTATTGAAAAGATGCCATGTCCCAAGGACATCAAAGGTATAAGAAGCTTCCTTGGTCACATTGGATTTTATAGGAGGTTCATTAAGGACTTCTCAAAAATTTCTCGGCCTCTGACTAATTTATTGCAAAAAGATATACCATTTGTCTTTGATGATGATTGTGTAGAAGCATTTGAAATACTTAAGAAAGCATTAGTCTCTGCACCTGTTGTTGAGCCACCTGATTGGAATTTACCCTTTGAAATTATGTGCGATGCTAGTGATTATGCTGTAGGTGTTGTTCTAGGGAAAAGAGTTGATAAGAAATTAAATGTTATTCATTATGCTAGTAAGACTCTAGACAATGCTCAAAGAAATTATGCTACTACTGAAAAAGAGCTTTTAGCAGTTGTATTTGCTTGTGATAAGTTCAGACCTTATATTGTTGATTCTAAAGTAACTATTCACACTGACCATGCTGCTATTAAATACCTTATGGAAAAGAAAGATGCTAAACTTAGACTTATTAGATGGGTTCTCTTGCTACAAGAATTTGATTTGCATATTGTTGATAGAAAGGGAGCTGAGAACCCCGTTGCAGACAACTTATCTAGGTTAGAAAATATTCTTGATGACCCACTACCTATTAATGATGACTTTCCTGATGAACAATTAAATGTTATAAGTACTTCTCGTAGTACTCCATGGTATGCTGATTATGCTAATTATATTGTTGCTAAGTTTATACCACCTAGCTTCACATACCAGCAAAAGAAAAAATTCTTCTATGACTTGAGACATTACTTTTGGGATGACCCACATCTTTATAAAGAAGGAGTAGATGGTGTTATTAGACGTTGTGTACCTGAGCATGAACAGGAACAGATCCTACGCAAGTGTCATTCCGAGTCTTATGGAGGACACCACGCTGGAGATAGAACTGCACATAAGGTATTGCAATCTGGTTTTTATTGGCCTACTCTCTTCAAGGATGCCCGTAAGTTTGTCTTGTCATGTGATGAATGTCAAAGAATTGGTAATATTAGTAGACGTCAAGAAATGCCTATGAATTATTCTCTTGTTATTGAACCGTTTGATGTTTGGGGCTTTGATTATATGGGACCTTTTCCTGCCTCTAATGGATATACACATATTTTAGTTGCTGTTGATTACGTTACTAAGTGGGTAGAAGCTATTCCAACTAGTAGTGCTGATCATAACACTTCTATCAAAATGCTTAAGGAAGTTATTTTTCCGAGGTTTGGTGTCCCTAGATATTTAATGACTGATGGTGGTTCACACTTTATTCATGGTGCTTTCCGTAAAATGCTTGCCAAATATGATGTTAATCATAGAATTGCATCTCCTTATCACCCACAGTCTAGTGGTCAAGTAGAGTTGAGCAATAGAGAGCTCAAATTAATTTTGCAAAAGACTGTTAATAGGTCTAGAAAGAATTGGTCCAAGAAACTTGATGATGCATTATGGGCATATAGAACTGCATACAAAAATCCTATGGGTATGTCTCCATATAAAGTGGTATATGGAAAAGCATGTAACTTACCTCTCGAACTAGAACATAAGGCATATTGGGATATTAAGGAGCTCAACTATGATTTCAAACTTGCCGGTGAGAAGAGGTTATTTGATATTAGCTCACTTGATGAATGGAGAACCCAAGCATATGAAAATGCCAAGTTATTTAAAGAAAAAGTTAAAAGATGGCATGACAAAAGGATACAAAAGCGTGAGTTTAATGTAGGTGATTATGTATTGCTATACAACTCTCGTTTAAGATTTTTTGCAGGAAAACTTCTCTCTAAATGGGAAGGCCCCTATGTTATCGAGGAGTTCTATCGTTCCGGTGCAATAAAAACCAACAACTTCGAAGGCACAAATCTGAAGGTGGTAAACGGTCAAAGAATCAAACATTATATCTCAGGTAATCCCATAAATGTTGAAACCAATATTATTGAAACCGTAACCCCGGAGGAATACATAAGGGACACTTTTCGGAACGTTTCAGACTCCGAAAGGGAATAGGTATGTGGTACGGTAAGTAAACCGACTCCAAAACAATTTCTAAGGCAATATTTCTCCGTTTTGGAATATTTAGAAAAATAAAAAAATAAGTAGCAGTCCGGGAAGGACACGAGGGCCCCACGAGGGTGGTGGGCACGCCCTACCCCCCTGGGCATGCCCCCTACCTTGTGAGCACCTCGTGTGCCTTCCGGACTTCGTTTTCTTGTACGATACGTATTTTGGTTGGTAAAAATTCATTATATATTCTCCTGAAGGCTTTGACTCCCGTATCACGGAAATCCCCTCTGTTCTTGTTTCGAGCTGTTTTCTGTCAGGCTTTTCAAGGCCAGGCATCATGTCGTCCCCCTCCTCCAAGAATGGTGACAACAATGCTTGGCTAATGAGGATATATCTGAAGGGGGAAGAATCCACGAAGGTCAACAAGGATGAAAGGATCAAGAAGGCCACGGATGATCAAGCTTCGGCAGCAAAAGACATCCTTCAACTTGATCATAACCTTCTTACCCCAACTGAGATTGAAGCTTTCAAGATGATTGAGTTAGCTCGTATGCAGAATAAGTATCTCACACAAGAAAATATTTTGTTGAAGGAGCATATTGTCGCACTCAAGGGCATTATCCGCAAGCTGGAGGACCTCTTACGCTCGATGTGCGATTATCCATCACCACCACCTTCTTCACCGACCAAGGAGATATAATCACATGGGTATGGGCACTCCCCTTGGCAACTGCCAAGCTTGGGGGAGGTGCCCCGGTATCGTATCACAATCACATCTCCTATCTTTACCGTTTTTCTTAGTTCGATCCTATTAGTAGTATCTTGATCTAGTAGAATAAAGTTTATGGCATGATCTAGTTTTGAGTTTTGTTTTATGATCTCTCTATGTAATCGAGTCCGTGAGTTATATATAATAAAGATTAGTGTTGAGTCAAGGGCCTGATTATTTTGCCATGATCTTGGGTGAATAAAAGAAAAGAGAAAAAGAATAAAAAGAAACAACAAGTTCATATTGATCTTATTGAGAGTAATGACTTCACATAGAAAGAGTATGATGATTAAAAGTTGTTGGGAGTTGGCAGACATAGCTTTGGTCATTGTTGCAATTAATAGGAAGTAATAAGGAAAGAGAGGTTTCACATATAGATATATTATCATTGACATCTTTTATGATTGGAAGCACTCATTAAAATATGACATGCTAAAGAGTTGATGTTGGACAAGGAAGACAACGTAATGAGTTATGTCTTTCTTATATCTGAGATAAAGTATGTTGTCATGGTTCCTCTAACTTGTTGAGCTTGCCTTTCCCCCTCATGCTAGCCAAATTCTCAGCACCAAGTAGAAATACTACTTGTGCTTCCAAATATCCCTAAACCAGTTTTGCCATGAGAGTCCACCATATCTACCTATGGATTGAGTAAGATCCTTCAAGTAAGTTGTCATCGGTGCAAAGCAATAAAAATTGCTCTAAATATGTATGATTGATTGGTGTGGGAGAAATAAGCTTTATACGATCTTGTGATGTGGAAGTAATAAAAGCGACGAACTGCATAATAAAGGTTCATATCACAAGGGGCAATATAAAGTGACGTTCTTTCGCATTGAGATTTTATATATCCAACCATAAAAGCGCATGGCAACCTCTGCTTCCCTCTGCGAAGGGCCTATCCTTTATTATTATCTTCTACCTTATGCAAGAGTCATGGTGATCTTCACCTTTCCTTTTTCATTTTATCCTTTGGCAAGCTCAGCATGTTGGAAAGAACATGATATATATATCTAATTGGATGTAGGGGAGCATGAACCATTATTGTTGACATTACCCTTGAGGTAAAAGGTTGTGGGGCAAAACTATAAGCCCCTATCTTTCTCTGTGTCCGATTAAAACTCTGTAACCACAAGTATCGCGTGAGTGTTAGCAATTATGGAGGACTAAATGATAGTTGAGTATGTGGACTTGCTTTTTAGCTCTGACATAGACTCTTTCCGATGTTATGATAAATTGCAATTGCTTCAGTGACTGAGATTATAGTTTGTTGGAACCCAATAAGGTTTATGATTTATACTTTTGCATTGTGAATAGATCATCACTTGAACATAAGTAATCATATGACAAAACCTATATATGTTGCTGTTATAAGAATAATCATGATGCCTGCATGTCCGTATTTTATTTTTATCGACGCCTCTACCTCTAAACATGAGGACATATTTATTGTTATCGGCTTTTCGCTTGAGGACAAGCGAGGTCTAAGCTTGGGGGAGTTGATACGTCCATTTTGCATCATGCTTTTATATCGATATTTATCGCATTATGGACTGTTATTTCACTTTATATCACAATACTTATGGCTATTCTCTCTTATTTTACAAGGTTTACATAAGGAGGGAGAATGCCGGCAGCTGGAATTCTGGGCTGGAAAAGGAGCAAATATTAGAGACCTATTCTGCGCAACTCCAAAAGTCCTGAAACTCCACGGAACGTCTTAAAAGAAATAAAGAAAAATCCATGCCAAAGATGAAGGCCAGGGGGCCCACACCCTTCTCACGAGGGTGGGGGGCGCCCCCCCCCCTAGGGCGCGCCCCCTACCTCGTGGGCCCCCTGGTGGGTCTCCGACGTCCATCTTCTCCTATATGAAGTCTTTCGATGAGAAAAAAATAAGAAGCAACCTTTCGGGACGAGACTCCGCCGCCACGAGGCGGAACCAATCTAGAGCTCCGGCAGAGCTGTTCTGCCGGGGAAACTTCCCTCCGGGAGGGGGAAATCATCACCATCGTCATCACCAACGCTCCTCTCATCGGGAGAGGGCAATCTCCATCAACATCTTCACCAGCACCATCTCATCTCCAAACCCTAGTTCATCTCTTGTATCCAATTCTTGTCTCAAAGTCCGGGATTGGTGCTAGTAGGTTGCTAGTAGTGTTGATTACTCCTTGTAGTTGATGCTAGTTGGTTTATTTGGTGGAAGATCATATGTTCAGATCCTTTATGCATATTATTACCCCTCTGATTATGAACATGAATATGCTTTGTGAGTAATTACGTTTGTTCCTGAGGACAAGGGAGAAGTCTTGCTATTAGTAGTCATGTGAATTTGGTATTCGTTTGATATTTTGATAAGATGTATGTTGTCGAGCCTCTAGTGGTGTTATGTGAACGTCGACTACATAACACTTCACCATGATTTGGGCCTAGAGGAAGGCATTGGGAAGTAATAAGTAGATGATGGGTTGCTAGAGTGACAGAAGCTTAAACCCTAGTCTATGCGTTGCTTCGTAAGGGGCTGATTTGGATCCATATGTTTCATGCTAGGGTTAGGTTTACCTTAATACTTTTGTTGTAGTTGCGGATGCTTGCAATAGAGGTTAATCATAAGTGGGATGCTTGTTCAAGTAAGAACATTACCCAAGCACCGGTCCACCCACATACCAAATTATCAAAGTATCGAACGCGAATCATATGAACGTGATGAAAACTAGCTTGACGATATTCCCATGTGTCCTCGGGAGCGCTTTTCCTATTATAAGAGTTTGTTCCGGCTTGTCGTTTGCTACAAAAAGGATTGGTCCACCTTGCTGCACCTTATTTACTTTTGTTACTTGTTGCTCGTTACAATTTACCTTATTACAAAACTATCTGTTACCACTTATTTCAGTACTTGCAGAGAATACCTTGCTGAAAACCGCTTACCATTTCCTTCTGCTCCTCGTTGGGTTCGACACTCTTACTTATCGAAAGGACTACTATAGATCCCCTATACTTGTGGGTCATCACTTGGCCGCCCTAAGTCGATTGATTTCTCGCCTCGGTGAAAAGGCGCTGCCTCTTTACCGACTGATGAAGAAATCAGACAAGTTCGAGTGGACCCCAGAAGCTGATGAAGCATTTGCAGAGCTAAAAGCCCTGCTTTCCACCCAGCCGGTGCTTGCTGCTCCAATCAGCAAAGAGCCTCTACTTCTTTATATAGCAGCCACTGGACAAGTCGTCAGTACAGTACTTACGGTCGAGCGGGAAGAAGAAGGAAAAGCTTATAAGGTTCAATGCCCACTCTATTATATTTCTGAAGTCCTGACCCCGTCAAAGCAGAGATATCCTCATTATCAGAAGCTTGTCTATGGGATTTACATGACCACGAAGAAGGTTGCACACTATTTCTCGGATCACTCTGTTACAGTCGTCAGCGACGCTCCATTATCAGAGATTCTGCACAACAGAGATGCAACTGGTCGAGTGGCCAAATGGGCGATTGAACTCCTTCCCTTGGATATCAAGTTTGAGGCAAAGAAAGCTATCAAGTCCCAAGCAATAGCATATTTCCTCGCCGAGTGGATCGAATAGCAACTGCCGACTCAAGTTCACTCTGAGCACTGGACCATGTTCTTTGACGGATCCAAGATGTTGAACGGTTCTGGTGCTGGAGTAGTTCTGGTATCCCCCGAGGAGACAGGCTCAGATATGTCCTCCAGATTCATTTTGATTCCCCCAACAATGAAGCAGAATATGAAGCACTCCTGTATGGGTTGCGCATGGCCATCTCGCTCGGCGTCCGTCGCCTCATGGTCTATGGCGACTCAGATTTGGTAGTTAATCAAGTGATGAAGGAGTGGGACGTCGAAGCCCAGCCATGACTGGTTACTGCAACGCCGTGAGAAAGCTTGAGAAGAAGTTTGAGGGGTTAGAACTCCACCACATACCCCGACTAAAGAATCAAGCAGCCGACGATTTGGCAAAGATAGGTTCCAAGAGAGAAGCCATTCCCAGCAATGTGTTTTTGGAGCATATTCACTCGCCGACAGTTCAGGAAGATCCTTTTACTGAAGAGCCCCCGCAACCTAAGAGCACCACAGATCCGACTGAAGTCGAGGTCCTACCCGTGGTCGACCTGATCATGGAGGTTCTGGCCATTACTCCTGACTGGACGATGCCCTACATTGCGTACATCCTCAGGAAAGAACTCCTAGAGGATGAAGAAGAGGCTCAACAGATCGTCCGTCGATCCAAGGCCTTTACTGTGATAAGAGGGTAGCTGTTCAGGGAAAGCGTGACCGGACTCGGTCAGAAATGCATAACACCAGAAGAAGGTCGAATGATCCTCAATGACATCCACTCGGGGACCTGTGGTCATCATGCATCCTCTCGGGCCATCGTGGCTAAAGCATACCGAGATGGATTCTATTGGCCACGCGCAAATGAAATGGCGAAAGATATAGTCGACAGATGTGAAGGCTGCCAGTTTTACTCCGACATGTCTCACAAGCCAGTGTCAGCCCTGAAGACCATCCCCCTCATCTGGCCCTTTGTTGTTTGGGGACTAGATATGGTTAGACCACTGAGAACTGGCAGGAGCGGCTTCACTCATGTGCTCGTTGCAGTCGACAAGTTTACCAAATGGATCGAAGCTAAACCTATCAAGAACCTTGATGCTAGCCCCACTGTAAGTTTTATCAGAGAATTGACATTCAGATATGGAGTCCCACATAGCATCATCACGGACAATGGATCGAACTTCGATTCCGATGAGTTCAGAGCTTTCTGCGCCTCTCAGGGCACTCGAGTCGACTATGCTTCTGTCGCTCACCCGCAGTGGAACAGACAAGCAGAAAGAGCCAATGGCCTAATTCTCGAAGGACTGAAACCCCGACTGATGCGTGATCTCAAACACGCAGCAGGCGCTTGGGTTGATGAACTTTCGTCGGTTCTGTGGGGTTTGAGGACAACTCCTAATCGGTCGACCGGGCGAACTCCTTTCTTCTTAGTCTATGGAGCCGAAGCTGTTCTGCCAAGTGATCTGCTCCACAATGCACCCCGAGTTGAGCTCTTCTCCAAAGAGGAAGCAGAGCAGGCCCGGCAAGATTCAGTCGATCTCTTAGAGGAGGAAATAGAGATGGCCTTGATTCGCTCGACCATTTATCGGCAAGACCTGCGTTGGTTCCATGCCAGAAATGTGAGGGGTCAAGCCTTTCAAGAAGGAGACCTGGTTCTTCGAGTGGATCAACAGAAACCACACAAGCTTGCCCCGACTTGGGAGGGCCCCTTCATCATCACCAAAGTTCTCCACAATGGAGCATACCATCTTTACAGTATTGAGCATCAGAAAGACGAGCCACGAGCTTGGAACGCGGAGCTGCTCCGCCCCTTTTATACTTAAGCACTCGTTCGAATCAAATGTAATAAGAAACACCTTTGTAATTTGTTTATCAAAGACAAGAGCTTATGGTCCTATCATTCGATTGTTGTGTTCTTATTTACTTCTGAAATCCCCCAGTGGGTGGGCTTAGTCGCGAATCCGTTTCGCCTAAGTTCGAAAGAAAATCCTACCGGGTGGAGAGCAATCCTCCCACTCGGGAGCTTAGCTGCAGTCCAGTACTCGCCTAAGTTCTCTCACTAGGAGACTTAGCTGCAGTCCAGTACTCGCCTAAGTTTGAAAAAATCCTACCGAGTGGAGAGCAATCCTCCCACTCGGGGCTTAGCTGCAGTCCAGTACTCACCTAAGTTCTCTCACTAGGAGACTTAGCTGCAGTCCAGTACTCGCCTAAGTTTGAAAAAATCCTAACGAGTGGAGAGAAATCCTCCCACTCGGGGGCTTAGCTGCAGTCCAGTACTCGCCTAAATTCTCTCACTAGGATACTTAGCTGCAGTCCAGTACTCGCCTAAGTTTGAAAAAAAATCCTACCGAGTGGAGAGCAATCCTCCCACTCGGGGGCTTAGCTGCAGTCCAGTACTCGCCTAAGTTCTCTCACTAGGAGACTTAGCTGCAGTCTAGTACTCGCCTAAGTTTGAAAAAATCCTACCAAGTGGAGAGCAATCCTCCCACTCGGGGGCTTAGCTGCAGTCCAGTACTCACCTAAGTTCTCACTAGGAGACTTAGCTGTAGTCCAGTACTCGCCTAAGTTCGAAAAAGTCCTACCAAGTGGAGAGCAATCCTCCCACTCGGGGGCTTAGCTGCAGTCCAGTACTCGCCTAAGTTCTCTCACTAGGAGGCTTAGCTGCAGTCAGTACTCGCCTAAGTTCAAAAATTTCTACCGAGTGGAGAGCAATCCCCCCACTCGGAGGCTTAGCTGCAGTCCAGTACTCGCCTAAGTTTGAAAAAATCCTACCGAGTGGAGAGCAACCCTCCCACTCGGGGGCTTAGCTGCAGTCCAGTACTCGCCTAAGTCCGAAACATATCCCTATCCACGAGGACGACGAAGTGCAGGTCGACTGCAACCTTCTCCTTCGGAGATACGGCACAAGTACAACGTCTGTTTCATCCCTATCCGTAAGGACGATGAGGTGCAGGTCGACTGCAACCTTCTCCTTCGGAGCTACGGCACAAGTACAACGTCCGCTCCATCCCTATCTGCAAGGACGACGAGGTGTAGGTCGACTACAACCTTCTCCTTCGGAGCTACATCACGAGTACAATGTCTGCTTCATCCCTATCCGCAAGGATGACGAGGTGCAGGTCGACTGCAACCTTCTCCTTCGGAGCTACGACACAAGTACAACGTCCGCTCCATCCCTATCCGCGAGGACGATGAAGCGCGGGTCGATTGGAGCTGCCCCCTCAGAGCTGCGTCTCCAGCACAAAGACTATTCCAAGCAGTGAGCAAAGTCCATTCGAAGGCAAACACAAGAACATTCGGAGATAAACCAAATTCAAATAAATCCTAAAAGTTCCAAGCAGCAAATCAAAAGTGCTCGGGCATCGAGCCCGAAGGAGCTCAATGGTTACAGCAATCACTCGGCATTCCGAGGCAAATTTAAAGCAGATTCAAGTTTGTAAGTTTGTTCACTTGGCCGGAGGAGGGCTGGCAGGCTCCACAAATGAGTCCAGGTCGATCCCATCAGCGATCCGAGTGGCGGCAGCAATGAAAGTCTCCATGAAGGACCGGAAGTCATGCTTTTTGGTGTTAGCGACTTTGATCGCAGCCAGCTTGTCTTCTCGAGCTTCCTTGCAATGGACTCGCACCAAGGACAGCGCCACATCAGCACCACACCAGGCGGAGGATTTCTTCCATTCTTGCACTCGGTCAGGGATCTCGTTAAGTCGAGTTATCAGGGATTCCAGATCATTCTGAAGCGTCGCCCCGGCCAAAGCGATGAGTCGATTTGGGAGACTACCTCCTTCAGGCGCGCGAGGTAGCTTCTAGCGCTGGCGATACGGGACTCCAGTCGGAGCACGTTCATTGCAGTTTCGTCGCAGACTTGAGAAGTGATAGGGTCCAGACCCATCTCGACCCCTCCAGTTTCCTCGTCGAAGTCTTGACAGAAGTCTGCAGCAAAAAATTAGTCAATCAACCGAGCAAGATCCGATCGCAAGCATCAACATAGTCGGATTAAAAGAAATACCTTCCAGCGTGAGATAAAGCTTCTTGGCAAGAGTCCTCGGATAAGCTTCGTGTCATTCCTCTTGCGGATCGCAGACTCCAGCTTTTCATTCAGGGTGACCTTGTCCTTCTTCAGACTGGTCACTTCGCGGTTAGCTTCATTAAGACAAGATTTCAGTTTGGTCACCTCTCCTTCCAGCGTTCCAATTGAAGCAAGCTTCTGGTCTGCAAGAGCAGTTTTATCTTGGGCTGCTTTTTGCGCGGCAGTGAGGTCCGAGTCCTTCTTCTCCAGAGCCAACTTTATTTTCTCTGCAAAAGAAGCAATCGAATCAAAGAAGAGATCAAAGAAATGTATTGAAAGTCAGTCGACAGTCAGTTACCTTCCATACCAGCGGCTTCGTCTTGAGCTTTCTTCAGATTCTGCTGGGCTAATTCCAAGTCGAGGTTGAGTTGCCTCTGCTTCTCCTCAAGTTCAGCAAACTTAGAAATGAGAGTGCAAGACTTCTGCAGAAGGCAAAAGACGGATCAATTGATAAGATCAAAAGTTGTTTACTTCCGAGTGAATAAAACCTAAAGAAGTTCGCTTAGACCCCAGCCGACTACACACAGTCGACTGCGGTCTCAGGGGCTACACCCAGCGGGTGCACTTGGTGTGCCCCCGCTAACTAAGAGTCAACTCGACTGGTCCGCCCGGCCCAAAAAAAACCTGCTCAGACCCCAGCCGACCACCAGCAGTCGACTGCGGTCTCGGGGACTACACCCAGTAGGTGCACTTGGCGTGCCCCCACCGGTTCAGGTCCCACTCGCCCAGACCAAGTGGAAGAACGAAACTACTCGACCGGTCCGCCTGAGTCGAGTGTAAGGAGTAAAAAAGAAAGGAAAGAAGAACTCAGACCCCAATCGACTGCCAGCAGTCGACCGCGGTCTCGAGGACTACACCTAGTGGGTGCACTTAGCGTGCCCCCACCGGTTCAGATCCCACTCACCCAGACCGAGTGGAAGATCGAAACTACCAAAAACAACAAAACACCCAGTGGGTGCTCTAATTCGACGCAAAGAACAGCAGATTATGTAGAAGAAGCATTTTTCAAGTAACACTTCCTCACAGAGCAAAAACAGTCAGAAAGTCTACTCACCTGGACATTGGCCTGAAGGGCAGCACTGGCGTCGTAGGCAGCCTGGCTGTTCTCATGCACTGTCAAGGTGCGGCAGCTTGGAGCTTTGTGGTGTGGAGTTGGACGACTGAAGGAATCACAGGTGTAGTCGGCGGTGTGGGGTGCTCACTCGACAAAGGTGCAGCGAAGGTTACAGAAGCCATGTCCGCGTCTTCAGGTTGACGGGCGGGAGGTGTCATAGTTGGTTCTTGCCGAGACATCCTACCAGCGGCTACCTTCTTGCTCTTCCTAGGCTTAGAGCCACATCTTCATCGTCATCTGGAAGATCGATGACGTTGGGTGGAGCTGCAAGGCAGATCATTCGACCCCAAGTGAGTCACTCGAACGCAATCGACCAAAGAATCAAGAACAAAATCGCAAGAGTTTATACCTGGGTTGGAGGTTACCGCATGTTCCATTTCCTTGTCCCGGTACTGGAGAGAAGAGGTTCCTGACGTAGCAGCACTGCAAAGACCGGCATTCAATCGGTTACATCCGGTTAATTGAGTCGACGAGAAGGACAAGTCAGATGGTTACCCAGAGATAGTAGGAACTGTCACTTTGATCCTAGGCAAAGCTTTTGGCAGTTTGGAGGAGGTAGCTTTCGGCGCTTTCGGCGCTGGAGGCGGCGCAATTTTGGACTGCTTTGGAGCCTTTTCAGTCGGCGTCGGGGAAGAAGTCCTAGGACGCTTCGAAGACTGACCAGTCGGCGCGGCCACCAAGTCAGGAGCACTCGCCAGGTCATGGGCGTGTTTGGATCTCCTCTCCCTGCGAGGAGGTGAGTCGACTTCTTCGTCATCGGTCGATTCGTCGCTCTCCTCGTCATCCTCGGCCTCCGAATGCTCCTCGCCGCTCTCGCCCCCGCTCGCTTCTTCCTCAGCGTCTTGGTCCTGCACTCCGTTGGGCATTGAGTACATGTCGATGAGGGCCTGAAAGGACAATGGTCAAGGGAAATTCAGTCGACCATAAACAAGATATCACACAGTGAATCGGAAAGATACTTGATAAAACAGAATTATACCTGCTCCGGATGGTGCAAGTTGTCGAATGGAATCACCCTCCTAGAACCCCGAGGGTTGTCTTTGTTGCTGGTGATCCCCATCAACCACTTCTCCAAGGTATCCTCACTTACATCCTCCGGGTGGATCTGAGTGGAATCCTCGAGCCCAGAGTACATCCACATCGGATGATCACGCGCCTGAAGCGGTTGGATGTGTCGACCGAGGAAGACCTCCGGCAGGTCCATCCCGGTCACCCCGTCGCGGACGAGTTGGACGACCCGCTCGACTAACACCTTGACCTGCGCTTTCTCTTCTGGAACTACCTTCAGGGGGGCAGGCTTCTCCACTCGAGCTGACCCGAGGTCGGCTGATCCTTGCAGTAGAACCAAGTCGACTGCCAGCCCCGGACCGAGTCAGGAAGAATCATGGCTGGGAAAGTACTCTTGCTTCTCATCTGGATCCCCAGACCCCCACACATCTGGATCACTTGTGTCTTCTCGTCACTCGGCTTGGCCTTTTTGACCGACTGGGAGCGGCAGGTGAAGATGTGTTTGAAAAGACCCTAGTGTGGTCGACAGCCCAAGAATTTTTCACACATCAACACGAAAGCGGCCAGATAGACTATGGTGTTTGGAGTGAAATGGTGGAGTTGGGCCCCAAAGAAGTTCAAAAAACCCCGGAAGAAAGGATGGGGAGGCAGTGAGAATCCGCGATCTACGTGGGTGGCGAGGAGAACACACTCACCTTCCCTTGGCTGCGGCTCGGTTTCGTTCCCCGGGAGCCGTGCCGACTTGTGGGGGATCAGTCCCCCCTCCACCAGGTCGTTGAGGTCGTCCTGGGTGATTGTCGAGCAGATCCAGTCGCCCTGGATTCAGCCTGGTGGCAGGACGGATCTCGACGAGGATCCGCCCTGGCTGGTCCGCTTGCCCTTCGCCTTCGCGGTCGCCTTCTTCGCGCGCTCCAGCGCCACCGTCCTCTCTTTCCCCATGGCGACGGGTTGAGCTCGAGCGAGAGTCCGGCGACAAGAACGGAAGCGAGAGTGGCGAAGAGATCGGGAGAAGAACAAGAGAGAATGGGAGCACGTGGGGCAGAGGCCTGGTCCGGGGCCTTTTATAGGGTCGTCCCCCGAGTGACTGACTGGTGGACCCAGGCGATCTAAACAAATCCCGCAACAGTCACGCGCGTAGTACGTGGCGAAAAAGGTGGTGCGGGGATCGAGGAGACTTGCCTAATCCATCCCGATAACCTCGGTTCCGTCCGTTTGGCGCACTTTCCAAAATTCGAATCCCGCGAAATCCGCGGAAATCCGCGGAGAGCAGAGCAACTTGTCAGACCGAAGACAAACATCCTCTACATCATCATTCGGAATTCTACCATGAAAATTCACTCGACAAAAACCAAGAATGGACCAAGGCGACTGAGAAAGGAGCCGACGTCGTCACCTCAACTCATTGTTCCAGAACAAGATATACTCATAGCACAAAGAATGGGTCGAAAGTGTTCCCAACTCCTTCCTCACTCAAACCCTGATCCATTCGGGGGCTAATGATGAAGCTATGTACATAGGGTAGGGTCATGGATCTGTCATACATACCCTCCCCAAGGACATCTCTACAAAAAATCAGAAGCAGTCGAAGAGAAACCATCATCCACTCGACCATGAAGATGTGCTCACTCGACCACCTTGAAGACACTCGACCACCAGAAGATGAGAAACCCCCCACTCTGCAACGGTCGGGACTTAAACCATAGCTTTATGGGCATTTACAACACTTTATTGCAGACGTTACCAGTAATGCCCCTCCTTTATGAGCATTGAACCTTGTGTAACGGAGGGGAGCTGGGGTCCTGGCGCACTCTATATAAGCCACCCCCTCCTCTGGGACAAGGGTTTGCACTTTCTGTAATTCACACACATATATTCAGTCGACTGCCTCCGGGCTCCGAGACGTAGGGCTGTTACTTCCTCCGAGAAGGGCCTGAACTCATAAAACTCGTGTGTACAACTCCTCCATAGCTAGGATCTTGCCTCTGCATTCCTACCCCCCTATTCTACTGTTAGTCTTAGAACCATGACAGGTATACCATCATTTGTTTTCGGTATTTCAACCCTTTCCAGTGCATTGCACACATGCACATGCGACTTTGTCACAGTCTTTAAGTCACTAAAATGGTCAGGCAGTTGATTTGCTAAGGACTGCAAATCTATTATCTTTTGGACTTCTCTCTCAGTCTCAGCAGTGCGCGGGTCATGAGCATGGATTCCCGTGGCTTGACACGTGATTTCTCGACTTTTAGCATCAAGGGGTTGATTCTCTCCCTCTAAAGTCGGGGAAAAAATCGTCGTCAAAAATGCAATTAGCAAAACGAGCCTTGTGACAGTCACCTGTCATGGGGTCCAGATACCTAATTATGGACACAGTCTCATAACCAACGTATATCCCCAACTTATGGAGCGGGCCCATTGCTGATCGCTGGGGTGGTGGTATTGGTACATATACCTGGCAACTGAACCTACGAAGGTGGGAAATTTTCAGTGCCGCCCCTTGCGCAAGCTGAACAGGAGGGTGGATGTTGTAGGCCGACGGTCTAAAGTTGATGAGTTTGGCTGCGTGCAAGACTGTGTGGCCCCAACATGCAGTTGGTAAATTACAACCCGGAAGGAGCGGTCGAGCAATGAATTTAATTCTTTTAATTAATGCCTCGGTAAGTCCATTTTGTGTATGAACATGCGGTACCGAGTGCTCAACTTTGATTCACATTGCTATGCAATAATCATCGAACACCTTTGAAGTAAATTCTCCAGCATTGTCCATTCGAATAGACTTTATACGATAATCGGGGAAATTATTCGTCATTTGTATGATCTGAGAGATCAACTTTGCAAAGGCATGGTTCCGTGTTGACAGCAGGCAAACATTGGACCATTTAGAGGAAGCATCAATGAGCACATGAAGTACTAAAATGGCCCCGTGAGGGGCTGAATTGGACCGCATATGTCCCCTTGGATACGTTCCAAGAACGCGGGGATTTCATCCCTCACCTTGAGGGGCGATGGCCTAATGACTAACTTCACCGTGGCGCATGCGGATCATACGAAATCATCGGGATTCGGGAAGTTCTTCATATTAACATTATGATCATGCGAGTTGTTAATTATATTTCCCATCATCCTAAGTCAGGGACAGCCTAACCTATCATGCTAGAGGCAGAAAAGTTCAGAACTTCTAAATAGTCTTGAGGGTAGTGTACATAGGCGGTGCTACTATTTTAGTGTAGTATAGCCCTGTGTCGAACGGAGGAAGCCTTTTGATAGCATGTTTACCATTTGCATCTGCTCGATGATGAGTATACACGCTTGGCCATACTCGTAATCGGTCTCAATGTGGAAACCATTAGCGCGGATGTCTTTAAAGCTCAAAAGAGTATGAGTCAACTCCGGGTACAACAATGAATCATTAATGATCACAGTTGCCCTATAGAAAGTATGAAGGCGGCTCTTCTGGAACCGAATACGTTCGAACTGCAGCAGGCAATTGTCACAAAAATTCCCATATTTTTTAATAGACTCAAAGTACTTAGTTTCTGGTAAAATGGTATTAGTGGTACTGCTATCAACAAGGCACATAATGCTACACGTGTTCTAAAATATAACATCGACTTAATGTAATGTAGCAAGGAAGAAGCTACATAAACAATAAATGCACACATTTCAGAACATAACAAGCTATCAAAAATTCAATAAAGGAATAAATGGATGAATGCAAACATCATCCAAACGTCAATGATGAGTAAGGTTTTGCTCTAATAGAGTACAACTCACCGGAGATGAATGTATCAATTTAATCTAGGGAATTATAAACAAATGGGAAACCAAGAGAATAAATGAGGGGTTCATTTACTCTAGTGTAGATGTCGAGGCGGCTAAGCATCTCTAAATAGGAGAGCTTTTGCCATGATAACATCACCATCGAGTTCGTGTGTCATGGAAGGGGGACCCCCAATGGCTCTATCGTGGGCACCTATAAAGTGTTGCTGTATGAGCAGATGGTGCCCCCCCTAGATAATATAGACACCCCCAAGCGGTTGCGCAACAATGGTTCTACTCCTTTCCATGGGGACAAACAATGTGCTCCAGCCTCTCGAACAACCCTTGTGAGAGCGATCTAAAAGACTAGGGCACTGTGGTCTGTCATGTACACATTTTTTAAGATACCACGGAGGTGGAGTTGAAGAAAGTGCAGCGACCGACATTCACCCTAGGAGTGACAACGACCATTTGGGTCTCCAAGTCTATCGCCCTAAGTCATTCAGACTCGAGGACAACCTCCACGTTGAATGACAAGGTGGGGTACCCTAGCCCATACAATATTCGCGCATTCACCCTAGGAGTGGTGAAGACCATCTAGGTCCACAAGCCTATCGCCCTCTAGGGTCACTCGGACCCGAGGATGATCTACATGTTGAATGCTCGGTGGGGTAGTAGAACCCCTTCTGGGCCAACTAGATGGACTCCCGGTTTATTGATTCCAGCCATCAGCATTATCAAGGGGTTACATCGGGTAATCCATGATGTAAAAGCGATGATGATATATTTTATTCATCAAAGTGACGTTCCGATATTTATAGCATGCTAAAATATGCATTACATAGCAATTAAAAGTAAGCAACAATTAATCTACAAAAGTAAAAGCATATAATAGGAGCATGCATGTTAAAATAGCATGTTAAGCACATCATCCTAAACATGAAAATTGGCTCTAACATCGAATTCCCGAAACATTTTTAAGCACAATTATACATTTTCCACAAAAACAGACTAAACCGATGGCTTATGCGCAAAATGACTCAGCAGGAATATAATGCACATAAACACGGAAAAAAATCTGAGTGTAAAAATGTAAAAACGCACGCACATGCCGCAATGTACGACAGTATGCCGAACCCGGGCCGTCGGACAATTTAATGTGCACAGCCGCCACTCCTGTTTTTCTATTACAAAGCACCCGCAGTGAGGCCCATCTAGGCCCAACCCAACACCGGCCTGCCCACACTGCCCAACCCTTGGGGGGCAGTGGCTAGGTTTCCCAGCCACCCGAGTGGAACGTGGCGGCGGCGGTTGACTAGGGCAACAGCCCGCTTGGTCGCGGTGGCCAGCAGGGCCGGCGACACACGTAGCAGAGCGGCGCGCATGGTTCGATGCGGGAGCTCGGGCGGTCACGACGACGGCCAACGGGGGTCACGCGCGGTAGTGCGGCGGCAAACACTAGGCCATGGCCCGGCTCGCGTAGCGCGCGGCGGCGCTCTCAGGCGCTCGGCTGCCCTGCGGCAACGTCGGACGAAGTGCGATGTGTCAGCAGGGTTCGCGCACGATGCGGCTGCCTTTGCAGCAAGGCGTGATTGCCATGACGCGGCTCGGCCACTGCAAGCGCGGCAACGTGCGCGACCAGCGAGCCTAAGCACACGGCGGGCGGGCTCAAGCAGAGGGGCGGTAGCCGGCCTATCACGCAACATGCACGGATCATCGTGCAGCTGAGGCTTGGCGCGGTGGCGGACATCGACGAGGACCGACACAGCTCGGCCATGCTGGCTGGCCATCCAGCACGGGGCCGTGATGGTGGCCCAATCGTTGACCGACGTGAGCGCCGGCGCGCAGGCAAGCCTGGCAGCGACCTACAGCGCGAGCACTGCAGGAAACACGACGCGGCTGCTGCCAGCAGCCGAGGCAAACAGCTGACGGACCTCTTGTGATACGGCCAACAGGGTTGTCCACGAAGAGGCCAGCGCGATACAACAAGGGTGTGTTTGGTTGCCTGGTAAAGCCCAATCAGGCCCGTGCGGAAAGCAAGAGGCCTGTTTGATTGTCTGGTTTCACTGTTGGATCTGCATCGCACGCTTCTTAAAGCAGCCTAGAGCCTGACTCGCTGGAAACCCAGGAATCAGCAGTTTCTCCTGAGCTGGACCGAGCCGAGCGCAACCGAGTGGGCCTTTTCACGAGTGGAGACGAAAGGGATGCAAGGCGTTTACGTGGTGTCTTCTTCAACCTCCAGTAGGCTCCTCTCTAATCTCCTCTCTTCCATACCCATCTAATCTACATAACGATGCTTCGATTCGTGGTAAGCTCTATATGAAAAATATGCACCTCAATGCTACGGTTCCATTCAGGCGATCATTTGTAGTTTCGTCGGCTGTAAGTTCTTAATCTCGTCTTTCCGTTTGGAGTTATTCTGGACGAATTTTGTCAGATTTCTCGCACACGATCGATCATTTGAAATTTCCTTTGACCAGCAGCCTAATCTCACAGTTCCTCACAACATTCGTATTATAAGTTTTTGGTTTTGACGATTGTAGCTGCATCTCTCTTTGAACAGCAGTGTACTGCACTGACGCCGCCATGTCGAGCTCCTCTGTCCTCTGCTCAAAGCCCTCCTATTCGTCCCTCTCGACGCCGACGCCCTTCCCCTTAATCTCCTTGCACGTGTCCTACTACACTAGAGTCGTTTCCGGCATCGCTCATCTCGGCCTACTCTCTGTCATCCTCCTACTGCACTGACACTGCAATGACGCGCTCACTGCTTCTTGTGTCCTCTGCCTCCATGCACACTGCAGTTCGCCGCGCCGCTGACGGGGTCGATCATCTTAGCCTCCTCTCTCTCGCCCTACCACACTAGAGTCATTTCCTGTGTCGATCATCTCGGCCTCCTCTCTCGTCCACTGCACTGAAGATAGCATGGCGCGGGCACTGCATTCTTCTCCTCTGTCGACTGTGTTTACGCGAGCACCGCAACTAGTTCGCCGACGGTATCGCTCGACGTGCCACCGACGGGGTCGCCTGTCCACGACTCTATGCTCGTCATGTCGGACACGGCGCCACGACCACTATCCACCGCAGTCGCCATGGTCCGGCGCATACTGCATTTCTTCTCCTTCTTCCTCTGCTAGCTCTTAACCCCGTGTACTAAGTGCAAGTGCTAACTCTTAATCATACCCCATGCGGGCAACCAAACAGCGTATAGTTGCATGCGTCGAGACAATGCAGGCAACCAAACAGCATGCCAAAGTTGATCCACTAATGCAGGCAGTCATATACAGGCAACCAAACAACTTGCAGATGTCGCATATGAAGCTGTTTTTCGAGAGTCATGCTGAGTGAAAAAGCATATGCAATGTGGGTACTATTGTCGACGGCAACCAAACAGGCCCCAAGTGCACGGTGATTTGCATACACATAACACATGCAAGTCATCCGGACGGCATGTATGAGTTTGGGAAGACGATTTCGTCTCTGCCGTTTGTCGTCGGACGACGCAAACCAGCGAGACGACGCGTGCACATCCAGTGCATCGCGGCGGTGCCATGCTCATCAGGGCACCGTCTCCCTACAGCATAGTCAACAAGTTCCTCTACATGCAAGATCGATCCGCATTGGCGGGCGACATCAAGTCCGCCACGATCTTACGAGGAAAATCCACACTGTAGGTAAAAATTAATCTAAAAAATTACGGGATTGTAAAGATGGAATCACAACAACAAGCGGAATCCATTTTTGCGAACGAATTTCAGCTCCATACCTCCGCGAAATCAACGAAAGCCTATTCGATACAGGCTTGACGCAGGCTTGATGGAGAGTTGGAGGAGCGAAGCGTGCTAATAACGTGTTCCGCAACTCCTATCGACGAGTTCGGTCCAAGATTACGGAGTGGGAGAAAGCGCCATAGTCGATCACACAAAGGTACAGAAAGTAAATGGACACAGAGATGTAAAGGGAAGTTTTTCTTTATTAATCATCATCAACTGTACATACACATGATGCTCTTCTTTTTATATGACTACTAGGGGATGGAGGGATAAGTGCCCATTTTAAGGTTAAGTGGAGGGACTTGGTCTATAACGGGCCAATGACTTGTTCCATCTAAGGCCCAAGTTTTCCAACACTTACTATTCCCTCCGTCCGAAGTTACTCGTAGCAGAAATGGTTTAAAAATAAATATATTTAAACTAAAATATGTTTCGTTTCATGGACAAATAATTTCCGACGGAGAAAGTATTGCAATAGCAACGAACTATGGAGGCAGACGCGCATCGCAATTACCCGGAGCGTATTAGTAATTACCAACGGTCAAGACAGCTCCTAGTACTAGTACCAGTTTTTTTTTTTTGAGAAAATAGTACTAGTACCAGTTGTACCGCACTGCATCATGGTCTTCTTCTCCCACCAACACCCAAACGCAGCAGGGCACATACCTCGTCGCCCCGTCGATCGTTCATTCCGAAAGAGTCTGACAGCTACCACCGAGCGGCGCATTTGTCTTTTTCTTTCGAAAAGGACCAAGCGGCGCATACACGAACCATCCCAAACCCCTGGACCAGGTTCGTCGACGATCGACTCCTCCTTTCTTTCACGGCAAGGTTCGCTGAACCTCCGTCGCCCTGTCTACGAGTAGTATTGCTCGCTCCACTGATCTGATGTGCCTGCATGGGCTTAATTAGAAACTCAACAGTACGCGCCGGGATTGAAACCGCAACTGCTCCGTCGCATGTACAGCTGACGGCGCAGTACAAAGTTGGTGATCATGCGCTGTTGCCACGCCGCCGTCGGTTTGTTCAAGCCTCCGAATGTGTCTAGGAGCAACAAGGCGTGGACCATCCCGATCCCTGGGCCAAGTTCAGTGGCCGGGCAAGCATGCACCGTCTTCTTTTTTTGCCGAAAGCGTTCGTTTGATTTGCACATGGATAGGTTCCCTGAATTTCCTCCACCTGGGCGTTCTCGAATCTCGAGTATCCGCTTCTCGTTTCTCCCAGAGATTTTTGCAGAAAGTTCCAGAACCTTAGATAAGTCACAGAAATTAATTGCAGTACAGCGAATTTATTTTATCCAAAGAATCCGGTTTTTATCCAAAGGCAAAAACCAGGTCCCACCATCCAAGCGGCCAAACCCAACCCAGCAGCAGCAGCAAACCAAAGAGAAGCTCCATCGCGCCGCGCCGAGCCGAGCGGCTTCTTTTCCCCGCTCTCTCTCACCCCTCTCCCCCGCGCGCCACCTATAAATACCCCGCCTCCCTCCCCCCTCCCACTCACTCAGACGTCACAGCCACACAGAAGAAGCGAGAAACCCAGCTCTGCCCAGAGAGAGAGAGAGAGAGAGAGGGAGGGAGGGAGGGAGGGAGGGAGGGAGAGAGGGGGGGGGGGGGGGGGGGGGGGGGAGGGAGAGGGATCGACATCCGTTTGATTCACCGTGCATCATGAGGCCGATCAGAGAAGGCGAGGCGCTGGTGGGGGTCGCCGGGGCTCCGGCGGCGGCCGGCCACGGCGCGCACCCGGCGTTCTGGAGGACGCCGACGCCGTACATCTTCATCGGCTTCACGCTCATGATGGGGATCATCGCCGTGGCGCTGCTCGTGCTCGTCTGCACGCGCCGCAAGCCGTCCGGGTCGTCGCGCCGGGGGAGCGCCGGCGAGGAGGCGTCGGCCCGCGGGATGGTGCCGCTCGACAGGGAGCCCAGTGTCGTCGTCACCATGCCCGGCGACGACTTGCCGTCCTTCCTCGCCAGCGCCAGGCCGTTCGCGTTCCCTGACGCCGTCGAGCCGCCACGCCAGCCGGACGCGGCCTAAGCGCGCGCGCCGCGCCCGTGTGCCCTGCTGGAGGCGGGACCAATTTTGTTCATCAATCAGATTTCTAGGATTTATCCTAAGTAATTTTGTCACCAGTAGTAGTATCTAGTCGAGGAGATCTGTGAAAGCGAATGAAGTTTCGGCTTTGCATTGCTTGGTTTTGCCTGCTGTCCAGTTCGATTTTCCACTCGCAAATTTCCACGCTTCTCGTTTGGGTGGGTGGTATTAACTACTCCCCGGTCGTCGTCATGCTGGGACTCTGTCTCTCTCGTAGTGGTAAATCTCAACAATGAGTCACGAAGCATTAACCACAAACCATCAACAATGAGAGAACCACTCTCCAATACTGATCCAGATTGATCTGCTGGCATGACACAAAGTGATAAGCACTACGAGTTTGTGCGAAATGACGGAGCTTTACATGATTGCTGTACGCGCACGTTGAAACATGCACACTGAACTTTCGGTTTCCGTTGAAAAAATAAGCAAATTTCATGATTAATTTTAGAACATAAGTCACAATTCTAGCAACCATTAGCATGTAGTAGGTGAATTAGATGTCATGAACAGCAATTTCGCACACACAACAACCAATACTTCCATAGGCTTCTGATGGTACTGCCAACATATATTCTTCCACCGCACTATATGTGCTCATATCTCTTATGTTAGGTGTTGTACTTGGATTACCACTGCTTGCAATGGACATGGACATGCTCTTCCTATCTTGCATACTAAATCATTTGTTTAGGTTGATTGGCACTCCAGTCAAACAATCATGCTTGTTATGTTCATCATGTTTTATCAATATATTTTTGGTTAACTTAGTGGGAAATTACTCATATTTTCAACAATAAAAAAAACTTCCCGTATCATATTTTCAGAGGTGTTCTTTTGTTCTTGACGACAAGATCATTAATCATTTCATGACCACTATGGTTGGCGAGGATATGTGAGGCATGCTTGTGACCAAGTTCGGGGTCTCGGACACAGCGTGAGTTTATGTCATGGAACAGTACCAGGACTACAAGATGAGTGATGACCATTCTTAGTTGAGCGGGCTAATGAGATACAGTCACTCGCTAAGGAACTTGACTATTTCAATTGTGTGCTACCGAACCAGTTCATTTCCTGAGACATCATTGCCAAGCTTTCTCCTTCGCCGAGGAAATTTGCCATTGTTCTGAAACACAAGAGACATGAGTTTTCCGTTGTGAATCTCATTGGTGATGTTGATGTGGAAGAAAATATGCGGATAAAAGACACACGTGATGTAGTCCATGAGAGAAATTCTAGGGACTATATCATTCACAAGAAGAATTTGCAACCCAAAAGTTCAAGACCAAGAACAAGAATAAGTATGAGGGCAAATAAAAGTTTGACGGCAAAAACAAAATCTCAGAATCTGCTAACTTTAGGAAGAAATATAAGACCAATAGTCGGTGTATAAAAACATGGGTGTTTCAATACCCTGACTTAGGCATAGACAAGTGATGTCGCTTGAAGCTATGTCGGTATTTCCCCAAAGAGGAAGGGATGATGCAGCACAGCTGATACGTCTCCAACGTATCTATAATTTTTTATTGTTCCATATTATTATACCTGTTTTGAATGTTTAATGGGCTTTGATATGCTCCCTTATATTATTTTTTGGGACTAACCTATTAACTGGAGGCCCTGTGCCGGTTTCTTTCTTTTTTTTGCCTATTTTAGAATTTCGCAGAAAAGGAATACCAAACGGAATGAAACCTTCGCTATGATCTTTCTTGGACCAAAAGCAATCCAGAAGACTTGGAGTCGAAGTTTGGAACTCCAGAAGGTGGCCACGAGGCAGGAGGGTGCGCCCCCACCATCGTGGGCCCCTCGTAGCTCCATCGACGTACTTCTTTCGCCTATATACACTAGTAGAAAACGGAGCTTTAGCGCCGATTCGTAAGGGCCTTTAGTGTCGGTTCCATAACCGGCACTAAAGGGTGGACACTAAAGCCCCCCCCCCCCTTTAGTACCGGTTCAGCACGAACCGGCGCTAAAGTGCCACCACATGGCGTGACCTCGCGCCCTGGTATGGGGGACCTTTAGTACCGGTTGGTGTTACCAACCGGTACTAAAGGTTTTTTTTTGAAAATTTTGGAAATTTTTTTTTTATTTTTTTAATTTTTAATTTTTTTGAATTATTTGATGATTTAGTCTCTAATCACCTCTCTTAACTGCTCAAGTGTGGATCACTCATTCCAAATCATCTAACTTCCCGACCGGTCACCCATCCCTCTCACTACTCCAGCCCGAGCACGCTTAACTTTCGGGTTCTATTCTCCTTCGTTTCCGAGTCTGCACTTGTTGTTTTCCTGATGATAGTAAGATGCCAATCCTATTAACCCTCAGGAGTTTAGCTTGAGCATGAAGTCACACATTTCACCGTTTGAGTTTGAAACTATTATTCTAAAAAATAGTAATTATTTAGTAACGCTAATATTTCTTGAATAAGTTTGACCATAGTATGACCACAGTTTGACCATAGTTTGACCAGATTTGACCAAAATTCGAAAAATTGAAATAATTATTTAGTAACACTAATAATCTTGAATAATTATGTAGTAACATTAATACTTCTTGAATAAGTAGTTTGACCAGATTTAACCAATTTTTTTTAAACAAACTGAAATTTGACCATATCTTTTTTTCCTTTTGGAATTTTAGGATTCTAAAAAATTCCAAACAGGTCGTAGGCCGTCTCCATCGGATGCGGATTTTCGTGCTGAATTTTTTGATATATTATACGTTTTTTCCGACATCGTATGCAAAAGTTATAGCCATTTTACATTTTCCCTACACTTTTTGCAAAACATGTCTAAATTGTAGTTCTTAAATTTTCCTAACTAGTAGATGTAGTAATATAACTACCTCTCGAAGGATTTTATTTTTTGAAGTTTTTATCATTTTCTTTTGATTTTTTCAGAACTAAAATGGCGACACACAGGGGGGAGGGGTAGAGTTTGAAAATTGCCCTATATTGCCGGTTTGTGTCACAAACCGGTACTATAGGTCAGACCCCTCTAGTACCGGTTCATGGCACGAACCGGTACTGAAGGTTAGACCTTTAGTATCGGTTTGTGCCATGAACCGGTACTAAAGGTGATCGTGGGGCCCCGGTCTGACGCCAGCCTGCCACCACCCCTTTAGTACCGGTTCGTGCCACAAACCGGTACTAAAGGTTCAACACGAACCGGCATTAATGCAAATCCGTTCGAACCGGCACTAATGGTACCATTAGTACCGGGCCAAAATCAAACCGGCACTAATGTGCTTCACGTTTGACCCTTTTTCTACTAGTGATATACTCTTATACCCTAGAAACATCGCAGAGAGCCACGGAACCACTTTTCCGCCGCCGCAACCTTCTGTACCCGTGAGATCCCATATTGGGGCCTTTTCCGGCGATCTGTCGGAGGGGGAATCGATCACGAAGGGCTTTTACATCAAAACCATTGCCTCTCCAATGAAGCGTGAGTATTTTACCACAGACCTTCGGGTCCATAGTTATTAGCTAGAAGGCTTCTTCTCTCTCTTTGATTCTCAATATAAAGTTCTCCTCGATGTTCTTGGAGATCTATTCGATGTGATACTCTTTTGCGGTGTGTTTGCCGAGATCCGATGAATTATGGGTTTATGAACAAGATTATCTATAAATATTATTTGGTTCTTCTTTGAATTCTTATATGCATGATTTGATATCTTTGCAAGTCTCTTCGAATTATCGATTTAGTTTGGCCTACTAGATTGATCTTTCTTGCAATGGGAGAAGTCTTAGCTTTGGGTTCAATCTTGCGGTGTCCTTTCCCAGTGACAGTAGGGGCATCAAGGCACATATTGTATTGTTGCCATCGAGGATAAAAAGATGGGGTTTATATCATATTGCTTGAGTTTATCCCTCTACATCATGTTATCTTGCTTAATGTGTTACTCTGTTCTTATGACCATAATACTCTAGATGCATGCTGGATAGCGGTCAATGTGTGGAGTAATAGTAGTAGATGCAGAATCGTTTCGATCTACTTGACATGGATGTGATGCCTATATTCATGATCATTGCCTTAGATATCTTCATAACTATGTGCTTTTCTATCAATTGCTCAGCAGTAATTTGTTCACCCACCGTAATACATGCTATCTTGAGAGAAGCCACTAGTGAAACCTATGGCCCTCGGATCTCTTTCTTATTAAATTGCATCTCTTTTATTTACATCGCATCTCATTTACTATTTTTCAATCTTTACTTCCCAATCTATACAACAAAAATACCAAAAATATTTACTTTATTATCTTTATTAGATCTCACTTTTGCGAGTGACCATGAAGGGATTGACAACCCCTCTATCGCGTTGCTTGCAAGGTTCTTGATTGTTTGTGCAGGTATTAGGTGACTTGTGTGTTGTCTCCTACTGGATTGATGCATTGGTTCTCAAAACTGAGGGAAATACTTATGCTACTTTACTGCATCACCCTTTCCTCTTCAAGGGAAAACTAACGCATGCTCAAGAGGTAGCAAGAAGGATTTCTGGCGCATTGCTGGGGAGATCTACGCCAAGTCAAGACATACCAAGTACCCATCATAAACTCTTCTCCCTCGCATTACATTATTTGCCAGTCACCTCTCATTTTCCTCTCCCCCACTTCTAAAACGATTTTCAAAAACCTTTGCCTTTTCTTCGCCCCTCTTCAGTTTGTCTCTTTTCGCTTGCTTCTTGTGTTCTTGGGTTTTAGTGTGTCTGTTTGCTTTGATGGTTCTGCCAAAAGGCGTTGAGAAACAACGTTAGAAGCTTTATGTCTTTGCAATTTGAGCATAATAATTTCTTCAGAAATGAGCTTAAAGAACAAAAAAGTTTTATGGAGTACATGAATAAAGAGCTCAATGATATATCTAAGGAACTTGATGGTTTGAAATCTCAGTTTGCTCATCTTGAAATTTTAGTAGGCCAAATTTCGGATAAGCAAGCCACCTTAGTTAATAAGATGGCCGCTAAACCGGAAGATCTAGATAATAATGATGAAGATTTAAAAGTGATTGATGTGACTCCTTTTAAATCTTTGTTTTCCAATATAAATCTTGATAAAGATGGGACTGGAGATGAGTCAACTTTAGTTAAAAGGTGTCCCAATGATTCAGAGTTTTTAGATCTTGATGCAAAAAATAATAAAAGTGGGATCGAGGAGGTCAAAACTTTACATAGAAATGAACTCACTATTTTGGATTTCAAGGAATTTAATTATGATAATTGCTCTTTGATAGATTGTATTTCCTTGTTCCAATCCATGTTAAATTCTCCTCATGCTTATAATCAAAATAAAGCTTTTACTACACATATCGTTGATGCTTTCATGCAATCCTATGAAGAAAAGCTTGAACTAGAAGTTTCTATCCCTAGAAAACTTTATGATGAGTGGGAACCTACTATTAAAATTAAGATTAAAGATTATGAATGTTATGCTTTCTGTGATTTGGGTGCTAGTGTTTCCACGATTCCAAAAACTTTGTGTGATGTGCTAGGTTTCCGAGAATTTGATGATTGTTCTTTAAATTTGCACCTTGCGGATTCCACCATTAAGAAACCTATGGGAAGGATTAATGATGTTCTTATTTTTGCAAATAGGAATTATGTGCCCATAGATTTCATTGTTCTTGATATAGATTGCAATCCTACATGTCCTATTATTCTTGGTAGGCCTTTCTTAGAATGATTGGTGCAATTATTGACATGAAAGAAGGAAATATAAGATTCCAATTTCCGTTAAGGAATGGCATGGAACACTTTCCTAGGAAGAAAATTAAATTTCCTTATGAATCTATTATGAGGGCCACTTTTGGATTGCATACCAAACATGGCAATACCTAGATCTATTCTTGTTTTTATGCCTAGCTAGGGGCGTTAAACGATAGCGCTTGTTGGGAGGCAATCCAATTTTATTTTTGTTCTTTGCTTTTTGTTCCTGTTTAGTAATAAATAATTCATCTAAATTCTGTTATGATTGTGTTTTTATGTTTTAATTAGTGTTTGTGCCAAGTAAAGCCTTTAGGATCTTCTTGGGTGATTGCTGTTTGATCTTGCTGATAAAAACAAAAAGTATGCGCTCACGAAAATAATTATCATTTTTTACGAGAAAGATATAAAATACCAATTACAACTGCATTAGATCAATATACTTTTTATCCTGGTCTTCCCAAGTTTTCAGAATTTTTGGAGTTATAGAAGTATTCGAAATCTCCAGATTGCTACAGACTGTTCTGTTTTTGACAGATTCTGTTTTTCGTGTGTTGTTTGCTTATTTTGATGAATCTATGAGTAGTATCAGGGGGTATGAACCATAGAGAAGTTGGAATACAGTAGGTTTAACACCAATATAAATAAATAATGAGTTCATTACAGTACCTTAAAGTGGTGGTTTATTTTCTTATACTAACGGAGCTCATGAGATTTTTTGTTAAAGTTTTGTGTTGTGAAGTTTTCAAGTTTTTGGGTAAAGATTTGGTGGGTTTCGGAATAAGGAGTGGAAAGATCCTAAGATTGGGGATGTACAAGGCGACCCATGGTAAAATTCAAGGACAACCAAAAGTCTAAGCTTGGGGATGCCCCGGAAGGCATCCCCTCTTTCGTCTTCGTCTATCGGTAACTTTACTTGAGGCTATATTTTTATTCACCACATGATATGTGTTTTGCTTGGAGCGTCTTGTATGATTTGAGTCTTTGCTTTTTAGTTTACCACAATCATCCTTTCTGTACACACCTTTTGGGAGAGACACGCATGAATCGGAATTTATTAGAATACTCTATGTGCTTCACTTATATCTTTTCAGCTTGATAATTTTGCTCTAGTGCTTCACTTATATCCTTTTGGAGCACGGTGGTGGTTTTATTTTATAGAAATTATTGATCTCACATGCTTCACTTATATTATTTTGAGAGTCTTTTAGAATAGCATGGTAATTTTCTTTGGCTATAAAATTAGTCCTAATATGATGGGCATCTAAGATGGGTATAATAAAAACTTTCATATAAAGTGCTTTGAATACTATGAGAAGTTTGGTTCCTTATGATCGTTTTGAGATATGAAGATGGCGTTATTAAGTCATGCTAGTTCAGTAGTTGTGAATTTGAGAGATACTTGTGTTAAAGTTTGTGATTCCCGTAGCATGCACGCATGGTGAACCGTTATGTGATGAAGTCGGAGCATGGTTTATTTGTTGATTGTCTTCCTTATGAGTGGCGGTCGGGGACGAGCGATGGTATTTTCCTACCAATCTATCCCCCTAGGAGTATGCACGTAGTACTTCGTTTCAATAACTAATAGATTTTTGTAATAAGTATGTGAGTTCTTTATGACTAATGTTGAGTCCATGGATTATACGCACTCTCATCCTTCCACCATTGCTAGCCTCTCTAGTACCGTGCAACTTTTGCCGGTACCATAAACCCACCATTTACCTTCCTCAAAACAGCCACCATACCTAACTATTATGGCATTTCCATAACCATTCCGAGATATATTGACATGCAATTTTCCACCATTCTGTTTATTATGACACGCTTCATCATTGTCATATTGCTTTGCATGATCATGTAGTTAACATCGTACTTGTGGCAAAGCCACCTTCATAATTATTTCATACATGTCACGCTTGATTCATTGCACATCCCGGTACACCGCCGAAGGCATTCACATAGAGTCATATTTTGTTCTAAGTAACAAGTTGTAAGTAAATAAAAGTGTGATGGTCATCATTATTAGAGCATTGTCCCATGTGAGGAAAGGATAATGGAGACTATGATTCCCCCATAAGTCGGGATGAGACTCCGGACGAAAAAGAAAAAAAAGGAAAAAAGAGGCCATAAAAAAGAGAAAGGCCGAAATAAAAAAATAGAGAAAAAGAGAGAAGGAGCAATGCTACTATCCTTTTCCACACTTGTGCTTCAAAGTAGCACCATGATCTTTATGATAGAGAGTCTCCTATGTTGTCACTTTCATATACTAGTGGGAATCTTTCATTATAGAAATTGGCTTGTATATTCCAATGATGGACTTCCTCAAAATGCCCTAGGTCTTCGTGAGCGAGTGAGTTGGATGCACACCCACTTATTTATTTCTGAGCTTTCATACACTTATAGCTCTAGAGCATCTATTGCATGTCAATCCCTACTCACTCACATTGATATCTATTGATGGGCATCTCCATAGCCATCGATAAGCCTAGTTGATGTGAGACTATCTTCTCCTTTTGCCTTCTCCACAACCACCATTCTATTCCACCTATAGTGCTATGTCCATGGCTCACGCTCATGTATTGCGTGAAGATTGAAACATTTTGAGAACATCAACAATAGGAAACAATTGCTTGACTTGTCATCGAGGTTGTGCATGACTTAAATATTTTGCGTCATGAAGATAGAGCATAGCCAGACTATATGATTTTGTAGGGATAGCTTTCTTTGACCATGTTATTTTGAGAAGACATGATTGCTTTATTAGTATGCTTGAAGTATTATTATTTTTGTGTCAATATTAAACTTTTGTTTTGAATCTTTCAGATCTAAACATTCGTGCCACAATAAATAAAATTACATTGATAATTATGATAGGTAGCATTCCACATCAAAAATTCTGTTTTTATCATTTACCTACTCGAGGACGAGCAGGAATTAAGCTTGGGGATGCTTGATACGTCTCCAATGTATCTATAAATTTTTATTGTTCCATGCTATTATATTATCTGTTTTGGATGTTTAATGGGCTTTAATATGCTCTTTTATATTATTTTTGGGACTATCCTATTAACCGGAGGCCCAGTGCCAGTTTCTGTTTTTTTGCCTATTTTAGAGTTTCGCAGAAAAGGAATACCAAACGGAGTCCAAATGGAATGAAACCTTCGCGATGATCTTTTTTGGACCAAATGCAATCCAGAAGACTTGGAGTCGAAGTCTGGAACTCCACGAGGCAGGAGGCCGCGCCCAGGGGTGTAGGCGCACCCGCCACCCTCGTGGGCCCCTTGTAGCTCCACCGACGTACTTCTTTCGCCTATATATACTCTTATACCCTATAAACATCACAGAGAGACACAAAACCACTTTTCCGCCGCTGCAACCTTCTGTACCCGTGAGATCCCATCTTGGGGCCTTTTCCGGCGATCTGCCGGAGGGGGAATCGATCACGGAGGGCTTCTACATCAACACCATTGCCTCTCCGATGAAGCGTGAGTAGTTTACCACAAACCTTCAGGTCCATAGTTATTAGCTAGATGGCTTCTTCTCTTTCTTTGCTTCTCAATACAAAGTTCTTCTCGATGTTCTTGGAGATCTATTTGATGAAATACTCTTTTGCGGTGTGTTTGCCGAGATCTGATGAATTGTGGGTTTATGAACAAGATTATCTACGAATATAATTTGGTTCTTCTTTGAATTCTTATATGCATGATTTGATATCTTTGCAAGTCTCTTCCAATTACCGGTTTAGTTTGTCCTGCTAGATTGATCTTTCTTTCAATGGGAGAAGTGCTTAGCTTTGGGTTCAATCTTGTGGTGTCCTTTCCCAGTGACAGTAGGGGTAGCAAGGCACGTATTGTATTGTTGCCATCGAGGATAAAAAGATGGGGTTTATATCATATTGCTTGAGTTTATCCCTCTACATCATATCATCTTGCTTAATGCATTACTCTGTTCTTATGAACTTAATACTCTAGATGCATGCTGGATAGCGGTCGATGTGTGGAGTAATAGTAGTAGATGCAGAATCATTTCGATCTACTTGGCACGGACGTGATGCCTATATTCATGATTATTGCCTTAGATATCTTCATAACTATGAGCTTTTCTATCAATTGCTCGGCAGTAATTTGTTCACCCACCGTAATACATGCTATCTTGAGAGAAGCCACTAGTGAAACCTATGGCCCCCGGGTCTCTTTCTTATTATATTGCATCTCTTTTATTTACATCACATCTCGTTTACTATTTTGCAATCTTTACTTTCCAATCTATACAACAAAAAAACGAAAAATATTTACATTATTATCTTTATTAGATCTCACTTTTGTGAGTGACCGTGAAGGGATTGACAACCCCTCTATCGCGTTGGTTGCAAGGTTCTTGATTGTTTGTGCAGGTACTAGGTGACTTGTGCGTTGTATCCTACTGGATTGATACCTTTGTTCTCAAAACTAAGGTAAATACTTACGCTACTTTGCTGCATCGCCCTTTCCTGTTCAAGGGAAAACCAACGCATGCTCAAGAGGTAGCAACAACGGCGGTAGGTATTTCCCTCAGATATGAAACCAAGGTTATCGAACCAGTAGGAGAACCAAGCAACACAACATAAACATCCCCTGCACACAGATAACAAATCCTCGCAACCCGATGTGTTAAAGGGGTTGTCAATCCCTTTCGGGCAACGGTGCCAGAAATTGGTGCGTGACGGTAAAAAAGTTGTAATAGATTGGATAAATAGATCACAAATAAAATAAAGTGCGGCAAAGTATTTTTTGCTTTTTGGATTGAAAATAAATGCAAATAAAAGTAGATCGCAAAGGCAAATAATAAGAGAAGAAAGACCCGGGGGTCGTAGGTTTCACTAGTGGCTTCTTTCGAGAAAGATAGCAAACGGTGGGTGAACAAATTACTGTTGGGCAATTGATAGAACTTCAAATAATTATGACGATATCCAGGCAATGATCATTATATAGGCATCACGTCCAAGATTAGTAGACTGACTCCTGCCTGCATCTACTACTATTACTCCACACATCGATCGCTATCCAGCATGCATATAGTGTATTAATTTCATGGACAAACGGAGTAATGCAATAAGAACGATGACATGATGTAGACAAGATCTATCTATATAGAGATAGACCCTATCGTTTTATCCTTAGTAGCAACGATACATACATGTCGTTTCCCTTTCTGTCACTAGGATCAAGCACCTTAAGGTCGAACCCACTACAAAGCACCTCTTCCCATTGCAAGATAAATAGATCAAGTTGGTCAAACAAAACCCAAATATCGGAGAAGAAATACGAGGCTATAAGAAATCATGCATAAAAGAGATCAAAGAAACTCAAATACTTTCATGGATATAAAAAGATAGATCTGATCATAAACTCAAAGTTCATCGATCCCAACAAACACACCGCAAAAGAGTTACATCGTATGGATCTCCAAGAGACCATTGTATTGAGACTGAAGAGAGAGAGATGAAGCCATATAGCTACTAACTACGGACCCGAAGGTCTACAAAGAAATACTCACGCATCATCGGAGAGGCACCAATGGAGGTGGCAAACCCCATCCGAGATGGTGTCTAGATTGGCTCTAGTGGTTCTGGGCTCTGCGGCGGCTGGATGAATATTTCGTCGATTGCCCTAGGGTTTTTGGAATATTGGGCTATTTATAGAGCAAAGAGGCGGTCTGGGGGGCACCCGGGGTGGGCACAATCCACCAGGGCACGCCTGGGCCTCCTGGCGCACCCTGGTGGGTTGTAACCCCCTCGGGGCACCCCCCCCCCCCCAGCCGCAGCCAGGGCCCATTATGTTCCTTCTGGCCCATAAAAATTCTCCGTAAATTTTCGGGGCATTTGTACTCCATCTAATATTGATTTTCTGCGATGTAAAAAACATGGAAAAAACAACAACTGGCACTTGGCACTATGTCAATACATTAGTACTAAAAATGATATAAAATGATTATAAAACATCCAAGATTGATAATATAACAACATGGAACAATAAAAAATTATAGATACATTGGAGACCTATCAGCATCCCCAGCAAGGTTAACTCCTGCTCGTCCTCAAGTAGGTAAGTGATAAAAACAGAACTTTTTGATGTGGAATGCTGCCTAACATGTCATAGCATATTCTTTTCTTTGTAGCATGGACATCTGGACTTTTAGTTGTTCAAAGCAATAGTCTAGTTTTGACATAATAATTTAGATACTCGAGTATATCAACAAGCAACCATGTCTTTCAAAATATCAACGCTAAAATAAGCTATCCCTAGCCCATCATGCTCAAACATTGGTCCATTCATGAAACACACTCGAATATTAGCTACACCCAATACTTAAGTATGATCATATTTCCTCCTAGTTGGTGCTTTTATAAGAGAAGATGGAGACTGAAATTCAAAAATAAAAAATGCATAAAGTAAAAGAAAGGCCCTTCGCAGAGCGAAGTAGGGATTTGTAGAGGTGCTAGAGCTCAAAGTGAAAAACTTAGAGATAAAAAACATTTTGGGAGGTGTATCCTTCCCACCAACGTAAACGACTTAGAGTTCCCAATACTTTCCATGCATAGATATATCATAGGCGGTTCCCAAACAGAAAATAAAGTTTATTCCTTTTTCCACCATAAATTCACTTTCCATGGCTAACCGTATCCACGGGTGCCCTCCAATATACCAACAATTTCCAAGGGATTTATTATTTGACAACATAAAGTAAATTCATTTTTGCATTTCGGGACTGGGCATCCCTAATACCTTTGCCTTACTCTCGTGCAATGACAAGTGAATAAACACTCATCGCGAGAATAACACATCTAGCATGGAAAATATTAGCCACCCCTCACTGCTCTGCGAGCGAAACAAATACACAAAAGAGAAGTTTATTTTGAAAATTAGAGAGATGGCACATGCAAATTTTCTTAGAACGACAAAAGAATACCGCATATAGGTAGGTATAGTGGACTCATGTGGCAAAACTAGTTTAAAGGATTTTGGATGCACAAGTAGAGGTCATACTTGGTGCAAAATGAAGGCTTGCAAAAGATTGAGAAGCGACCAACCAAGAAATGGATAATCTCATAAGCAAGCATTAAGCATAAATTGTTGTGGAACACATTATTTCAAAAAAATTCCTACGATCATGCAAGATCTATCTAGGAGATGCATAGCAACAAGAGGGAAGAGTGTGTCTACGTACCCTCGTAGACCGAAAGCGGAAGCGTTAAGTAACGTGGTTGATGTAGTCGAACGTCTTCGCGATCCAACCGATCAAGCACCGAATGCACGGCACCTCCGCGATCTGCACACGTACAGCTCGATGACATCCCTCGTACTCTTGATCCAGCTGAGGCCGAGGGAGAGTTTCATCAACACGATTGTGTGGTGACGGTGATGATGAAGTTACCGGCGCAGGGCTTCGCCTAAGCAGTGCAACGATATGACCGATGTGTGTTTCTATGGAGGGGGGCACCGCACACAGCTAAGAGAAACTTTTATGTGCCTTTGGGGTGCCCCCCTCCCATGTATATAAAGGGGGGAGGGAGGAGGAGGCCGACTGATATGTCCATTTTGCATCATGATTTTATATCGATATTTATTGCATTATGGGCTGTTATTACACAATATGTCACAATATTTATGCCTTTTCTCTCTTATTTTACAAGGTTTACATGAAGAGGGGGAATGCCGGCAGTTGGAATTCTGGGCTGGAAAAGGAGCAAATATTAGAGACCTATTCTGTATAGCTCCAAAAGTCCTGAAACTTCACGGAAGTTAGTTTTTGAACTAATAAAAAATACTGGAGAAAGAATCCACCAGAGGGGTCCACACCCTGGCCACGAGGGGGGGGGCGTGCCCCCTGCCTCGTGGGCCCCTGGTGGCCCTCTGATGCCCATCTTCTGCTATATGAGGTCTTTCGTTCGAGAACAAATCAAAAGCAAGCTTATGGGAAGAAACTCCGCCGCCACCAGGCGGAACCTTGGCGGAACCAATCTAGGGCTCCGGCAGAGCTGTTCTGCAGGGGAAACTTCCCCCCGGGAGGGAGAAATCATTACCATCGTCATCACCAACGATCCCCTCGTCGGGAGGGGGTCAATCTCCATCAACATCTTCACTAGCACCATCTCATCTCAAACCCTAGTTCATCTCTTGTATCCAATCTTTGTATCCAAACCTCAGATTGGTACCTGTGGGTTGCTAGTAGTGTTGATTACTCTTTGTAGTTGATGCTAGTTGGTTTACTTGGTGGAAGATCATATGTTCAGATCCATTATGCATATTAATACCCCTCTGATTATGAACATGAATATGCTTTGTAAGTAGTTACATTTGTTCCTGAGGACATGGGAGAAGTCTTGCTATAAGTAGTCATGTGAATTTGGTATTCGTTTGATATTTTGATGAGATGTATGTTGTCATCCCTCTAGTGGTGTCTTGTGAACGTCGACTACATGACACTTCACCATTGTTTGGGCCTAGAGGGAGGCATTGGGAAGTAATAAGTAGATGATGGGTTGCTAGAGTGACAGAAGCTTAAACCCTAGTTTATGCATTGCTTCGTAAGGGGCTGATTTGGATCCATATGTTTCATGCTATGGTTAGGTTTACCTTAATACTTCTGTTGTAGTTGCGGATGCTTGCAATGGGGGTTAATCATAAGTGGGATACTTGTCCAAGTAAAGACAGTACCAAAGCACCGGTCCACCCACATATAAAATTATCAAAGTACCGAACGCGAATCATATGAACGTGATGAAAACTAGCTTGACGATAATTCTCATGTGTCCTCGGGAGCGCTTTCCTTCATATAAGAGTTTGTCCAGGCTTGTCCTTTGCTACAAAAAGGATTTGGCCATCTTGCTGCATCTAATTTACTTTTATTACTTGCTACTCGTTAGAAATTACCTTATCATAAAACAATCTGTTACCGATAATTTCAGTGCTTGCAGAGAATACCTTACTGAAAACTGCTTATTATTTCCTTCTGCTCCTCGTTGGGTTCGACACTCTTACTTATCGAAAAGGCTACGATAGATCCCCTAAACTTGTGGGTCATCAAGACTCTTTTCTGGCGCCGTTGCCGGGGAGTGAAGCACCTTTGGTAGGTGTAATTTGGTAAGGAATAATTTATATAGTGTGCTGAAATTTACTGTCACTTGTTACTATGGAACATAATCCTTTGAGGGGCTTGTTCGGGGTATCTTCACCCCGACCAGTAGAGCAAAGAGTTGCTCCTCAACCTACTGAACCTACTGAAAATGTTTACTTTGAAATTCCTTCAGGTATGATAGAGAAACTGCTAGCTAATCCTTTTGCAGGAGATGGAACATTGCATCCCGATTTACACTTAATCTATGTGGATGAAGTTTGTGGATTATTTAAGCTTGCAGGTATGCCCGATGATGTTATCAAGAAGAAGGTCTTCCCTTTATCTTTGAAGGGAGAGGCATTGACATGGTATAGGCTATGTGATGATATGGGATATTGGAACTACAAACGATTGAAATTGGAATTTCATCAGAAGTTTTATCCTATGCATCCTGTTCTTCGTCATCGTAATTATATATATAATTTTGGCCTCGCGAAGGAGAAAGCACCGCCCAAGCTTGGGGGAGGCTTAAGTCAAGGTTATATTCATGCCCCAATCATGAGCTCTCAAAGGAAATGATTATTCAAAAAAATTTATGCTCGGCTTTCTCTCATTAATCGCTCCATGCTCGATACTTCTTGTACTGGATCTTTTATGATTAAGACTATTGAATTCAAATGGGATTTATTGGAAAGAATTAAATGCAACTCTGTAGATTGGTACCTGGACGAAGGTAAGGAGTCAGGTATAACACCTAAGTTTGATTGTGTTAAATATTTTATGGATACCGATGTTTTTCATCAATTTAGCACTAAATATGGACTTGACTATGAGATAGTAGCTTCTTTTTTGTGAATCCTTTGCTACTCATGTTGATATCCCAAAGGAGAAGTGGTTTAAATATAATCCTCCCACTGAGGTAAAAGTAGTTGCTCCTATTAAAGTTGAAGAAAATACTATCACTTATGATGATCCTGTTGTTCCTACTGCTTATATTGAGAAACCATCTTTCCCTGTTAGAATAAAGGATCATGCTAAAGCTTCAACTGTAGTCAACAAAAGTAATATTAGGACACACAAACCCCCTGATCAAGTTAAAGTTGAACCTAAAATTGCTATGGTTAAAGATCTCTTGGCCGATAATATTGATGGGCATGTTATTTACTTCTGCAATGAAGCTGCTAGAATTGCTAGACTTGATGCTAAAAGTAAACATAGACCTGTTGTAGGCATGCCTGTTATTTCTATTAGAATATGAGATCATTGCTATCATGGTTTATGTGATATGGGTGCTAGTGCAAGTGCAATACCTCATTCCTTATACAAATAAATTATGCATGATATTGCACCTGCTGAGATAGAAGAGATAGATGTTACAATTAATCTTGCCAATAGAGATAATGTTTCACCAGTTGGGATTGTTAGAGATGTTGAAGTCTTGTGTGGGAAAGTTAAATATCCTACTAATTTTCTTGTTCTTGGTTTTCCACAAGATTGCTTTTGTCCCATTATTTTTGGTAGACCCTTCTTGAAACACAACTTGCCTATCAAAATCCTAGGGGATCCTTCCCCACCTAAGGGTGATCCCGTGTTTGAGCTTAAACCATTGCCTAATACTCTTAAATATGCTTATCTTGATGAAAAGAAGATATATCCTGTTATTATTAGTGCTAACCTTTCAGAGCATGAAGAAGAGAAATTATTGAAAAATCGGAAGAAGCACCATGCTGCTATTGGATATACTCTTGATGATCTTAAGGGCATTAGTCCCACTCTATGTCAACACAAAATAAATTTGGAGAAAGACACCAAACCAGTTATTGATCACCAATGATGGCTTAATCCTAAGATGAAAGAAGTGGTAAGAAAGGAAATATTAAAGCTCCCTGAAGTAGGTATAATTTATCCCGTTGCTGATAGTCAGTGGGTAAGCCCTGTCCATTGTGTCCCTAAGAAGGGAAGTATTACTGTTGTTCCTAATAATAAAGATGAATTGATTCCGCAAAGAATTATAACAGGTTATAGGATGGTGATTGATTTCCGCAAATTAAATAAAGCCACTAAAAAAATATCATTACCCTTTGCCTTTCATTGATCAAATGCTAGAACGATTATCCAAACATACACATTTTTGCTTTCTAGATGGTTACTCTGGTTTCTCTCAAATATCTGTGTCAGCTGATGATCAAGAAAAGACTACTTTTACTTGCCCTTTTGGTACCTTTGCTTATAGACGTATGCCTTTTGGTTTATGTAATGCACCTGCTACCTTCCAAAGATGCATGATGGCTATATTCTCTGACTTTTGTGAAAATATTTGTGAAGTTTTCATGGATGATTTCTCTGTTTATGGATCCTCTTTTGATGATTGCTTGAGCAACCTTGATCGAGTTTTGCAGAGATGTAAAGAAACTAACCTTGTCTTGAATAGGGAGAAGTGCAACTTTATGGTTAATGAATGTATTGTCTTGGGGCATAAAATTTATGAAAGAGGTATTGAAGTTGACAAAGCTAAAGTTGATGCTATTGAAAAGATGTGGAGTCCCAAGGACATCAAAGGTATAAGAAGTTTCCTTGGTCATGCCGGTTTTTATAGGAGGTTCATTAAGGACTTCTCAAAAAATTCCTGGCCTCTGACTAACCTATTACAAAAAGATATTCCTTTTGTCTTTGATGATGATTGTGTAGAAGCATTTGAAATACTTAAGAAAGCCTTGATTTATGCACCTATTGTTCAGCCACCTGAATGGAATTTACCCTTTGACATTATGTGTGATGCTAGTGATTATGTTGTAGGTGCCGTTCTAGGGAAAAGAGTTGATAAAAAATTAAATGGTATTCAATATGCTAGTAAAACTCTAGACAATGCCCAGAGAAATTATGCTACTACTGAAAGGAATTCTTAGCAGTTGTATTTGCTTGTGATAAGTTCAAAACTTATATTGTTGATTCTAAAGTAACTATTCACATTGATCATGCTGCTATTAAATATCTTATGGAAAAGAAAGATGCTAAACCTAGACTTATTAGATGGGTTCTCCTGCTACAAGAATTTGATTTGCATATTATTGATAGAAAGGGAGCTGAGAATCCCGTTGCAGACAACTTGTCTAGGTTAGAGAATGTTGTTGATGACCCACTACCTATTGATGATAGCTTTCCTAATGAACAATTAGCTGTCATAAATGCTTCTCGCACTGCTCCATGGTATGCCGATTATGCTAATTACATTGTTGCTAAATTTATACCACCTAGTTTCACATACCAGCAAAAGAAAAAGTTTTTCTATGATATAAGACATTACTTCTGGGATGACCCACACCTTTATAAAGGAGTAGATGGTGTTATTAGACGTTGTATACCTGAGCATGAACAGGAACGGATCTTACACAAGTGTCACTCCGAAGCTTATGGAGGACACCATGCTGGAGATAGAACTGCACATAAGGTATTGCAATCTGGTTTTTATTGGCCTACTCTCTTCAAGGATGCCCGTAAGTTCGTCTTATCTTGTGATGAATGTCAAAGAATTGGTAATATTAGTAGACGTCAAGAAATGCCTATGAATTATTCACTCATTATTGAACTATTTGATGTTTGGGGCTTCGATTATATGGGACTGTTTCCTTCCTCTAATGGGTATACACATATTTTAGTTGCTGTTGATTACGTTACTAAGTGGGTAGAAGCTATTCCAACTAGTAGTGTTGATCATAACACCTCTATTAAGATGCTTAAAGAAGTCATTTTTCTGCGGTTTGGAGTCCCTAGATATTTAATGACTAATGGTGGTTCACATTTTATTGATGGTGCTTTTCGTAAAATGCTTGCTAAGTATGACGTTAATCATAGAATTGCATCTCCATATCATCCACAGTCTAGTGGTCAAGTAGAACTTAGCAGTAGAGAGCTTAAATTAATTTTGCAAAAGACTGTTAATAGATCTAGAAAGAATTGGCCCAAGAAACTTGATGATGCATTATGGGCTTATAGAACTGCATATAAAAATCATATGGGTATGTCTCCGTATAAAATGGTTTATGGTAAAGCATGTCACTTACCTCTTGAATTAGAACATAAGGCATATTGGGCTATTAAAGAGCTCAACTATGATTTCAAATTTGCCGGTGAGAAGAGGTTATTTGACATTAGCTCACTTGATGAATGGAGAACCCAGGCTTATGAGAATGCCAAGCTGTTCTAAGAAAAAGTTAAAAGATGGCATGACAAAAGGATACAAAAACGTGAATTTAATGTAGGTGATTATGTATTGCTATACAACTCTCGTTTAAGATTTTTTGCACGCAAACTTCTCTCTAAATGGGAAGGTCCTTACGTCATCGAGGAGTTCTATCATTCTGGTGCCATAAAAATCAACAACTTCGAAGGCACAAATCCGAAGGTGGTGAACGGTCAAAGAATCAAACATTATATCTCAGGTAATCCCGTAAATGTTGAAACTAATATTATTGAAATTGTAACCCCGGAGGAATACATAAGAGACACTTTCCAGAATGTTTCAAACTCCGAAAAGGAATAGGTATGTGGTATGGTATGTAAACCGACTCCAAAACAGTTCTAATGGCAATTTTTCTCCGTTTTGGAATATTTAAGAAAATAGGAAAATAATAAGCAGACCGGAAAGGACATGAGGATTCCACGAGGGTGGAGGGCGCGCCCTACCCCCTGGGTGCGCCCCTGCCTCGTGAGCACCTCGTGCGCTCTCCGGACTCCGTTTTCTTGCACGATACTTCTTTTGGCCGGTAAAAATATACTATATAATCTCCCGAAGGTTTTGACCACCGTATCGCGCAAATATCTCCTGTCTTTGTCTTGAGCTTTCCTACTGCAGATTTGAGCAACATGTCGTCCCAGGATTCGTAAGGAGAAAGCTATGTGGCTGATTACCTTGCAGATCCTAAGGTCTATGGGGATGTGGAGCATTGTGGTTGGACTATGGAAGAAGAAGAGGACTATGAACCTAAGGGCAAGGAGGAGACGAGCTCAGATGATGAAGTCCCATTACCTCAACCTGGGTACATGCATGTGGAGTTCCAAAATTCAAGCCTCCCGGATAGAGTAAAGAAACCTAAGATCGAGTTTATCCCTTTTTGCCTCTTGTAGGAAAACAAGCAGGAATTATGCAAAAAGATACTAAGCCTGGAGCAGGAGATCGATGACCCGAGGGATAAAAATTCTATCCTTAAGCGTGAATTAAGGAAGAAGCCTACGCCATCAACAACGCCATCATCTTCTCCATCAACAAAGAAGAACTGAGCATCGGGTATGGGCACTCCCCTTGGCAACTGCCAAGCTTGGGGGAGTGCCTCGGTATCGTATCACCATCACCTTTATCTTTACCATTTTTCTTAGTTCGATCCTTTTGATAATATCTTGACCTAGTAGAATAAAATTTTAGTATCATCTAGTGGTGAGTTTTGCTTTATGATCTTCCTATGTAATCGAGTCCAAGAGCTATATATAATAAAGATTAGTGTTGAGTCAAGGGCTTGATTATTTTGCTCTGATCTTGAGGGAATAAAATAAATGAGAAGAAATAAAAAGAAATAAAGAGGTCATATGGATCTTATGGAGAGTAGTGACTTCACATATAAAGAGTATGATGAATAAAAGTTGTTGAGAGTTGACAAACAGAGTTTTGGTTATCGTTGCAATTAATAGAAAGTAATAAAGAAATAGAGCTTTTCACATATAAATATACTATATTGGACATCTTTTATGATTGTGAGAACTCAGTAAAGTATGATATGCTAAAGAGTTGACATTGGACAAGGAAGACAATGTAATGGGTTATGTTTTCTTACATCTGAGATAAATTATATTGTACTGGATCATCCAACATGTCGAGCTTGCCTTTCTCTCTCTTGCTAGCCAATTTATCTACACCAAGTAGAGATACTACTTGTGCTTCCAAATATCCCTAAACCCAGTTTTTCCATGAGAATCCACCATATCTACCTACGGATTGAGTAAGATCCATCAAGTAAGTTGTCATTGGTTCATGCAATAAAAATTGCTCTCTAAATATGTATGATCTATTAATGTGGAGAAAATAAGCTTTATACAATCTTGTGATGTGGAAGAAATAAAAGCGACTGACTGCATAATAAAGGTCCATATCACAAGTGGCAATATAAATTGACGTTCTTTTGCATTAAGATTTTGTGCATTCAACCATAAAAGCGCATGACAACCTCTGCTTCCCTCTGCGAAGGGCCTATCTTTTACTTTTATATTCTACCTTATATAAGAGTCATGGTGATATTCACCTTTCCTTTTTACATTTTATCCTTTGGCAAGCACAATGTGTTGGAAAGATCCTGATATATATAGCTAATTGGATGTGAGTTTTCATGAACTATTATTGTTGACATTACCCTTGAGGTAAAACATTGGGAGGCAAAACTATAAGCTCCTATCTTTCTCTGTGTCCGGTTAAAACTTTATACCCATAAATATTGCGTGAGTGTTAGCAATTGTGAAAGACTAAATGATAATTGAGTATGTGGACTTGCTGAAAAGCTCTTATATTGACTCTTTCCTATGTTATGATAAATTGCAATTGCCTCAATGACAGAGATTAGAGTTTGTTGGTTCTCAATGAAGTTTATGATTCATACTTGAAATTGTGATCGAATTGTTACTTTAGCATAAGAGATCATATGACTATATATATATATATATATATGTGTGTGTGTGTGTGTTGTTGTTCTAAGAATGATCATGATGCCCTCATGTCCGTATTTTATTTTATCGACACCTCTATCTCTAAAGATGTGGACATATTTTTCGATTTCGGCTTTCGCTTGAGGACAAGCGAGGTCTAAGCTTGGGGGAGTTGATACGTCCATTTTGCATCATGATTTTATATCAATATTTATTGCATTATGGGTTGTTATTACATATTATGTCACAATACTTATGCCTTTTCTATCTTATTTTATACGGTTTACATGAAGAGGGGGAATGCCGGCAGCTGGAATTCTGGGCTGGAAAAGGAGCAAATATTAGAGACCTATTCTGCACAGCTCCAAAAGTCCTGAAACTTCACAGAAGTTATTTTGGGAATGAATAAAATATACTGGAGAAAGAATCCACCATAGGGGGCCCACACCTTGGCCATGAGGGTGGGGGCACGCCCCCTGCCTCGTGGCCCCCTGGTGGCCTCTGATGCCCATCTTCTGCTATATGAGGTCTTTCGTCCAACAAAAAAATCAGAAGCAAGCTTACGGGAAGAAACTCCACCGCCACGAGGCGGAACCTTGGGGGAACCAATCTAGGGCTCCGACAGAGCTCTTCTGCCGGGGAAACTTCCCTTCGGGAGGGGGAAATCATCACCATCGTCATCCCCAACGATCCTCTCATCGGGAGGGGGTCGATCTCCATCAACATCTTCACTAGCACCATCTGATCTCAAACCCTAGTTCATCTCTTATATCCAATCTTTGTATCCAAACCTCAGATTGGTACCTGTGGGTTGCTAGTAGTGTTGATTACTCCTTGTAGTTGATGCTAATTGGTTTACTTGGTGGAAGATCATATGTTCAGATCCATTATGCATATTAATACCCCTCTGATTATGAAAATGAATATGCTTTGTGAGTAGTTACATTTATTCCCGAGGACATGGGAGAACTCTTGCTATAAGTAGTCATGTGAATTTGGTATTCGTTTGATATTTTGATAAGATGTATGTTGTCATCCCTCTAGTGGTGTCTTGTGAACATCGACTACATGACACTTCACCATTGTTTGGGCCTAGAGGGAGGCATTGGGAAGTAATAAGTAGATGATGGGTTGCTAGAGTGACAGAAGCTTAAACCCTAATTTATGTGTTGCTTCGTAAGGGGCTGATTTGGATCCATATGTTTCATGCTATGGTTAGGTTTACCTTAATACTTCTGTTGTTGTTGTAGATGCTTGCAATGGGGGTTAATCATAAGTGGGATGCTTGTCCAAGTAAGGACAGTACCCAAGCACTGGTCCACCCACATACCAAATTATCAAAGTACTGAACGTGAATCATATGAACGTGATGAAAACTAGCTCATGATAATTCCCATGTGTCCTCGGGAGCGCTTTCCTTCATATAAGAGTTTGTCCAGGCTTGTCCTTTGCTACAAAAAGGATTGGTCCATCTTGCTGCATCTTATGTACTTTTATTACTTTCTACTCGTTACAAATTACCTTATCACAAAACAACCTATTACCGATAATTTCAGTGCTTGCAGAGAATACCTGACTGAAAACTGCTTATCATTTCCTTCTGCTCCTCGTTGGGTTCGACACTCTTACTTATCGAAACGGCTATGATAGATCCTCTAAACTTCTGGGTCATCAAGACTCTTTTCTGGTGTTGTTGCCGGGGAGTGAAGCGCCTTTGGTAGGTGGAATTTGGTAAGGAAAATTTTATATAGTGTGCTGAAATTTACTGTCACTTGTTACTATGGAACATAATCCTTTAAGGGGCTTGTTCGGGGTATCTTCACCCCGACCAGTAGAGCAAAGAGTTGCTCCTCAACATACTAAACCTACTGAAAATGTTTACTTTGAAATTCCTTCGGGTATGATAGAGAAACTGCTAGCTAATCCTTTTGAAGGAGATGGAACATTGCATCCCAATTTACACTTAATCTATGTGGATGAAGTTTGTGGATTATTTAAGCTTGCAGGTATGCCCGATTATGTTATCAAGAAGAAGGTCTTCCCTTTATCTTTGAAGGGAGAGGCATTGACATGGCATAGGCTATGTGATGATATGGGATCATGGAACTACAAACAATTGAAATTGTAATTTCATCAGAAGTTTTATCCTATGCATCTTGTTCATCGTGATCATAATTATATATATAATTTTTGGCCTCGTGAAGGAGAAGGCATCGCTCAAGCTTGGGGGAGGCTTAAGTCAATGTTATATTCATGCCCCAATCATGAGCTCTCAAAGGAAATGATTATTCAAAAAATTTATGCTCGGCTTTCTCTCAGTAATCGCTCCATGCTCGATACTTCTTGTACTGGATCTTTTATGATGAAGACTATTGAATTCAAATGGGATTTATTGGAAAGAATTAAATGCAACTCTGAATACCTTACTGAAAACTATCTGTTACCGATAATTTCAGTGCTTGAAGAGAATACCTTACTGAAAACTGCTTATCATTTCCTTCTGCTCCTCGTTGGGTTCGACACTCTTACTTATCGAAAAGGCTACGATATATCCCCTACACTTGTGGGTCATCACCGGCCAAGGGGAGGAGGCGCGCCGAGGGGGGGGGGCAATCCTAATCCAAGTAGGATTTGACCCCCCCCCCCTTTCCTATTCCAACTAGGAGAAAGGGGGGAGGGGAGGGGGAGAGAAGGAAAGGGGGGAGGCCCCCCTAGTCCAATTCGGTTTGGGCTAGGGGGCGCACGCCACCTCTTTGCCTTCCTCCTCTCTTCCACTACTAGGCCCATGAGGCGCAATAACCCCCGGGGGATTCCGGTGACCTCCCGGTACTCCGGTAAATACTCGATACACTTCGGAACCATTCCGTTGTCCGAATATAGTCATCCAATATATCAATCTTTATGTCTCAACCATTTCGAGACTCCTTATCATGTCCATGATCTCATCCGGGACTCCGAACTATCTTCGGTACATCAAAACACATAGACTCATAATACCAATCGTCATCAAACATTAAGCGTGCAGACCGTACGGGTTTGAGAACTATGTAGACATGACCGAGACTCATCTCTGGTCAATAACCAATAGCGGAACCTGGATGCTCATATTGGCTCCTACATATTCTACGAAGATCTTTATCGGTCAAACCGCGTAACAACATACATTGTTCCCTTTGTCATCGGTATGTTACTTGCCCGAGATTCGATCGTCGGTATCATCGTACCTAGTTCAATCTCATTACCGACAAGTCTCTTTACTCGTTACGTAATGAAACATCCCGCATCTAACTCATTAGTCACATTGCTTGCAAGGCTTATAATAATGTGCATTACCGAGAGGGCCGAGAGATACCTCTCCGACAATCGGAGTGACAAATCCTAATCTTGAGCTATGCCAACTCAACAAACACCATCGGAGACACCTGTAGAGCATCTTTATAATCACCCAGTTAGGTTTTGATATTTGATAGCACACTAAGTGTTCCTCCTATATTCGGGAGTCGCTAGTGCACGTCGGTCCTAAACAAATGGTTTAAAACCCCTTTCCGCGACGGCATTTGGAACCATCACCAAGTGAGTGTGTGCGATAGGGTGTCCTTCCCACATGACCCAAAAATCGTCGGGGATAGGCCCTCCTGGGACCCAGGCTGGGGCCGTGTGCGATCGGGCGAGGCATCGAAACCCATTCATTTCCGTAGGTATGTACATCCCACACGGTGAATCCCAGAAATCATTTTCGTAGGTATGTACATCCCACATGGTGAATACCAGAAATCATTTCCGTAGGTATGTACATCCCACACGGTGAATCCCAAAAAAACATTTCCGTTCGTATGTATATCACACATGGTGAATCCAAGGAATACGTTTCCGTTCTTATGTACATCCCACACAATCATTCCAGGGAAAACATTTTCGTTCGGATGTACATCCCACACGGTTTTATGTATACGCTCGTGTGTGAAAGGTGTAACTATCACACACGCTCTGCCTTGGCTAACTATTTGATTTCATTAACTACATCACACACGATTTGATGTAGAAAACAGTGTGGCATTGGGCTATCAAAGCAAGCGCTTTTACTGCTAGAACCATTTGCAAAGGTCCATGATCTTCTGTTCTATTTTTTATTTTTGCCTGTAATTGATTATTCTAATTGGAAATTTTGAAATACGAAACGTGCAATTCAAATTCTCATCACAATGTTTCAACAACGAATCCTTAAATAAAATTGACATGTTCAGTAATTACAGGATTAGGCAGCAATTAACTATGATGAACCGTAGTATTTAAAGGCGGTAAAGGTGAAGAGACAAGTGTAAATCATTTTTACTACCGACGGTGTTGAAGAATCGCAATGCCCATAATGTGCCTTCATGCATGCCATAGGCACGAACCACTTTTGGCCAACCCTTTGTGACGATCGCCCGCCCATCCTTCACCGCCTTCAGGAAGACTTCTAGAGCATTATCATGGTAGCATGAATTATATACTTTAACCTTAGTTGACTCCATTCCGGTCATGTAGTTTGCTAGGTAATCATCAGTAAATAGCTTCGGAAACCACTGAAAAGAGAAAAATATCAGATACTGAAGTCTAATAGAGTAACTTGTTGTGGGCAGGGGGAAAAGGCAACACATTACTTACCATCCTAAAGTTCATTGTTGTCTTCGACAAAGTGTAAATAAAGAGCTTAATTCCAATCACCTGTTTCTTTTGCCTAACAATCTTTCTTAGTTTCCTCACTTGACGCTTGTTCATGAATCTCTAAACTGAGATTGCACAAATGATGTAAAATACAACTACCTATGTTCCTAAGTACTAGTATTTTTTTTAGATTTCAATATGAACTACATATGGATGTATATAGAATTATAGATAAAGTTTAGATTAGAATCTAGATTGACTCATTTTTCTCCTTATGTAGTCTATATTGGAATCTCTAAAAATACTTATGTTTAGGAATAGATGGTGTATAAGACATGGGATGCAGCTAACCTCGACGGCAAACAACATGATCGCCCATTGTAGCCCTGTGTAAGTACATGGAAAGCCAATGTTAACTACAACAGGGTTAACATCCACCAAAAATAGCAAATGGTAATAAAACGGCAGCATCTGTAGTGATATCTTCATTTCGAAAGAGTAGCACGGTAGCAAAGGGATGGATTAAAAAATGGATACAACTGTTAATTGCAACAGGCTTAACAACATCCTAGTTCATGTTTTGTAAGTCTATATCCATTGAAATACAACTTTTTAAACATGGATACAACTGTTAATTGCAACAGGCTTAATGGCCATTGAAACCGGTACTGATAAAAATGCAATTGGAAGAAGTTAAACATCACAAGGCAGGTGCTGCCAGAGCAGATAATGGCCCAAATTTCTATAAAAAGGTAGGGAAATAGCTCAAGTGTGTTAGGCATGTTTACTACAACATGCTTAATACATCGACAGTACAAAACATAGCCATTAATTGCAACTGTTATTGGTAAGATTGAACTGGTGGGTACATACTTGGTAAGTCTTGGGAGGTAGTTGCTGGGGCACTTCATCTTGGCCAGAGCCCGCCTGAAGTCAGCAGCGGTGGAGGCGAGCTATTCCTCTGGGTCGAAGCGTGGATCAGTGCCATTGACATGTGTACCTACAGGCAACCAGTAAATGGTAGAAGTTAAACTGCAATTGCACAAATGATGTGAAATACTGTAAGACATGGGATGCAGCTAACCTTGAAGGCAAACAACATCATCGGCCGTTATGACCCTGCGTAAGTACATGGACAAGCATATTAAGTACAACAGGGTTAGCATCTACCAAAAATGGCAAATGGGACAGCATCTCTAGTATATCTTCATTGCGGAGAGTAGCATGGTAGCGAATGGACAGATTAAAAAATGGATACAACTGTTAATTGCAACAGGCTTAACAACATCCTAAGTCATGTTTTGTAAGTTTGTAGCCATTGACATGCAACTATTTAAAAATGGATTCAACTATTAATTGCAACAGGCTTAATAGACATTGAAACCGGTGCTGATAAAAACGCAATTGGCATAGTTAAACATCACAAGGCAGGTGCTGCCAGAGCAGAGAATGGCACAGATGTCTATAAAAAGGTAGGGATAGTAGAAAAACGTGTTAGGCATGTTTACTAGAACATGCTTAATACATCGACCGTACATAACATAGCCATTAATTGCAACTGGTATTGGTAAGATTGAACTAGTGAGTACATACTTGGTATATCCTGAGAGGTAGTTGCTAGGGTACTTCATCTTGGCCAGAGCTCGCCCAAAGTCAGCGACGGCGGAGGCGAGCTATTCCTCCGGGTCGAAGCATGGATCAGTGCCACTGACATGTGTACCTACAGGCAACCAGTAAATGGGTAGAATTTAAATGCAATTGCACAAATTATGTGAAATACTGTAAGACATGGGATGGAGCTCACCTCGACAGCAAACAAAAGCATCAGCCATTAAGACCCTGCATAAGTACATGGGCATGCATGTTAAGTGCAACAGGGTTAGCATCCACTAAAAATAGCAAATGGGCAGCATCTCTAGTGATATCCTGAGTCATGTATTGTAAGTTTGTTGCTGGTATTGGTGAAATTGAGCTGGACACGGTAATATTTGAACATCACCCAGTGTGTAGTACTGAAATAAACAAGGCATGAACATGCTTAATACATCAACCGTACAAATCATAGCCGTTGCAAGTGGTATTGGTAAGATTTAGCTAGTCAGATCTTACCTGTTAAGTCTTGGGGGGTAGTCGCGGGGGGACTTCATCTAGGCCAGAGCCTGCACCATGTCGGCGGCGGCGGCGGAGGCGAGGTGTTCCTTCGGGTCAACACGCACAGCAACCATCGCTCCATGGACCGCCATCAGCTCCTGGCGGGGGGGGATTTGGAGGCATGAGGATGTTTCACAGGCGCCATTTAAGCAATCAAGCCGGGGACGTGATAGAGATCGGTGGGTTACCTGAGTGGATCCGAGCAGAACGTAGATGTGGTTGAAGCTGTGGTTGCGGCGGCGGCGGTTTGAGATGCTGGTAGAGGGAGGCGCGAGGGAGGGGGATACTGAGGGGAAGGGGATGTGGTTGGAGAAATAAATTTTGAAATCGCGCGCCTAATGAAAATTTTGGTGCGAAATTTGAAACTTGGGCGGGGGAAACACACAACGCAGACGAAGCGCGTAAAATACTCATGTGCGAGAAAAAGGAAAGTTGGCAAATCATGTCTCCAAAAAATGTACACGTGTACTTGATTTTTTCGGTCAGTGGTACGCCTGGTTTATTAGGAAATATCGCACATGTAACTGACTTATGGGTCATTAACGCAAAAAACACAGACGGGTACGACATAGAAACCGTGTGTTTTGTGATCTTCTAATGATTAACGCAAAAAAAGCACACGGGCACACATGCTAATCAATGCTCAAAGCCCTCAAAGGATGCTCTTATCTACATTGTATGTTAATACTACAAACTTAAAGTACTACTGGTAATTTGCTCTAATACTACAAACTTAAACTACTTCAAACATGCTGCCATCAGGGCATGCTAGCTAGACGCCGGCGTTCTCCTTCCCGGCCTTGTAGGCGGCAGCCCACCGTGCTTCGATCTCCGCCAAGCTCTCCTCACCACGGCGTGCGGCCTCTTTTTTCTTGCGGCGGCGGGACTCTCTTTTCTTGATTGCTTCCTGCCTTTTCCGCTCCTTCTGTGCGGCTTTGGCCGCCTCTAGATCCACCACCCATTCGGCCATGGCAGCCTCATGAAGGAAATATGCCCTAGAGGCAATAATAAAGTTATTATTTATTTTCCTTATATCATGATAAATGTTTATTATTCATGCTAGAATTGTATTAACCGGAAACATAATACATGTGTGAATACATAGACAAACAGAGTGTCACTAGTATGCCTCTACTTGACTAGCTCGTTAATCAAAGATGGTTATGTTTCCTAACCATTGACAAAGAGTTGTTATTTGATTAACGGGATCACATCATTAGGTGAATGATCTGATTGACATGACCCATTTCATTAGCTTAGCACCCGATCGTTTAGTATGTTGCTATTGCTTTCTTCATGACTTATACATGTTCCTATGACTATGAGATTATGCAACTCCCGTTTGCCGGAGGAACACTTTGTGTACTACCAAACGTCACAACGTAACTAGGTGATTATAAAGGAGCTCTACAGGTGTCTCCAAAGGTACATGTTGGGTTGGCGTATTTCGAGATTAGGATTTGTCACTCCGATTGTCGGAGAGGTATCTCTGGGCCCTCTCGGTAATGCACATCACATAAGTCTTGTAAGCATTGCAACTAATGAGTTAGTTGCGAGATGATGTATTACGGAACGAGTAAAGAGACTTGCCGGTAACGAGATTGAACTAGGTATTGAGATACCGACGATCGAATCTCGGGCAAGTAACATACCGATGACAAAGGGAACAACGTATGTTGTTATGCGGTCTGACCGATAAAGATCTTCGTAGAATATGTAGGAGCCAATATGAGCATCCAGGTTCCGCTATTGGTTATTGACCGGACACATGTCTCGGTCATGTCTACATTGTTCTCGAACCGTAGGATCCGCATGCTTAAGGTTTCGATGACAGTTATATTATGAGTTTATGAGTTTTGATGTACCGAAGGAGTTCGGAGTCCCGGATGAGATCGGAGACATGACGAGGAGTCTCGAAATGGTCGAGACGTAAAGATCGATATATTGGATGACTATATTCGAACATCGGAAAGGTTCCGAGTGATTCGGGTATTTTTCGGAGTACCGGAGAGTTACGGGAATTCGCCGGGGAGTATATGGGCCTTATTGGGCCATACGGGAATAGAGGAGAGAGGCCAAAAGGAAGGAGGCCTGCGCCCCCCCCCCTCTGGTCCGAATTGGACAAGGGGCGCAGCCCCCTTTTCCTTCTTCCTCTCCCCCTCTTTCCCCTTCTCCTACTCCAACAAGGAAGGAAGGAGTCCTACTCCCGGTGGGAGTAGGACTCCCCTTGGCGCGCCCCCTCCTAGGCCAGCCGCCCCTCCCCCTTGCTCCTTTATATACGGGGGCAGGGGGGCACCTCTAGATACACAAGTTGATCTTCGTGATCGTTCCTTAGCCGTGTGCGGTGGCCCCTCCACCATATTCCACCTCGGTCATATTGTAGCGGTGCTTAGGCGAAGCCCTGCGACGGTTGAACATCAAGATCGTCACCACGCCGTCGTGCTGACAGAACTCCTCCCCGAAGCTTTGCTGGATCGAGCCCGGGGTGCATCATCGAGCTGAACGTGTGCCAAGAACTCGGAGGTGCCGGAGTAACGGTGCTTGGATCGGTTGGACCGGGAAGACGTACGACTACTTCCTCTACGTTGCGTCAACGCTTCCGCTTCGGTCTACGAGGGTACGTAGACAACACTCTCCCCTCTTGTTGCTATGCATCACCATGATCTTGTGTGTGCGTAGGAATTTTTTTGAAATTACTGCGTTCCCCAACACCTCAAAGTCCGCCCATGTAACTGTCTGGCCGCCGGCGGTGATGAACTCGACGCGGCAATATGCCATGGCTTCCTTACCATATGCACGGTCGCGGGCGGCGAGGAACACGGCATGGCGGGATGCCATCGCTTCCTTACGAGTTACTATGCGCCGTGGTGCCATGGACGATGCCTAGAGAGAGCTCTAGGACGGAGGGGCCGGGCAGCCGTACAGTGCGGTGGTATTCAAGAGCTCAACCACAAACGACCACAGAAATTTGGCTTCCCTTAGAATTTTGCTCATTCATTATCGCACACGGTTCATCTCTGTCGCTTCCGGAAATAGTGTGCGCTGAGCCTATTGTGTGTTGCATTATGATTGGCCGGAACCCCAGCCACGCGGATCACGCGTGTGCACCGTTGGATGCACCGCGATCGAACGACAATCCACGTCCCTCACATCACACCTGTGCACCTGTAGCTGGATTGGATTTATATGCGCTAAATGCCTAGAAAATGCACATAATCCCCTAAATATGATAAATGAGCCCAGAAAAATGCCAAATTTGAACACGATGATTTGTAGGGTGTATGTTCGTCGTAGAAAAAAACTTGAGGGCAAAGAACGAAGAAAATTTGAATTCCCCTTCAATCTTGAGGATTTCCCTTTCGAAAGCATGGAACTTCCTTGGTACTGGTTCGATTTATGAAGGGCGTGCATGACAACATAAGCCAAACCTTCTCAAATTTTTACCTAGGCATGGTGAGGTCATACCATGGCACCATGCCAGGCGTCATGTTTTTAAGCATTTATTTCATTTTTTATAGTTGAAAACCCAACAAACAGACATTTGTGGTTGACTATTGCCACATATTTCATCGAAATATCTGTCCATTCCTTGTAAAAGGCATGAGAATTTACTAAATGGCACGAGCATGGTTTTCTAGGCCGTTCTTGTGGACCCTTTCATGCATCGATTATTTGAACTTGAATTATGCACATTAATGCCTAGGAAATGCACATAATCCCCTAAATATGGCAAATGAACCCGGAAAAGTGCCAAATTTGAACACGGTGATTTGCAGGTTGTATGTTCATTGTAGAAAAAGACTCGTGGACAAAGGACAAAGGCAATTTGGACCACCCCTTCAATCTTGGTGATTTATCCCTTGAAACCATGAAACTTCCTCGGTGATGGTTCGATTTATGAAAGGAGCACATCATGACATCAGGAAAACATTCTCCAATTTTTACCAGGGAATGGTGAGGCCATACCATGGCACCAAGCCAGGCGTCATGTTTTTCAACCATGTGTTTCATTTTTTGTATAGTTGTTAACCGAGTAAATGACGCATTTATGGTTGACTATTGCCACACATTTCCTTGAAATATCTGCCCATTCCTTGTAAAAGGCATGAGAATGTGCTAAATAACACGAGCATGGTTTTCCAGACCGTTCTTGTGCACATTTTCATGCACCGATTGTTCAAATTTGAATTATGTCCATTAATGCCTAGAAAATGCACATAATCCCCTAAATATTGTAAATGAGCCCAGGAAAATGTCAAATTTGAACACGTTGCATTTGAGGCGGTATGCTGATCGTTGGAAAAAAACTTAATGACAAACTAGGATGGAAATTAGGATTCCCCTTCAATCTTGGGGATTTTCCCTCTCGAAAACATGGAACTTCCTCGGTGATGGTTCAATTTTTAAAGGGTGTGCATGACGACATACCAGGGCATGGTGAGGTCATACCATGGCACCATGCCAGGCGTCATGTTTTTTAAGCATTTATTTCATTTTTTCTATAGTTGAAAACCCAACAAACAAACATTTGTGGTTGACTATTGCCACACATTTCCTCGAAATATATGTCCATTCCTTGTAAAAGGCATGAGAATTTACTAAATGGCACGAGCATGGTTTTCTAGGCCGTTCTTGTTTTCATGCATCGATTGTTTGCACTTGAATTATGCGCATTAATGCCTAGGAAATGCACATAATCCCCTAAATATGGCAAATGAACCCGGAAAAGTGCCAAATTTGAACATGGTGATTTGCAGGTTGTATGCTCATCATAGAAAAAAACTTGTGGACAAAGGACAAAGGAAATTTGGATCCCCTTCAATCTTGGTGATTTCCCCCTCGAAACCATGAAACTTCCTCGGATGATGGTTCATTTTATGAAATGTGCGCATCATGACATAAGGACAACATTCTCCAAATTTTACCAGGGGCATGGTGAGGCCATACCATGGCACCACACCAGGCGTCATGTTTTCCAACCATGTGTTTCATTTTTTGTATAGCACGAGCATGGTTTTACAGACCGTTCTTGTGCACCTTTTCATGCACTGATTGTTTGAATTTGAATTATGTGCATAATTAATGCCTAGAAAATGCACACGATCCCCTAAATATGATAAATGAGTTCAGAAAAATGTCAAATTTGAACATGTTTCATTTGAGGCGGTTTGTTGATTGTTGGAAAAAAATTTGAAAGACAAACTAGGATAGAAATTTGGATTCCTCTTTAATCTTGGTGATTTCCCTCTCGAAAGCATTGAACTTCCTCAGTGATGGTTCAATTTATGAAGGGCATGCATGACGACATAAATCAAACCTTCTCAGCTTTTAACCAGGGCATGGTGAGGCCATACCATGGCACCATGCCAACCGTCATGTTTTTCAAGCACATATTTCATTGCTCTATAGTTGATAACCCAGTAAATGACGCGTTTGTGGTTGACTCCATTGAAATCTCTGCCCATTCCTTGTAAAAGGCTTGAGAAATTACTAAATACCACGAGTATGGTTTTTCCAGACCGTTCTTGTTCACCCTTTCATGAACCAATTGTTTGAATTTGAATTACGTGCATTAATGGCTACAAAATGAACATAATCCCCTAAATATTGTAAATGAACCTGGGAAACTGTCAAATTTGAACATGGTGATTAGCAGGGTTTATGTTCATCGTAGAAAAAACTCATGGATGAAAGACAAAGAAAATTTGGATTCCCATTCAATCTCGGTGATTTACTATCGCACACGGTTCATCTCTGTCGCCTCTGCGAACCATGTGTGTTCACTCACACATGCAAAAGGAAAAGAAAATCCTCACCCACTTCGTCCCCACTCACTCGTCGCAGAGTCCTCCGCAACTCTGCAGCCTAAGCTCGACGGCTGTTGGTGGTGGCCGTAGGTCGCTCTCCAAATGGCACTGGATTTCGCCTCCACCGCTTTTCGCCGCCTATCTGCACCGACATTCTAGACTCTGGTCGACTGGGGTTTTCTGCGGGATTGAGCCCAGGATTTTTCTAATGGAGAAGGTAATCAAATTAATTAGCAAAATATTCACTCATCTCTTATCGCAGTCCGTCCGTCGCTGTTAATCAACCGGCGGAAATCACCGTGGAATCATTTTTGTTCTAGCTGATTCGTGGGTGTTCACTCCTGTGTGCACAGTGCGAGCACAAATCAGGCAACTGTGGTCGTGGCCAGTCGAAAACGAAGTTCTATCTCACCATTCCGGATGACTTCAGGGAGCGCTCGGTATGTTCAATCTCAACCTACCACGGTCGGTATGGCCTAAATTTGTGAACATATACCGTTTGTTTCTACAATATCTATATATTTGCATCAAATCTTTGTTACATTATCTATTTTTAATTCTATATTTTTGTACTTTGCTTGCATCTATATATGGATATGTTCTATCAGTTACTCCCATATTTGCATCTTGCTCGGTTATTTTAATATATCTAATTTACGATCTTAATTTTCATTTCAAGCAGTACATCCCTTCTTTGCAAGAACAGGAGTAGAAGGAAATCTTGGGTTTTACTTTACCGATGACTCCCAGGATGTCATATTGACAATGCAACATGGGTTACAATGACGTTTAGCGTAAAACTTGATAAAGATGGTCACTCCTATTTTAATGCGGACCTTTGGAGAAAAATGTCTAAGTGTTATGAACTGAAAGCTGGCATTAAAATTCTAGTGCGTGCACCACAACCTGGTCTATATAACATGGATGTTTACTTCCCCAACATCATCAGCCGATCAAACTCTGATCGAGGTTAGTGTCCTTTCAACTTTCTCCATGTTGTCATATTACTACTTAAGCAACCAATTGATCACTATTTAAGCAACCAATTGTGATATCATATTCTGACTCCGTTCCTAGGCAGTAACAAATTCTGTTTACCAATTTATGTGCACTATATATTCTCCTGCCATGTTCTCAATAAATAATACCTTTCCACCTTTTAAGCAGGATATGTTGGATGCATAGTGAACGATCTGTATGTTACTAAGCGTACCAAATTTCACTTGAAGGACTTGAAGCATGTCATAAACTTTGTTGATAATCTGACAGAGATAGCACAGCGTATGAATGCTAGATTTTGGATGGGATTAATTAGACCTATGGTGCACACAATGAACAAGACCAATTGTGTGCACAAAGCGCTGTTAAAAAGTCTTATTTTAATGTTGATGCTCATAAACTATATATATCTTGAACGATATGTTACAATTGTTTTTTATTCTACATGTCAACAGATATTGCCCCCTGTAGCCGTTCCTGGATCGATTTCCCGGCGTGGTCGAATTACACTTGTGCCTGCTAATAACGCCAAAGTGATTGCAAGGTATTGCATTTCCTGTAAAAATGGAACCATTTAAATTAACAAGTTCTCGCTTCTCGTGGCAATGCATCCATATTGGAAAATTGGAGACACTGTTCTACTCCTGCTCTACCAAGGCACAGGAGGGCTCTTTGAGGGAGTCCTAGATTAGCGGGTCTCCGGACAGCCGGACTATATCCTTTGGCCGGACTATTGGACTATGAAGATACAAGGTTGAAGACTTCGTCTCGTGTCTGGATGGGACTCTCCTTGGCGTGGAAGGCAAGCTTGGCAATACGGATATGTAGATCTCCTCCCTTGTAACTGACTTTGTATAACCCTAGCCCCCTCCGGTGTCTATATAAATCGGAGGGTTTAGTCCATAGGACAACATACAATCATACCATAGGCTAGCTTCTAGGGTTTAGCCTCTACGATCTCATGGTAGATCACCTCTTGTAATACTCATATCATCAATAGCAATCAAGCAGGACGTAGGGCATTACCTCCATTAAGAGGGCTCGAACATGGGTAAACATCGTGTCCCCTGCCTCCTGTTACCATCCTCCTTAGATGCACAGTTCGGGACCCCCTACCCGAGATCCGCCGGTTTTGACACCGACAGTGGTGCTTTCATTGAGAGTTCCACTGTGTCGTCACCATAAGGCTTGATGGCCCCTTCGATCATCGGTAACGATGCGGTCCAGGGTGAGGTTTTCCTCCCTGAACAGATCTTCGTATTCGGTGGCTTCGCACTGCGGCCAATTCGCTTGGCCATCTGGAGTAGATCGAGAGCTACGCCCCTGAACATCAGGTCAGGTTCGGAAACTTAAACTACACTGCCGACATCCGCGGAGACTTGATCTTCGACGGATTCGAGCCCATGTAAGGTGCGTCGCACGATCACGACGAGCATGATTTAGCTCTACCATCGGACAGTGTTCAGGAGATCACACCTACAACTACTCCGCCCTTCAATCTGGAGCAAATTGCGCCATCCGAGAACGGAGGGATTGACCCCGCCATGGAGGCCGCACTCTCAGTGGCGATGGAGCCGGATACTGATTTCACCCCTTACGAGAGCCGTGTTGCCGTACCACTGGATTCGTCTCCGGCCACGGACTCCGAGCCACCTACATCCGTGCCTATCGAATCCAATTGGGCGCCGATCATGGAGTTTATCTCCGTGGATATCTTTCAGCACTCGCCTTTCGGCGATGTGCTAAATTCATTAAGGTCTCTCTCCTTGTCAGGAGAACCTTGGCCGAACTATGTCCGGCTAGAATGGGATGCGGACGACGAAGATATTCGCTGCCTACCCACCACCCACTTAGTAGCCACTGTCGATGATTTAACCAACATGCTCGACTTTGACTCCGAAGACATCGACGGTATGGACGACGATGCAGGAGACGAACAGGAACCACCACCCACAGGGCGCTGGACCACCACCTCATCATATGATATATACATGGTGGACACCCCCAAAGAAGGCAATGGCGACGAGACAACAGAGGATGACCCCTCCAAGAAGCAACCCAAGCGTCAACGTCAGCGGTGCCGCTCTAAGTCCCGCCGCATCAAAAGTAGTGATACCGGCACAAGAGACAATAACACTCAGGATAGTGCCAAAGACAACCACAATCCCCTCCAGCACGATGTAAAGCGGGAGGGTGAACAAGCTAGCCCTCCAGAGCAGGCAGCAGATGGAGAATCGGAGGAGGACAATTACATGCCTCTATCCGGAGACGAGGTGAGCCTTGGAGACGAAGAATTTATCGTGCCTGAGGATCCCGTCGAGCAGGAACGCTTCAAGCGCCGGCTTATGGCCATAGAAAATAGCCTGAAGAAAAAGCAACAACAGCTTCAAGCTGATCAAGACTTGCTAGCAGACAGATGGTCCGAAGTCCTTGTGGCCGAGGAATACGAACTCGAGCGCCCCCCCCCAGAGTTACCCAAAGCGCAAGTTGCTACCTCACCTCGAGGAGGAAGCATTGAAACCTCCATCACCAGTGTATGATGCAGCTGACCGGCCACCGCGTGGCCGAGCCAGAGAGGCGTTTCAGCCTGAAGTTCAGCCTGCACCCCGCCGCCACTCAATCAAAAATACCAAGGCCCGGGGCAACACACGGGACCTGCGAGATGTATTGGACAGCAGGGCAAAACATGCAAGGTCATTATACAGGTCACGGGGGTGCGCACCAACGCGGGATGATGACCATCGTGCCAGATACATTAAAAGAAAATCCGGCCGGGCCGAATACAGCAGACAAGACTCATATGAACTGGGTCGTGATATAGCCCGGCACAGAGGTGCCGCACACCCCCTATGCTTTACTGATTAAGTTATGGATCACAAATTCCCGGAGGGTTTTATACCCGTAAATATTGAATCGTATGATGGTACAACAGATCCCGCTGTATGGATTGAGGATTTCCTCCTTCACATCCACATGGCTCGCGGTGATGATCTACATGCCATCAAGTACCTCCCACTAAAACTCAAAGGACCAGCTCGGCATTGGCTGAATAGCTTGCCAGCAGACTCCATCGGCAGTTGGGAGGATTTGGAAGACGCATTCCTTCACAACTTCCAGGGCACTTATGTGCGACCACCGGATGCTGATGACTTGAGCCATATAACTCAGCAGCTAGGGGAATCGGCTAGGCAATTCCGGACACGGTTCCTAACTAAGAAAAACCAAATTGTCGACTGTCCGGATGCAGAGGCCTTAGCGGCATTCAAGCATAACATCCGTGACGAGTGGCTTGCCCTCACGACACTCATGACCCGCTTTTGCGCGGGCGAGGATAGCTGGCTGGCTCGCAGCAACAACACATCAAGGAATCCGGGCACTCTGGATACCAAAGATGCCAATGGCAGACCACGTCGTAACAGACAAAAGCGCCACAACAACGACAATAACACCGATGATACGACAGTCAATGCCGGATTCAGAGGCTCTAGATCCGGTCAGCGGAAAAAGCCATTCAAAAAAGTACTCCGGGCCCGTCCAGTTTGGATCGCATACTGGATCGCTCGTGTTAGATCCACAGCATCCCCGATAAGCCAGCCAATCACACCAACAGAGAATGTTGGGTGTTCAAGCAGGCCGACAAGTTAAATGCTGAAAACAAGGACAAGGGGCTGCATAGTGATGACGAGGAGGAGCCTCGGCCGCCGAACACGGGAGGACAGAAGCGGTTCCCCCACAAGTGAAGACGGTGAACATGATATACGCAAGCCACATTCCCAAGAGGGAACGGAAGCGTGCACTAAGGGACGTCTATGCGATGGAGCCTGTCGCCCCAAAGTTCAACCCATGGTCCGCTTGTCCGATCACCTTTGATCGCAGGGACCACCCCACTAGTATCTGTCATGGCGGATCCGCTGCACTGGTCCTAGACCCCATCATCGAGGGATTTCACCTCACTCAAGTCCTTATGGACGGCGGCAGCGGCCTGAACCTGCTCTATCAGGATACAATGTGCAAAATGGGTATAGATCCCTCGAGGATCAAAACCACCTTTAAGGGCGTCATCCCAGGTGTAGAGGCCCATTGCACGGGCTCAATCACACTGGAAGTGGTCTTCGGATCTCTGGACAACTTCCGATGCGAGGAGTTAATCTTAGATATCGTCCCGTTCCGCAGTGGCTATCACGCACTACTCGGGCAAACCGCATTTGCAAAATTCAATGCGGTACCGCATTACGTGTACCTCAAGCTCAAGATGCCAGGACCTAGGGGGGTCATAACAGTCAATGGAAACACAGAACGCTCGCTCCGCATGGAAGAGCACACTGCGGCCCTCGCAGCAGAAGCACAAATCAGCCTTTTAAGGCGAACCACCAATTCGGTGATACAGCCCTCGGACAATGTCAAGCGAGTCCAGAGTAAACTACAACAGGATTGCCTGGCACGTTCAGAGCTCGCCTAGCAATTCGGCCCCCGTCCCAGTCCCAGTCAAGCGATGAAATCCGTGCCGCGCGTACATAATTACACACGGAAAATACCATGGGCATAGGCAGGGGCACGATCAGGGCACATCCCGCAATGCGGCTTAACTGCCCTAGGGGTTGCATACCTTTATCATTTTTTCTCTTTCAGGACCTAACGCTCTAGAAGCCCTTTCCGGCAGTACGATTGCCGGACACATTACAGGAAGGAACAACCAAGGAGGCAAGAAGCTAAGCTGTACAAGGGAACCCCCAGGTGGTCTCTAATAATAATCGATATACCCGCTTTCTACTATCCATACGCATCTTGCCCTTGGATAGGATATGTCAAATAGTCCTATTTTCTGCTTATTACACTACTTGTATCAGTACGCTTCGACGTATTATTTAAATAACAATGCATAGCATTAGTCTATTATTGCATTATTCATCCCCTTTTTCTTATATATTCATTTACGACAACTTGCACCCGTACATTCTGGTACGGTCAGTATGCCAGGGGCTTTCGTTTACCCCATAATACGGTGTGAGAAGTCTGAACACTTTCGATAGTGCGGCTCCCCGTACTTATATCATTATATGCATTAGCTCCGAATCATGTCTTGGGTCAATAGTTGGGTTTGTCCGGCTCCCATGTTTTGGTACCTTAAGTTCCGCTATATCGGCTAAGGTAGCACTGGGAGAAATACTGCGATTGTGTCCCGGTTCTTCCGGATGAGCACCTTAGTAGAGAAAGCCGAAAACTGACTATCATGATAAGGCGAGAGCTGGTCGCTGTTCGAGAGGTCTCAAGTCCTTAAAGACTTTTCCGCTTCGGCCGAGGAGTCGGCCATGCCCGACTTAGGCGTGTATAGCGCCCCAAATTCGGCCTTCCGAATACTAGGGGCTTTGCCAAAATTTAAAATTGTAGACTTCTATTGATAAGTGAGAGTGATAAAGCCTTATAGTCTGATTGCTTGGTTCGTTGTGCTAAACACCTCCCTTGAAGGACCCAAAATTGGGATAAAGAGTGCTCAGGTTTATCCCAAACACCCCAGTACTAATTACATGGGGGCAGAAGCCGACGACTGACCAACTCTCATATTTTATAAACGGCCGCACAGAAGGTAATATTTTAAATTAAAAAAGCGTTGCATAGCACAAATGAACTTGTTTCACATTAAAGGATCACATGAGCATGCTCATTCAAAAATTACATCTCTGGCACATTCATCGGCCACAAGGCGGGGACCCTTCAGGACACTGTCATAATACATTTCGGGGCAGCAATGCTCCTTGCCCTCCGGCGGCCCCTCCTTCACCAGCTTCACGGCGTCCAGCTACGCCCAGTGCACCTTCGCCTGGGCAAAAGCCCTGCGCGCACCCTCGATGCAGAAGGACCGCTTTATGACTTCAAGCCGAGGGCAGGCATCCACAAGCCGCCTCACCAGACCAAAGTAGCTGTCGGGCAGGGGCTCGCCAGGCCACATCCGGACTATAAGACCCTTCATGGCCTGTTCGTCCGCCTTGTGAAGCTCGACCAATTGCTTCAGCTGGCCGCTCAAGGGCATTGGGTGTTCGGTACCAGTATACTGAGACCAAAACGACTTTTCCGTCGAGCTCCCCTCCTCAGCTCGGTAAAACTCCGCGGCATCCAGTACACTGCGGGGAAGATCTACGAACGCTCCTGGAGAGCTCCAAACTCGGGTAAGTAAAAGGAAAGTTTCCTTCACATGCTTGCTTTGCATAATGAATGCCTTACCCGCTGCTATCTTCTTCACCGCATCAATCTCCTGGAGGGCCTTGTGGGCTCCAGCCTTGGCGCTCAGGGCGCTTTCGAGCGCCTTCGCAAGCTCGGACTCTCGCTTCTTAGAGTCAAGCTCCAAGGACTCGTGTTTTTTGGCGAGAGCCTTGAGCTCTTGCTGCACCTCACCTACCCGGGCTTCTTGCTTTTCCCGCTCAATGCGCTCCTTGGCCGCTTTGTCTTCGACCTCGGACAGCGCCTTCTTCAGGGTCGCCACTTCGGTCGTGGCCCCTGGCAAATTCATGATGATCCTATTACTTTACACCCGAACTTCTTTTTAAATATATAGACAAGGTATTTCTTACCTTTGCTCTCCTCGAGTTGCCTCTTGGTAAGGCCGAGGTCGTCCTCGGACCGCTCCAGGTCCTACTTCAGTGAAGAGACCTCCGCAGTACGTGCGGCAGCAGCCAGTAGTGAAGCCTGCACATACACATAGACATATTCTGATTAGACTCCTGAGTCATCTTTTGATCCTCTATTCGGCCTTTCTTCGTGAACGCCGAACAGAGCATCAGAGGCTACTGTCTATGCGGTAATATTTTCTTATATTTTGATTGCTTACCTGAAAGCCTGATAGGAGGCTGGTGCAAGCTTCGGTCAGTCCATTTTTGGCGGACTGAACTTCCTCGATCACCGCACTCATGATAGTGCGGTGCTCTTCGTCGATGGAAGCGCCGCGAAGCGCTTCTATCAAGTTGTCTGGTGCCTCTGGATGGACATAGGAAACCGGCACGAGCGTCTTGCCACCATTAACAGGGGATCGCCTGCCAGAGTCCGGAACCACCGAAGGCTCCAGGGCAGTATTCGGCTGGGGGCCGAACTTGGAGCCCGTGGGAGTCTTGCCCCCTTTGCACCTAGGGTCCGGAAGGTCGCCTCGAGGTGCCCCCAGGACTACCTCCCCTCGGCTCAGTGCCTTTCAGGACAACACCTCGACGTTGTCCATAGGGCAAGGGGTGGAGGCGGTTGGAAGTGAATCACTATTCATATCCAACGAGTCCAATGAACCGTCCAACGAATCTACGTCGAGATGAGCTCGGGATGGACTACATAATCATATGCGGCGTAATGAGAAACAGTGCAATAAAACATACCATGAATTACTATGGTGTACGGATACTTACGACTTCGCCAGGGGCTTCTCCCTGGGTAACCACTCGTCGCCGCTGTAGGCGGCCATCGTGGAGCAGTCCAGAAGGAGTGTCCTTCCCTTCTTGGACCCTTCGGCCTCCCTGGTTGGGTCGGCCTTCCTTTTCTTGTCTCCCCCAGCTGGGTGGGGGAGAACTTTCCTCCTCCTCCTCCTCCCCCTCCTCGTTTTCGTGGGAGGAGTGCGCGTCGAAGTCATCGGACGATGAGTCTGATATAACCTTGCGCCGGAGACCCTTTCGGGTCCCCGGGGCCTTCTTCTTGGTCTTCTTCGCCGGCACCTCGTAAGGTGCCGGAGCTAGCATCTCCGTTAGGAGAGCATCTGCAGGATCTTCAGGTAGGGGGCTGGGCAATCAAGCTGCTCCGCTGTCTTCACCCAGTCCTGTTAATGGCGTGGAAGCTTAGATCCCGCACATGATTAAACTGGGGAAAATAAATATCCTGTGAGATATGAAAACTTACCAGATTGGCATAGCGCTTTGCGCTAAGTCCGCGGTCCTCGGTAAGGGGAGGAGGTACCTCGGAGCCCTTGAACAGCACCTTCCAGACGTCCTTGTGCGTCGTGTCGAAGAGCTCTCGCAGCGTCAGGTGCTTGGCTGGGTCGAACTCCCACAAATTGAATGCCCGTCGTTGACACGGGAGGATCCGGTGGAAGAGCATGACCTGGACCACGTTTACGAGCTTGATTTTCTTGCTTATCATGTTCCTGATGCAGGTCTGCAGTCCGGTCAACTCTATCGGAGAACCCCAGGACAGGCCCTTCTCTTTCCAGTAGGTGAGCCGCGTGGGGATTCCGGATCGAAATTTGGGGGCCACCACCCAGTTGGTGTTGCTCGGCTCGGTGATGTAGAACCACCCTGATTGCCACCCCTTTATGGTCTCCACATAGGAGCCCTCAAGCCAGGTGACGTTAGGCATTTTGCCCACCATGGCGCCTTCGCACTCTGCTTGCTGGCCGACCACCACATTCGGTTTAACATTGAAGGTTTTTATCCACAGGCCGAAGTGGGGCCTGATGCGGAGGAAGGCCTCGCGCACGACGATAAACACCGAGATGTTGAGGATGAAATTGGGGGCCAGATCATGAAAATCCAGCCCGTAGTAAAACATGAGCCCGTGGACAAACGGGTGGAAGGGAAATCCCAGTCCGCGGACGAAGTAGGTAAGAAAAACAACTCTCTCATGGGGTTCAGACATAGGGATGATCTGTCCCGCATCTGGCAGCCGGTGCGCAATATCCGCGGCCAGATATCCGGCTTCCCATAACTTTGCGATGTGCTCCTCCGTGACGGAGGAGACCATCCACTTGCCTCCTACTCCGGACATGCTTGGAGTGGTTTGAGAAGAAAGACGCGAACTTGGGTGCTGGAGCTCGAGTGCGTGATAATGAATAAGCAAGGAGGAAGAAGGCGTGGGTAAAAAGGGTGAATCGTTGTCCCTTTATGAGGGTGGAAGAGGCGATGCGCCTCCCCACTTGTCTGGCAAAATCGCTTATTCCCCAAGCGCCGTAATTGATGGCATGGTTGGGTTGCCCACGTCCGTATTGATGAGAATCCCATAATAAGGGGGACACGATCTCTGCTTTGACAAGACATGTCAAGAAAACCGCCTCGCGATATGCGCGGTGCTGGTTGAGAAAAACGGTTCGAATAATGACCGGGCCATGACATGATGTCATGTTGTCAAAACGTGTCAACGGATTAGATTTGTGGAAATATTATTCTCTCTACGGTGGTATGTGGAACATGTTTTGCAGAGCCGGACACTACCCTTATGTTCAAAATCTCCTATGGAGTATTCAGAAGAAGAACCCGCCTTGCAATGTCGAAGACAAAACTGCGCTCCAGACTCATCGTCATTGAAGCCTGGTTCAGGGGCTACTGAGGGAGTCCTAGATTAGGGGGTCTCCGGACAGCCGGACTATAACCTTTGGTCGGACTGTTGGACTATGAAGATACAAGATTGAAGACTTCGTCCCGTGTCCAGATGGGACTCTCCTTGGCGTGGAATGCAAGCTTGGCAATACGGATATGTAGATCACCTCCCTTGTAACCGACTTTGTGTAACCCTAGCCCCCTCCGGTGTCTATATAAACTGGAGGGTTTAGTCCGTAGGACAAGATACAATCATACCATAGGCTAGCTTCTAGGGCTTAGCCTCTACGATCTCGTGGTAGATCAACTCTTGTAATGCTCATATCATCAATATCAATCAAGCAGGACGTAGGGTATTACCTCCATTAAGAGGGCCCGAACCTAGGTAAACATCGTGTCCCCTGCCTCATGTTACCATCCGCCTTAGACGCACAGTTCGGGACTCCCTACCTGAGATCCGCCAGTTTTGACACCGACACTCTTCCTTTTCATTGACGAGATGCCGAGTCACCGTGATCAGGCTGCTTCCAATGGATAGTTGTGGTTGTTGGCCCTCAGCCTCTTAAAATGTGCTAGCTGTTACTATATATGTTAAGTATGTAGATATGGACCATATGGTTGTTGGCCCTTAGCCTCTTAAGTTGTCCTTCAATGCGCAGGCTCACCGGGAAGCATGCGAGCTTTACGCTACGCAGGCTCCCTGGGAAGCGAGCCCTTTGACTTCCATGGCCGCCCGTCTTCCTCTCCATTAATGGCAGCAGAGCCGCTGTTTAATACGGGCGTCCTTACTGCTCGCCTCCCATTCCCCTCCCCCCGCAGACCTCCACCGCCATGGCGCAGAATGATCATCTGCCACTAGTCTTCAAGTTTGGTGAAGTCGACTCTGAGCCGGAGGAGATAGAAAATAAGGAGGAATGGGGCCTCATGGACATGGCCCAGAATGAGCTGGTCGCGGCGGTTGTTGCCCCGCTCCCGTCCCAGCTCCCATCCACACGCCCGCGCCAGCGACCATCCCCGTAGCATTGACAGGCCGGTCCCGGAGCACTATCGTAGAGCTGGAAGCCGCAGGCGTCAGCGAGGTCTCCGCGGACCCGCACGAGCTCGTGTACATGCCAGCACCAGCGCCCGTGCCCGTGCCCGTGCGTGCCCCTTGATACGTCTCCAACGTATCTATAATTTTTGATTGTTCCATGCTGTAATATTATCTATTTTGGATGTTTGTGGGCTTTATTAAACACTTTTATATTATTTTTGGGACTAACCTATTAACCCAGAGCCCAGTGCCAGTTTCTGTTTTCCCCTTGTTTCAGTGTTTCGTGGAAAAGGAATATCGAACGGAGTCCAAACGGAATGAAACCTTCAGGAGCGTGATTTTTGGAATGAACGTGATCCAGGAGACTTGGAGTTGAAGCCAAGGAAGCTTCGAGGTGGCCACGAGGCAGGGAGGCGCGCCTGCCCCCCGGGCGCGCCCCCCACCCTCGTGGGTCCCTCGTGGCTCCCCTGACCGACTTCTTTCGCCTATATATATGCATATACCCTAAAAACATAAAAGAGTGGAATAGATCGGGAGTTCCGCCTCCAGAAGCCTCTGTAGCAACCGAAAACCAATCTAGACCCGTTCCGGCACCCTGCCGGAGGGGGGAATCCCCCTCCGGTGGCCATCTTCATCATCCCGGTGCTTTCCATGACGAGGAGGGAGTAGTTCTCCCTCAGGGCTGAGGGTATGTACCAGTAGCTATGTGTTTGATCTCTCTCTCTCTCTCATGTTCTTGAGGTGGTACGATCTTGATGTATTGGGTGCTTTGCTATTATAGTTGGATCTTATGATGTTTCTCCCCCTCTACTCTCTTATGATGAATTGAGTTTTCCCTTTGAAGTTATCTTATCGGATTGAGTCTTTAAGGATTTGAGAATACTTGATGTATGTCTTGCATGTTCTTATCTGTGGTGACAATGGGATATCACGTGATCCACTTGATGTATGTTTTGGTGATCAACTTGCGAGTTCCGTGACCTCGTGAACTTATGCATAGGGGTTGGCACATGTTTTCGTCTTGACTCTCCGGTAGAAACTTTGGGGCACTCTTTGAAGTTCTTTGTGTTGGTTGAATAGATGAATCTAAGATTGTGTGATGCATATCGTATAATCATATCCATGGATACTTGAGGGTGACATTGGAGTATCTAGGTGACATTAGGGTTTTGGTTGATTTGTGTATTAAGGTGTTATTCTAGTACAAACTCTATGATAGATTGAACGGAAAGAATAGCTTCGTGTTATTTTACTACGGACTCTTGAATAGATTGATCAGAAAGGATAACTTTGAGGTGGTTTCGTACCCTACCATAATCTCTTCGTTTATTCTCCTCTAGTAGTGACTTTGGAGTGACTCTTTGTTGCATGTTGAGGGATAGCTATATGATCCAATTATGTTATTATTGTTGAGATAACTTGCACTAGTGAAAGTATGAACCCTAGGCCTTGTTTCAACGCATTGCAATACCGTTTGTGCTCACTTTTATCATTAGTTACCTTGCTGTTTTTATATTTTCAGATTACAAAAACCTATATCTACCATCCATATTGCACGTTTATCACCATCTCTTCTCCGAACTAGTGCACCTATACAATTTACCATTGTATTGGTGTGTTGGGGACACAAGAGACTCTTTGTTATTTGGTTGCAGGGTTGTTTGAGAGAGACCATCTTCATCCTACGCCTCCCACGGATTCATAAACCTTAGGTCATGCACTTGAGAGAAATTTGCTACCGTCCTACAAACCTCCGCACTTGGAAGCCCAACAACGTCTACAAGAAGAAGGTTGTGTATTAGACATCATGCTCTTTTCTGGCGCCGTTGCCGGGGAGGTGAGTGCTTGAAGGTATATCTTTAGATCTTGCAATCGAATCTTTTAGTTTCTTGTTTTATCACTAGTTTAGTTTATAAAAGAAAACTACAAAAATGGAATTAAGGATGCCTCATATGCTTCATCTTTTTAATGTCTTTCGTAAGAATAAGGATTCTGATAATTGTGCTCAAGTGCTAGAAGAAGAATGCATTAGAATGTTTCGCACTAAATATTTGAATGATGAGCATGATTGCAATGTTATTTGTATGAATTCCTTGAATATCCATGATGCTAATGATATGCAAAGCCACAAGCTTGGGGAAGCTATGTTTGATGAAGATGATATTTTTTGTCCCCAAAGTTTTGATGAGAAAATTTATTATGATGAAAGCATGCCTTCTATTTATGATGATTATATTGATGAAAGTGGATTTGGAGAGGTCATGACTTTATTTTGTGATGAATCCACTATTTTGGAAGAGGTTCCAATTGATTATGAGAACAAAGTTGCGTTCTATGATGATTATTGTGATGACTTGTATGCTATAAAGAATAATGATATCCATGAAACTTGTCATCATGATTTTAGTTTTCAATTGGATTATGCCTCACATGATAATTATTTTGTTGAGTTTGCTACCACTATTATTCATGAGAAGAATTTTGCTTGTGTGGAGAGCAATAAAATTTCTATGCTTGTAGATCATGAAAAGAATGCTTTAGGTGCTGGTTATATTGTTGAATTCATTCATGATGCTACTGACAATTATTATGAGGGAGGAACATGTGCTTGTAGGAATTGCAATAATATCATGTTTCCTCTCTATGTGCTTAAAGTTTTGAAGTTATGCTTGTTTTGCCCTCCTATGCAAGTTGATTATTATTCCCATAAGTTGTTTGCTCACAAAATCCCTATGCATCGGAAGAGGGTTAGACTTAAATGTTCTAGTCATCTTTTATGTGAGCATCATTGAAATCATCATGCCTAGCTAGGGGCATTAAATGATAGCGCTTGTTGGGAGGCAACCCAATTTTATTTTTGCTCCTTGATTTTTGTTCTTGTTTAGTAATAAATTAATCATCTATCCTCTGTTATGATTGTGTTTTTTATGTTTTAATTAGTGTTTGTACCAAGTAAAGCCTTTAGGACCTTCTTGGGTGATTGTTATTTGATCTTGCTGTAAAAAACCGAAAGTATGCGCTCACGAGAATAATTTTCATTTTTTTACCAGAGAGCGATAAAATACCAATTCCAACTGAAGTAGATCATTAAACAAATTTCCTAGGACTTCCTAATTTCTCAGGATTTTTGTAATTACAGAAGTATTCGGAACCTACAGATTACTACATCATGTTCTGTTTTTGACAGATTCTGTTTTCTATGTGTTGTGTGCTTATTTTGATGAATCTATGAGTAGTATCGGAGGGTATGAACCAAAGAGAAGTTGTAATACAGTAGATATTACACCAATATGAATTTAGAATGAGTTCACAACAGTACCTAAGTGGTGATTTAGTTTCTTATACTAACGGAGTTTATGAGTTTTCTGTTAAGTTTTGTGTTGTGAAGTTTTCAATTTTTGGGTAAAGATTCGATGAACTATGGAATAAGGAGTGGCAAGAGCCTAAGCTTGGGGATGCCCAATGCACCCCAAGGCAATATTCAAGGACAACTGTCGGTGTCAAAACCGGCGGATCTCGGGTAGGGGGTCCCGAACTGTGCGTCTAGGCCGGATGGTAACAGGAGGCAAGGGACACGAAGTTTTACCCAGGTTCGGGCCCTCTTGATGGAGGTAAAACCCTACGTCCTGCTTGATTAATATTGATGATATGGGTAGTACAAGAGTAGATGTACCACGAGATCGGAGAGGCTAAACCCTAGAAGCTAGCCTATGGTATGATTGTTGTTCTGTATGTTGTCCTACGGACTAAAACCCTCCGGTTTATATAGACACCGGAGAGGGCTAGGGTTACACAAAGTCGGTTACAATGGTAGGAGATCTACATATCCGTATCGCCAAGCTTGCCTTCCACGCCAAGGAAAGTCCCTTTCGGACACGGGACGAAGTCGTCTCTTGTATCTTCATAGTCCAGGAGTCTGGCTACAGGTATAGTCCGGCCATCTGGACACCCCCTAATCGAGGACTCCCTCAGTAGCCCCTGAACCAGGCTTCAATGACGATGAGTCTGGCGCGCAGATTGTCTTCGGCATTGCAAGGCTGGTTCCTCCTCCAAGTACTTCATAGAAGATTTTGAACACAAAGATAGTGTCCGGCTCTGCAAAATAAGTTTCCACATATTGCCATAGAGAGAATAATATTTACACAAATCTAATCTGCTGACGTATTCCATAGTGTGACGCACCATGGCCAAGCCTTTATTCAAATTGTTTTATTATCCCACCTCAGCATGTCATGCGAGGTGGTTTCCTTGGCACGTCTTGTTAAAGCAGAGATTGTGTCCCCTTATTCCAGGATTCTCATGAATACGGGCGTGGGTAACCCAACCGCGCCATTGATTACGGCGCTTGGAGATAAGCGAGTTTTACCAGGCTGGTGGGGACATGTAGTTGCGTCCACCCATATAAGGGGATAAGGATCCACCTTTTTACCTATGCCTTCTTCCTCCTTTGCCTATCCATTTTCGCGCACTCGAGCTCCAGTGCCCAAGTCCGCACTCCCCACCTCAACCTTCTCCAGCCATGTCTGGAGCGGGAGGCAAGTGGATGGTCTCCTCCGTCACGAAGGAACACATCAAAAAACTGAGGAAGGCTGGATACTTGTCTAACGACATCGCGTACCGGCTTCCCGAAGAGGGGCAGCTCCTCCCCACCCCAAGGCCCCATGAGAGGGTAGTGTTCCTTCTCCACTTCCTCTGCGGACTGGGCTTTCCTATCCACCCATTCGTCCGGGGACTCATGTTCTACTACAGCCTGGATTTCCATGATTTGGCCCCGAACTTCATCCTCAACATCTCGGCGTTTATCGTCGTGTGCGAGGCTTTCCTCCGCATCCGCCCCCATTTCGGCCTATGGCTCAAGACTTTCAATGTCAAGCCGAAGGTGGTGCGCGGCAACCAGGCGGAGTGCGGAGGCGCCATGGTGGGCAAGATGCCCAACGTCTTATGGCTCGAGGGCTCCTTTGTGGAGACCCTGAAGGGGTGGCAATCGGGGTGGTTTTACATCACCGAGCCGCGCGACCCTGAGTGGGTCGCAGCCCCCGAGTTCCGGTCCGGACCCCCAACGCGGCTCACGTCCTGGAAAGAGACGGGCCTGTCGTGGGGCAGCAAAGGAGAGGTGACTGTACTGCAAACATGCATCCAAACCCTGGTGGACAAGCAGCTCAAGCTTGTCAGCGTAGTCCAGGTTATGCTCATCCGCCGGATCCTCCCGTGTCAACAACGGGCCTTCAATCTGTGGGAGTTCAACCCGGCGCAGCACCGAACTCTGAGCAGGCTCTTCGACACGACGTACGAAGATGCCTGGAAGGTGCTTTTCAAGGGCGCCGAGGCTCCCGCATCCGCTACCGAGGATCGCGGATTCAGCACGCAGCGTCACGCTAGCGCGGTAAGTTGTTTGTACCTTTTACAGGGTATTAGTTTTTCATAGTTTAACTCTATGCGGGATCTAAGCTCCCATACCTTTGACAAGATTGGCAGGCGAAGTCCGGAGAGATCGACTGTCCGGCTCCTTTGCCTGAAGACCCAGCCGATGCCCGCTTGGCGAAGCTGCTGGTTCCAGCACCCTATGTAGTGCCGGAGAAGAAGGCCACGAAGAAGGCCACGGGGACTCGAAAAAGTGCCCGACGCCAGGAGGTGTCGGGTTCATCATCCGATGGTTCCGAGGCGCATTCCTCCCGTGAAGACGAGGAGGAAGAAGAAGAGACCTCTCCCCCTCCAGTGGGAGGAGAGAAGAAAAGGAAGGCCGCCCCCTCTGGGGAGGCCGGAGGGTCCAAGAAGGGGAAAACCCTTCCTCCGGACTACTCCACCAACGCCGACGACGGCGGAGAGGAGTGGCCGCTCAGGGCCAAGCCCCTGGCGAAATCGTAAGTATCCGGATACCAGAGTAATTCATAGTATTCCTTTATTGCACAGCTTTCCCTTATGTCGAATATGATTATGCAGCCCACCCAAAGACCGGCTCGACGCGTCGTCGACCGGTTCACTGGACTCGTCGGATGTGAATTCGCTTCCGGCGGCTACCTCCCCCTGCCCTACGGACGACGCCGAAGTGTTGTCCCCACAGGTTCCAAGCCAGGAGGAGGTGGTCCTGGAGGCACCGCAAGGCGACCTCCCGGACTCCAGGAGTAAAGGGGATAAAACCCCCCAGGGCTCCAAGTCCGGCTCTAGGCCGGACACCGCTCCGGAACCTTCAAAGGTTCCAGAGTCCGGCGGGCGACCTCCTTCCAAGAGGAGCAAGCCCACCATGCCGGTGACCCCCGTCCAACCGGAGGCGCCGGACAATCTGTTGGGGGTGCTCAAAGGCGCCTCCATCGACGAGGAGCACCGCACCATTATGAGTGCGGTGGTCCAGAAGGTTCAGTCCGCCAAGAGCGGACTGACTGAAGCTTGTGCTAGCCTTTTAACAGGCTTTGAGGTAAGTAAAGAATGTGTAAATAATATTACCGCATAGATAGTAGCCCCTGATGCTCTGTTTGGCGTTCGGGAAGAAAAGCCGAATAGAGGATCAAATAAAATTCGCAGGAGTCTAACAAAAAGGAGTCAATATGCGTATGCAGGCTTCTCTGCTGGCGTCCGCCGCACTGACTGCGGAAGTGGACACGCTAAAGCAGAACCTCGAGCAGTCCGAGCAAGAGCTCGGGCGTGCCAAGAAGCAGCTCGAGGACAAGGAAGGTAAGAAATACCTTGTTTAAATATATATATAAAAGGTGCAATTGCAAAGAATGACAGGATTATCGTGGCTATTGTAGGGGCCACGTCTGAGGTGGCGACCCTTAAGCAAGCGCTGTCCGAGGCCGGGAAGAGGGCGGCCACGAAGCGCACCGAGCGGGAGAAGTATGAGGCCCAGGTTGGCAAGGTGCGGCAAGAGCTCCAGGCTGTCATGAAAAAACATGAGAGTTTGGAGCTTGACTCAAAGACGCGAGCGTCCGAGCTCGCGGTGGCTATTAAAAATGCCAAGTCTGCCAAGGCCGAATCCCAGAAGATCCTCCAGGAGTTAGATGCGGTGAAAAAGATAGCGGCGGGTAAGGCATTCTTTATGCAAAGCAAACACATAAACGTGAGTAACTTGTTACTTACCCGAATCTGGAGCTCTCCAGGAGCGTTCGCAGATCTTCCCCGTAGCGTGTCCGATGCCGCCGCATTCTATCGAGCCGAGGAGGGCAACTCGACAGAGAAGGTGTTTTGGTTTCAGTATGCTGAGGCCGGACACCCCGTGCCCCTGAGTGACCAGCTGAAGCAACTGGTCGAGCTCCACAAGGTGGCCGAACAGGCCATGAAGGGCCTCATAGTTCGGCTGTGGCCTGGAGAGGCTCTGCCTGGGAGCTATTTCGGGCTGGTGCGGCGGCTGGTGGGGGCCTGTCCAAGGCTCGAAGTCATCAAGCGCTCCGTCTGCATTGAAGGTGCCCGTAGGGCCCTTGCCCGTGCTAAGGTGCACTGGGGCAAGCTGGATGCTGAGAAGCTTGTGAAGGACGGGCCACCGCCGGGGAAAGAGCATCGCAAGCCCGAGAATTATTATAAGGATGTTCTGAAGGGTGCCCGCCTTATGGCGGATGAATGTTCCAGGGATGTAATTTTTGAGTAAAACTCGCTCGTTTTGTCCTGTGCGCTGAAAACTTGTTCATATGCGCTAAGCAATGCTGTTGGAATTTAAAATATTACCTTCTGTGCGGCTGTTTATCAATTCTGAGAGATGGCGAGTCGTCGGCTTCTGCCCCCGTGCCGCTAGTGCTGGGGTGTTCGGGGATAAACCTGAGCGCTCTTTTTCCCATGTTTGGGTCCTTCGAGGGAGGCGCTCAGCACAACGAACAAGGCAATCGGACTATAATGCGTGAACACTCTCACTTAGCCATAGAATTCTATAATTTTAAATTTCGGCGAAGCCCCTGGTATTCGGAAGACCGAGTTCGGGGCGCTATCCACGCCTTGGCCGGACAGAGCCGACTCCTCGCTCTAAGCGGCATAAGTCTTTAGGGACTCGAAAAACCTCTCGAACAGCGACCAGCTCTCGCTTCATCATGACAGTCAGTTTTAGCTTTCTCTACTGAGGTGCTCGACCCAGCTCAACTGGGGCACAATCGCAGTAGTTCTCCTAGTGCTACCTTAGCCGACATAGCGGAACGTAAGGCACCAAAACATAGGAGCCGGGCAAACCCAACTATTGACCCAAGACATGATTCGGAGCCGATGCATATAATGCTATAAGTTCGGGGTGCCGCACTTGTTAAAGTGTTCGGACTTCTCACACCATATTGAGGGGTACTAAAGCCCCTGGCGTATTTTGGCCGTACCAAAGTGTACGGGTGCAACATGTCGTTAAGGAACATATATTTGTAAAAAAAAGAGTAATGCAAAAATAGACAAAAGCTATGCATTGTTTATTAAAAAGGGCTGCGATCAAAGCAGAACGATACAAATAATGCGATAAGCAAAAGGTTGGACTATTTAACATGTCCGTTCCAGGGGCAGGCTGCGGAATGGTATGCGAAACAGGTATACTGCTCGTGATAGAGACCACCTGGGAGTTCCGTAATGCGGCATGGCTTGTCTGCTTCCCTGGTTCTTGCATCGTTTGTGCGGCAATTGAACTGCCGAACAGGCCTTCCGAAGAATGGAGTCCTGAAAGTAAGAGAAAATTAAAAAATCGGCAGCCCCTGGTGCGGTTTAAGCCGTGTTTCGGGCGTGCCGTGATGGTGCCCCTCCCCCTGTACCCATGGTATTTCTAGAGCGTAGTTATGTACGCGAAGCACTGGCGTCGCATTTTTGCGAGGGCTGGGGTTGGGGCCGCATTGCTACGCCTGCTCGGAACGTGCCAGGCGGTCTTGTTGTAGGTTACTCCGGGCGCGCTTGACGGTGTCCGGACGTTTAATGGCCGGACTGGAGAACTGCCTGGAGAGGCTGCTTTGTACTTCCGCTGCAAGGGCCGCCGTGTGCTCCTCCGTTCGGAGGGAGCGTTCGGTGTTTCCATTGACCGTAATTACTCCTCGAGGGCCTGGCATCTTGAGCTTAAGGTATGCGTAGTGCGGTACCGCATTGAACTTGGCGAATGCGGTTCGCCCGAGCAGTGCGTGATAGCCACTGCGGAATGGGACTATGTCGAAGATTAACTCCTCGCTTCGGAAATTATCCGGAGATCCGAAGACCACTTCAAGTGTGACTGAGCCTGTACAGTTGGCCTCTACACCTGGTATTACGCCTTTAAAGGTCGTTTTGGTGGGCTTAATCCTCGAGGGATCTATGCCCATTTTCCGCACTGTATCCTGGTAAAGCAGGTTCAGGCTGCTGCCGCCGTCCATAAGGACTCTAATGAGATGAAATCCGTCAATAATTGGGTCTAGAACCAATGCGGCGAATCCGCCATGACGGGTGCTAGTGGGATGGTCCCTTCGATCAAAGGTGATCGGGCAGGAGGACCATGGGTTGAACTTTGGGGCGACTGGCTCTACCGCGTATACGTCCCTTAACGCGCGCTTCCGCTCCCTCTTGGGGATGTGGGTTGCATATATCATGTTCACCGTCCGCACTTGTGGGGGAAAACCCTTCTGTCCACTGTTGTTCGGCGGCCGGGGTCTTCGTCGTCATCGCTATGCAGCCCCGTGTCTTTATTTTCAGCATTTAACTTGCCTGCCTGCTTGAATACCCAACAATCCCTGTTGGTGTGATTGGCCGGCTTTTCGGGAGTGCCATGTATCTGGCACAAGCGGTCGAGTATTCAATCCAAACTGGACGGGCCCCTAGGATTTCTTTTGAATGGCTTTTTCCACTGACCGGATTTATAGCCTCTGAATCCGGCATTAACTGCCGTATCCTCAGCATTGTCGCCATTAATGCGGCGCTTCTGCTTGTTGCGACGCGACCTGCCACTATTGTCCCTGGTATCCGAATTACCAGGGTTCTTGGTCATATTGTTGCTACGAGCAAGCCAGCTGTCTTCTGCCGCGCAAAAGCGGGTCATGAGTGTCGTGAGTGCTGCCATAGATTTCGGCTTTTCCTGTCCAAGGTGCTGGGCATGCCACTCATCACGGATATTGTGCTTGAAGGCTGCTAGGGCCTCTGCCTCTGGACAATCGACTATTCCTCTGGCTGGCCGATTCCTCTGGATGCTGAATTACGTGGCTTAGGTCATCGGCGTCTGGTGGTCGCACATAAGTGCCCTGGAAATTGTCGAGGAATGCGGCTTCCAGGTCCTCCCAACAACTCATTGATCCTGCTGGCAATCTGTTAAGCCAATGCCGAGCTGGTCCTTTAAGTTTGAGTGGGAGGTATTTGATGGCGTGGAGATCATCGCCACGGGCCATGTGGATATGAAGGAGATAATCCTCGATCCATACCGCGGGATCTGTTGTGCCATCATATGATTCGATGTTTACGGGTTTGAAACCCTCGGGGATTTGATGATCCATTACTTCGTCTGTGAAGCATGGTGGGTGTGCGGCGCCTCTGTACTGGGCTATATCACAACATAGCTCCAATGAGCTTTGTCTACTGTGTTCGGCCCTACCGGATTTGTGTCCGGCGTGACGGTTACCATCTCGAGTCGTGGGGCGCCCACGCGATCCGTAGATCGATCTTGTTTGCCTTGCCTTGTCCTCCTACATATCTCGTAGGTCTGGCGCATTTTCCCGTGCCTTGGTACATGGTGCGGCTTGAGTAGAGGGCTGAGAGGCCTCTCTGTCACGGCCACGAGGTGGTCGGTCAGCCGTATCAAGTGCTGGTGATGTAGGTTTAAGTGCTTCCTCTATCGGGGTAGCAACCTGCGCTTTGGGTAGCTCTTGGAGGGGCGTTCGAGTTTATGCTCTTCGGCCGCAAGGACTTCAGTCCATCTGTCGACTAGCAAATCTTGATCAGCTCTAAGTTGTTGCTATTTTTTCTTGAGGCTTCTTGCCGTGGCCATAAGCCTGCGTTGAAAACGCTCTTGCTCGATGGGATCCTCTGGCACGACGAATTCGTCGTCGTCGAGGCTTGCCTCATCTTCAGAAGGAGGCATATAATTATCGTCCTCGACCTCTCTGTCTGCCGCTCTCTCATGAGGGCTGGCTTCTCCATCCTCCTGTGCTGAATCTTGCTGGAGGGGGTTTTCTTTGGCACTCTCCGGAGTATTATTATCTCCCGTGCTGGAACCACCGTATTTGCTTTGGCGGGATTTTGAGCGGCGCCGCTGACACCGACGCTTAGGCTGTTTCTTGGAGGGGTCATCCTCCGCTGTTCCATCGCCATCTCCTTCTTTTGGGGTGTCCACCATGTATATGTCATATGATGAGGTGGATTTCCAGGGCCCAATAGGCGCTGGTTCTTCATCGTCTCCTGCATCGGCGTCCATACCGTCGATGTCTTCGGAGTCGAAGTCGAGCATTTTGGTTAAATCGTCGACAGTGCCTACAAAGTGGGTGGTGGGTGGGCTTTGAATTTCTTCATCGTCTGTATCCCAACCTTGCTGACCATAGTCCGGCTAGGGCTTCCCTGATAAAGAGAGAGACTTTAGTGTCTTCAGAATATCACCGAAAGGCGAGTGCTGAAAGATGTCTGCGGCAGTAAACTCCATGATCGGTGCCCGATTGGATTCGATCGGCAGGGGCACGGGGGGTTCGGAGTCCGGAGAGGAGTCCGACTCCTTGGAGTCACGAGTCTCGCGGAGTGCGGGGCTAGTGTTCGGCTCGATCGTCGTTGGGATCGCAGCACCGAGGCGGCGTCCAGCCACCCATCCTCGATCGGCGCAGTTGGCTCCAAATTAAGGGTCGAAGCCGATGCGGGTGCGGCCTCCAGGGCACTGTTCGGCGGTAGAGCTATATCATGCTCGTCGTGACAGTGTGGTGCGCTCGGCAGTGGATCGAATCCGTCGAAGATCAAGTCCCCATGGATGTCAGCCATGTAGTTTAAACTTCCAAATCTAACCTGACGGCCAGGGGCATAGCTTTCGATCTACTCCAGATGGCCAAGTGAATTGGCCCGCAGTGCGAAGCCGCCGAAGACGAAGATCTGTTCGGGGAGGAAGGTCTCACCCTGGACTACATCGCTATTGATGATCGTAGGAGCCATCAAGCCTAACGTCGACGACATAGAGGAACTCTCAATGAAAGCACCAAAGTCGGTGTCAAAACCGGCGGATCTCGGGTAGGGGTCCCGAACTGTGCGTCTAGGCCGGATGGTAACAGGAGGCAAGGGACACAAAGTTTTACCCAGGTTCGGGCCCTCTTGATGGAGGTAAAACCCTACGTCCTGCTTGATTAATATTGATGATATGGGTAGTACAAGAGTAGATCTACCACAAGATCGGAGAGGCTAAACCCTAGAAGCTTGCCTATGGTATGATTGTTGTTTTGTATGTTTTCCTACGGACTAAAACCCTCCGGTTTATATAGACAATGGAGAGGGTTAGGGTTACACAAAGTCTGTTACAATTGTAGGAGATCTACATATCCGTATCGCCAAGCTTGCCTTCCACGCCAAGGAAAGTCCCTTCTGGACACGGGACAAAGTCTTCAATCTTGTATCTTCATAGTCCAGGAGTCCGGCTAAAGGTATAGTCCGGCCATCCGGACACCCCCTAATCCAGGACTCCCTCAACAACCAAGAACCTAAGCTTGGGGATGCCCCGGAAGGCATCCCCTCTTTCGTCTTCGTTCATCGGTAACTTTACTTGGAGCTATATTTTTATTCACCACATGATATTTGTTTTGCTTGGATGTCAATTTATCTTGTTAGTATTTGCTTTCTGTTATTTAGAACAATAGTTAGCATCTTTTATTTCAATAAAAGTGGCATTGATAGCCTTTACTATGCCTATTTTACAAGTCCACATGTTGCTGTTTGAAAACAGAAAGTTTACCGCTGTTGCAAAAATTCCCTAGAAAATTCAGAATGTGATAAAATGTTGAAACATTTTGCATAATAAGCTGTGATAAATTTACTACAGTGGGAATTTTCTTTCATAGTTTTTGGAGGTAGGGAAGTATGGATCTTATTGCACTCTTTACAGACTGTCCTGTTTAGGAAGATTGCTGTTATGTTTGCATTGTTTGCATATGTTTGCTTCTTTAATGATTATATTTGAGCATAGGAGTATGAAATATGCAGAGGCATTTAGTATGCAATGTTCAATAATAATTTTAGTGATTTTCTACAGTAGATTATGATAAGGTTTTTGCATTGGTTTATACTAACTTATCTCACAAGTCCTTGTTGAGTTTTGTGTGGATGAAGCTTTTGAGATTTAGGGAGACCGTGATATGAGAGGAATTAAGGAGACAAAAAAAGCTCAAGCTTGGGGATGCCCAAGGCATCCCAAGATAATATTTCAAGAAGTCTCAAGCGTCTAAGCTTGGGGATGCCCCGGTTGGCATCCCACCTTTCTTCTTCAACAACTATAGGTTAGTTTTGGTTGATCATGAGTTTTTGCTTCTTCACATGATGTTTGCCATTCTTAGAATGTCATTTTACTTTGTTTTTCTTGCTGTTTGAATAAAATATCAAGATCTGAAATTATTAAATGGGAGAGTCTTCACATAGTTGCATAATTATTCAACTACTCATTGATCTTCACTTATATCTTTTGGAGTAGTTTGTCATTTGCTCCAGTGCTTCACTTATATCTTTTAGAGCACGGTGGTGGTTTTATTCTATAGAAATAATTGATCTCTCATGCTTCACTTATATTATTTTGAGAGTCCTTTATAACAACATGGTAATTTGCTTTTGATATAATAAAAACTTTCATATAAGTGCATTGAATACTAAGAGAAGTTTGATGCTTGATAATTGTTTTGAGATATGAAGATAGTGATATTAGAGTTGTGCTAGTTGAGTAATTGTGAATTTGATAAATACTTATGTTGAAGTTTGCAAGTCCCGTAGCATGCACGTATGGTGACTGTTGTGTAACAAATTTGAAACATGAGGTGTTATTTTATTGTCTTCCTTATGAGTGGCGGTCGGGGACGCGCGATGGTCTTTTCCTACCAATCTACCCCCCTAGGAGCATGCGCGTAATGCTTGGTTTTTGCTGACTTGTAGATTTTTGCAGTAAGTATGTGATTTCTCTATGACTAATGTTGATCCATGGATTATACGCACTCTCACCCTTCCATCATTGCTAGCCTCTTCGGTATCATGCATTGCCCTTTCTCACCTTCAGAGTTGGTGCAAACTTCGCCGGTGCATCCAAACCCCGTGACATGATACGCTCTATCACACATAAAGCTACTTATATCTTCCTCAAAACAGCCACCATACCTACCTATTATGGCATTTCCATAGTCATTCCGAGATATATTGCCATGCAACTTTCCACCGTTCCGTTTATTATGACACACTTCATCATTGTCATATTGCCTTGCATGATCATGTAGTTGACATCGTATTTGTGGCAAAGCCACCATGCATAATTTATCATACATGTCACTCTTGATTCATTGCCCATCCCGGTACACCACCGGAGGCATTCATATAGAGTCATATCTTGTTCTAGTATCGAGTTGTAATCATTGAGTTTAAATAAATAGAGGTGTGATGATCATCATTAATAGAGCATTGTCCCAAAAAATGGAAAGGTCATATAAAAAAAGGAAGGCCCAAAAAATAAAAATAAAATAAAAGGGGCAATGCTACTATCCTTTTTCCACACTTGTTCTTCAAAGTAAGCACCATGATCTTTATGATAGAGAGTCTCTTGTTTTGTCACTTTCATATACTAGTGGGAATTTTTCATTATAGAACTTTGCTTGTATATTCCAACAATGGGCCTCCTCAAGTGCCCTAGGTATTCGTGAGCAAGCAAGTTGGATGCACACCCACTTAGTTTCTTTTGTTGAGCTTTCATACATTTATAGCTCTAGTGCATCCGTTGCATGGCAATCCCTACTCCTTGCATTGACATCAATTGATGGGCATCTCCCTAGCCCATTGATTAGCCGCGTCGATGTGAGACTTTCTCATTTTATGTCTTCTGCACATAACCCCTTCATCATATTCTATTCCACCCATAGTGCTATATACATGGCTCATGCTCATGTATTGCGTGAAAGTTGAAGAAAGTTTGAGATTACTAAAGTGTGAAACAATTGCTTGGCTTTGTCATCGGGGTTGTGCATGATGAGAGCATTCTTGAGTGACGAAAATGGAGCATGACCAAACTATATGATTTTGTAGGGATGAACTTTCTTTGGCCATGTTATTTTGAGAATACATGATTGCTTAGTTAGTATGCTTGAAGTATTATTATTTTTATGTCAATATTAAACTTTTGTCTTGAATCTTATGGATCTGAATTCATGCCACAATAAAGAAGATTACATTGATGATTATGTTAGGTAGCATTCCAAATCAAAAAATTTGTTTTTATCATTTACCGACTCGAGGACGAGCAGGAATTAAGCTTGGGGATGCTTGATACATCTCCAATGTATCTATAATTTTTGATTGTTCCATGCTGCTATATTATCTGTTTTGGATGTTTATGGGCTTTATTAAACACTTCTATATTATTTTTGGGACTAACCTATTAACCCAGAGCCCAGTGCCAGTTTCTGTTTTTTTCCTTGTTTCAGTGTTTCATAGAAAAGGAATATCAAACGGAGTCCAAACGGAATGAAACCTTCGGGAGCGTGATTTTTGGAACGAACGTCATCCAGGAGACTTGGAGTTGAAGTCAAGGAAGCTTCGAGGTGGCCACGAGGCAGGGAGGCGCGCCTGATGGGGTTATGTACCTAGGGTAGGGTCATAGACCTGATCTAAGTACCTTACCCAAGGACACCCTTAGAAGAAGTCACCTTCCAGTCGACCAATGAGGGACACACTCGACTGACTTGAAGGACTCGACCACGAAGACTCACTCGACCACCGGTAGGTCAAGAGGCACTCTGCACTGCAACGGCCTGTAATCAAGTAGACTTTATGATAGTAAAGGCACTTTATGTGGGGCGTTACCAGTAACGCCCCAGACTTAACTCACCTTAAACCCTCTCCTACGTGGGCTGGCTGGGGTCCTGGCGCACTCTATATAAGCCACCCCCCTCCACAGGCAGAAGGGTTCGGCATCTTGTAACTCACATACTGATAATCCACTCGACCGCCTCCGGGCTCCGAGACGTAGGGCTATTACTTCTTCCGAGAAGGGCCTGAACTCGTACATCCCTTGTGTTTACAACCTCTCCATTGCTAGGACCTTGCCTCTCCATACCTACCCCCCACTCTACTGTCAGGCTTAGAACCACGACAGTTGGCGCCCACCATGGGGCAGGTGTTTTAGCGATTTTGTGGAGAAATTGCGATTCTTCCGAGTACTTTCATCATGCTGTCTGCTGGAGTTTTGGTCGGGGGTCAAGAGATCCGTCTCGGCACTCTCACCTTCATCGCCGACGACTCCGCGTGGCTCCAGGAGGCTCCACTCGACGTAGATGCGCTCCCCGTCCGCGGTGCGACGCATTTTCGTGCATGTGTCCGCGGCGTTCTACTGCGGCAACCGTCGACCCAGTATCGGTCGGCTCCTCCATCGTCCACCCTCTCGGTCTCCCGCCAGCGCAAGCGCTCGGGCCGGTCGAGGCTTCAGCGATGGGTGAGGCACGCGGTGGCTCGCCAATCGGCCACCACCCAAGTTGCGGCAATCGAGCCCGACGAATCTCTCTACGGCTTGTTCGATCTCTCGACTGGCTCCGTAGAGACTGCATCCGAGTGCGGTAGCAGCGATCCAGCGGCGGAAATCTTGATGGTCGACGGGCCCCACAGTCCCCCTGGCTTCACCCGTGATGGTGGAGCAGGTGACGGCGGCGACCCTGCACGACGCCACGAAGAGTACCAGCCCGAGCCACTCGACTCTCTGCAAAGAGAGGAACTTCGCCGCAGGAACGTGGATGCCCTGCGTACTCCCATCGCAGGAGAAACCCCCGAGGCTCGTGCCTTGGAAGAGGCGCGTCTGGCCAATTTGGCCGAGCGCACTCGACTGGAGAACCTTCAGCGAGCACTCGACGAGCGCGCGCGGCAACGAGTTCCCGACACCAGTCGAAGTCAACTCTTCCCGCCGACTCAGGTATATTGAACCCCAATTCAGAATTTAGCAGCTGCGACCCGTATAGCAGAGTCCATCCAGCCTTCGCAGTCGGAAGCTGGCAGAGGTTTGCTGCAGATCAGGGATCTGCTCCGAGCAGCGGGAGATCAGAATTCAGCCGTGTCTCAGTCGCGCAACAGAATTCACAGTCGATCCGTCACTGTGAATACGGTTCAGTCGGCTCACAGCCCTAGATCGCCTCCGCGGCGTGAAGGGCGCGAGAATCGGCGAGATCAATATGGCGACCGACTCGACCGAGATGATAGGCGTCGAGTGCCCAACTCCCCTCCGAGGGGTGGGTCTTACGCTCCTCGACAGCAAGATGACAGGCGTCAGTACAGTTCAGGGCGAAGGATTCCAGTCGACCCCAGAGAACCAGGCTTCGATGCGCGATCCATTATCGTGCAAGGTATGGTCGACCGGAACAGAGCCCATCGAGGTGGACTCGACAGAGATGCACCCACAAGTAGTCGCGTGCATGTTTCTGGTCCTGAATGTTTCAGCAGAGCCATCAGAGCCGCGGTTATCCCTCCCAATTTCAGGTTGGCGACAGGAGTCAGCAAGTTCACTGGTGAGTCTAAGCCTGAAACTTGGCTTGAAGACTACCGAGTGGCAGTTCAGATTGGTGGTGGGAACGACGAGGTGGCCATGAAGCATTTGCCCCTCATACTGGAAGGTTCTGCCAGGGCGTGGTTGACTCAATTACCTCCTAGCAGCATTTACACTTGGGAAGATCTGTCCCGAGTGTTCATCAGAACGTTTGAAGGGACTTGCAAGCGACCAGCTGGACTGACGGAGTTGCAAGTTTGCGTGCAGAAGGCTAATGAGACTCTCAGAGAGTATATTCAGAGGTGGATCACTTTGCACCACACTGTGGAGAATGTGTCCGATCATCAGGCAGTCTGCGCCTTCAAAGATGGCGTCAAGAACAGAGAACTGAGTTTGAAGTTTGGTCGAACCGGTGACATGACCTTGAGTCGGATGATGGAGATTGCTACCAAGTACGCCAACGGCGAAGAAGAAGACCGACTCTGAAGCGGAAAGCACAAGCCGAGTCAGTCGGACAAAGGAAACACCAGTCGGAAACAGAAGCGGAAGGCTGAACCGGCAGCTCCTGGAGAGGCTCTGGCCGTGACTCAAGGAAAGTTTAAGGGGAAGCCAAAAGGATCCTGGAACCCCAAGAAGGTAAAGGATAAAGAAGGGAACGACGTAATGGATATGCCATGTCACATCCATACGAAGAAAGACGAAGAGGGGAATATCATCTACCCGAAGCACACCACTCGCCAATGTCGACTCCTGATCCAGCAGTTTCAGGGAAAACAGTCTAAGGACAAGGAGAAGGAGTCGGACAAGGCCGAAGACAAGGAGGACAGTGAGGAAGGGTATCCGCATATCAACTCCACTCTGATGATCTTTGCAGATGTGGAAAGCAGGAGTCGACTGAAAGTGATTAACCGAGAGGTGAACATGGTTGCCCCAGCAAAAGCAAATTATCTGAAATGGTCTCAAACACCCATCACATTCGACCAATCTGATCACCCGACTCATATTGCCACCCCTGGGAGGCAAGCTTTGGTGGTCGATCCAGTTGTCGAAGGCACTCGACTGACAAAGGTGCTGATGGATGGTGGAAGCGGGCTGAATTTGTTGTATGCAGACACACTGAAAGGAATGGGCATTCCGATGTCCCGACTGAGCACTAGTAACATGAGCTTTCATGGAGTTATTCCAGGGAAGAAGGCCGAGTCACTCGGCGAAATAGCTTTGGATGTGGTGTTTGGTGATTCGAAACATTTTCGCAAAGAAAAGTTGACGTTTGAGGTCGTGGATTTTCAGAGTGCATATCATGCCATTTTGGGGAGACCAGCTTACGCACGGTTCATGGCTCGACCATGCTACGTGTACCTCAAATTGAAGATGCCCGGCCCCAAAGGAGTGATCATTGTCACCGGTGATCGGAAAAAGGCAGAAGAGTGCTTTCAGAAGGGCTCCAAGATTGCCGATTCCCAGGTGACAGCGGTCGAGTTCGAAGAATACAAGCAAAACGCAGATCCGAATGACTTGCTGCGATCAAAGAAGCCCGCCACAGAGTCTGCATTCCAGTCGTCCGGTGAGACGAAGCCTGTTCACATTCACCCGACCGACCCCGATGCAGCTCCGACCCGCATCTCCACAACACTCGACCCAAAATAGGAAGAAGCGCTCATCCAGTTCCTCCGTGAGAACTGGGACATTTTTGCATGGAAGCCCGCTGACATGCCAGGTGTTCCCAGGGGACTGGCTGAGCATCGCCTAAGAGTCGACTCATCTGCCAAACCAGTCAAAGAGCATCTTCGGCGGTCCACCGTCCAGAAGAGAAAAGCCATTGGTGAAGAAGTGGCTCGACTGTTGGCGGCAGGATTTATCCGAGAGATATACCACTCCGAGTGGCTCGCTAATGTCGTCATGGTTCCTAAGAAGGACAAGTCGCTCCGAATGTGCATTGATTTCAAGCACATCAATCGGGCCTGCCCGAAAGATCATTTTCCTCTCCCTCGCATAGATCAAATTGTTGACTCGACCGCGGGATGCGAGAGGCTATCTTTTTTAGATGCCTACTCCGGGTACCACCAGATCCGTCTGTACGGACCCAACGAGGTAAAAACAGCTTTCATCACTCCATTCAGGTGCTTCTGCTATATCACCATGCCATTCGGCCTCAAGAATGCCGGAGCCACATTTATGCGAATGATTCAGAAGTGTCTACTCACTCAAATCAGTCGGAATGTGGAAGCATATATGGATGATATCGTTGTCAAGTCACGAAAAGGTTCCGACCTGCTCGCTGATCTCGCCGAAACATTTGCCAACCTCAGAAGGTATGATATCAAGCTCAATCCATCAAAGTGCACATTTGGAGTTCCTGGTGGCAAGTTACTCGGTTTTCTCATTTCCGAATGGGGAATTGACGCTAACCCAGAGAAGATTGGCACTATTCTCCGAATGAAACGCCCTGTGCGAGTGCACGATGTCCAGAAGCTTACTGGATGCTTGGCCGCATTAAGTCGATTCATCTCACGACTCGGTGAAAAGGCATTGCCTCTTTACCGACTGATGAAGAAGACAGACAAGTTCGAGTGGACTCCAGAAGCTGATGCAGCGTTTGCCGAGCTAAAAGCTCTGCTCTCCACCCAGCCGGTGCTTGCTGCTCCAATCAGCAAAGAGCCTCTGTTGCTCTATATCGCAGCCACGGGACAAGTCGTCAGTACTGTGCTAACGGTCGAGCGGGAAGAAGAAGGAAAAGCCCTCAAAGTTCAGCGCCCAGTGTATTATTTGTCTGAAGTCTTGACTCCATCCAAGCAGAGATATCCTCATTATCAGAAGCTTGTGTATGGAATATACATGACCACAAAGAAGGTTGCTCATTATTTTTCTGATCATTCCATCACAGTCGTCAGCGACGCCCCACTATCAGAGATTTTGCACAACAGAGATGCAACTGGTCGAGTGGCCAAATGGGCGATTGAACTTCTTCCCCTTGATATCAAGTTTGAGGCAAAGAAAGCCATTAAGTCCCAGGCAATAGCAGATTTCCTCGCCGAGTGGATTGAACAACAGCAGCCGACTGAAGTTCACTCGGAGCATTGGACCATGTTCTTTGATGGCTCTAAGATGTTGAATGGTTCCGGTGCTGGGGTTGTCCTGGTTTCCCCAAGAGGAGATAAGCTCAGATATGTGCTCCAGATTCACTTTGATTCCTCCAACAATGAGGCAGAATATGAGGCCCTCTTATATGGGTTGCGCATGGCCATTTCACTCGGCGTCCGTCGCCTGATGGTCTATGGCGACTCGGATTTAGTGGTCAATCAGGTGATGAAAGAGTGGGACGTGAGAAGCCCAGCCATGACTGGATACTGCAATGCAGTGAGGAAGCTGGAAAAGAAGTTCGAGGGGTTGGAGCTCCACCATATACCCCGACTGAAAAATCAAGCAGCTGATGATCTAGCAAAGATAGGTTCCAAGAGAGAAGCCATTCCGAGTGGTGTGTTCTTGGAGCATATACACACTCCGTCAGTCAAAGAAGATCCTTTCACCGAAGAAACTCCGCAGCCCAAGAGTGCCACAGATCCGACTGAGGTCGAAGTCCCAGCGGTGGTCGACTTGATCATGGAGGTCTTGGTGGTCATTCCCGACTGGACAGTTCCATATGTCGCGTATATCCTGAGAAAAGAGCTTCCAGAGGATGAGGAAGAGGCTCGACAGATCGTCCGTCGATCTAAGGCCTTTACCGTAATCAAAGGACAATTATACAGAGAAAGCGCGACTGGAGTTGGTCAGAAGTGCATAACACCAGAAGAAGGTCGACTCATCCTCAATGATATCCACTCGGGGACCTGCGGTCATCATGCGTCCTCTCGGACCATTGTGGCCAAAGCATACCGAGCCGGATTTTACTGGCCAAAGGCGAATGAGATGGCAAAAGAGATAGTGGATAAGTGCGAGGGATGTCAGTTCTACTCGAATATGTCGCACAAGCCTGCGTCAGCTCTAAAGACCATCCCACTCGTCTGGCCTTTCGCAGTATGGGGACTGGACATGGTCGGTCCTTTGAGAACGGGACGAAGCGGCTTCACGCATGTACTGGTGGCAGTCGACAAGTTCACCAAGTGGATCGAGGCTAAACCAATCAAGAACCTTGACACCAGTACTGCTGTTAGCTTCATCAGGGAACTAATATTCAGATATGGAGTCCCGCACAACATCATTACGGATAATGGGTCGAACTTTGACTCGGAGGAATTCAGAGATTTCTGCAACTCCCAAGGCACACGGGTCGACTACGCTTCAGTCGCCCATCCGCAGTCGAATGGACAATCAGAGCGAGCTAATGGACTGATTCTTAAGGGATTGAAGCCTCAGTACTTTGGGGACTGCGGACCACACCTAATCGGTCGACCGGAAGAACTCCATTCTTCTTGGTCTACGGAGCTGAAGCAGTCTTGCCGAGTGATCTTCTCCACAATGCTCCCCGAGTTGAAATCTACAACGAAGCAGAGGCTGAACAAGCGCGGCAGGACGCAGTCGACCTTTTAGAGGAAGAAAGGGAGATGGCTCTGATCCGGTCGACCATCTACCAACAAGATTTGCGTCGTTTCCACGCCAGAAATGTGAGAGGTCGAGCCTTCCAGGAAGGAGATTTGGTTCTCCGAGTGGATCAGCACAAACCACACAAGCTTGCTCCTTCTTGGGAAGGCCCCTTCATCGTCACCAAGGTTCTCCACAACGGGGCGTACCGTCTTTACAACGTCGAGCATAATATCGACGAGCCCCGAGCTTGGAACGCGGAGCTACTCCGCCCATTTTACACTTAAGTTTTATCACTCGGATGAGTTGCAATAAAGTACTTCTGTAGCTCATGGACCTCGAAATAATAGTGTCATAGTTCCTCCATAATTTCTGTCACTTTTTATTTTTGTCCACATAAAATTCCCCCTCAGTGGGTGACTTAGCCGCGAATCCGTTTCGCCTAAGTTTGTAAAAATCCTACCGAGTGAGGAGCCAGACTCTCACTCGGAGGCTTAGCTGCGAATCCGTTTCGCCTAAGTTATCAAAATCCTACCGAGTGGTAAGCCAGACTTTCACTCGAGGGCTTAGCTGCAGCCCTGTGCTCGCCTAAGTTATAAAAATCCTACCGAGTGAGGAGCAACCCTCTCACTCGGGGGCTTAGCTGCAGTCCAAGCACTCGCCTAAGTTATAGAAATCCTACCGAGTGAAGAGCAACCCTCTCACTCGGGGGCTTAGCTGCAGCCCTGTGCTCGCCTAAGTTATAAAAATCCTACCGAGTGAGGAGCAACCCTCTCACTCGGGGGCTTAGCTGCAGCCCTGTGCTCGCCTAAGTTATAAAAATCCTACCGAGTGAGGAGCAACCCTCTCACTCGGGGGCTTAGCTGCAGTCCAAGCACTCGCCTAAGTTATAAAAATCCTACCGAGTGAAGAGCAACCCTCTCACTCGGGGGCTTAGTTGCAGCCCTGTGCTTGCCTAAGTTATAAAAATCCTACCGAGTGAAGAGCAACCCTCTCACTCGGAGGCTTAGCTGCGGCCCAGTGCTCGCCTAAGTTATAGAAATCCTACCGAGTGGTAAGCCGGGCTTCCACTCGAAGGCTTAGCCGCAGCCCAGTGCTCGCCTAAGTGGACTAAAGAATAAGTCGATTGCAGTAAAGGCGCCTTGCTTTGAACCTGCAAAATACATTTCGATCCAAAGGCAATCATATTCAAGCACCAAATTCAAGTTTGGATCGATATCTAGAGGAACCGAGAGTGCTCAGGCGTTAAGCCTGTTAAAGTTTATCGGTTACAATTCCACTCGGCATACCGAGGCAAATTTAAAGCGTCGAGCCAGAAGAAGTTTTTTACCCCTCCTGTGGAGGGCTGGAAGGTGCAATGAATTCATCAAGGTCAATTCCGTCGGCGATCCGAGTGGCAGCGGCAAGGAAAGTTTCCATAAAGGACCTGAAGTCGTGTTTCTTGGTGTTGGCCACCCGAAGAGCCGCCAGCTTCTCTTCTCGCGCATCTTTACAGTGGACTCGGGCCAGACACAGAGCAACATCTGCACCACACCGAGCCGAGGACTTCTTCCATTCCTGCACTCGACCAGGGATCGTGTTCAAGCAAGCCATCAGCGACTCAAGGTCATTCTGAAGTGTCTCCTCAGGCCAGAGCGTCGAGTCGATGCGAGATGTGGCGGCCTTCAGTCTTGCGAGATAGTCCACGACAGCTGCAACACGAGACTCCAGTCGGAAAACATCCATGGCAACTTCGTCGTTCACCAGAGAATTGACGGGGTCGAGGTTTGGCTCCAGCCGGCTAGTTTCTTCTTCAAAGTTTTGACAAATTTCTGCAAGGATGGTCACTAAGTCAAGGAGATGGTCGAATGGAAAAACCACAATTGGAAATGTTTGCCAAGCATAGAGGTTTACCTTCAAGCATAAGAAACAGCTTCTTGGCAAGACCACTCAGGAAGGCCTCCAGATCAGTTTTCTTCCCAGTCAATTTGCTGACTTGGTCGGTCAGGGCAGCTTTATCAGTTTTCAGTCGACTGACCTCCTTGTTGGCGATCCCAAGAGCAGTTTTCAGATTGGTATTGTCTTGTTCAAGCTTGGTGACTGAAGCTAACTTCTCGTCAGCAAGCTTGATCTTCTCAGCTAGTTCGAGGTCTTTCTTCTGTTGGGCCTCCCTTACCTTACCTGCAAGTTACAGCAAGATCAGATTTTGAAACAAGCAAGGGGAAAAGCAGTCGTCAGGGTCTCACCAAACATACCTTCGGTCTCCTCCTTTGCCTTTGTCAGCTTCTCCTGAACCAGCTTCAGGCTCAGCTCGAGTTGAGTATGCTTGTTTTCCAGCCCAGAGTAGCGAGCCACAAGATCACAAGAGTGCTGCGAAGAACCAATCGACTAAATGTCAAATATAATTCACTTCCGAGTGAAAAAGGAAAAAACACACGTTTCTAAGACTACAGCCGAATACAAGCATTCGACCGTAGTCTCGGGGACTACACCCAGTGGGTGCACTCAGCGTGCCCCCACTAGTTCTGTTGAAGACAAAGTCGACCAGTCGACCTCAAAAAAAAACGAGATGTATTCTTTAAGACTGTGATCAACTGCAAGCAGTCGACCACAGTCTCAGGGACTACACCCAGTGGGTGCACTCAGCGTGCCCCCACCGGTTCGTGAAATCCAGTCGACATAGTCGACTGACAGTAAGATTGACATCATAAAGCCTAAGGCCGACTGCCAGCAGTCGACCTTAGCCTTGGGGACTACGCCCAGCGGGTGCACTCAGTGTGCCCCCGCTAAACACGGAGTCTAATCGACACACCCACTGGGTGACTACTATAAATTCCAGAAAGGAAAAGTTTTTGGTTGCATATCCAACAAAACAAACGGTGGTCGACTGACCTGAACATTGCTTTGGAGGGCAGAACTGGCGTCATAAGCTGCCTGGCTCGCATCCCGGATGGTCTTCAACTGCTCCATCATGATACCCGCCTGGCGTATTGCTTCCTTCGCCGCGCCAGCTTGGTCCTCCGGGACGTGGTGCGTTGTGAAGAGGGAGGGCTGCTGAGCACTCGTCAATGGATCTGCGAAGGACACCGTGTGTCGAGTGGTGTTCCCTTCCTCCGCAGTCGGAACCTCAGGCGCCGTCACATCCTGAGGCACCTTACTGGCGGACGCTTTCCGACTCCTCCTGCGCTTCAGTGGTTCTTCATCCTCATCATCATCAGGGAGATCGATAACAACATTGGGTGGAGCTACGGAGAAGAATCAGGATCAGAGATCGCGAGTCAGTCGACTAAGAATGGCGTTAAGAATACAGTACCTGGTTTCGAAGTTGCTGCGTCCTCCATCTCATGGTCATCAGCCCGGGCTGAGGTTTCAGAAGTAGCAGCACTGCAACTCCAAAGGATCAGTCGACTAACTTCAGCGTCGACCAGAGACAAAGTTCACACAAAATAAGAAGACTTAAGCAGCGCGATTACCCTGAAATGGTGGGGATGGACACCTTCATCTTCGGAAGGAGCTTGATCGGCTTCGACGAAGCCGCCCTGGGCTGCTTCGGCGCCTTTTCAGTCGGCACCGGAGAGGTGGCCCGAGGGCGCTTGGTCGACTGGGTGGTGGTCGCAACCCCCTTGCCACGTTCGGTCGAAGGGTCGTGGACGATCTTCGACCGCCTTTCCGAGCGCTGTGGTACGACCTCCTCCTCCTCTTCCGCCTCGTCTTCAACGTCATCTTCATCACCGTCATCATCATCATCGTCATCGTCATCCTCTGCAACGTCCGAGTCCCATTCCTCCTTGTCCTGGCTCTCGCCCCCACTCGCCTCACCCTCCTCAGTCGGAGCTTGTGCCCCATTAGGCATCGAGTACAGCTCGGTGAGGGCCTAGCAGATATCAAGACAAGGATCAATCGACCAGTCAGCAGGGTAAACAGAAATGAATGCGACAAGAACGCAGTGGAGAGCAGAGCAAGTGTACCTTGTTTGGATCGCTGTTGTGGTCGAGTGGAGGAATCCTTCTGGCTCCGCGTGGGTTGTCCTTGTTTCCGGTAACGGCTACCATCCATCTTTCCAGAGTGACATCGTCGACTGCTTCTGGATGGACTCGAGTCTCGTCTTCGGTCCCACAGTACAACCACATGCAGTGGCTCCGGAACTGAAGGGGCTGGATGCGACGCCTGAGGAAGACCTCCAGGAGGTCCATGCCCGTCACTCCCTCCCGAACCAACTGCACCACGCGCTCCATCAACATCTTCACATCAGCTTTCTCCTCCGGAATCAACTTCAGAGAGGAGGGCTTGTTCACTCGGTCCATGGTAAACTGTGGGAGTCCACTCGACTGTCCCGGCGTCGACTGGTCCCGGCAGTAGAACCAGGTCGACTGCCAGCCTCTGACTGACTCGGGAAAGGTCATGGGCGGGAAGGTGCTCTTATTCCTCACCTGGATCCCCAGACCCCCACACATTTGGACGACTCGGGTTCTCTCATCACCTGGGCTCGCCTTCTTCACGGTCTGAGAGCGACACGTGAATATATGTTTGAACAGACCCCAGTGCGGTCGACAGCCCAAGAAACCCTCACACATGGACACGAATGCGGCAAGATAGGCAATAGAGTTTGGGGTAAAGTGGTGGAGCTGAGCTCCAAAGAAATTCAAGAAGCCACGGAAGAAAACACTCGGCGGCAAGGAAAATCCACGATCAACATGGGTGGCCAAGAGCACACACTCACCCTCTTCTGGCTGGGGCTGCCACTCCTTCCCCAGAAGCCTCGCAGCTCCATGAGGGATCAAGCCCTCGTTGGCCATGTCGAGGAGGTCATTCTCTGTGATGGTCGACTGGATCCAGTCTCCTTGGACCCAGCCCTTCGACAGGCGGGATCTAGACGAGGACCCTCCGCGGCTGGTGGATCTCCCCTTTGCCTTCTCTGACGCCGACGCCTTCTTCACACGTTCCAGCGCCGCCGTCTTCTCCTTGGCCATGGTTGCCGGCGAGATGCGCGAAGGGAAGTGGTGCGGGGGCGAGAGCGAGCACGCTGGGCGGGGAAGAAGGGAGCAGAGAGAGAGAGAGAATGCTGAGGCGCAGCACAGAAATCCTCGCCGGGCACATTTATAAGGTCCCTTCCGAGTGGATGACAGGTGGGCCCGGTCGATCTAATCATATCCGGGAGCAGTTATGCAGACGGGATATGTGGCGAAAAAAGCGGCGCGGAGATCAAGGCGTCTATGCCCCGTCCCATCCGAACGCCGCGGTCCGCCCCGCTTCGCGCGCGTCCCCAAATTTCGCATCCCACGGAATCCGCGAACAGCAGATCAGTCTGTTAGACGCGGTGTTTCCGGCGATCCGTCGCTCGGAGATCGTCGAAGCCCGAAAGATCACTCGACGCAAAAATAGAATGGATCGAGTCGACTGAAGACAAGTTGCTCACTGTCGACGAAGAGATTCTTTGGTCCAAGACGACGCACGACCAGAGCGCAAAGGTTAATCGGAAACAACATCAACTCCTTCCTCACTCGAAGCCTCAATCCATTCGGGGGCTAATTATGGGGTTATGTACCTAGGGTAGGGTCATAGACCTGATCTAAGTACCTTACCCAAGGACACCCTTAGAAGAAGTCACCTTCCAGTCGACCAACGAGGGACACACTCGACTGACTTGAAGGACTCGACCACGAAGACTCACTCGACCACCGGTAGGTCAAGAGGCACTTTGCACTGCAACGACCTATAATCAAGTAGACTTTATGATAGTAAAGGCACTTTATGTGGGGCGTTACCAGTAACGCCCCAGACTTAACTCACCTTAAACCCTCTCCTACGTGGGCTGGCTGGGGTCCTGGCGCACTCTATATAAGCCACCCCCCTCCACAGGCAGAAGGGTTTGGCATCTTGTAACTCACATACTGATAATCCACTCGACCGCCTCCGGGCTCCGAGACGTAGGGCTATTACTTCTTCCGAGAAGGGCCTGAACTCGTACATCCCTTGTGTTTACAACCTCTCCATTGCTAGGACCTTGCCTCTCCATACCTACCCCCCACTCTACTGTCAGGCTTAGAACCACGACAGCGCCTGCCCCCCTGGGCGCGCCCCCACCCTCGTGGACCCCTTGTGGCTCCCCTGACCGACTTCTTTTGCCTATATATATCCATATACCTTAAAAACATAAAAGAGTGGAATAGATCGGAAGTTCCGCCGCCAGAAGCCTCCGTAGCCACCGAAAACCAATGTAGACCCATTCCGGCACCCTGCCGGAGGGGGGAATCCCTCTTCGATGGCCATCTACATCATCCCGGTGCTCTCCATTACGAGGAGGGAGTAGTTCTCCCTTAGGGCTGAGGGTATGTACCAGTAGTTGTGTGTTTGATCTCTCTCTCTCTCTCGTGTTCTTGAGGTGGTACGATCTTGATGTATCGCGAGCTTTGCTATTATAGTTGGATCTTATGGTGTTTCTCCCCCTCTACTCTCTTGTGATGAATTGAGTTTTCCCTTTGAAGTTATCTTATCGGATTGAGTCTTTAAGGATTTGAGAACACTTGATCTATGTCTTGCATGTGCTTATCTGTGGTGATAATGGGATATCACGTGATCCACTTGATGTATGTTTTGGTGATCAACCTGCGAGTTCCGTGACCTCGTGAACTTATGCATAGGGTTTGGCACACGTTTTCTTCTTGACTCTCCGGTAGAAACTTTGGGGCACTCTTTGAAGTTCTTTGTGTTGGTTGAATAGATGAATTTGAGATTGTGTGATGCATATGTATAATCATACCCACGGATACTTGAGGTGACATTGGAGTATCTAGGTGACATTAGGGTTTTGGTTGATTTGTGTCTTAAGGTGTTATTCTAGTACGAACTCTATGATAGATTGAACAGAAAGAATAGCTTCGTGTTATTTTACTACGGACTCTTGAATAGATTGATCATAAAGGATAACTTTGAGGTGGTTTCATACCCTACCATAATCTCTTCGTTTGTTCTCCTCTAGTAGTGACTTTGGAGTGAATCTTTGTTGCATGTTGAGGGATAGGTATATGATCCAATTATGTTATTATTGTTGAGAGAACTTGCACTAGTGAAAGTATGAACCCTAGGCCTTGTTTCAACGCATTGAAATACCTTTTGTGCTCACTTTTATCATTAGTTACCTTGCTATTTTTATATTTTCAGATTAAAAAAACCTATATCTACCATCCATATTGCACTTGTATCACCATCTCTTCACCGAATAAGTGCACCTATACAATTTACCATTGTATTGGGTGTGTTGGGGACACAAGAGACTCTTTGTTATTTGGTTGAAGGGTTGTTTGAGAGAGACTGAGGGAGTCCTGGATTAGGGGGTGTCCGGATGGCCGGACTATACCTTCAGCCGGACTCCTGGACTATGAAGATACAAGATTGAAGACTTCGTCCCGTGTCCGGGAGGGACTTTCCTTGGCGTGGAAGGCAAGCTTGGCGATACGGATATGTGGATCTCCTACCATTGTAACCGACTTTGTCTAACCCTAACCCTCTTCAATGTCTATATAAACCAGAGGGTTTTTACTCCGTAGGACAACATACAGAACAACAATCATACCATAGGCTAGCTTCTAGGGTTTAGCCTCTCCAATCTTGTGGTAGATCTACTCTTGTACTACCCATATCATCAATATTAATCAAGCAGGACATAGGGTTTTACCTCCATCAAGAGGGCCCGAACCTGGGTAAAACTTTGTGTCCCTTGCCTCCTGTTACCATCCGGCCTAGACGCACAGTTCGAGACCCCCTACCTGAGATCCGCCGGTTTTGACACCGACATTGGTGCTTTCATTGAGAGTTCCTCTGTGTCGTCACCATCAGGAAGGATGCCTCACCCCGTCTTTAGAGACGACACCGTTGCTAAGGGAGCTTTGGCTGTCGGCCAAACCCTCCGGCTAGGTGGTTTTCTCATGACCGCCTGTTCGGCTTCTGCGCCGACAATGACCTCTCGAGCCATCGAAAACAATCTTCTTGTCAGCTCGGAACTCGCCGAGCAGTTAGATCCATTGGAGCTCTCCTCCATAAACGAGCTCTTGGATCGCATCGCCGCCTTGAGAGTCACTACGGATTACGACCAGATTGGGCCTAAACCGGATCTGAGAGAGATTAACTCTCCCCAAGTCAACCATCACGTTGCCGTGGTAGAGGGACAGTGTGGCGACCCTTCATCTATCTTAAGGACTAGCTACGTCCGGATTCCCGATCCCTCCAAGCCGGATACCCGTGGAGGGGAGGATATCACTCAAGACCTGAACTTAGAGTTAGGAGACGGGCTGGATTCATTGGACAATATCCAGGAATCCAAATTTTTGAGTTCGGAAATTCCTCGGCCTCTGAGCCTCAGATTGGGTGAGGCTTCAGATTTAATTCCACCCACCCACCCGAACATAAGCGATCTATCCCAAATCAGGCAAGAGCTCGAAGAAACAATACATCATTACTGGGCCAGATTCCTCCTGGTTAGGAACAGGATAAGGGACTGCCGCGAGGAAGACGCAATCTCAATCTTCTGCAATAATTGCACGGACAAGGGAATCCTCAACGCCATAAGTCGCTGTGATATTACATGCTTCGCTGACTTGGCGTCCATTGTACGAAAGTACTGTGCGATGGAAAGCGCATGGAAAACCGAAATAAAATTTTGGGATGATCCGGCCCTGAATACAAATCCAGTCCGAAATAAAAGGGTGCATCATCGCCAAACACCCGGGTCAAACACCAAAAAGCAAAAACCCTCTACAGGGCATGGAACTGTATTGGAAGGATGGCTTAATGGACCCTATAAAATTCACAGTACAGAGGACGCCACACCAACTCACAGCCTTAGAGCATGTTGGATACTCCGGCAGGTGGCCAAAATTGGCGAAGATCTCCTAATTCCGGAGGCCACAGAAAGCCACCCTAGAGACACCAATACGGTATTAACAGTCTTCGAGACTTTCGCATCAAATAATATGCGAAAAAGGACACTCAGCAGCCTTGCCGAAGTCTACCAAGTAGCAACAATAAACCCATGGAGTGACACGGCTATTACCTTTAACGCCAGTGATGAACCTACATTCCGAACAGCCCGAGCACCAGCCGCATTGGTCCTCAGTCCAATAGTGGACGGCTTTCGTCTTACCAAGGTACTCATGGACGGCGGCAGTGGATTGAACCTCATTTATGAGGAAACCCTTCAAAAAATGGAAATAGACTGGAACCGCATTGAGCGAAGCAGCACAACCTTTAGAGGAATAATCCCCAGTCGGGAAGCGCGCTGTACAGGAAAAATCACACTAGATGTGGTGTTCGGCACGCCGGATAATTACAGGTCCGAAGAGGTCACGTTCCATGTGGCTCCGTTCAGCAGCGGTTATCACGCTCTGCTAGGGCGGGAAGCGTTTACAATCTTCCAAGCAATACCCCATTACGGGTACATGAAGCTCAAGATGCCCGGGCCTAACGGGATCATCACTCTCGCTAGTGATCCGGACATAGCACTCCGCGCCGAAAACAAGACAGCCGCACTGGCCCTCGAGGCACTATCCGAAGCCCTAGCGGCTGAGGAACTGACTGCGCTACGCTCCACGGTGAATAGGGACGATGTGGTACTCAACAAAAGATCCAAGTCCACCTCCTTTAAACCGGCGGACGAAATAGTCAAATTCCAGGTCCATCCAACGGACCCCAATAAAACAGCTTCCATCGGGGCACAGTTAAACCCTGATGTAGACGCCGCACTGCGAGAGTTCCTACGAGAGAACTAGGACATTTTCGCCTGGCACCCTTCAGACATGCCAGGAATCCCACGCAGGCTGGCCGAGCACAGCTTAAATATCCTAAAAGGATTCAAACCTGTCACATAAGCTCTTCAGCGTTTTTCCGAACCTAAGAGACAGGCCATGGGAGAAGAGCTAGCAAAGCTATTGGAGTCCGGATTCATCAGAGATATAAAACATCCGGACTGGCTAGCAAACCTGGTGATGGTACCAAAGAAGGACAAATCCTGGCGCCTGTGCGTTGATTTTAAAGACCTTAACAAGGCTTGCCCAAAGGATCCCTTCCCCCTCCCCCGCATCGATCAAATTATCGACGCTACCGCAGGACACGATTCGTTGTGTTTCCTCGACGCATGTTTCGGCTGCCATCAAATCAAGATGGCAGAATCAGACCAAGCCGCAACGGCATTTATCACACCATACGGCCCATTCTGCTTCAACACAATGCCCTTCGGGCTCAAAAACGCCGGCGCAACATATCAGCGCATGATTCAGACATGTCTGGCAAACCAGATCGGCAAAACAGTGGAGGCATATGTAGATGATGTGGTCGTCAAAACAAGACATGTTGAATCTCTAGTAGACGACTTGAGGCTCACATTTGATAACCTCCGAACATACGACATCAAGCTCAACCCGGAAAAATGCATTTTCGGCGTTCCAGCCGGAAAGCTCTTGAGCTTCATTGTATCCGGTAGAGGAATTGAAGCAAATCCAGCCAAGATCCGAGCTCTGTCACAATTGGATATCCCAAAGGACCTCAAACAAATACAAAAGTTAACTGGATGCGTGGCGGCTCTAAGCCGCTTTATCTCCCGCTTGGGAGAAAAGGCCCTACCCCTTTACCGCCTCCTTCGGCGCACCGAACACTTCGAATGGACGGTTGCAGCCACGGCCGGACTTGACGAAATAAAAGCCATATTGGCAACAAACCCAGTCCTGGCCGCGCCAAACATTGGCGAACCAATGCTATTGTACATTGCAGCAACACATCAGGTTGTAAGCGTAGTGCTCATCGTCGAATGAGAAACGGACGGACACAAATTCCCCCTTCAAAAGCCGGTCTATTATGTGTCCACTATCCTCACTCCGCGCAAATCACGGTACCCGCATTATCAAAAGATTGTGTATGCGGTATTCATGGCATCCCGGAAGCTACGACACTACTTTCAAGAGTGTTCAATAACAGTAGCCTCGGAAGTACCACTTCACAATATTATAAACAACCGTGACGCAACGGACCGGATTGCAAAATGGGCCATTGAGCTCCTCCCGTTCGAAATAACTTATAAGCCACGGCGAGCCATCAAGTCGCAAGTTTTGGCCGACTTCGTCGCAGAATGGACGGAGGTCGAACTCCCTAAAGAGTACGACACATATTCAAATTGGATCATGCATTTCGACGGCTCCAAGATGTTGGCCGGACTAGGGACTGGCGTCGTTTTGACGTCCCCCATAGGAGACATAGTTCAATACATACTCCAGATTATGTACACAGACTCCAACAATGCAACCAAATATGAGGCCCTTTTACATGGTCTCCGGATGGCAGTATCCATGGGCATTCAACGCCTAGAGGTGCGTGGGGACTCGAACCTTGCAATATCCCAAATAAATGGAGACTTCGATGACAAGGATCCAAAAATGGCAGCTTACCGCAACACCGTCCTAAAAATGTCAGCTCGGTTCGAAGGGCTTGAATTTCACCATATAGCCCGGGAAAATAATCAGGCGGCAGATGTCCTGGCACGCATCGGTGCAAAACGCGATGTAGTCCCCCCAACATCTTCTTGGAAAGGCTGTTTAAGCCATCCATGGCATGGGAAGCCGAGCCAAACAATAACAGCCCGGACCCAACCGCACTGCCCGACACCGAACATTCTGACACAATCGGAGGCTTTGCTAATGAAATAACACCTTTAGCCCACGTAATAATGCTCGTCATTGCCCCGTGGACAGAACCATTCCTCGCCTACCTTACTAGGCAGGAACTCCCCGAGGACCAAAATGAGGCACGCTGCATAGTGCGGCGATCCAAAGCCTACAAAGTCCACGAGGGAGAGCTTTATAAGAAAAGCACTACCGGAGTCCTTCAAAGGTGCATCTCCGAAGAGGAAGGGCGGAACCTCCTGGCTGAAATTCATGCCGGACTCGGCGGTCATCACGCTGCAGCTCGGTCCCTTGTAAGGAAGGCCTTCCATACAGGCTTTTATTGGCCGACGGCCCAGGCAGACGCCCAGGACTTAGTCCAACGATGCGTCGGTTGCCAGCTCTTTGCAAACCAAAGCCATATGCCACCCACCGCCCTCCAAACTATCCCCATCACTTGGCCCTTCGCGGTCTGGGGGCTTGGCATGGTTGGACCCCTTAAAGGCGGAACCCACAAGCAAAGATACTTACTGGTCATGGTGGATAAGTTCACCAAATGGATAGAAGCCAAGCCTGTTAAGACGGCCGAATCCGGACCGGTGATAGACTTTATATCCGGGGTTGTACACCATTACGGAGTCCCCCACAGCATCATCACTGATAATGGTACGAACTTTACGGCCGACGAGGTAAAACTCTGGTGCAAAAACATGGGCATCAAGCTCGATTATGCTTCTGTCTATCACCCACAAACTAACGGCCAGGTCGAACGTGCAAATGGTCTTATCATGAGCGGCATCAAACCCAGATTAGTGCGGTCCCTCAAGGAATCTAACATGCACTGGGTAGAGGAGCTCGACTCCGTACTCTGGGGGCTGTGGACCACGGCGAATCGCACCACCGGATACACACCATTCTTTATGGTGTACGGCGCAGAGGCAGTTTTGCCTTGCGACATAATTCATGACTCACCTCGAGTGCGCATGTACGAAGAAAGAGAAGCCGAGCTCAATCGGCAGGACAGTTTGGACGCATTGGAGGAGGAGCGTGACGTGGCAAAAGCCTGTTCCGCATTCTATCAACAGCAGGCTCGAAGATACCAAAGCAGAGAAGTACGGGCCAAAAATCACAACGTTGGCGAATTAGTTCTACGCCTGCAGGACAAGAAAAAGGACAAACTCAAGCCCAAGTGGGAAGGTCCCTTCATAATTGACCAAGTCCTGACTAGTGGAGCGTACCGCCTGCGAGATGCATCGGATAACCGACTCGAGCCGAACCCATGGAACGCAGCCCGTCTCCGAAGATTCTATGCCTAGCGCCGGACTTCGTGTTCGTCTCCTTCCTCTGTCCATTTTTATATATACTGTCTGTCTTACATTTCTCTCCTTCTCCCCTTCCTTTCTCTTATAGCCTTTAAAGGCTCATCAAATGATGTGCTATTCGCACTCATTAAACCTGGGGGCTTGTTTTAACAGAAGCTTATTTATACGGGCTTCATGCCCAACACATGTGTTACACTTCCGCATGTACCTTTTATTCCACCATTATATGCATCGATATGACTTAAGTTTTGGCAAAGCTGGGTTGCCTGGCTCCTGTGCTTACCCCTACGTTCCCGATTATTCGGCTAGGCAGTAAAGGGAGCACCTCTGCGATTGTTACTGCCGGATCAGCCGGATGTGTACCTCAGACTAGGTGAAGCCGAAAGCTAGCATTCTTAAGGAAATATTTGGTCGGTGACCTAAAAGATGATCTTTTCACTTATTTATTTATGCGCCCCCAGATTCTTTTTCCCGCGTCTTTTTCGCAGAATGGGCATGCACTTTAGGGCATGCCTCCCAGGGAAAGGAACCCCTAACGGAACTATTCTCCCTGGAAGATGTTTCTTACTAACCATGTAATATAACATAACTAGTCGGGCACTTGTCTGTTCACGCACTAATGACCCCTACGCCTGGTCTCCATGCATTCCCCGGTTCTTATATAACTGCATGGGAATTCAGACACACTCCGGACCGTCAGGTCCCGAGGTTGAAGCGAAAAGTTCGGCCATGACAAACGATCTACAATCCGGCTAGAAGGCATTATAAATGTCAGTTAAATTACATAGTCATTCTGACTGATTGTATTCCTATTCAATACCATCTAACAGGCTGTCTAATTTACAGTCCTGCTGGGAATACTTTGCGGCCAATTCTACTTGGCCGTATACTAAGCTTACAGGGATCTCCTTCCCATCGGGCCCCACAGGACCGACCTCAGCCATGTGGTTGGGGTCAGCCTTTGTGTACCGCATCTTCACCATGGCCCAGGCCTCCCTAGCGCCTTGACGGCAGGCCGATATCTTCCACAATCGGAAGCACCGCCGTGCTCCCTTTAGCTTCTTCGCAAGCTCTCCAAGACCTTCGGGCATGGAGATGGATGGCCACAAGCCTGGGCGACGCCTTGCATCGCCTGCCGAACTCGCTCGAGCAGTTGCGAGAGCTCGGGAAGAAGGTCACCCGTAGAACCAGGCATCTCCTCTGTAGGACGACCTGTTAGCACACCTACAGACATTACTCTGTTAGTCGACTTCCCCGCCGAACTTTTTTTCAAAGGTTCGTTCAAGCACTTACTAAATATGCCGCGCCGAAGCCGCTGATTCTCCTTAACGGAGTTTGACAGCTGGGCACGAACATCTTTCAGGTCGACGCCCAGCTTGGTGTTGGCATCTTGGAGATCATTCTTCTCCCGCCTCACCTTTGTCAGCACCTTCTCACCAGCCTTCAGCTGGCGTAGGAGTTGTTGCCTTTCCGGACTCAATCCGGCGCCATCTGTAATTTCATTTGTCAGATTCGCACCCATGCCGTGCTTCACAAAATACTTATCTTTCGAAGTGTATATTACCAGAGGAGGTCTCCTTGGGCTCCCCTGCCGCGGCTAGTGCGGCCTCAAGTTGGGCTTTGCAATCTTCTAGCTCCTGGGATAGTAGGGAATTCTTTTCTGTAAGAACCTGCATAACAAATGATCCTTAAATCAGTTATTCTAACTGTTTCAAGTCTCGGGGGCTACTGGTATATATATATATAATTACCAAAATTTTCTTACCCATATGTCTTTTACATATTGCTCTGTGGCTCTGGCTAGACCATTTTGAGCGGCACGGAGGTACGCATCTCTCGAATTGAAGGCATCTAATGCCTCTTGGGAGAAACAAGCGTCGCAAAAAATTGTCCAGCGACGCTTGTGGTTCATGGCACTCTCCACCTCAGAGTTGGTGGCAGACAACCTGTCCACATCCTCCGTCGGAGGAGCGTCCAGTGCGCGCCTTGTGTTCGCCTCCGCCTCCGGACCAGGCTTTGGAGCCTGGGTGGTGGAGGCATGATTGGCAGCCTCTCCGGATATAGTTTGGCGAGGTCTCTTTGTCCTGAAGAGAGCATGAGTGTTGATATGCCTTGAAGGTATAACACCTGGGATAAGGGGGCGCGCCATACCTTTGCGCTGATGCCTCGGTCTGGACTGCACCTCTTTTCTACCCATGGGGCCCTGCGGCCCCTCGTTGGCTTGTCACCGCAGGTTCGGCCTCCCGTCTCAAAAACCTCCCCTGCAAAGCTCGGTTGTAATCGGGAACTGAAAACACGAGAGGGCGGACCCATATTCGGGGTATTGGGACTTCGATCTCAGTTACCTGGGAGGCCGGGATTAGCCCTGGGTAATCGATCGTAATGGCCACCAAGGCGTTGTCCTTGCTCAATTGATGGAACACTCCATCAATCAGCTCCACAGATAAGTCCGGATCCTCTTGAGAGGCTGGGTCGAGGGACCGTCCTGGGTCCTCGGGTTGTGGAGGAGGGCTGTTTATTTCCTTAACAGCCTGGCGCAGTTCCTGCGTTGAAGTCATTAGACTAAATGTTTAACAATGGGAATATAAAACGGATGGGCAAGTAAATGCCACCACTTACCCATCTTGGGGGATTGTACATAGAAAATCCACCCTGTGGGTTGACGCGGAGAAATTCCTCCTCTTCTCCCTTGTACAAAGCAGACAAGGTCTTTGTTAGAGCCGCAGCCGAATCCGGTCCCTTACGACCATAGCGGGTGGCGTCGTCCTCCCCGTTGAAGTCCCACATGGAGTGGCCTCTATACTGTAGCGGCTGCACCCCTCGCATGATGCATGCGGCCATGACCCCGATCATGGTCAGTCCGGAATGAGCTAACAATCTTATCCGGCCCATCACGTAAAGGACGTCCTTGTCACTTTCCCTCCGAGGGCTCCGTGGACGCCAACTTAGGCGCTTCTTTAGTGGAGCACTGTCGAACTCAGGGAGGCCAATCCGCACAGGATCCGGCAGCGGGACTGAGGGAGTCCTGGATTAGGGGGTGTCCGGATGGCCGGACTATACCTTCAGCCGGACTCCTGGACTATGAAGATACATGATTGAAGACTTTGTCCCGTGTCCGGAAGGGACTTTCCTTGGCGTGGAAGGCAAGCTTGGCGATATGGATATGTAGATCTCCTACCATTGTAACCGACTTTGTGTAACCCTAGCCCTCTCCGGTGTCTATATAAACCAGAGGGTTTTAGTCCGTAGGACAACATACACAACAACAATCATACCATAGGCTAGCTTCTAGGGTTTAGCCTCTTCGATCTCGTGGTAGATCTACTCTTGTGCTACCCATATCATCAATATTAATCAAGCAGGACGTAGGGTTTTACCTCCATCGAGAGGGCCCGAACCTGGGTAAAACTTCGTGTTCCTTGCCTCCTGTTACCATCCGACCTAGACGCACAGTTCGGGACCCCCCACCCGAGATCCATCGGTTTTGACACTGACATTGGTGCTTTCATTGAGAGTTCCTCTGTGTGGTCGCCGTCAGGCTTGATGGCTCCTACGATCATCATTGACGATGCAGTCCAGGGTGAGACCTTCCTCCCCGGACAGATCTTCGTCTTCGGTGGCTTCGCACTGCGGGCCAATTCACTTGGCCATCTGGAGCAGATCAAAAGCTATGCCCCTGGCCGTCAGGTCAGATTTGGAAGCTTAAACTACACGGCTGACATCTGCGGGGACTTGATCTTCGATGGATTCGAGCCACTGCCGAGCGCGCCGCACTGTCACGACGAGCATGATCTAGCTCTGCCACCGAACAGTGCCCTGGAGGCCGCACCCGCATCGGCTTCGACCCTTAATTTGGAGCCAACTACGCCGATCGAGGATGGGTGGTTGGACGCCACCTCGGGGACTGCGATCCCAACGGTGATCGAGCCGAACACCAGCCCCGCACTCTGCGAGACTCGTGACTCCAAGGAGCCGGACTCCTCTCTGGACTCCAAACCCTTCGCGCCCCTGCCGATCGAATCCGATTGGGCGCCGATCATGGAGTTTACTGCCGCGGACATCTTTCAGCACTCACCTTTCGGCGATATTCTGAAGACACTGAAGTCTCTCTCTTTATCAGGAGAGCCCTGGCCAGACTACGGTCAGCAAGGTTGGGATTCGGACGATGAAGAAATTCAAAGCCCACCCACCACCCACTTTGTAGCCACTGTCGACGACTTAACCGACATGCTCGACTTCGACTCTGAAGACATCGACGGTATGGACGCCGATGAAGGAGACGATGAAGAACCAGTGCCTATCAGGCCCTGGAAAGCCACCTCGTCATATGACATATACATGGTGGACACCCCAAAAGAAGGAGATGGTGATGGAACAACGGAGGATGACCCCTCCAAGAAACAGCCTAAGCGTCAGTGTCAGCGGCGCCGCTCAAAATCCCGCCAAAACAAATACGGTGATTCCAGCACGGGAGATAATAATACTCTGGAAAGTGCCGAAGAAAACCCCCTCCAGCAAGATTTAGCACAGGAGGATGGAGAAACCAGCCCTCATGAGAGAGCGGCAGACAGAGTGGTCGAGGACGATAATTATATGCCTCCCTCCGAAGACGAGGCAAGCCTCGATGACGACGAATTCGTCGTGCCAGAGGATCCCGTCGAGCAAGAGCATTTTCAACGCAGGCTTATGGCCACGGCAAGAAGCCTCAAGAAAAAATAGCAACAGCTTAGAGCTGACCAAGATTTGCTAGTCGATGGATGGAGTGAAGTCCTTGCGGCCGAAGAGCATAAACTCGAACGCCCCTCCAAGAGCTACCCAAAGCGCAGGTTGCTACCCCAATTAGAGGAGGAAGCACTTGATGCGGCCGACCGGCCACCTCATGGCCATGACAGAGAGGCCTCTCGGCCCTCCACTCAAGCCGCACCCCGTACCAAGGCACGGGAACATGCGCCGGACTTACGAGATATGTTGGAGGACAAGGCAAGGCAAACAAGATCGATCTACGGATCGCATGGGCGCCCCACGGCTCGAGACGGTAACCGTCACGCTAGCCACAAATTCGGCAGGGCCGAGCACAGTAGACAAAGCTCATTGGAGCTACTTCGTAATATAGCCCAGTACAGAGGCGCCGCACACCCACTATGCTTCACAGACGAAATAATGGATCATCAAATCCCCAAGGGTTTCAAACCCGTAAACATCGAATCATATGATGGCACAATAGATCCTGCGATATGGATCGAGGATTATCTCCATCATATCCACATGGCCTGCGGCGATGATTTCCACGCCATCAAATACCTCCCACTCAAGCTTAAAGGACCAGCTCGGCATTGGCTTAACAGCTTGCCAACAGGATCAATCAGTTGTTGGGAGGACCTCGAAGCCGCATTCCTCAACAATTTCCAAGGCACTTATGTGTGACCCCCAGACGCCAATGACCTAAGTCACGTAATTCAGCAGCCAGAGGAATCGGCCAGGCAATTCTGGACACGGTTCCTAACAAAGAAAAATCAAATAGTCGACTGTCCGGACGCAGAGGCCCTAGCAGCCTTCAAACACAATATCCGTGACGAGTGGCTTGCACGGCGCCTTGGACAGGAAATGCCAAAGTCTATGGCAGCACTCACGACACTCATGACCCGCTTTTGCGCGGGAGAAGACAGCTGGCTTGCTCGTAGCAACAATATGACCAAGAATCCTGGTAATTCGGATACCAGGGACAGTAGTGGCAGGCCGCGTCGCAACAAGCAGAAGCGCCGCATTAACGGCGACAATACTGAGGATACGATAGTTAATGCCGGATTCAGGGGCTCTAAATCCGGTCAGCGGAAAAAGCCATTCAAAAGGAATCCTAGGGGCCCGTCCAGTTTGGACCGAATACTCGACCGCTTATGCCAGATACATGGCACCCCCGAAAAGCCGGCCAATCACACCAACATGGATTGTTGGGTGTTCAAGCAAGCAGGCAAGTTAAATGCCGAAAATGAAGACAAGGGGCTGCATAGCAATGACGACCAGGAGCCCCGGCCGCCGAACAACAGCGGACATAAGGGTTTTCCCCCACAAGTGCGGACGGTGAACATGATATACGCAACCCACGTCCCCAAAAGGGAGTGGAAGCGCGCGTTAAGGGACGTATACGCGGTAGAGCCAGTCGCCCCAAAGTTCAACCCATGGTCCTCCTGCCCGATCACCTTTGATCGAAGGGACCATCCCACTAGCATCCATCATGGCGGATTCACCGCATTGGTTCTAGACCCAATTATTGACGGATTTCATCTCACTAGAGTCCTTATGGACGGCGGCAGCAGCCTGAACCTGCTTTACCAGGATACAGTGCGGAAAATGGGCATAGATCCCTCGAGGATTAAGCCCACCAAAACGACCTTTAAAGGCGTAATACCAGGTGTAGAGGCCAACTGTACAGGCTCAGTCACACTTGAAGTGGTCTTCGGATCTCCGGATAATTTCCGAAGCGAGGAGTTAATCTTCGACATAGTCCCATTCCGCAGTGGCTATCATGCACTGCTCGGGCGAACCGCATTCACCAAGTTCAATGCGGTACCGCACTACGCATACCTTAAGCTCAAAATGCCAGGCCCTCGAGGAGTAATTACGGTCAATGGAAACACCAAACGCTCCCTCCGAACGGAGGAACACACGGCGGCCCTTGAAGCAGAAGTACAAAGCAGCCTCTTGAGGCAGTTCTCCAGTCCGGCCATTAAACGACCGGACACCGTCAAGCGTGCCCGGAGTAACCTACAACAAGACCGCCTGGCACGACCCGAGCAGGCGTAGCAATGCGGCCCCAACCCCAGCCCTCGCAAAAATGCGATACCATTACTTCGCGTACATAACTACGCTCTAGAAATAGCATGGGTACAGGGGGAGGGGCACCATCACGGCACGCCCGAAACACGGCTTAAACCGCACCAGGGGCTGCCGATTTTTTAATTTTCTCTTACTTTCAGGACTCCACTCTTCGGAAGGCCTGTTCGGCAGTTCAATTGTTGCACAAACGATGCAAGAACCAGGGAAGCAGACAAGCCACACCGCATTACGGAACTCCCAGGTGGTCTCTATCACGAGCAGTATACCTGTTTCGCATACTATTCCGCAGCTTGCCCCTGGAACGGACATGTTACATAGTCCAACCTTTTGTTTATCACATTATTTGTATTGTTCTGCTTTGATCGCAGCCCTCTTTAATAAACAATGCATATCTTTTGTCTATTTTTGCATTACTCTTTTTTAATATATGTTCCTTAACGACATGTTGCATCCGTACACTTTGGTACGACCAAAATACTCCAGGGGCTTTAGTACCCCTCAATATGGTGTGAGAAGTCTGAACACTTTAACAAGTGCGGCACCCCGAACTTATAGCATTATATGCATCGGCTCTGAATCATGTCTTGGGTCAATAGTTGGGTTTGCCCGGCTCCTATGTTTTGTTGCCTTACGTTCCGCTATATCGGCTAAGGTAGCACTAGGAGAACCACTGTGATTGTGCCCCAGTTGAGCTGGGTCGAGCACCTCAGTGGAGAAAGCTAAAACTGACTGTCATGACGAAGCGAGAGTTGGTCGCTGTTTGAGAGGTTTTTCGAGTCCCTAAAGACTTATGTCGCTTAGAGCGAGGAGCCGGCTCTATCCAGCCAAGGCGTGGATAGCGCCCCGAACTCGGTCTTCCGAATACCAGGGGCTTCGCCAAAATTTAAAATTATAGAATTCTATGGCTAAGTGAGAGTGTTCACGCATTATAGTCCAATTGCCTTGTTCGTTGGGCTGAGCACCTCCCTCGAAGGACCCAAACATGGGAAAAAGAGCGCTCAGGTTTATCCCCGAACACCCCAGCACTAGCGGCACGGGGGCAGAAGTCGACGACTTGCCATCTCTCAGAATTGATAAACAGCCGCACAGAAGGTAATATTTTAAATTCCAACAGCATTGCTTAGCGCATATGAACAAGTTTTTAGCACACAGGACAAAACGAGCAAGTTTCACTCAAAAATTACATCCCTAGAACATTCATCCGCCATAAGGCAGGCACCCTTCAGAACATCCTTATAATAATTCTCAGGCTTGCAATGCTCTTTCCCCGGCAGTGGCCCGTCCTTCACAAGCTTCTCAGCATCCAGTTTGCCCCAGTGCACCTTAGCACGGGCAAGGGCCCTACGGGCACCTTCAATGCAGACGGAGCGCTTGATGACTTCGAGCCTTGGACAGGCCTCCACCAGCCGCCGCACCAGCCCGAATAGCTCCCAGGCAAAGCCCCTCCAGGCCACAGTCGAACTATGAGGCACTTCATGGACTGTTCGGCCGCCTTGTGGAGCTCGACCAGTTGCTTCAGCTGGTCGCTCAGGGGCACGGGGTGTCCGGCCTCAGCATACTGAGACAAGAACACCTTCTCTGTCGAGCTGCCCTCCTCGGCTCGATAGAATGCGGCGGCATCGGACACACTCCGGGGAAGATCTGCGAACGCTCCTGGAGAGCTCCGGATTCGGGTAAGTAACAAGTAACTCACGTTTATGTGTTTGCTTTGCATAAAGAATGCCTTACCCGCAGCTATCTTCTTCACCTCATCCAACTCCTGGAGGGTCTCCTGGGATTCGGCCTTGGCAGACTTGACATTTTCAATAGCCACCGCGAGCTCGGACACTCGCGTCTTTGAGTCTAGCTCCAAACTCTCATGTTTTTCCATGAGAGCCTGGAGCTCTTGCCGTACCTTGCCAACCTTGGCCTCATACTTCTCCCGCTCGGTGCGCTCTGTGGCCGCCCTCTTCTCGGCCTCGACCAGCGCTTGCTTAAGGGTCGCCACCTCAGACGTGGCCCCTACAATAGCCACGATTATCCTGTCATTTTTTGCAATTGCACCTTTTTACATGTATTTAAACAAGGTATTTCTTACCTTCATTGTCCTCGATCTGCTTCTTGGCACGCCCGAGCTCTTGCTCGGACCGCTCGAGGTTCTGCTTTAGCGTGTCCACTTCCGCAGTCACTGCGGCGGACGCAAGCAGAGAAGCCTGCATACGCATATTGACTCCTTTTTGTTAGACTCCTGCGAATTTTATTTGATCCTCTATTCGGATTTTCTTCCCGAACGCCAAACAGAGGATCAGGGGCTACTGTCTATGCGGTAATATTATTTACACATTCTTTACTTACCTCAAAGCCTGTTAAAAGGCTAGTACAAGCTTCAGTCAGTTCGCTCTTGGCGGACTGAACCTTCTGGACCACCGCACTCATAAGGGTGCGGTGCTCCTCGTCGATGGAGGCGCCTTGGAGCGCCTCCAACAGATTGTCCGGCGCCTTCGGTTGGACGGGGGTCACCGGCACGATGGGCTTGATCCTCTTGGAAGGAGGTCCCCCACCGGACTCTGGAACCTTTGAAGGTTCCGGAGAGGTGTCCGGCCTAGAGCCGGGCTTGGAGCCCTGGGGGGTTTCATCCCCTTTACTCCTGGAGTCCGGGAGGTCGCCTTGCGGCGCCTCCAGGACCACCTCCTCCCGGCTTGGAACCTGTTGGGACAACACTTCGGTGTCGTCGTAGGGCGGGGGAGGAAGCCGTCGGAAGCGAGTTCACATCCGATGAGTCCAGTGAGCCACTCGACGACTCGTCGAGCCGGTCTTTGGGTGGGCTGCATAAACATATTCGACATAGGGGAAAGTTGTGCAATAAACGAATACTATGAATTACTCTGGTATCCGGATACTTACGATTTTGCCAGTGGCTTGGCCCTGGGCGGCCACTCCTCTCCGCCGTCGTCTGCGTCGGTGGAATAGTCCGGAGGAAGGGTTTTCCCCTTCTTGGACCCTCCGGCCTCCCCAGAGAGGGCGGCCTTCCTTTTCTTCTCTCCTCCCGCTGGAGGGGGAGAGGTCTCTTCTTCTTCCTCCTCGTCTTCACGGGAGGAATGCGCCTCGGAACCATCGGATGATGGATCCGACACCTCCTGGCGCCGGGCGCTCTTTCGAGTCCCCGTGGCCTTTTTCGCGGCCTTCTTATCCGGCACCACATAGGGTGCCGGAACCAGCAGCTTCGCCAAGCGAGCGTCCGCTGGGCCTTCGGGCAAAGGAGCTGGATGGTTGATCTGTCCGGATGTCACCTGTCAATCCTGTCAAAGGTAAGGGAGCTTAGATCCCGCATGGAGTCAAACTATGAACAATTGATACCCTGTAAAAGGAAAAAACAGCTTACCGCATGAGCGTGACACTGCGTACTGAATCCGCGATCCTCGGTAGCGGATGCGGGGGCCTCGGCGCCCTTGAAAATCACCTTCCAGGCATCTTCGTACATCGTGTCGAAGAGCCTGCTCAGAGTTTGGTGCCGCACCGGGTCGAACTCCCACAGGTTGAAAGCCCGTTGTTGACACGGGAGGATCAGGCGGGTGAGCATAACCTGGACTACATTGACAAGTTTGAACTTCTTGTCCACCAGGGTTTGGAGGCTTGGAGTCCGTTCAGCTCTCCTTTTTTACCCCACGACAGGCCCGTCTCCTTCCAGGAGGTGAGCCGCGTAGGGGGTCCGGATCGAAACTCGGGGGCTGCGACCCATTCGGGGTCGCGCGGCTCGGTGATGTAAAACCACCCCGATTGCCACCCCTTCAGGGTCTCCACAAAGGAGCCCTCGAGCCATAAGACGTTGGCCGTCTTGCCCACCATGGCGCCTCCGCACTCCGCCTGGTTGCCGCTCAATACCTTCGGCTTGACATTGAAAGTCTTGAGCCATAGGCCGAAATGGGGGCAGATGCAGAGGAAAGCCTCGCACACGACGATAAACGCCGAGATGTTGAGGACAAAGTTCAGGGCCAGATCATGGAAATCCAGGCCATAGTAGAACATGAGCCCCCGGACAAATGGGTGAAGAGGGAAGCCCAGTCCGCGGAGGAAATGGGGGAGGAACACCACCCTCTCATGGGGCCTAGGGGTGGGGATGAGCTGCCCCTTTTCAGGAAGCCGGTACGCAATGTCGTTAGACAAGTATCCGGCCTTCCTCAGTTTTTTGATGTGTCCCTCCGTGATGGAGGAGACCATCCACTTGCCTCCCGCTCCGGACATGGCTGGAGAAGGTTGAGGTGGGGAGTGCGGACTTGGGCGCTGGAGCTCGAGTGCGCGAGAATGGATAAGCAAGGGAGGAAGAAGGCGTAGGTGAAAAGGTGGATCCTTATCCCCTTATATGGGTGGACGCAACTACGTGTCCCCACCCGCCTGGTAAAACTCGCTTATCTCCAAGCGCCGTAATCAATGGCGGGGTTGGGTTACCCACGCCCGTATTGATGAGAATCCCGGAATAAGGGGACACGATCTCTGCTTTAACAAGACGTGCCAAGGAAACCGCCTCGCATGACGCGCTGAGGTGGGATAATGAAACGACTCGGATAAAGGCTTGGTCGTGGTGTGTCACACTACGGAATACGTCAGCAGATTAGATTTGTGTAAATATTATTCTCTCTATGACAATATGTGGAAATTATTTTGCAGGGCCGGACACTATCTTTGTGTTCAAAATCTTCTATGAAGTACTTGGAGGAGGAACCCGCCTTGCAATGCCGAAGACAATCTGCGCGCCGGACTCGTCGTCATTGAAGCCTGGTTCAGGGGCTACTGAGGGAGTCCTGGATTAGGGGGTGTCCGGATGGCCGGACTATACCTTCAGCCGGACTCCTGGACTATGAAGATACAAGATTGAAGACTTCGTCCCGTGTCCGGAAGGGACTTTCCTTGGCGTGGAAGGCAAGCTTGGCGATACGGATATGTAGATCTCCTACCATTGTAACCGACTTTGTGTAACCCTAGCCCTCTCCGGTGTCTATATAAACCGGAGGGTTTTAGTCCGTAGGACAACATACACAACAACAATCATACCATAGGCTAGCTTCTAGGGTTTAGCCTCTCGATCTCGTGGTAGATCTACTCTTGTACTACCCATATCATCAATATTAATCAAGCAGGACGTAGGGTTTTACCTCCATCGAGAGGGCCCGAACCTGGGTAAAACTTCGTGTTCCTTGACTCCTGTTACCATCCAGCCTAGACGCACAGTTCGGGACCCCCTACCCGAGATCTGCCGGTTTTGACACCGACAGGGACGTCCTCTATGTAAAACCATTTCGAAGGCCAGTCCTCGGACGCCTTCTTTGGGGTTTCGGATAGATATCCGGTTCCGGCGATGCGCCACACTTCGGCTCCGCCCACTTGATATATTGACCCCTTCTGAGAACGGGGCACAAGGCAGAATAACTCTTTCCACAGCCCGAAATGAGCCTCAACACCCAAAAACAGCTCGCAGAGGGCTACGAAGCCCGTGATATGCAATACGGAGGCAGGCGTAAGATTGTGTAGCTGGAGGCCATAGAACTCCAGGAGCCCCCGGAGAAACGGATGGATTGGATATCCGAGCCCTCTTATTAAATAAGGGACAAGGCATACCTGCTCTCCTTTGGAGGGATTAGGGGCACTCTCCGCTTGCTCTCCACAATTATAGATGGCAAGACCAGCTCGAATCGGGACCATATAGGCCGGGGGGAGAAATCCCTTGGTCTGGAGCGTCACTAGCTCGCTATGCGGGATGGAGCATCTCTCCCAATATCCAGGCTGAGGGCTGGAAATGCAAAAGGAGGAGTTGCGACGGCTGGCCATGGTGGTATGGACCTTTGTCGGATGCGCTCTGATGAACACTCGCGAAGGGGAGAAGGTGTGGTTTGGATCTAAATCCTCGTCCCCTTAAATGGGCGGCTCATTTATGCGGCTAGGGGTGTGGATGTAAAAACACTCAGACTTTTCATATTCGTTTGACACGTGGGAGACGGCTATTATTGGGCGTAGGAGCCAAGGAGCGCAACATTCACAAGAAACCAGACTTTATTCAACATGTACACGGAATTTGGAGGAGAACCCGCCTTGCAATGCCGAAGACAATCTGCACGCCAGAGTCATCGTCATTGAAGCCTGGTTCGGGGGCTACTGAGGGAGTCCTCGATTAGGGGGTGTCCGGATGGCCGGACTATACCTTCAGCCGGACTCCTGGACTATGAAGATACAAGATTGAAGACTTTGTCCCATGTCCGGGAGGGACTTTCCTTGGCGTGGAAGGCAAGCTTGGCGATATGGATATGTGGATCTCCTACCATTGTAACCGACTTTGTGTAACCCTAACCCTCTTCGGTGTCTATATAAACCGGAGGGTTTTTAGTCCGTAGGACAACATACAGAACAACAATCATACCATAGGCTAGCTTCTAGGGTTTAGCCTCTCCGATCTCGTGGTAGATCTACTCTTGTACTACCCATATCATCAATATTAATCAAGCAGGACGTAGGGTTTTACCTCCATCAAGAGGGCCCGAACCTGGGTAAAACTTCGTGTCCCTTGCCTCCTGTTACCATCCGGCCTAGACGCACAGTTCGGGACCCCCTACCCGAGATCCGCCGGTTTTGACACCGATAGAGACCATCTTCATCCTACGCCTCCCACGGATTCATAAACCTTAGGTAATCCACTTGAGGGAAATTTGCTACTGTCCTACAAACCTCTGCACTTGGAGGCCCAACAACATCTACAAGAAGAAGGTTGTGTAGTAGACATCACCCCTCTACCAACCGTGTCGCCGGCCCCCGTGCATTTGGCTGCATCCGTCGCGCCCGTGCGCGCCCCTCCACCCACTGCGGCACTGGTCCCCGTGCGTTTGGCTGCACCCGCTGCGCCCGTGCCCCCCCCCCCCTCAGCGGCATGGGACACTACCATCGGCCGCTACCTCTCGGCAGCGCCAGTTGCCGTCCTCACGCGCTCCGCCCTTCGATCACGCGACGACATCATGTTTGATTTACAAGTGAAGAACATTTTGTGCTGCCTTGAAGACTTCAACAATGGCGTCCCAGAAGACGACAACGACGGCGCGGCACGCCTCCTCCGCCGCCGCCAGAAATAGTTTTTTTGGGGTTTAATACTGTATCTCGAATTCTCGATCCTATGAATATAAATTAGCAGTGTGACTGAATGAAAGATATGGTTTGAATGAACTTGCGTTTTTCTCTCTTAATGTACAGACTTATCAAACAATTTTCTTTTGAAAAAAATGTCAACGATTTTTTGAATATAAAACACTCATCGCAAACGTTTTAGTTAGAACACCTGTATGCAAACCGACAGCTTCCCCAGGAAGCCAAGGGAAAATGCGTCGAGCAGGATTCTGCATCTCTTCAACACAAATGGTTGTTTTGCATGACCCGTGTGCAACCACGTACAAACAATTGGGTAAGATTTGGATATCTGTCATTTTGAGTATGTTGCCATTTCTCAAACTGGAAAGATTGACATTTGTTTATCTAGTAACATTGCCATTTGTCAACCTTGTAACACTGCGATTTGTCAAAATATGCAGCTACAAATCACTAGCACTATCTAATTTTTGCAACTAAAATCACTAGCACTATTCATATGGACACCACTAGCAGGCGTGAGTTAATGGACACACATGAAAATGTACCATTGATTACATACAACAAGTCATCAACCCACAACGACAATGAGGATACACGTTGGATTATAGATCATTTCCAACAAAACATTCTAGTAAAGTTTTTCTCACACAACAAATAACAATGTGATAAATTGAACTTCAGCTCAACCACTCGTTGGCATTGGAAAAGCTTGCTTTGAACCATAAGTGATTCTCTAGGAAGGGCCAGCTACTGTCAATCTCGAGAACAATGTAGGACTGATCATCCAGGCTGAAGGGGCCTATTTCAATACCCATATTGGGATGGTAGGGAAGCATAGTAATGTCCGAGGTATAGATACAGTTGCTTCTCATAAATGGTAGTAATGTTGTGTCAACAGCAGCTGGATCGCCTTCCACCATCATTGGATAGTTTTGTCCAAGGAAGAGCGAGTTTCCACCACGACTTTCAATACTAAACCAGGGAGAAGGGTGCTAGTACACCAGTATCCATCATGAATACCCTGCAACGGACGTTCGAATAGGTCTAGAGAGTGCGACCATATGAGACAACACCTGCTTCCTTAGTAACATCAGTAGTGCCCCGTATACAGACAACAAGAGGTGATCCATCGGAATAAGTTGTCAAGTGCCACTGAGTATATGGGTCCTTCTCGTCCTCATGCTCGTGAATAAAATTTTCAAGTATAGGTGGTGGAATGTTCACAGGACCTTGGAAACACAAGAAGGTTAATTAGTAAAGGGAAACTAGCTAACCCGCATGCATGTGGATGAAACAATTATAATTACGGTGGAAGATAAACATACCAAAATCATGAGGACTCCATGCAAAAACAGTGCCACGAGTGGTGGCAGAAAACACAAGACCCTCATATTGAATTGCATCACAGTACTCATCTGTGTATAGAAACTCATTTTTGAGCAATATCCATTGAGTCGAACCATGAAGGACGGCAACAAGCTTGTCGAAGATAGCGACAACATAAGCATTCCTATAACCCCAAGAGCGGTAGGGAACTCGACAAATTGCTATCTTCCGTAGACAATAGTCAGCATGATCATATTTGAACTCATGTAGAATACCGATGTACTCAACCTCTGGGCAGTCGTCTGAGATTTTTCGAAGTGGAACCTGGTGACGAGTGTAGACATTCACAAGTTCCCACTCGCAGTTGTACCCAATATAAACAACCCAATCTCCATTTGCACCTGCCCAAGCCTTGCCCTCAAGCGATGGCATCTTAACATCATACGTATCATTATCAAGCGGCATCAACTTACACAAGGAGAGGCTTCCCTCGTCCCCGTGCCAGTCAGCAGGGTCACGGCGAAGAAGATAGGGGAGATCAAACCACTCCTGAACCCTTGGTTTCCTTGTAATGATGTTATTAGTTGAGTCGAGAATGGTCTTGAACAAACCTGCCATGCTAGCCGAGGTGATGACGTCGCACCGAGCAACGAGTTCCTCCACCGCGTCATCATTCAGATCAGGGCAAGAATAACGGGGTCGTTTCCGGCTTGTTCCCTCCATGGAGAAGACGATCAAACAATGGCAGAAGGAAGGGTGAAGGCAAATGGAGGAGGGAGGTAGAGCTAGCTTGCGGCAGCAGTTCCAAATCGAGAGGGAAAGGCGAAGAGTCGGTGGATGGTTGCCATGGTACAAGAAGTGGCGCCTGGGGAGCGAACGGTTGCCACAGAGGTCACACACTGACGACCAGGGCCGAGTGAACCGCATGCAATTCCATCGCACAACACACACGTCTTGTTAAGTTGAACCGTTTTTGTACTCTTGTGTCAATGCAAATAGTTCATCCGAGTGAACCGCATGCTGCATATCACACACACCTTGATCCGGCTGACCGTTTCTTTTGTGTTGCCTAATCACAAATAGTTCATCCGAGTGAACCGTATGTTGTATATCGCACACACCTTCATGTGGCTGCCCGTTTCTTTTGTGTTGCCTAATCACAAACAGTTCATCCGAGTGAACCGTATGCTGTGTATTGCACACGCCCTCATCTGGCTGCCCATTTCTTTTGTTCCTCCTCATCACAAACAGTTAATTGAGCTGAACCGTATGACCTTCATCGCACACGCAACTAAAATCTGAACCGTGTTTGATGCATCCGTCATCGCAAATGTTTTATACATTTTTGACGGTTTTCATATAGCACCGTTTGCGATTATGGCATCCCACACAGTTTCTCGAAGGGTCTCTGATTGTAGTATCGCGTTATCAGCATCCTGTAGTAGTGAGTTGCATAATCTCATAGTCATAGGAACATGTATAAGTTTTTTTTGAATATGTACTGCAAGGCAACAGCCTCACAGCTCTTTATTGAAAGTAACAAAGTTAAAAAGTCCTGTTACAAGTCAATTACAAGGAAGGAAAAGAAGAAGGCAGAAATACTTACAACCCAAGCAGGGTAAAACACACTAACTAAGGGAGGTTAGAGATCCAAGTTAGAAGGCTATCCTTGTATTTACATTTTATCCTATGAGAAAGTAAAGTTATGTCATGGATAAAATTGTGCCTCCAGGCTCTGAAAGAGGGTCTCTCACTCCTCAAAACCTTGCCATTCCTCAAGATCCAAATATTCCAAGCTGCTGTAAAGACCACTTTAGTGAAGAAAATATGCCCAAAATCCTTCCTAGCATTTACAGCCAGGTTGTAGGTTGTCATCCCAGGCTGAGGATCCCAGTGAATTTGCAAGTAATTCCAGACTCTAACACTAAAATTACAAGAGAAGAACAAATGTGCAATATCCTCATGGATGAGATATGGGCATAGAACACAAGAATGATCCTCCACATGCTAATGCCTCCTCTGTAGCATGTCTGTGGTGTTTAAACGATCCCTCAGCAAAAGCCATCCAAACATTTTGATTTTCAAGGTGCATGAAGATTTCCAAATCCATTTGAAAATTGGATCTACAACAATATCTTGATGCTCATGCACATAAAAAGATTTAGGTCTGAAGAAGCCTTTATGAAAAGGCCATATCCATGTGTCATGATCTGCGGAGCAAGTATAAGCATTTATCAATTGTTGGAGGCATTCAAGTTCACCAAAAGCCTGTGTAGACAGGGGTAGATGCATATTTGACAAAAACTCTTGGGAAAGCACATCAGACACTGAAGGTTGTTCATCAATAACAAATGAGAAGAGCCTGGGAAATTTTTCAATGAGGGAAGAACCCTTAAGCTCAACCACCCATCTGTCAGTCCAAAAGAGAATAGACCTACCATCCCCCAACATTGGAGCAGCCAGTTGACAATATTTATGTGCCAATTTAAACACATCACGCCACCAAAAGGACCCACAGAGGCTGGTGGTATGAGGGACATAGTTATCATAGTAGGCATTCCAGATGAGACCAACCCAGGGGATGTCATGATGATTATAAAACTTGTGCAAGAACTTCATAAGTAAGGCCTCATTCTGCACCCTGAGATTGAGCACACCAAGACCCCCTTTATTTTTTGGTAGGCATACCAAGTCCCAAGTAGCCAGAGATTGTCTTGGGGTATCAGAGTTCCCTCTCCATAGGCATTGTCTCTGAATCCTTTCAATTTGTTTCAGAATTCCAGGTGGAATGACAAGTGTGTAGAGGAAATATATGGGCATTGAAGTTAAAACAGACTGGAGCAACTGTAATCTACTTCCTTGGTTCAGAAAACAAGAAGTGGCAGACAATCTCCTTTCAATCCTATGCACAAGAGGCATGAGATCTTGAATTGAGGGCCTGGTAGTCCCCATGGGCAGACCCAAATAAGTAAAAGGCATGACTCCCACATTGCATCCTAGAATTGAGGCCAACCTGCTAGCTTCATCACCTGACATGTTCATAGGCACCATAAGGGATTTTGCAAAATTCACAGATAACCCTGTTGTAGCAGCAAAAACATCAAGCATGTCTTTAAGAGCAAGCAGCTGATGATCAATAGCAGGCAACACAATTAGTGTATCATCAGCATACTATACTATGGGAAAATCCTGGCTGTGAGAAGGGATTGGGAGAGTCAAAAATCCTTTACTGCACATATCATTCACTATAGACTAAAGCAGGTCAGCAGCAAGGACAAAAAGCAGAGGTGACATTGGGTCTCCTTGTCTAACTCCCCTCTTACATTTAAAGTGGTGGTCAGGTACACCATTAAGAAGCACAGAAGATGAACCATATGATAGAATAGATTACATCCAAGATATCCATTTGTCATTAAAACCCTTGTATCTTAAAATTCTAAGAATGGCATCATGCTCAATAGTATCAAAGGCCTTAGTAAAATCCAATTTCAGCAAGACAATTGGTCTTTTTGAGTTTTACATTGGTGAATGTACTCAAAACACCAAGCTAGACAATCCTGAATAGACCTGGATTTAATAAATCCATATTGGTTTTTACGAATACAGGAAAGAATTACTTTCTGCAGCCTGTTTGCCAGAAGTTTAGTGAGAAATTTCAAACAGGTATTTGTCAAAGAGATTGGTCTGTAGTCATTCAAACCCTCAGGTGATAGCTTTTTTGGGATCAAGGTTATGAGAGAATTGTTGATACACTCCAGATCAAGATGTCCTTCAGAAATCTCTTTGACCAATTGATGAAAATCATCCTTAATTATGCGCCAACACTTCTTAAGAAAGAGGCCAGTGAAACCATCTGGCCTAGGAGCTAAGTTATGGAGAAAGCAATAGCAATAAACTAAACGATCATAGTGCTAAGCTAACAGATGGGTCATGTCAATCACATCATTCTCTAATGATGTGATCCCGTTTATCAAATGACAACTCATGTCTATGGTTAGGAAACTTAACCATCTTTGATTAACGAGCTAGTCAAGTAGAGGCATACTAGTGACACTCTGTTTGTCTATGTATTCACACATGTACTAAGTTTCCGGTTAATACAATTCTAGCATGAATAATAAACATTTATAATGATATAAGGAAATATAAATAACAACTTTATTATTGCCTCTAAGGCATATTTCCTTCATAAATAACACCGAATAATGCACCACACGTATGATATAATTTCATTACATGACTATTAACTTTTGTACTTGCATAGGGAATCACAAACATTAACACCAATATTATTACTAAAGCATGATTACTCATAAACATAACTCACATATCACATCATCATATCTCAAAACTATTACTAACAATCAAGTTTATTTTGTCTAATGATCTTCACGAAAGTTTTTATTATATCCTTATTGGATATCTATCACTTTGGGACTAATTTTCATGTGTTGTTTTTCGTAAGCTCAAACAAATATAAGTGAAGATCATGAGCATAATATTTATTTCTCTCAAAATAATTTAAGTGAATCAAGAGAAAATTTCTTAAAAATACTAAGCATACCGTGCTCAAAAAGATATAAGTGAAGCACTAGAGCAAGTCCATTGCTCATAAAAATTTAAGTGAAGCATAGAGAGCAATTTTAACAAGTCATGACATAATTTTGGCTCTCCCAAATATGTGTGTCCAGCAAGGATTGATGACATAAAACACAAAATAAAACAAGCAAAGACTCATATCATACAAGACGCTCCAAGCAAAGCGCATATCATGTGACGAATAAAAATATAGTATCGAGTAAAATACCGATGATCGTTGGAAGAAAGCGGGGATGCCACTCGGGGGCATCCCCAGGTTTAGTTGGTTGATCATTTTTGGATAATAGCTTGGGATGCCAGGGCATCCCCAAGCGGCTCTTCCATCCTCCCTTCATCCATCGTAAGATAACCCAAAACTTGAAAACTTCAATCACACAAAACTCAACAAAACCTTCGTCAGATCCATTAGTATAAGAATAATAAATCACTACTATAAGTGTGGTATCAAACCAATTCATATTTTGTTTTTGTATTATATCTACTATATTCCAACTTTTCTATGGCAAAAACTCATCACAGAAAACCATAGAGCCATCAAAATAAGCACACAACACAAAGAAAATAGAATCTGTCAAAAAATGGTGTGTAGCAATCTGACTATTTCGAATACTTCTGTAACTCCAATTTTTTTGAAACATTAGGACGACCTGAGCAATTTGTATATTGATCTACTGCAATTGGAATGAGTATTTTATCGCTCTCTGGTAAAAAATGAAAATTAATTTTGTGAGCACAAAAGTTTCTATTTTTCAGTAAGATCAAACAACTGTCACCTAAGAAGATCTTAAAGGCTTTACTTGGCACAAACACTAATTAAAACCAAAAAAAAACACAATCATAACAGTAGCATAATTGTGCTAACACTCAAAAACAGGAAGCAAAAAGCAAAAATAAATTTATTAATTGGGTTGCCTCCCAACAAGCGCTATAGTTTTACGCCTTAGCTAGGCATAAAGCAAGGATCTAAGTTTTGTCATCCTTGTACTTTGGAAAGAAAAGGGAAAACTTTCTATAAATGGTATTTAATTTTCTATTTTGTGAAAGTACATGGCCATTGATAGAAGAAGAAAGATTAAGCATGTCGCGAAAATTCTTATCTAAACTAGCTTTCATCTCTTTAATTTTTTTCATTTTGATAAAAGCACATAAGAGTGGTAGATTCAACATGTTCTCCTTCAAGGTGCCCAAATATAGCTTTCATTTTCTCATAAGTACCAACGGCATCCCCTTCAAGAAAACTGTTTTCAAATATGGAATCCAAAACTTGCTTGAAGGAAGAAGGTAAACCATCATAAAAACTTTTCAAGTATATCTCTATCTGGTATTGGGGCACATACCTAGCTCGAATTCTCAACAACCTATCCCAAGCATCTTTCAAAGATTCATCAAGTAAATAATGAAAAACTCTGAATCATCTTCATTATAGTGGTTAAGATTTTCCTTAACAACCCCGGTAGATCCTTCCGTAGCATCATTGTTTATGAGCTTAGAGAGGACAGACGAGCTATCCAAAATATTAAGACTCGGGCGAAACTCTTTGCTCTTTTAATATCGGACATGGCGAACGAAAAAGAAGGGCAAATAAAACGGCAAATTTTGGTGAAGTGAGGGAGAGGAAAATGAGAGGCAAATGGCAAATCATGTAAATTGCGAGGAGATGAGATTTGTGATTAGGAACCTGGTATATGTTGAAGATCCTCCCCGGCAACGGCGCCAGAAATTCCTTTTGATGTTGCTTGAAGCTACGTCGGTATTTCCCCAAAGAGGAAGGGATGATGCAAGACAATGGAGGTAGGTATTTCCCTCAGATATGAAACCAAGGTTATCGAACCAGTAGGAGAACCAAGCAACACAACATAAACAGCCCCTGCACACAGATAACAAATCCTCGCAACCCGACGTGTTAAAGGGGTTCTCAATCCCTTTCAGGTAACGGTGCCAGAAATTGGTGCATGACGGTAAAAAGGTTGTAATAGATTGGATAAATAGATTGCAAATAAAATAAAGTGCACCAAAGTATTTTTGGGTTTTGGATTAATAGATCTATAAATAAATGCAAATAAAAGTAGATCGCAAAGGCAAATAATAAGAGAAGAAAGACCCGGGGGCCGTAGGTTTTGCTGGTGGCTTCTCTCGAGAAGATAGCAAACGTGGGTGAACAAATTACTGTTGGGCAATTGATAGAACTTCAAATAATTATGACGATATCCAGGCGATGATCATTATACAGGCATCACGTCCAAGATTAGTAGACCAACTCCTGCCTGCATCTACTACTATTACTCCACACATCGACCGCTATCCAGCATACATATAGTGTATTAAGTTCATGGAGAAATGGAGTAATGTAATAAGAACGATGACATGATGTAGACAAGATCTATCTATGTAGAGATAGACCCCACCATTTTATCCTTAGTAGCAACGGCACATACGTGTCGTTTCCCTTTCTGTCACTAGGATCAAGCACCGTAAGATCGAACCCACTACAAAGCACCTCTTCCCATTGCAAGATAAATAGATCAAGTTGTCCAAAAAACCAAATACTAGAGAAGAAATACGAGGCTATAAGCAATCATGCATAAAAGAGATCAAAGAAACTCAAATACTTTCATGGATATAAAAAGATAGATCCGATCATAAACTCAAAGTTCATTGAACCCAACAAACACACCACAAAAGAGTTACATCATATGGATCTACAAGAGACCATTGTATTGAGAATCAAGAGAGAGAGAGAGATGAAGCCATCTAGCTACTAACTACGGACCCGAAGGTCTACAAAGTACTACTCATGCATCATCGGAGAGGCACCAATGGAGGTGGTGAACCCCATTTGAGATGGTATCTAGATTTGATCTGGTGCTTCTGGACTCTGCGGGGGCTAGATGAATATTTCGTCGACTTCCCTAGGGTTTCTGGAATATTGGGCTATTTATAGAGCAAAGAGGCGGTCCGGGGGCACCCGAGGTGGGCACAACCCACTAGGGCGCGCCTGGGACTCCTAGCGCCCCCTGGTGGGTTGTGCCCCCCTTGGGGCACCCCCAGGCGCAGCCAGGGCCCTTTGTGTTCCTTCTGGCCCATAAAAATTCTCCGTAAAGTTTCAGGGCGTTTGGACTCCGTCTGATATTGATTTTCTGTGATGTAAAAAACATGGAAAAAAACAACAACTGGCACTTGGCACTATATCAATGGGTTAGTACCAAAAAATGATATAAAATTGTTATAAAACATCCAAGATTGATAATATAATAGCATGGAACAATCAAAAATTATAGATACGTTGGAGACGTATCAACAAGTAGCGGTCTTCCCGACGGCAACCTTTACAAAAAAGTCGACACTTTACAAGGGGAGGCCAATGGCAACCTTTACAAAAGTCGACACTTTGCTCAATTGCACTAAGTAGCCGCACTTCCGGCGCACCTTGCCGTTAAGCTGCGCTCTCTTGTAACTTGACTTTCACATATAATCCACCAAAGTAGGAGTAGGGTTTTATGCCTCTCGGCGGATCGATCTAGGTAAACTCTGCGTTTGCACCGCTGGATCTGCTCTTTGTGCATTGTGATTTCCACAACTGAACTGCAAAGGGATCGTGTTGATCCCAAAGGTTGTCGGACGTCCACACCGATAAGAAGAAAGTAGCATGCCATTTTTCAGTGAAGATGGATATTGGGCCCCTAATTGTGTGAATACGTTGCTGGTCCTCCCATGCCTCCGGTGTTTCTTTTGTCTTCCCATACACGCCCAAGAAGCCAACCAGGGTCACGCAAAGATTCTTCGTCACGTGCATCACGTCGATTTCAGAGCGGAGCTCTAGGTCTTTCCAATAGGATAGGTCCCAAAATATAGATTTCTTCTTCCACATGGGTGCGTGTCCGTCAGCGTCATTCAGAACAGATTGTCTTCCAGGACCCTTTCCAAAGATTACCTTTAAATCCTTGACCATATCATGTACATCATCACCAGTACGGTGGCGAGGCTTCGTCCGGTGATCTGCCTCACCTTTGAAATGCTTGCCTTTCTTTCTTACAGGATGCCTGCTCGGAAGAAATCGACAATGTCCCAGGTACACATTCTTCTTACCACTAGTACAAAACAGGGCTTTGGTCACAGCTCAATATACACATTAGTCCCGGTTCGAGCGGCTAAAGGCATTAGTCCCGGTTCAAATGAAACCTTTAGTCCCGGTTTGAGACACGAACCGGGACTAAAGGGCATCACCCTTTAGTCCCGGTTCGTGTCTCAAACCGGGACTAAAGGGGTTCGTGTCTCAAACTCTACCCCCCAGCGTGTATCACCATTTTAGTTTTGAAAAAAACAAAAGAAAATGATAAAAACTTCAAAAAATGAAATCTTTCAAGATGTAGTTATATTACTACATCTACTAGTTAGGAAAATTAAAAAATAAATTTGGACATGTTTTGCAAAAAAAGTGTTATGAAAAAGTAAAATGGCTATAACTTTTGCATACGATGTCGGAAAAAACGTATAATATATCAAAATGTTCAACACGAATTTCAGTTTTTTAGAATTTTGGTTAAATCTGGTCAAACTACTTATTCAAGAAGTATTAGTGTTACTAAATAATTATTCAAGAATATTAGTGTTACTAAATAATTATTTCAGTTTTTTTGAATTTTGGTCAAATCTGATCAAACTATGGTCAAACTGTGGTCAAACAATGGTCAAACTACTTATTCAAGAAATATTAGTGTTACTGAATAATTATTGTTTTTAGAATAAATAGTTTCAAACTCAAACAGTGAAATGTGTGACTTTATGCTCAAGCTAAACTCATGAGGGTTAATAGGATTGACATCTTACTATTGTTAGGAAAATAAGAAGTGCGTACCTGGAAACGAGGGGGAATAGAACCCGGAAGTTAAGCGTGCTCAGGCTGCGCCACGTGGAGAACCTTTAGTCCCGGTTCTTAGGGTGGGCCTTTAGTCCCGACCCTTTAGTCCCGGTTCCAGAACCGGGACTAAAGGCCCTCTAGAACCGGGACAAATGGGCCTTTTTCTACTAGTGTACAATTATCCAAATATATACCATCGGTATCATCCAAACAGTGCGTGCATGTGCGATATCCTTTATTTGTCTTTCCTGAAAGGATACTGAGAGCAGGCCAATCATTGATGGGCACAAACAGCAACGCATGTAGGTCAAATTCTTCCTGATCGAGCTCATCCAACGCACGTACAACTTTTTCATTCCACAGATGTAAGAGTTCTTCAACTAATGGCCTTAGGTACACATCAATGTCGTTGCCGGGTTGCTTAGGGCCTTGGATGAGCATTGGCAACATAATGAACTTCCGCTTTATGCACAACCAAGGAGGAAGGTTATACATACATAGAGTCACATGCCAGGTGCTATGATTTTTGCTCTTCTCCCCAAAAGGATTAATGCCATCTGCACTTAGACTAAACCATACGTTCCTTGCGTCACCTACAAAGTCCCCCCACTTCCTCTCGATTTTTCTCCACTGCGACCCGTCAGCGGGTACTCTCAACTTCCCGTTTTTCTTACGGTCTTCTCTGTGCCCTCGCATCAACTTGGCATGCTCTTTGTTTTGGAACAAACATTTCAACCATGGTATTATAGGAGCATACCACATCACCTTGGCAGGAATCTTCTTCCTGGGGCGCTCGCCCTCGACATCACCAGCGTCATCGCGGCTGATCTTATAGCGCAATGCACCGCATACCGGGCACGCGTTCAAATCCTCGTACTCACCACGGTAAAGCATGCAGTCATTAGGGCATGCATGTATCTACTGCACCTCTAATCCTAGAGGGCAGACAACCTTCTTTGCTTCGTACGTACTCTCGGGCAATTCGTTGTTCTTTGGAAGCATCTTCTTTAACATTATCAGCAACTTTCGAAATCCCTTGTCAGATACACCGTTCTCTGCCTTCCATTGCAGCAATTCCAGTGTGGTGCCTGGCTTTTTCTTGCCAGCTTCGCAATTCGGGTACAACAATTTCTTGTGATCCTCTAACATGCGCTGCAATTTCTTCTTCTCCTTTTCACTTGCGCAGTTTCTCTTTGCATCGGCAATGGCCCGACCTAGATCATTAGTGTGCTCATCTGATGCGTCTTCTTCAGCTTCTTCTCGCATTGCCGGCTCGGCTTCTTCCCCTATTGTTGTACCATCGTATTCAGGGAACCCATGGCCAGGATAGCTGTTGTCGTCCTATTCTTCTTCATTGTCTTCCATCATAACCCCTCTTTCTCCATGCTTGGTACAAACACTATAGTGGGGCACGAAACCGGACTCAAACAGGTGCTAGTGCATGGTTTTTGACTTAGAGTAATTCCGATCATTTTTACAGCCAGCACATGGACAAGACATAAAAGCATTTGCCCGCTTGTTTGCCTCGGCCGAAGCGGAAAAGTACGCACATCATTAACGAACTGGGAAGAACATCGGTCATCGTACATCCATTGCTGGCTCATCTTCATTACACAGCACCGAAAAGACCAAATTAATACAAGTTCATACACACTTATTCTCATAAAACAACATACAAACTCTCTAGCTAAAGCATTTAAATGCAACAACAAATGCGATCAAGATCGCAATTAAGGTAACAATTGATCCAACAACATAATGATACAAAGCCTCACAATCAATGACATATTTTCTAATCTTTCTAATTTTCAAGCGCATTTTCTCCATCTTGATTTTGTGATCATCGACGACATCGGCAACATGCAACTCCAATTTCATCTTCTCCTCCTCAATTCTTTCCATTTTTTCTTTCAAATACTTGTTTTCATTTTCAACTAAATTTAACCTCTCGACAATAGGGTCGGTTGGAATTTCCGGTTCACATACCTCCTAGATATAAATATCTATGTCAACTTGATGGGCATAATTTTCCATAAACACGAAATGTAACAAATAGTTATAAAAGAGAATATACCACATCCGAATCATAAACCGGACGAGGGCCGACAGGGACGGATATCAAAACCATGACACTATATATAACAAATAACGTACATGCAAGATAATTATACAAGTAAATATATATCTAAATCACATAAACATGATTATATATATATATATATATATATATATATATATATATATATATATATATATATATATATATAAGATAAGAACAAGAGGCTCACCACAAGGTGGTGCCGGCGACGGGATGGTGCGGGCGATCGACGGTAGTTAGGACGGAGATGGGAAGGCACTAAGTAAACCACACCCACATATGCAAACTAGGAGTTAATTTGAGCTCAAATTGTATATAAATCAAATAAACTACCACATATAATTACTCCCAAACTAAAACCCACAAATCACTATACTTATAGAGCATTGGAAGAGCTAATCTAGCAATGAGAGATGAAAGGACAAAGTTGCTAACCTTTGTGATCACTTGGATGGATGGGGGGCCTTCAAATCTTGACAAATCTTGGGAAAAATGAAGGATGAGCTCGAGAGGAGAGGAAGAAAACAGAGAGGAGAGGAAAGGGGAAGAACAAAGAGCTCAGGCTCGACGAAGGGTTTATATAGGATAATCTTTAGTCCCGGTTGGTTATTCGAACCGGGACTAAAGGAGCATCTCTATTCCCGGTTCGTGGCACGAACCGGGACTAAAGATGTTGGTGGGGCCGCAGCCTGACACCAGCCTGCCACCACCTCTTTAGTCCCGGTTCGTGGCACGAAAAGATGCTAAAGGTTCGCCATGAACCGTGACTAATGAGAGCCGCCTGCCTAGCCGTTGGAACCAACACTAATGGTCACATTAGTGCCGGTTCAATTACAAACCGGGGCTAATGAGCTGAACATTAGGCCCTTTTTCTACGAGTGTATGTAAAATATTTTATATATTTGATCTACGGGTGTCAAGGCCTTTAGAACAATATCAATCTTGGACATTTCAAATGCGTTTAATTTTCATCATTTTAATTAACTTATTTGGCTCAATATATTTTATGTGACACTGCTTATTTCACTGTTTGAAACTGGTATTTGTGAAATACAACCATTTTCAGTGTTTGAAATTGATATGTGTAAAATCTATATTTTGTGAATGAGAGTAATGTGTTGTTGGAAACTAGTGAAATATATCTTTTGTAAATGAGTGAAATCGTTTACTATTATTAGTGGAACTCGAAAAACAAGTGAAAATATTTGTTTGAAATGAGTGAAATATGTTTTTAGAAATGCGTGAAATTTGTCATTCTGTATAATTAAATCATACATTGAAATGAGTGAAATATATCTTTTGTAAATGAGTGTAATGTCTTTCCTTTTTTTTTTTGCAATCTATTTTTTTGCATTGAGTTTAATCAATTTTGAAATATGTTTTCTTAACTGAGTGAAATATGTTTTCTCAGCGAAGTGAAATTATTTTTCTAAAATGAGTGACATCGGTTCCTTCAAATGAGTGAAATTGGTATTTTGAACATAAAGAAATGAGTTTTTTTAAATGGTTGAAATCAGCTTGCTGAAATGAACGAAACTATTTTTAACGACTAAAATCTATGTTTTCTCAACTTAGTGAAATATGTTTTCTCAACTGAGTGAAATTATTTTTCTGAAATGAGTGACACCAGTTTCTTCAGATGAGTGAAATTGTTTTTTTGAACATAAAGAAATGAGGTTTTTTTAATGATTGAAATCGTCTTTCTGAAATGAGTGAAACAAGTTTTTGAAATGACTATAATATGTGTTTTCTAATGTGCGAAATAGGAATTTTACAATGAGTGAAATCCAATTTTTAAATGAGTGATTTTTTTGTATATGAAACTGATTGAAACAGTAAAATTCAAACTAGCTAAAATGTATCCAAAACCGGTCTTGTTTTAAAGGTCTTATAATTCTCAATCAAATATACAAAAATCACAAATTAAAATTTGGTTCGTAAGTTATTAACCATTCAGAATATGACAAGGAAATAAAATGCGGCTATTGTGTGGGGAGAGAGAACGCATGCGCCGTCCTTTTCTTCTCACTCTCTCTCTCATAGTTAAAACTGCCACAATTCTTACATGCAGAACTCTATTTCTTTCTCCACTGTTCGTATTGCATAGCAATTTTTTTTACTTTATGCACAAAAAGTTGGCACGAATCTCAGAGGAAGCAAGTGCACAGTCTCCCGGTTCCGTTAGGAATATTTGGCTGGAAAAGCTCTTATGGAGTCATCGCTGCTGTCATGGCGCGGCCCACGGGTGCACCCGTGGAGTCATCGCTTTTAGGGATGTAGCCATGTCGACGAATCTCGTTAACAAATTTTTATGTCGTCCTTATGTGATTGCTTGATACTCAGATGATTGACTATGCGTCTCGGATTTATTCTAGCTGCTGCTGGCTCTGTTAGAAAATCTATTTCGCTGGAAACATTCTCATGGAGTGATCGCTGTCGTGGCACCGCACGCAGATCATCATCACTTCTCCATCAGGGTGACAAACAAGCGTAGTGGCGCCCCACGGGAACACCTATGCATCGCCTGACCTGTGATCCATATGCGATATCTAGAGAATCAGCTAAAGAGGAAAATAATCCAGGCGGGCCGATCGAACAGAGGCGGAGAAGGGAAGAGGCCACCTCTGGCCCCGATTCGCGGCTGTCGATCTTGATGCATGCATGGTCCTTTCGTTTCACGTCGACGAGGGAGGATAGATAGCACGGCCGGTGGCAGCTCGCGGTACGATCGGTCGGCGTCGAACCGGGGGCCGCGGGCTGTCGCGTTGCTGGCCCAGGGCAAGGATCGAATAGCACGCGCACGTACGTCCAGTCCGATCCATCGATCGATCAGTCGATACATGGACGCATTATCCTCTCATCATCCATATCCGTTTGCGTGATAACAAGTGACGGTGCGTAGCTCCACAGTATCCAAACTGCCGTGTGGCTCAGGTCAGGTCCAAATGAGATCGATTTGTTGCGCATGAACGACTGCGATCCCTTGGGCTGGGCAATGCGATCTCTTTTTCTCGCACAAAAAGGTGACGGTGCGTGGCGTAGCTTAGCGTAGCGTAGCTGCCGGGCGATGGTGCGTGCGGTGCGGTGCGGCGGCCGGGCAGTGTCGGGCGGAGGAGCGTGCGGGTACGGCCGACGTGACGCCACGAGGCCCGCTCAACGTGCTCGTGTTTGTGTCGACATGGTTTACCAATGTGACGACACCTTTCCGTGCCATGCAGCCGCTGCTGCCTGCTGGAGTGGAGGTTTCTTTTTTTCAGCGGAAAAATGAGCGATCGCTTTTCGTTGAACCCTAGCTAGCTACGAAACGCTGGCGCAAAGGGACGCGGCGGCCCAACGGCGTGTCAAAAGGGACGGAAAAGGTCCGCAACAAGCTTCTAGCTATAGTAGCTGCCATGATCGACCCGGTGGTGAATAGGATCCGAGTCATCGCTCTCGTCCTTTTCCTGGGCCTGGAAGTTAGCGGCAGCATGTACGTAGCACTGCCGTCGGGTGGCTCATCGAAAGGATCGGCAAACATGGCATCCTGCTGCGTCCATGGGCGCACTGCTCGACCGTTCCCAGCAGATGAGATTACAGAGGCTCCAACTGAGCCAGAATATTCGTGAGGATAATGCTCCTCCCAAGTTCCAACCTCGCCTCCCCTTTATCTGACATCCTACGGAGGCCGCACGTACACGCGCCCACCTATTCGAATCGCCTTTCAGTCCTCGTTCTTTTCTTCTCACATACGAATTGGCGATTTGCGAAGTTTTTTTTAGGATCGAATTGTGAAGTTTTTGGATGGACAAGTGTTCGCTACTCTCTAAATTTTCCAGTTCAGAATTAACATCGAAATAAACTAAGTGGTGAGAACGTTAAAGCACCAGAATTGCTAGCTCCAAGGTCTCCGTGACCGTAATGATTCGGTAAACGAGTTAACCACTGCAATGATGATCCGGTTCCAATAAACAAACGTCTGAACTGGAAAGCATCAAGCCAAGGGCCAAAAGAGCAGCTACAAAAGTTGGCGGATAGCAATAGGCCAGGCAGCTACTGCTACTACTACTATCATTATGTTTCCAAGCAGTGCAGTGCAGTGCAGCACGGCATCTCTGACTCCGAACTAATCAGGGAGTAAACATTTTCTCCCTGGCCATGATGGCCTCGGCCTCGGTGGGCCGGGTACGGCAACATGGAAGGACGGCGGAGACCGCCGGGGAGGAGGAGCTGCCATATGCTCCGGGATATTCTCCGCGGCAAAGGGAGAAAAATGACGCTCGCTCGTCGGTGGAGGCGGCAATGATGATGCCCGCCGGGTAGTCACAACAAGCAAGCTGCTGCTGCTGCTGCTGTTCATACTCCGGATCTGGGTTCTGACTAGGCCCCCACTCGCTCTTCCCTTGAAAAAGTCCAGATAGCTCGTCGACTTTCTACTGTGGACTCTCAAGTTTCTTAGGATGCGCCGCTTCCACTAGCAACAGGAACAAGGTAAACCATGTCCGCCAACCTTATCCCTACGGAACTGGTACGAAGCTGACAGGACGCTGCTGCTCCGGCGACAAGGAAACAACCGCCTCCACCCAAACCCCATGCATGCCGCCGCCACCAGCCCATCTGCTATCTCCCCGTCCACCCAAACCCTAGCTAGAAGGCTAGAACTGGTTCGCTTTCACGTACGCCTCCTCTTCGGTTCGTGTTCCAGGACCGAAGGATGCACACGAAGAACACAGGTCAAGCATAAGGAACAAAACGAATTAGCATTTCCCAATCCGACCAGCTCCATGCATGAAACGGAATGAAGTTCCAGAACGCACACGGATTGACATGACATGAAGAGCCTCTAGGCTGGCTAGCCATTAGCACTTCTTCGTTCCGATCTGCTAAATGCTATTGCATGAAGCGATGAATAATTCCAGAACGCACCTGGGTTGATATTTGACAAGGCTAGGAGGAACTTGTATGATGGCTAGCTATGGTAGTGGGAGTATGTAGGGTGAGAATATGGTGACGAGGACGCAGGGAGGAAGAGCACAAACTTTGTTTTGGTGTCACCCACCCCCCTACGGGCTCGACGTCGAGGCGCCGCTTCCGGCCTAGCCGCGATAAAACGCAAAGCGCTCCCTTTTGGCGAGTGCCATGGCCCCGCGTGACCTGACCCCCATAGTATCATCTTGGCATTGGCATTCGCTGTTGGATTTGGACCTCTCCATTTGCCTCTCTTTCCCCCCAATATACCTTTCTTTCCTTTTTCTTCCCACTTTCTCCATTTCAAGATATTAATTAAAAAACAAGGATTTCTTCAACTCTTTACGATTTAGTGGAAACCTTTTCACCTTTTTAAAGAAGAAATAAGGATTGAGTTGAAACTCATACCAGGGACGATCCAACCCGGGAGAAAGAGGAATCGGCGTGCCATTTCGCCATTTCTTTACCGCTTTGTCGCGACGAATAGGATATCGGGGGACACCTTTGTAAAGGGGCAACTACTAGCTAGCTTTAGCCGGCTGATGCTTGATTAGATTTTTGTAGATAATGGGTTCTCCATGAGCTAAGCACAACTTATATGATTGATTGATCTCGGCTGCAAAGTTGCAACAGATACGATATGTTTCGTGCGCAAGTACGGCTCGAGTTGACATATGGTGCTTAGCACAAAACAGTGGCATGTGAGCTCGGCATACGTGCGGTTCAAGTGGTTCATCTTGATCCGATCGATCGATATTAGTGGCCAGGCTGCCACCCATTTTAGCAGAGACGTAGTGCAGCAGCTGCAACAAGTTAGGCTAGAAGACAACTGCAGGCCTGCAGCACGCGTGTGGTGGCAAGAAACAAGTAGTACAGGCGCCAAACGGGTACTACAAGTTTGCAGTACAAAGTACGAACAGATAGGGGTGCTAGCCGCTAGTACAAGTGGATTTTGCCTCAGTGTGCGCACCTGTAGACCATCAGATCCTCATTCAATGGCTTGGATTCCATGCCCTCTGACTTCATCGTCACCATCCCCCTCTCCTTCCCCGATTCCGGTTATGGCGGTTTCTGGCTGCCACGGTTGTGGGATCCGGCTATCCTAGAAAGACATGTTCTCCGGTTGCGTGATTCCGGCCCTGACGTTGTTATCTTCATCCTATAGCATGTTTTTTTTGTCGTCACCTCCTCCTGCTCACCACCAACGGGTTGGAAAAACAAAGTTCAGGCATTTTCAGGCAAACTTTCCGTCAATTTGACCTAGAGACGTTGTTTTGAAATCCAATTGCTGGCCAATCATCTTCATCCTATAGCAAACACGTGCGAGCTTCCTCTCTTTTGACAATAGGCCTCATCTCCCCCACATCTCCCCGCACCGGAACATACACATAAGGGCATCTCTAGGGGAAGTCATTAAATATGGTTACCAAATGTCCGGCAATATTCACCGAATGTTCGCTCATTGTCCAATGAAGAGAGGAGAGAGCAACAAGAAAGAGGGACAAGTGAGTTTATGGTGGGGTCCGAGGCGGAGTTTCGTAGTGTGTCGATGGATGTCCGGACTCCCCACCCCACCCCCTAGTTTGAAGACGGCTTGTGTGATTTAAGACGTCCGAACCACTTTGCAGATATTCAGTGACCGTTGTTTGATGACTTGAAATGTCGAGACGTCCAGTCGAACTCCAAGGAAAGATTTGATGATGCACGGTTGAGATGCCCTGAACCAATCAAGCATCCCGCTCGATCATGACAAGGCCATGTTAGGGACACGATGGCCGGCTGCGTCGTCCCGTCCCGGCCTCGGGGGCTGCTCTCCTATGCACTCCCAAAGTCGACCGGCGATACAACAAATTATAGGTGTATGAGAAATAGCATGCCGCAAAAACAAAAGGAGACCAGGAATATGAATGTAGTGAGAAAATTCGTACCTTCACGAAATGGATGACAGAAACCCATTGTTAACAAGCAGATTCTGCTATTTAAGAGACTGTAGTACGTGTAGTTTTTTGTAAGAAAAGTACTACGTGCCCACTAAAAGTATATAACCTCCATTTCCAAATACAGGCGACGGGACCTTGGTTTGATAAAGGGCGGCGCATACAGTCCGTTGCATAAATTCTACGCGACGTGTCGACGACGCGCTAGGCTCCCCTATTTTTGTTTTTAGTCTGTGTGCTCGCGTTTGAAGACCACACAATCGATCAATGCACCCCATGTAATCCTATACTCGTTTTCACTGTGTACTTTTCGCTCGTTTTCACTGTGTACTGTGTACGTTTCAACATGGACAAGCAACCGAAAGTTCACTGTGTGCGTTTCAACATGCACTTAACCAGCACTTGCAGTCTAGAACAATCACGTTAAAAGTTTCCCCGGGGCCGGCCAGGAAGCTCCGTCACTTCGCACAAACTTTTACTTACGTGGTGATCAAACTCGATCAGGATGGGAGACCGGTTAATGCTGGATGACTCACGGTGAAACTTCCGAGAGAGACGGTCTCCCAGAATGACGAGGACGGGCGAGTATTTTATACCGCTCACCCAACGGAAGGCGCCGAAATTTCAAGTGGAAATCGAATTGGGGAGCAGCCAAGCAAGCATCATGCATTAACTCAAAAGAAAAAAAGCAAGCATCATGCATTTATTGAATGAAGATGCAAGCCAAAATTCCATTCGCTTTCGCCAGATCTCAACTCAACGCACGCCGCCGGCGCGCTCACGCCATGCGCGCCGCTCACCTCACCTCACCAAGAAACGCAAACTACTACAGAGCTCTATCTTCTCTGCTACTACGGATTGAGTAGGCGTAGATTCTACATACAGATCGCGCAGGGGGAATCCTAGAGGCCAAAATTGGTCCCGCGGTTACACGGGCGGGCGTCGAGCCTACGCAGCGTCCGCCTGCCGCTGCTCGCCGACGTCGGCGGCGTTGATGGCATCAGGGAACGCGAACGGCCTGGCGCTGGCGAGGAAGGACGGCAAGTCGTCGCCGGCCATGATGACGACGACCTTGGGCTCCCTGTCGAGCGGCGCCATCCCGCGCGCCGACGCCTCCTCGGCGGCGCTCCCCCGCCGCGACGAGCCGGACGGCTTGCGGCGCGTGCAGACGAGCACGAGCAGCGCCACGGCGATGAGCCCCATCATGAGCGCGAAGCCGAGGAAGAGGTAGGGCGTGGGCGTCCTCCACAGCCCCGGATGCGCGCCGTGGCCGTGGCCGCCCGCCGCCGGCGCCCCGGCGAATCCGACCAGGGCTTCACCTTCTCTGATCGGCCTCATGATGGACGGTGGATCAAGCCGATGTCGATCCCTCTCCCTCTATCGATCTCTTTCTCTGTTTCTTCCTCTTCGTCTCTCTCTGTGGGCGTGCGTGCAGAGTGGTTTCTCGGTTGTTCTGTGTGGCTGTGACGACTGACTGTGGGAGAGGAGGGGGAAGGGAGGCGGTATTTATAGGTGGCGCGGGGGAGAGAGCGGGGAAAAGAAACCGCTCTGCGCGGCGCGATGGGAGGCTTTGGTTTGCTTGCCAGCTCCGCTCTGCTCTGCCTCCCCCAGGTGCTACTGCTGCTGCTGCTGGGTTTGGTTGGGTTGGGTTTGGCCGCTTTTCTGTAGCTGCGGCTGCATGCACAGTAACGTCTGGGTTTTGGCCGCTTGGATGGTGGGACCTGGTTTTTGATTTTGGATAAAAACTGAATTCACTGTACTGCAATTAATTTCTGCTATTTATCTACTATTTCTGCTATTTGATTTTGGAGTAAGGTTCTGAAACTTTCTGCGAAAATCTGTGGATGGAACGGGAAGCTCGAGAACGCCGAGGAGTATGACTGTACTGGTACCGGCAGAGTTCAATGCAGAACTTCGGGTGGAGGAGATTCAGTGAACCTAGCCATGTGCTTGGGATGGTTCGTGTATGCGCCGCTTGCGCTTGGGATGGCTCGGAATGAACGATCGACGTGGCGGCGAGACATCTGCCTGCTGGGTTTCGGTGTTGGTGGGAGAAGAGGACCATGCAGATGCAGTGCGGTACAACTGGTACTACTAGTACTAGGAGCTGTCTTGACCGTTGGTAATGAATACTCTCCGGGTAATTCCAATGCGCGTCTCTCTCAGGCGTCTCTCTCAGGCTGGTCATAGTGGGAGTAAACTTAGCAAGTAACATAGCGCATATCAAGACAAATTTGTTTATGTGGCATATAGTTAATGAGAGAGATGTTTGGAGTAACATAATATGTTACTATAACATAACGTGACCCAAAGCAAAATGAATCTATAATGTAATAAATGCTATCATCCATGATACTACTTGTATATTACTTTGCACTATGAAGGTAGTAACAAAGACTAGCGTCATATGCATGGCACTAGTCTAAGTTACTCCCCACTATGACTAGTCTCAATAATTCATCGCAAGGGTAATAGTACTTCCTTTGTTCAAGATTACTTGTCGATAAAAAAATGTATTTAAACATATTTTAGTTCTAAATACTCCAAACGGGGGGAATAGTAAGTAGTAGGATATGTTCAACAGGCCATCACGATCAATCCTTCAACCAAAGTTGACATAGAGCGGCCTGATCACATCATCAGTAAAATCAATCAAATGGCCACATGATGCGCATACGCTGTACGCACGTGCTGATTCGTTTCCTGTTCGCCGCGTCCGGCCGGTCACATAAACAACACATGCACGCCCCGCGGTGCCGTGCATGCGTAGAACACGTCTGGTACGTGCACGAGCCGTGTCTCGCACTTCATACGCTCCATGCCATTGCCACAAGATACATCGTCCTAGGCTGCATGCTGATGGACGAGCTAAACTCAAACTCTTCGAACACCAAGTCACTAACCGACAGGGCAGGGCATCAAAGGATATCGATCGGTACGCGTCGCCGTCGTCATGCATGCATGCACGGACCGATCGGTGGAGCTGGGCAGCTGGCGAGAGGTAGCTCACCGGCCGGCCGATTTGGCTTTACGCCTCCGCCACCCGACCCGAGATCGAGTCGCCGCGCGCATCCATTCATCCAGGCACGTACTACTACGTACTACTGCGGGAAGGAAGAACAGCTGCCGTGCGCAGGCGTTGCGTGGGACGCGTGACGTGTGCGCGTCTCGAAGCAAGCAAACAAGCCGCTACCTAGATCCACAGCTGGAACTACAAGGATGAGTTGCGTCGATTCACGATCCCGTGTTGCGTGGTGCCGGCCGCGTAGCAATAAAACGCATTGCTACTTTGGACCTCCGTCGGCTAGTGCTAGCTAGTCACCGGCTGCTACCTATATCGACGGCTGGTTGCTAGCTGGATTCTCATGAGAAATCGACCTCGACCAAACCATACATACTAGTACTACGATGATGCGTGTCGTGTGGTGCATGTATGCATATCTTCAGGCTACGGCGGATGCAAAAGAGACGAGAAAAACGGGAAAGGGGGAGAAAAGGTGGTTGCGCGAGCGAGCACGAATCGACCGCCCCTACTGCGCGACCTGGCGTCGTCGACGAATTGACGATCAGGTCGCCATGTCCGAAAGGTGCGTGCATGGTCAAGTCAGAAACCATCCATCCATTCCTTGCACACAACGATCTTTTGACATGAAATAACCGATCGAGGACGCCGTCGTCACCTTGTGTCCAGCTTTTGACATGACCCATGCAAATCCACTCGCGCGATGATGTGGCCGACGAGCGCACTAGATTATTAGATTAGTTGGTGATGGCGCTAATTAGTGGTGGTATGGCCCAGGCAAAAGTAAAGCGGGGTGAATTATTAGTTAACTTTTTTTTGACTGATGCGTTATTAGCTAACACTAGGAAATTTTATGATTTTTTTGAATTTTTTTAATCTCTAATCTCTAATCACCCCTCATCACTGCTCAATTTAACCTTTATCTCTAATTACCCCTCATTATTCCAAATCATCTAACTTCCCGAACGGTCACCCATCCTCTCACTACTCCAGCCTGAGCACGCTTAACTTTCGAGTTCTATTCTCCCTCGTTTCCAAGTCTACACTTGTTGTTTTCCTGATAATAGTAAGATGTCAATCCTATTAACCCTTAGGAATTTAGCTTGAGTATGAAGTCACACATTTCACTATTTGAGTTTGAAACTATTGTTCTAAAAATCAATAATTATTTAGTAACACTAATATTTCTTGAATAAGTAGTTTGACCATAGTTTGACCACAGTTTGACCATAGTTGACCAAAATTCAAAAAAACTGAAATAATTATTTAACACTAATATTCTTGAATAATTATTTAGTAACACTAATACTTCTTGAATAAGTAGTTTGACCAGATTTAACAAAAATTCAAAAAAAACTAAAATTTGAGCATAACTTTTTTTCCTTTTAGAATTTGAGGATTCTAAAAATTTGCAAACAGGCCGTAGGTGGTCTCCATCGGATGCGGATTTTCGTTCCGAACATTTTGACATATTATATGTTTTTTTTCCGACATCGTATGCAAAAGTTATAGCCGTTTTACATTTTCCTACACTTTTTGCAAAACATGTCCAAATATAAGTTTTAAAATTTTCCTAACTAGTAGATGTAGTAACATAACTACATCTCGAAGGATTTTAAATTTTGAAGTTTCTATCATTTTCTTTTGCTTTTTACAAAACTGAAAATGCGATGCACCGGGGGCTGGGGGGGTAGGATTTGAAAATTGCACCAGTAGTACCGGTTCGTGCCACGAACCGAGACTAAAGGTCCCATTTGAACTGGGAGTAATGCCTGTATGGTGCCCTCGCCGCTTGAACCGGGACTAATGCTCACATTAGTCCCGGTTCGTAATGCAACCGGGATTAATGCTCTTTTCTGGCTGGACCAAAGCCCCTTTTTTTACTAGTGTAAGTTTGTTGACAATGTGATGATTAAGTTCGTTTCACCCTCCGTCCAAGGCAAGTTAGGTCTTAACCATTCTCGAAGATGGAATAACCCAGATGCACACCGCGCTGCTGGTTAGATATGCGGATTCCTCCGGCCCTTCAGATTATCCAAGGCCTCCTTTGGTTTGGAGGAATTTTGTAGGATTTTCATAGGATAGGATTTCTATAGGGAAAATTCCTTTAAAGCTCTTTGGTTTGTAGGAATGAAATCCTATTCCTATGAAGGAATTCTTCCTATCCTCCACATTTCATAGGAAAATAAACATTAACCTAGACTCAATGGAAAAAATCCTATGGTGTGAATCAAAGGGCATCTCATTTTCTATTCCTATGCATAGGATTTGAGATGCATGTCATCTCATTTCCTATGACTTTCCTATTCCTATGATTTTTCAATCCTATGGACCAAAGGAGGCCCAAAGGTTCACCAGACGTGATTTGCTTGATGCTTGCATCACTTTACGTCTTTACCAGGGAATGGGACGACACCCTCACAGGAACAGAACATAAGATTAATCATTTTCCTAATCATGGCATGGTTCAAGATTGAGGAGTGGTCTCCAGTGAACTAACACAAAGAGAAGAGGAGGAGCAAGTCTCGTTTAGATCTAGACGCTCTTATATTTTTTTATAGAGAGAGTACTCCATTTCTAAATATAAGTCTATGTAGATATTTCAATACAAACTACATATGAATATATACAGATATATTTTAGAGTGTAGATTAACTCATTTTGCTTCGTATGTAGTCCCTTATTAGAATCTCTAAAAAAGACTTATTTAGGAATGGAGGGAGTAGTTGAGAAAAAAGTGAATTCCACTTTCCGCAACGGATTAAGCATAGCTTAAATGGCTCAGTTTCTTGTCGTGGAATCTGAATTCAAGTCATAGACTTTGTATTGATGTCGTGGGACTGCCACGGCAGATGTTCTAGTGTGAAGATTTAGTCGTTAGGCCAACGCATCTATGTGGTAGCTTGAGAGGGGTTGAGCGAAATCGAGAGACGCAACACAAGACAAGAATTTAGACAGCTTCAGGCCCCGAGAAACATCATCCGGAATAGCCCTACATGTTGTTTGTGGCTAGGTTCATTACACTCATGAGGGAGTCGCCGCATAAACCGGCTCTCCTCTTAGTTGTGTCTAGCCCTAGGGATTATTTTCTTCTCATCTCCCCCTTTGGGGAGCCCTGTCTCTCTTTATATATGTTGAAGGGGTGGTTTACATGTGGAGTTTTATTAGGATTAGGACTAGTCTATCTTCTAATACAAACCGGATACAAGTCCAGGTTTTGAATCTGAATTCAAGTCATAGACTTCGTATTGATTCTCGTATATTTTCTAGATTTACTTCATGCTTTTTAATACTATTTTTTAGTGTTATATATGTTTGCCAATTACGAGGTGCTCGGTTGACTTCGCCAATCTAAAGATCTTTCAACTTAGTCTCTCTTAAGAAAATACATGAGCACTCATCTGTCTAATTTTTTCCCTTAGTTTTTTGTTTCCCTGGCAAAATTGACAAGGTGATGGCAGCAACGACGTGTTAGAATAAGGCTCTTCGGACTCTTCCTACCTTTGCGACATTTGATCTGGCACTAACAAAGGGCCTGTAAGAGTTTGTATTGTTGGAGTATAATGTTCGGCGGAGTATGAATGCAATATGGTACCAGAGTCAGGAGATCTTGAGTTCAAGACTCTGCCAAAGCAGTATTAAAAGAAGATTCCGCGGCCTGCATAAATCCCACATCTAAGGACTAAATAAGCCTAGACGTGAGGGGGCGTGTTGAATTATATTGCCCGTCTCTCTCCATCAGTTCAGACTGATGGGTCAACTGGTTAGGTGTATAAACTTACAACCAAGAGGTTTAGGGTTCAAAACCCAGTAAATGCAATAAATAATTGCGTCCTGTCGGACTTTTGAATGAGTTGGTCGGAGTATGAATTCAATATGTATCTCTAGATATGTTGGTTCCCTTTAGATCCTGGTAGTAATTGGTAATTGGTGTGTCATTTAAGGAGGGCTATTGGCTGACTATTAGTGCGGGGACTACTATGTCTTCTTTGTTTTGCAGCATAGTTTGATTTGTCCAATCCTCTTTAACTGGTGGTGATGGATTGCAAGCATGTACTAGGTGGGGGTGACGTTCTAACTAATACTACTTTAGCGATTTCTAAATCTTGTTTCATGGAGCGAGTAAATACTGTGGCCTTCAAAACCTGGTATGATGAGGCCATTTGCAAGTGTTCCTTTCCTTTATTATTGGTTCAATGAAATTTTCAATTTACGACGGTCGGAGTACAATTAAAGGAAGATGGAGGCTAGTATGATTTTCAATGTAATTATACTTTTCAGATCTTTCTGTATTCAATTGTTTGTTCATTGTACTATTATTATTTCTCTTAATATTTATCAGATATAATGCCCTTCGGGCGTCTTTTAAAAACTAGTTACTCGTGATTGGAATAAATTAGTGACTCTTTGCAGAATAAAGTTAAGCCTAACCATTTCGGAAGAAAGAATAACCCGCATTCGTATCACTGATTAATTTGTGGGTTCGTCAGGCTCTTGAGATAATCCAAAAGTTAACTGCACATGATTTGTAACATTCCCGCATCACTTTGCCAGGGAATGAAATGACACCCTCAAAGGAACAGAACAAAAAATAAATAATGTTTCTAACCAGTACATGGTTGTATCAAGATAGAGGAGTCCTCTCCTCGAAGAACAGAAAATAAATGTAGTCCCTTATCTATTTAAGCATATAATGATTCCACTTTGCACTCTGTATCTGTAAAGGGGTGACATGTTGCACCACATTTTAATTTTCTTACTACCACATTGTCCTCGATTTTAGAAAGGTAATTCCACTTCGCAGCTTTTGGTGATTTGAGGATGCTTACATGTGGGGACAACATTTCTTTTACGCGTCCAATGTGTGTTACCCAGTTAGCCAAATCCGCAGGCCGAGTATATTAGCACTCACCTAATCTGTAGATATGGTGCTAACTTTATTAACAGTTGATTATTAAATTAGTTTGACCTTTGCAAATTAGATGAAATTAGGCATAACCTTTGTGGAAGAAAGAATAACCCAGACGCATACCACTGGTTAAATTTGTGGATTCGCCCGGCTCTTGAGATTATCCAAAAGTTAAACATGATATGTTGGATTTCCGTATCACTATCCGAGGGAACGGGATGACACCCTACCTGGAAGAGAACAAAAGATAAATATTTTTTCGAAGCAGGACATGATTCAAGAACGACAAGTCCTCTCCATAAGAAAAAAAAAGACCAGAGGAAGTATATATCGCTGATATAGTTGAGCATCTATTCATGAAGTTCATATATCTCCACCTGTCATCTCAAAAGGAAATAAAGTGTCCGTATATACGAATGCTGCTAACGACTATGCTTGCTTGGCGCTTTGGCAGAAATGATGAATATAGATGATGCAATCGCTCAGGGTGGCTACTGGGGATCAAAATACTTACTTGAGGAGAAATCCACTTGTTTGGTTTCTTGCGTACGTCGAAAGGAGCCGGCCGCTGGTAGTGCCCGATCTTTGACAAATCGAAGAAGCGTCGCCCTCACGCCCATCCGGCGAAAACCGCGACTGCGATGCGGCGGCTCGACGAGCACTACTACGCACAGAATAAAATGATCACGCCATACACATTCGCCTGTCACTCTGTCGCGCTCAGCTACATACGGTAGGTCAATACTCAGCAGTGGTGTAGTGTTGGTTAGCAGGATGGATAGATAACACGGCGCCATTCCGCCCCGTCGTCAGTGTGCTCTCGATTCGCCGCACGATTTTCACGTGATGGATGTGCGGCCACTCTCTTTTTTTCTTCAGAAAAACTTTCAATCTATTCATCTTTAATCATGGCAGGACAACGAACACCAGAACTAAAAATTACAATCAGATCCGTAGACCACCTAAAAACGATTACAAGCACCGAAGCGAGTCGAAGGCGCGCCGCCGTCATCGCCCCTCCATCACCGGAGCCGACCACTCTCAACTATCGGCCAGGATGGTGGCTTTGGTTGGTGATGTGATGCGTAAGCTGCGTGCTGCCAGGAACCGGGTCTTCGGACGAAAGGGAGACGGGGAAAGCCAGGGGCGAGGCCGCTGCATGTTCCATGTCCATCCATGTTGCACGCCCCGATCTCGGCCAGGAGTGGCTTCCAGGCGCGCCATCGTGTCGTTCGTGCTGTGTGGATGGCTTTGTTGTCTCCCAGTTTGCTTAACAGGCAGTAGTGCGCTCTTATTTTTGATGGATTTGGTATGAACTGGTTGCATGAACAACACACGTTTTTGTTGCCGGTGAACACGCATGTATTTCGTCGTCCGTTTATACGTCACCTGCCATGGTAACCGGGTCCAACTAAATGGTCGATCACCATGCGGCTTGCTAGCTTCTGCGCGGACGTCAGAAGCCATCGGCAACAGCTTAACTGTCGGTCACTCCGCCGCCTCCATCGACGCGATGCAGACGTGCCCGCGCCGACGGCACAGGGCAAAAAACCATCAGATCAACAAAAAAGGCTGGACACAGCATTATAAACCCATCAGATCCGAGAAGGACATAAAACTCTCTAACCTTATGGTACCGGCGTACCACCAAAAGAACGAGAGAAATTTTATTCTCACGAAATTATGATGATGACTAAACTATGGCGAAGAACATAGAGGTCTTGAAGATTCGAGGTCTCCCCACCTATCAGCGCCAAGATGGCAGCCGGAGGTGAGGGGACCTAAATTTCTCAAATGACCACAGCGGCGGCACAAGAAACCCTGGGGTAGATCAATGTAGGTCTCTCCACTTGAGGTCTCACTTAAGAAAGTGTATATCGCAGGCCTCTTTGTAGTCCATCGGTAAGGCCCTTTTGGACCCAGGAAAGCAGGCCCATTCAGTTGTGTCCACTCAAAAAAAGTTTCAGTTCTTACGGCTACGAAAATGAAACCGCATGCATAACAACAGGAGCATATTTTTCCATCGCCCGTGGCGTCCCCCCATGGGTGGTCTGGGCCGACCTGTTCCGGTTCTGACTCGGCTCTTCTTTGTAACACCCCGAGAATCATGCTACAATAATCTTCTCTCTAATATTGCCAAGTCATCATGTTTTTCAAGCTTAAGTGCCACTTGCTCAAAATCAAACTCGAACTCAAATTTAAATTGAAAGTCAAATTTCTATGTCTTCAAACTGTCCAACAAAATGTTCGTTGGGTTGAAAAATAATCACTAAGTAATTTTCATGTAGAAAAAATATTATTTGAAATGTTAAATTGCCACTAACCTATTTAAAATAGTGCCCAAAACAGCCCATTTAATCCATTTGTATTTAAGTAAAATTCTAAATCATCTTCCCTCCAAACTTTTTGTGGCAGTGCTAAATATTGCAAGTTAATTATGTGGCAGGTTCCCCATTTTACAAAAGTCATTTGATGGCTAAATAAAAAACAAAAGTGCTGCTGTAAAAGAAAACATACAAGGAAAAGAATAAAAGAAAATTAGAGCAATGTACCTTTGGGCTTGCACTGCATAGTGCACGGCCTGGCCCGTTTAGCCGGCCTTTCTTCTTCCCCACACCTGGAAGGCTGTGCGTGCACCATGGCCATCCGATGCCGACGACGTCGCGCGATGCACGCCACGGCACACCCCTATAGCCATGAGGTGGATAAGGGCGTCGCCCTGGCCCTAGAGACAACCCTAGATCCCCACTTTCCCTTTCCCATCACTCTCTCCCTCGCTCTTCCCTCTCTCCCCAGCGCTGCCATGGGCGATCCCCGCTGAAGCTCATAGCCACCGTTGTCCCCGTGCCCCTCATCGTATCAGGCTACTCCGTCGTGCTCATCCACGGGCCTCCGTTCGAGCCCGGGAGCACCCTAGTGCCGGAGTGCTCCTTCTTCTTCCTCGGCATCACCAGACCTCACCGCGGTTGATCTACTCCACCCCTGCGCTACTAAGCCTGGTGAGCACCGACCGTTCTCCCTCTGTCCCCCTCCCCTCGCTGTTCTGCCTCTAGCCGCCGCCCCATCACGACCGAACCCGCCATCGCCTTCCTTGTCGCCGCCACGACGACTGCTTGCAGAGCTCAAAACCAAGCTTTACCTCGTGTTCCTGGGATCCCCAGGAACCCGTCGATGTCCTTAGCTCGCCTCTTCGTGCAACACAGCCCCAAAAGCGAGCTCGCTCGACTTGCACTGCCGCGGCCATCGATGACGTTGGCCACTCCCCCTGCTGCCACAACCGCTGTTCGACGCGCGCTGCTGCGTACGTTCGAACACACCATCGAGAGCGTCAAATGGGCGCCCATAGCCGATTTCCGGCGAGTGCCCGAGCCCCTCCGTCGCGGTCTGCGTCATCGGACCATTGCCGCCAGCGCGCCTCCGTTTGAAACCCGGATCGATTCGTTGACTCGTGGACCCGGGTAATTAGCCTCTTAATCCAGGCGCTAAAGACCCGCTTGTTGGGGAATGTAGCATGCAATTTCAAAAAAAATTCTACGATCACGCAAGATCTATCTAGGAGATGCATAGCAACGAGAGGGGGAGAGTGTGTCCACATACCCTCGTAGACCGAAAGCGGAAGCGTTAGGTTAACGCGGTTGATGTAGTCGAACGTCTTCCCGATCCAAACGATCTACTACTGAACGTACGGCACCTCCGAGTTTAGCACACGTTCAGCTCGATGACGTCCCTCGAACTCTTGATCCAGCAGAGGATCGAGGGAGAGTTTCATCAGCACGGCGGCATGGTGACGGTGATGGTGATGTGATCCGCGTAGGGCTTCGCCTAAGCACTACGACGCTATGACCGGAGGAGTAAACTGTGGAGGGGGGCACCGCACACAGCTAAAGGAACAATTGACGTGCTATGGGGTGCCCCCTGCCCCCGTATATAAAGGAGGGGAGAAGGAGGCCGGGCACCAAGGGGGCGCGCCATGGGGGGGGGGGAGTCATACTAGGACTCCACTCCTGATAGTTATATTATGAGTTTATGAGTTTTGATGTACCGAAGTTTGTTCGGAGTCCCGGATGTGATCACGGACATGACGAGGAATCTCGAAATGGTTGAGACATAAAGATTGATATATTGGAAGCCTATATTTGGATATCGGAAGTGTTCCGGGTGAAATCGGGATTTTACCGGAGTACCGGGAGGTTACCGGAACCCCCCGGGAGGTATATGGGCCTTAGTGGGCTTTAGTGGAAGAGAGGAGAGGTGGCCAGGGCTGGGCCGCGCGCCCCTCCCCCCTAGTCTGAATAGGACAAGGAGAGGGGGCCGACGCCGCCTTCCTTCTCTCTCTCCTCTGTTCCCCCTTTTTCCTTTCTCATCGAAGGGGAAAGGGAAGGAGAGGGAGAGGGAGAGGGAAAGGGGGCACCGCCCCCTCCCCTAGTCCAACTCGGACTCCCATTGAAGGGGGGCGGCCACCCCTTGCGGGCTTCCGTCTCTCTCCACTAAGGCCCATGTAGGCCCAATAACTCCCCGGGGGGGTTCCGGTAACCCCTCGGTACTCCGAAATATACCCGGACTTCTCCAAAACCAATATATCAATCTTTACCTCTCGACCATTTCGAGACTCCTCGTCATGTCTGTGATCTCATCCGGGACTCCGAACAAACTTCGGTCACCAAAACACATAACTCATAATACAAATCGTCATCGAACATTAAGCATGCGGACCCTACGGGTTCGACAACTATGTAGACATGACCGAGACACATCTCCGGTCAATAACCAATACCGGAACCTGGATGCTCATATTGGTTCCTACATATCCTACGAAGATCTTTATCGGTCAAACCGCAATAACAACATACATTATTCCCTTTATCATTGGTATGTTACTTGCCCAGATTCGATCATCGGTATCCTCATACCTAGTACAATCTCGTTACATGCAAGTCTCTTTACTTGTTCCGTAATTCATCACCCCGCAACTAACTCATTAGTCACATTGCTTGCAAGGCTTATAGTGATGTGCATTATCGAGAGGGCCTAGAGACACCTCTCCGATACTCGGAGTGACAAATCGTAATCTTGATCTATGCCAACCCAACAAACACCTTCGGAGACACCTGTAGAGCATCTTTATAATCACCCAGTTACGTTGTGACGTTTGATAGCACACAAGGTATTCCTCAGGTATTCGGGAGTTGCATAATCTCATAGTGAGAGGAATATGTATAAGTCATGAAGAAATCAATATCAATAAAACTTAAGGATCATTATGCTAAGCTAACGGATGGGTCTTGTCGATCACATCATTCTCCTAATGATGTGATCCCGTTCATCAAATGACAACACATGTCTATGGTCAGGAAACTTAACCATCTTTGATTAACGAGCTAGTCAAGTAGAGGCATACTAGGGACACTTTGTTTTTTCTATGTATTCACACATGTATCAAGTTTCGGGTTAGTACAATTCTAGCATGAATAATAAACATTTATCATGATATAAGGAAATATAAATAACAACTTTATTATTGGCTTTAGGGCATATTTCCTTCAGTCTCCCACTTGCACTAGAGTCAATCTACATAGTAATGATTCTAACACCCATGGAGTCTTGGAGCTGACCATGTTTTGCTTGTGGAAGAGGCTTAGTCAACAGGTGTGCAACATTCAGATCCGTATGTATTTTGGAAATCTCTGTCTCCCTCCTTGACTTGATCGCGGATGGAATTGAAGCATCTCTTCATGTGTTTGGTTCTCTTGTGAAATCTGGATTCCTTCGCTAAGGCAATTGCTCTAGTATTGTCACAAAAGATTTTCATTGGATCCCATGCAATAGGTATTACACCTAGATCGGATATGAACTCCTTCATCCAGACTCCTTCATTTGCTGCTTCCGAAGCATCTTTGTTCTCTGCTTCACACGTAGATCCCGCCACGACGCTCTGCTTGGAACTGCACCAACTTATAGCTCTACCATTCAATATAAATACTTATCCAGTTTGCGACTTTGAGCCATTTGGATCAGTGTCAAAACTTGCATCGACGTAACCATTTACGACAAGCTCTTTGTCACCTCCATAAACTAGAAACATATCCTTAGTCCTTTTCAGGTATTTCAGGATGTTCTTGACTACTGTCTAGTGATCCACTCCTGGATTCCTTTGGTACCTCCCTGCTAAACTTATAGCAAGGCACACATCAGGTCTGGTAAACGACATTGGATACATGATATAACTTATATATGGCCGAGGCATAGGGAATGGCTTTCATTTTCTCTCTATCTTATGCAGTGGTCGGGCATTGAGTCTGACTCAACTTCACACCTTGTAACACAATCAAGAACCCTTTCTTTGACTGATCCATTTTGAACTTCTGCAAAACTTTATCAAGGTATGTGCTTTGTGAAAGTCCAATTAAGCGTCTTGATCTACCTCTATAGATCTTGATGCCCAATATATAAGCAGCTTCACCGGGGTCTTTCATTGAAAAATTCTTATTCAAGTATCCTTTTATGCTATTCAGAAATTCAGTATCATTTCCGACCAACAATATGTCATCTACATATAATATCAAAAATTCTATAGAGCTCCCACTCACTTTCTTGTAAATACAAGCTTCTCCAAAAGTCTGTGTAAAACCACATGCTTTGATCACACTATCAAAGCATATATTCCAACTCACAGATGCTTGCACTAGCCCATAAATGGATTGCTGGAGCTTGCACACTTTGTTAGCACCTTTAGGATCGATAAAACCTTCTGGTTGCATCATATACAACTCTTCTTTAAGAAATCCATTAAGGAATGCGGTTTTGACATCCATTTGCCAAATTACATAATCATAAATTAAAATGCGGCAATTACTAACATGATTCGGATAGACTTAAGCATCGCTACGAGTGAGAAAGACTCATCGTAGTCAACTCCTTGAACTTGTCGAAAACCTTTCGCAACAATTCGAGCTTTGTAGACAGTAACATTACCGCCAGCCTAAATCTTATTCTTGAAGATCCAGTTATTATCTATGGCTTGCCGATCATCAGGCAAGTCAACCAAAGTCCACACTTTGTTCTCATACATGGATCCCATCTCAAATTTCATGGCCTCAAGCCATTTCGCGGAATCTGGGCTCATCATGGCTTCCTGATAGTTCGTAGGTTCGTCATGGTCAAGTAACATGACTTCCAGAACAGGATTATGGTACCACTCTGGTGCGGAACGTACTCTGGTTGACCTACGAGGTTCGGTAGTAACTTGATCTGAAGTTTCATGATCATCATCATTAACTTCCTCACTAATTGGTGTAGGCATCACTTGAACTGATTTATGTGATGAACTACTTTCCAATTCGGTAAAATGTACAATTACCTCATCAAGTTCTACATTCCTCCCACTCACTTCTTTCGAGAGAAACTCCTTCTCTAGAAAGGATCCATTCTTAGCAACGAATATCTTGCCTTCGGATCTGTGATAGAAGGTGTACCCAACAGTTTCCTTTGGGTATCCTATGAATACACACTTCTCCTATTTGGATTCGAGCTTATCAGGTTGAGGCTTTTTCCATAAGCATCGCAGCCCCAAACTTTAAGAAACGACATCTTAGGTTTCTTGCCAAACCATAGTTCGTATGGTGTCTCTCAACGGATTTAGAGGTGCCCTATTTAACGTGAATGCAGCTGTCTCTAGATCATAACCCCAAAACGATAGTGGTAAATCAGTAAGAGACATCATAGATCACACCATATCTGTTAAAGTACGGTTATGACGTTCGGACACACCATTACGCTGTGGTGTTCCAGGTGGCGTGAGTTGCGAAACTATTCCACATTGTTTTAAATGAAGACCAAACTCGTAACTCAAATATTCGTCTCCGCGATTAGATCATAGAAACTTTATTTTCTTGTCACAATGATTTTCCACTTCACTCTGAAATTCTTTGAACTTTTCAAATGTTTCAGACTTATGTTTCATCAAGTAGATATACCCATATCAGCTCAAATCATCTGTGAAGGTCAGAAAATAATGATACCTACTGCCAGCCTCAACACTCATCGGACCGCATACATCAGTATGTATTATTTCCAATAAGTCAGTGGCTCGCTCCAATATTCCGAAGAACGGAGTCTTAGCTATCTTTCCCATGAGGCATGGTTCGCAAGCATCAAGTGATTTATAATCAAGTGATTCCAAAAGCCCATCAGCATGGAGTTTCTTCATGCGCTTTACACCAATATGACCTAAACGGCAGTGCCACAAATAAGTTACACTATCATTATTAACTTTCATCTTTTGGCTTCAATATTATGAATATGTGTATCACTACGATCGAGATTCAACAAAAATAGACCACTCATCAAGGGTGCATGATCATAAAAGATATTACACATATAAATAGAACAACCATTGTTCTCTGATTTAAATGAATAACCGTCTCGCATCAAACAAGATCCAGACATAATGTTCATGCTCAATGCTGGCACCAAATAACAATTATTCATGTCTAAAACTAATCTCAAAGGTAGATGTAGAGGTAGCGTGCCGACAGAGATCACATCGACCTTGGAACCATTTCCGACGCGCATCGTCACCTCGTCCTTAGCCAATCTTCGTTTATTCTGTAGCCCCTATTTCGACTTGCAAATATGAGCAACAAAACAAATATCAAATACCCAGGCGCTACTACGAGCATTATTAAGGTACATATTAATAACATGTATATCAAATATGTTGGGGAACGTAGTAATTTCAAAAAAAATTCCTACGCACACGCAAGATCATGGTGATGCATAGCAATAAGAGGGGAGAGTGTGATCTACGTACCCTTGTAGACCGACAGCGGAAGCATTAGCACAACGCGGTTGATGTAGTCGTACGTCTTCACGGCCCGACCGATCAAGCACCGAAACTACGGCACCTCTGAGTTCTAGCACACGTTCAGCTCGATGACGATCCCTGGACTCCGATCCAGCAAAGTGTCGGGGAAGAGTTCCGTCAGCACGACGGCGTGGTGACGATCTTGATGTACTACCGTCGCAGGGCTTCGCCTAAGCACCGCTACAATATTATCGAGGATTATGGTGGAAGGGAGCACCGCACACGGCTAAGAATATGATCACGCGGATCAACTTGTGTGCCTAGATGTGCCCCCTGCCCCCGTATATAAAGGAGCAAGGGGGAGGAGGCCGCCCTAGGAGGGGCGCGCCAGGGAGTAGGATTCCTACTCCTAGTTGGAGTAGGTTTCCTCCTTTCCTAGTCCAACTAGGAGAAGGGGGGAAAGGGGGGAAGAGGGGAAGGAAGGGAGAGAGGGGCCGCACCCCAAACCCCTTGTCCAATTCGGACTGGGCTTGGGAGGGGCGCGCGCCACCTCCTGGTCCTTCCACTAAGGCCCATTAAGGCCCATTGCTTCTTCCTCGTATTCCCATAACTCCCCGGTACCTCCAAAAATACCCGAATCACTCGGAACCTTTCCAATGTCCGAATATAGTCGTCCAATATATCGATCTTTACGTATCGACCATTTCGAGACTCCTCGTCATGCCCCCGATCTCATCCGGGACTCCGAACTCCTTCGGTACATCAAAACTTATAAACTCATAATATAACTATCATCGAAACCTTAAGCGTGCGGACCCTACGGGTTCGAGAACAATGTAGACATGACCGAGACATGTCTCCGGTCAATAACCAATAGCGGAGCCTGGATGCTCATATTGGCTCCCACATATTCTACGAAGATCTTTATCGGTCAGACCGCATAACAACATACGTTGTTCCCTTTGTCATCGGTATGTTACTTGCCCGAGATTCGGTCGTCGATATCTCAATACCTAGTTCAATCTCGTTACCGGCAAGTCTCTTTACTCATTTCGTAATACATCATCTTGCAACTAACTCATTAGTTGTAATGCTTGCAAGGCTTATGTGATGTGCATTATCGAGAGGGCCCAGAGATACCTTTCCGACAATCAAAGTGACAAATCCTAATCTCGAAATACGCCAACCCAACATGTACCTTTGGAGACACCTGTAGAGCTCCTTTATAATCACCCAGTTATATTGTGACGTTTGGTAGCACACAAAGTGTTCCTCTGGTAAACGGGAGTTGCATAATCTCATAGTCATAGGAACATGTATAAGTCATGAAGAAAGCAATAGCAACATACTAAACGATCGGGTGCTAAGCTAATGGAATGGGTCATGTCAATCACATCATTCTCCTAATGATGTGATCCCGTTAATCAAATGATAACACATGTCTATGGTTAGGAAACATAACCATCTTTGATTAACGAGCTAGTCAAGTAGAGGCATACTAGTGACACTTTGTTTGTCTATGTATTCACACATGTATTATGTTTCCGGTTAATACAATTCTAGCATGAATAATAAACATTTATCATGAAATAAGGAAATAAATAATAACTTTATTATTGCCTCTAGGGCATATTTCCTTCAGTCTCCCACTTGCACTAGAGTCAATAATCTAGTTCACATCGCCATGTGATCTAACATCAATAGTTCACATCTTTATGTGGTTAACACCCATAGTTCACATCGATATGTGACCAACACCCAAAGGGTTTACTAGAGTCAGTAATCTAGTTCACATCGCTATGTGATTAACACCCAAAGAGTACTAAGGTGTGATCATGTTTTGCTTGTGAGATAATTTTAGTCAACGGGTCTGTCATATTCAGATCCGTAAGTATTTTGCAAATATCTATGTCAACAATGCTCTGCACGGAGCTACTCTAGCTAATTGCTCCCACTTTCAATATGTATCTAGATAGAGACTTAGAGTCATCCAGATCTGTGTCAAAGCTTGCGTCGACGTAACTCTTTACGATGAACCTTTTGTCACCACCATAATTGAGAAATATTTCCTTATTCCACTAAGGATAATTTTGACCGTTGTCCAGTGATCTACTCCTAGATCACTATTGTACTCCCTTGCCAAAAACAGTGTAGGGTATACAATAGGTACACAACATGGCATACTTTATAGAACCTATGATTGAGGCATAGGGAATGACTTTCACTCTCTTTCTATCTTCTGCCGTGGTCGGGCTTTGAGTCTTACTCAATTTCACACCTTGTTACATAGGTAAGAACTCTTTCTTTGACTATTCCATTTTGAACTACTTCAAAATCTTGTCAAGGTATGTACTCATTGAAAAAACTTATCAAGCGTCTTGATCCATCTCTATAGATCTTGATGCTCAATATGTAAGCAGCTTCACCGAGGTCTTTCTTTGAAAAACTCCTTTCAAACACTCCTTTATGCTTTGCAGAATAATTCTACATTATTTCCGATCAACAATATGTCATTCACATATACTTATCAGAAATGTTGTAGTGCTCCCACTGAAGGAAATATGCCCTAGAGGCAATAATAAAGTTATTATTTATTTCCTTATATCATGATAAAAGTTTATTATTCATGCTAGAATTGTATTAACCGGAAACATAATACATGTGTGAATACATAAACAAACAGAGTGTCACTAGTATGCCTCTACTTGACTTGCTCTTTAATCAAAGATGGTTATGTTTCCTCACCATGGACAAAGAGTTGTTATTTGATTAACGGGATCACATCATTAGTTGAATGATCTGATTGACATGACCCATTCCATTAGCTTAGCACCCGATCGTTTAGTATGTTGCTATTGCTTTCTTCATGACTTATACATGTTCCTATGACTATGAGATTATGCAACTCCCGTTTGCCAGAGGAACACTTTGTGTGCTACCAAACGTCACAATGTAACTGGGTGATTATAAAGGAGCTCTACAGGTGTCTCCAAAGGTACATGTTGGGTTGGCGTATTTCGAGATTAGGATTTGTCACTCCGATTGTCGGAGAGGTATCTCTGGGCCCTCTCGGTAATGCACATCACTTAAGCCTTGCAAGCATTGCAACTAATGAGTTAGTTGCGGGATGATGTATTACAGAACGAGTAAAGAGACTTGCCGGTAACGAGATTGAACTAGGTATAGGATACCGACGATCGAATCTCGGGCAAGTAACATACCGATGACAAAGGGAACAACGTGTGTTGTTATGCGGTCTGACCGATAAAAGATCTTCGTAGAATATGTAGGAACCAATATGGGCATCCAGGTCCCGCTATTGGTTATTGACCGGAGACGTGTCTCGGTCATGTCTACATTGTTCTCGAACCCGTAGGGTCCGCACGCTTAAGGTTTCGATGACAGTTATATTATGAGTTTATGCGTTTTGATGTACCGGAGGTTGTTCCGAGTCCCGGATGTGATCACAGACATGACGAGGAGTCTCGAAATGGTCGATACATAAAGATTGATATATTGGAAGCCTATGTTTGGATATCGGAAGTGTTCCGGGTGAAATCGGGATTTTACCGGAGTACCGGGAGGTTACCGGAACCCCCGGGAGGTATATGGGCCTTAGTGGGCCTTAGTGGAAGAGAGGAGAGGTGGCCATAGATGGGCCGCGCGCCCCTCCCCCCTTGGTCCGAATAGGACAAGGAGAGGGGGCCGGCCCCCCTTCCTCCTCGCTATCCTCTTTTCCCCCCTCCGCGAATCCTATTCCAACTAGGAAAGGGGGGGAGTCCTACTCCCGGAGGGAGTAGGACTCCTCCTGGCGCGCCTCCTCTAGGCCGGCCGCCCCCCCTTTGAACCTTTATATACGGAGGCAAGGGGCACCCCTAGAGACACAAGTTGATCCACGTGATCATATCCTTAGCCGTGTGCGGTGCCCCCTTCCACCATAGTCCTTGATAATATTGTAGCCGTGCTTAGGCGAAGCCCTGCGACGGTAGAACATCAAGATCGTCACCACGCCATCGTGCTGACAGAACTCTTCCCCGACACTTTGCTGGATCGGAGTCCGGGGATCGTCATCGAGCTGAACGTGTGCTAGAACTCGGAGGTGCCATAGTTTCGGTGCTTGATCGGTTGGGTCGTGGAGACGTACGACTACATCAACCAAGTTAATGCTTCCGTTGTTGATCTACAAGGGTACGTAGATCACTCTCTCCCCCTCTCGTTGCTATGCATCACCATGGTCTTGCGTGTGCGTAGGAATTTTTTTGAAATTACTACGTTCCCCAACAGTGGCATCCAAGCCTAGGTTTTATATGTTGATGTTATATGCACGAGTAGAACACAAGTGAGTTGTGGGCGATATAAGTCATACTGCTTACCAGCATGTCATACTTTGGTTCGACGGTATTGTTGGACGAAGCGGCCCGGACCGACATTACGCGTACGCTTACGCGAGACCGGTTCTCCCGACGTGCTTTGCACATAGGTGGCTTGCGGGTGACAGTTTCTCCAACTTTAGTTGAACCGAGTGTGGCTACTCCCGGTCCTTGTGAAGGTTAAAATAGCACCAACTTGACAAACTATCGTTGTGGTTTTGATGCGTAGGTAAGATTGGTTCTTGCTTAAGCCCGTAGCAGCCACGTAAAACATGCAACAACAAAGTAGAAGACGTCTAACTTGTTTTTGCAGGGCATGTTGTGATGTGATATGGTCAAGACATGATGCTAAATTTTATTGTATGAGATGATCATGTTTTGTAACCGAGTTATCGGCAACTGGCAGGAGCCATATGGTTGTCGCTTTATTGTATGCAATGCAATCGCGCTGTAATGCTTTACTTTATCACTAAGCGGTAGCGATAGTCGTGGAAGCATAAGATTGGCGAGACGACAACGATGCTATGATGGTGATCAAGGTGTCGCGCCGGTGACGATGGTGATCACGACGGTGCTTCGGAGATGGAGATCACAAGCACAAGATGATGATGGCCATATCCTATCACTTATATTGATTGCATGTGATGTTTATCTTTTATGCATCTTATCTTGCTTTGATTGATGGTAGCATTATAAGATGATCTCTCACTAATTATCAAGAAGTGTTCTCCCTGAGTATGCACCGTTGTGAAAGTTCTTCGTGCTGAGACACCACGTGATGATCGGGTGTGATAGGCTCTACGTTCAAATACAATGGGTGCAAAACAGTTGCACACGCGGAATACTCAGGTTATACTTGACGAGCCAAGCATATACAGATATGGCCTCGGAACACGGAGACCGAAAGGTCGAGCGTGAATCATATAGTAGATATGATCAACATAGTGATGTTCACAAATGAAACTACTCCATCTCACGTGATGATCGGACATGGTTTAGTTGAATTGGATCACGTAATCACTTAGAGGATTAGAGGGATGTCTATCTAAGTGGGAGTTCTTTAAGTAATATGATCAATTGAACCTAAATTTATCATGAACTTAGCACCTGATAGTATCTTGCTTGTTTATGTATGATTGTAGATAAATGGCCCGTGCTGTTGTTCCGTTGAATTTTATTGCGTTCCTTGAGAAAGCAAAGTTGAAAGATGATGGTAGCAATTACACGGACTGGGTCCGTAACTTGAGGATTATCCGCATTGCTGCATAGAAGAATTACGTCCTGGAAGCACCGCTGGGTGCCAGGCCTGCTGCTGGAGCAACACCAGATGTTATGAACGTCTGGCAGAGCAAAGCTGATGACTACTCGATAGTTCAATGTGCCATGCTTTACGGCTTAGAACCGGGACTTCAACGACGTTTTGAACGTCATGGGGCATATGAGATGTTCCAGGAGTTGAAGTTAATATTTCAAGAAAATGCCCGGATTGAGAGATATGAAGTCTCCAATAAGTTCTATAGCTGCAAGATGGAGGAGAACAGTTCTGTCAGTGAGCATATACTCAAGATGTCTGGGTATTGTAATCACTTGATTCAACTGGGAGTTAATCTTTCGGATGATAGCGTCATTAACAGAATTCTCCAATCACTTCCACCAAGCTACAAGAGCTTCGTGATGAACTATAATATGCAAGGGATGAATAAGACTATTCCCGAGCTCTTCGCAATGCTGAAAGCTGCAGAGGTAGAAATCAAGAAGGAGCATCAAGTGTTGATGGTAAACAAGACCACTAGTTTCAAGAAAAAGGGCAAAGGGAAGAAGAAGGGGAACTTCAAGAAGAATGGCAAGCAAGTTGCTGCTCGAGAGAAGAAACCCAAGTCTAGACCGAAGCCTGAAACTGAGTGCTTCTACTGCAAGCAAACTGGTCACTGGAAGCGGAACTGCCCCAAGTATTTGGCGAATAAGAAGGATGGCAAGGTGAACAAAGGTATATGTGATATACATGTTATTGATGTGTACCTTACTAATGCTTGCAGTAGCACCTGGGTATTTGATACTGGTTCTGTTGCTAATATTTGCAACTCGAAACAGGGACTACGGATTAAGCGAAGATTGGCTAAGGACGAGGTGACAATGCGCGTGGGAAACGGTTCCAAAGTCGATGTGATCGCAGTCGGCGCGCTACCTCTACATCTACCTTCGGGATTAATATTAGACCTAAATAATTGTTATTTGGTGCCAGCGTTAAGCATGAACATTATATCTGGATCTTGTTTGATGCGAGACGGTTATTCATTTAAATCAGAGAATAATGGTTGTTCTATTTATATGAGTAATATCTTTTATGGTCATGCACCCTTGAAGAATGGTCTATTCTTATTGAATCTTGATAGTAATGACACACATATTCATAATGTTGAAGCCAAAAGATGCAGAGTTGATAATGATAGTGCAACTTATTTGTGGCACTGCCGTTTAGGTCATATCGGTGTAAAGTGCATGAAGAAACTCCATACTGATGGACTTTTGGAACCACTTGATTATGAATCACTTGGTACTTGCGAACCGTGCCTCATGGGCAAGATGACTAAAACGCCGTTCTCTGGAACTATGGAGAGAGCAACAGATTTGTTGGAAATCATACATATAGATGTATGTGGTCCGATGAATATTGAGGCTCGTGGCGGATATCGTTATTTTCTCACCTTCACAGATGACTTAAGCAGATATGGGTATATCTACTTAATGAAACATAAGTTTGAAACGTTTGAAAAGTTCAAAGAATTTCAGAGTGAAGTTGATATGATTACCGATGGAAATTTCTAGATGTGTCCTTCTCTTGATGCTTTTAATGCTATGGGAAATTTAGTGGGCTCACCACCCCTCATGATTAATGAAACAACTTTGACTCTTGAGCATGTTATGGAAAGACTAGATGCTATGGAAAAGAAAATGCTCACCGAAGATCATATGGGAATTATATATAAAAATATACATAATTTGGCCACCAATATGGGGTCAAAAGTGGGAGATATTCTTAAGTTTCTAAGGGAAAAGGGTACCATAATTCATGAAAGAATAGAAGAAAGCCCTTCTTAGATTAATAAATTAGAAGAAATTTTTAGTAATCTATGCACAGCTTTCGTTTCCGCTAAAACTATCAAAAAAACTCCCGTAAAAATTGGTAGAGCTTCCAAGAACAAGGGTGCAACCTCTAGTAATAGTAATAAATAAGATCTTAAGATGATTGGTCTTCACCCAGATTTTGTTGAAGTAATAAGAGATCCCTTTTGCAAGAATGAAATCTTTGGATTTATTCCTAGAAGTGTTGTTATTGAAAATCTTTATGCTAAACCTTTGAAGGATTCTAAGTGTTTGATTGAAGAGTTGGACAAAGATGACAAAACTTAGATCCTTGCTTTATGCCTAGCTAAGGCGTAAAACTATAGCGCTTGTTGGGAGGCAACCCAATGAATTTTTTTTAGTTTTTTGCTTCCTGTTTTTGAGTGCTAGCATAATTATGCTACTATTATGATTGTGTTTTTTATGTTTTAATTAGTGTTTGTGCCAAGTAAAGCCATTAGGATCTTCTTGGGTGATAGATCACTACTAGGGAAAAGCCTATACACAGAATCCTACAAGCAGCGCGCTTTAAAATAAGGCGTTGCTGCTACGCAGCAGTAGCGCGCACACACAAAACTCGCTGCTGAAATAAATATAATAGTAGCGCGCCTACTCTAAGACACGCTACTTCTATAATTGCCACGAGGCCGCCGCAAGGCTAGTTCTAGCAACAACGCGTTAATACGAGGAGCGCTACTGCTACGAATCATAGCAGTAGCGCATTTCCATAATAACCGCTACTGCTAAGTTTACTATAAAAATTTAGTCCCACCTCGCTCCGTGAAGAGAGTTTCTACCACCTTAAATATGTTACTTCTCAAACTTTCACAAGCACTTGGTCTTCATTGAACTCTATGTGTAGAATTTGTGGCCGCAATATGAGTCTTCACCGGTTCCTAAACTGGTGAGGACTCATATTGACAAATCAGATTGTGCACAAAAAGATCATTGATGATCAATGTATTTTTGATGTCTATTTTTACATGCTGACACATAGCAGTAGTGCGTTCTTTGTGAAAGGCGCTAGTGCTAGGTCGTTTAGTAATAGCGCCATTCTCTATAGCGCGCTACTGCTAAGCCATTCCATCTCTCACCCCCACTCTCCTCTATCCGATCCACTCACACTCACACTCACTCGATCTCCCCCTCAACCCCCCCCCCCCCCGCGCCGGTCCTCCCCCGTCGCCCCTCCTCCCTCTGCGCCGCCATCACCTCCTCCTCCTCGTTGGACTCGGTACCGGCCTCCTCCCCCATCCTCCCTCCACTCGCCGCTGGCCGGCCCCTCCTCGCTCCACCTTCCTCCTCCGTCCTCCCTCCACTCGCCGCCGACCGGCCCCTCCTCACTCCGCCTTCCTCCTCCGTCCTACTCTCTTCTCCCTCCTCGAGTCGCCTCTCCTTCTCCCGCCTCCCTGCTACATTTTGATTTAGTAGGCTAGTTCATATGCAACATTTTGATTTAGTTGATACGATTTAGTTTATTTAGTAGGCTAGTTGATTTAGTTGATTTAGAACATTTTGATTTAGTTGATTTAGTAGGCTTGTTGATTTAGTTAATTTAGAACATTTTGATTTAGTTGATTTAGTAGGCTAGTTGATTTAGTTGATTTAGTATGCTAGTGGATTTAATAGGCTAGTTGATTTAGTTGATTTAGTAGGCTAGTTGATTTAGTTGATTTAGTAGGCTAGTTGATTTAGTTGATTTAGTATGCACCATTTTATTGTTATGTTTTCTATATATGGATAGCTAGATGCTTTTTTTTGTAATAAGTTATTTTTTGGCAAAATGTAGGTGCCAATTTAGTTAAATTTGCCAATTGTTTTTTAATCAATTATCTTAGGCAATACGGCCAAATTAGATGAAATGTCTTGGTAGGTGTCGGTGTCAAAACCGGCGGATCTCGGGTAGGGGGTCCCGAACTGTGCGTCTAGGACGGATGGTAACAGGAGGCAAGGAACATGATGTTTTACCCAGGTTTGGGCCCTCTTGATGGAGGTAAAACCCTACGTCTTGCTTGATTAATATTGATGATATGGGTAGTACAAGAGTAGATCTACCACGAGATCAAGGAGGCTAAACCCTAGAAGCTAGCCTATGGTATGATTGTTGTATGATGAAGTTGTCCTACGGACTAAAACTCTCCGGTTTATATAGACACCGGAGAGGGTTAGGGTTACACAAAGTCGGTTACAATGGTAGGAGATCTTGAATATCCGCATCGGCAAGCTTGCCTTCCACGCCAAGGAAAGTCCCATCCGGACACAGGACGAAGTCTTCAATCTTGTATCTTCGTAGTCCTGGAGACCGGCTGAAGGTATAGTCCGGCTACCCGAACACCCCCTAATCCAGGACTCCCTCAGTAGCCCCTGAACCAGGCTTCAATGACGACGAGTCCGGTGCGTAGATTGTCTTCGGCATTGCAAGGCGGGTTCCTCCTCCAAATTCTTCGTAAAAGTTTGTAAACACCAAGAGTAGTGTCTAGCTCTGCAAAATAAGTTTCCACGTATTGCCACAGAGAGAATAATATTAACACAAATCTAATCTGCTGACGTATTCCGCAGCGTGACATCACACTACGGCCAAGCCTTTATTCGAATCATTTTCACTTTTCCACCTCAGCGTGTTTTGCGAGGCGGTTTCCTTGGCACGTCTTGTCAAAGCAGAGATCGTGTCCCCCATTTACGGGATTCTCATCAATACGGACGTGGGTAACCCAACCACACCATTTATCACCGCGCTTGGGAGGCAAGTGAGTTTTACTAGGCTGGTGGGGACGCATAGTCGCATCCGCTCATATAAGGGGATAAGGATCCACCTTTATACCTACGCCTTCTTCCTCCTTTTCCTATCCATCTTCTGTGCACCCGAGCTCCAGCGCCCAAGCCCACACTTCCTACCTCAACCTTCTCCAACAATGTCCGGAGCGGGAGGCAAGTGGATGGTCTCCTCCGTCACGGAGGGCCATGTCAAAAAGCTAAGGAAGGCCGGATACCTGTCCAAAGACACCGCGCACTGGTTTCCTGAGGAGGGGCAGCTTCTCCCCACCCCAAGGCCCCATGAGAGGGTAGTATTTCTTCCCCACTTCCTCCGCGGATTGGGTTTTCCTCTCCACCCATTTGTCTGCGGGCTCATGTTCTACTATGGCCTAGATTTCCACGATCTGGCCCCGAACTTCATCCTCAATATCTCGGCGTTTATCGTCGTGTGCGAGGCTTTCCTCTGCATCCGCCCCCATTTCGGCCTCTGGCTCAAGACCTTCAACGTCAAGCCAAAGGTGGTGCGCGGCAACCAGGCGGAGTGCGGAGGTGCCATGGCGGGCAAAATAGCCAACGTCCTATGGCTCGAGGGCTCCTTTGTGGAGACCTTGAAGGGGTGGCAGTCAGGGTGGTTTTACATCACTGAGCCACGCGATCTGAAGTGGATCGTAGCCCCTGAATTCCGATCCGGACCCCCTACGCGGCTCACGTCCTAGAAGGAGACGGGCTTGTCATGGGGCGACGAAGAAGAGGTGACCGGACTGCAAAAATGCATCCAGTCCCTGGTGAACAAGCAACTCAAGCTTGTCAACGTAGTCCAGGTCATGCTCGTCCGCCGGATCCTTCCGTGTCAAGAACGGGACTTCAATTTGTGGGAGTTCAACCCGGCGCAACATCGAACTCTGAGCAGGCTTCTTCGACATGACGTACGAAGATGTCTGGAAGGGGCTAACCAAAGGCGCCGAGGCTCCCACATCCGCCTCCGAAGACCGCGGATTCAGCTCGCAGCGTCCTGCTGGCGAGGTAAAATATTTTCATCTTTTACAGGATGTTAAGTTTTCTTCATAGTTTGACTCTATGCGGGATCTAAACTCTCCCTTGCTCGAAGACCCAGCCCCTACTCTCCTAGTGAAGCTGCTGGTTCCGGCACCTTATGTGGTGCCGGAGAAGAAGGCCAAGAAGAAGAAGGCCACGGGGACTCGAAAGAGTTCCCGGCATATGGTGGTGTCGGACTCGTCGTCCGATGAGTCCGAGACGCACTCCTCCCGTGAAGACGAGGAGGAGGAAGAAGAGACCTCTCCCCCTCCAGCGGGGGAAGGAAAGAAGAGGAAGGCCACCCTAGTAGGGGAGGCGAAGGGTCCAAGAAGAGGAAAACCCCTCCGCCGGACTACGCCCCCGACGTCGACGAGGACGAAGAGGAGTGGCCGGACAGGGCCAAGCGTCCGGCGAAATCGTAAGTGTTCGGATACCAGAGTAACTCATGATATTCCTTTTGTTGTGCAGCTTTCCCTAATGTCGAATATAATCATGCAGCCCGCCCAAGGACGGGCTCGACGAGTCATCGAGCGGCTCCCTGGATTCATCGGACGTGAATTCAGTTCCGCCCGCTGCCTCCCCTTGTGCTGTGGATGACGCCGAAGTGGCGTCGCGACAAGCTCCGGGGCAAGAGGAGGTGGTCCAGGAGGAGCCGCGAGGCGACCTCCCGGAGTCCAGGAGTAAAGGGGACAAGACCCCCCAGGGCTCCAAGTCCGGCTTTAGGCCGGACACCGTGCCGGAATCATCGACGGTTCCGGACCGCGGCAGGCAAACTCCTGCCAAGAGGAGCAAGCCTATTGAGCCGGCGTCCTCCGTCCAACCGGAGGCGCCGGACAATCTGCTGGAGGTGCTTAAGGGTGCCTCCATCAACGAGGAGCACCGTACCATCATGAGTATGGTGGTCCAGAAGGTTCGGTCCGCCAAAAGCGGACTGACTGAAGCTTGTGCTAGCCTTCTAACAGGCTTCGAGGTAAGTAAAAATATGTAAAAATATTACCGCATAGACAGTAGCCCATGATGCTCTGTTTGGCGTTCGGAAAGAAAAGACGAATAGAGGATCTATTAAATATCACAGGAGTCTAACTAAAAAAGGAGTCAATATACGTATGCAGGCTTCGCTGCTGGCCACCACCGCACTGACTGCGGAGGTGGGTGCCCTGAAGCAGGGCCTCGAGCGGACCGAGCAAGAGCTCGGCCTTGCCAAACGGCAGCTCGAGGAGAAAGAAGGTAAGAGATACCTTATAAAAAAATGCCTATAAGGAGACGCAATTGCAAAAAATGACAGGAGTATACTGCTTATTGTAGGGGCCACAACTGAGGTGGCGACCCTCAAGCAGGCGCTGTCCAAGGCCAAGAAGAGAGCGGCCACAGAGCGCACCGAGCGGGAGAAATTTGAGGCGCAGGTCGGCGAGGTGCAGCAAGCGCTTCAGGCTCTCATGAAAAAACATGCGAGTTTGGAGCTCGACTCGAAGACGCGAGCGTCCGAGCTTCCTGCGGCCCTGAAAACTGCCAAATCTGCCAAGGCCGAAGCCCAGAAGGCCCTCCAGGAATTGGATGCGGTGAAAAAGATAGCGGCGGGTAAGGCATTCTCTATGCAAAGCAGACATATAAAAGTAAACTACTTGTTACTTACCCGAATCCGGAGCTCTCCAGGGGCATTTGCAGATCTTCCCCACAACGTATCCGATGCCGCCGCATTCTACTGAGTCGAGGAAGGCAGCTCGACGGAGAAGGTGTTCTGGTCTCAGTACGCTGAGGTCGGACACCCTGTGCCCTTGAGCGACCAGCTGAAGCAGCTGGTCGAGCTCCACAAGGCGGCCGAATAGGCCCTGAAGGGCTTCATAGTTCGGCTGTGGCCTGGAGAGGCCCTGCCTGGGAGCTACTTCGGACTGGTGCGGCGGTTGGTGGAGGCTTATCCAAGGCTCGAGGTCATCAGGCAATCCGTCTGCATCAAAGGTGCCCGTAGGGCCCTTGCCCGTGCAAAGGTGCACTGGGGTAAGCTGGACGGTGAGAAGCTTGTGAGGGACGGGCCGCCGCCGGGGAAGGAGCATCGCAAGCCCGAGAACTATTACAAGGATGTTCTGGCCGGTGCCCGCCTTATGGCGGATGAATGCACCAAGGATGTAATTTTTGAATGAACTCGCTCGTGTTATCCTGTGCGCTGAAAACTTGTTCATATGCGATAAACGGCTGCACAAATATTACTTCCTGTGCAGCCGTTTATCAAAAATTAGAGATGGTCAGTCGTCCGCTTCTGCCCCCATGCCACTAGTGCTGGGGTGTTCGGGATAAACCTGAGCGCTCTTTTTCCCATGATTGGGTCCGTCGAGGGAGGCGCTCAACACAACGAACAAGGCAATCGGACTATAATGCTTGAACACTCTCACTTATCCATAGAACTCTATAATTTTAAATTTCGGCGAAGCCCCTAGTATTCGGAAGACCGAGTTCGGGGCGCTATCCACGCCTTGGCCGGACAAAGCCGGTTCCTCGCTCGAAGCGGCATAAGTCTTTAAGGACTCGAGAAACCTCTCAAACAACGACCGGTCTCTCGCTTCATCATGACAGTCAGTTTTAGCTTTCTCTACTGAGGTGCTCAGCCTAGCTGAACTGGGGCACAATCGCAGTAGTTCTCCTAGTGCTACCTTAGCCGATATAGCGGAACGTAAGGCACCAAAACATAGGAGCCGGGCAAACCCAACTATTGACCCAAATCATGATTGGGAGCCGATGCATATAGTGCTATAAGTTCGGGGTGCCGCACTTGTGAAAGTGTACAGACTTCTCACGCCATATTGATGGGTATTGAAGCCCCTGGCGTATTTTTGCCGTACCATAGTGTACGGATGCAACATGTTATTGATAAACATATATATAAAAAGAGGATAATGCAAAAAATAGACAAAAAGATATGCATTGTTTATAGAAAGGCTGCTATGAAAGCGGAACGATACAAATAGTGCGATAAGCAAAACAAATTGGACTATTTAACATGTCCTGGCCAGGGGCAGGCCGCAGAATTGTATTAAAAAATAGGTATACTACTCGCAATAGAGACCACCTGGGAGTTCCATAATGCGGCATGGCTTGTCTGCTTTTCTGGATCTTGCATCATTTGTGCGGCAGTTGAATTGCCGAACGGGTCATCCGAAGTATGGAGTCCTGAGAGTAAGAGACAAAAAGAAAAAAAGGAATCCGGCAGCCCCTGGTGCGGTTTAAGCCATATTTCGGGCGTGCCGTGATAGTGCCCCTTCCCCTGTGCCCATGGTATTTCAAGAGCGTAGTTATGTACGCGAAGCACTGGTTTCGCTATATCACGAGGGCTAGGGTTGGGGCTGCATTGCTACGCTAGCTCAGGACGTGCCAGGTGGTCTTGTTGTAGGGTACTCTGGGCGCGCTTGACAGTGTCCGGCTTTTTGAAGGCCGAACTGGAGAACTGCCTAGAGAGGCTGCTTTGTACTTCTGCTGCGAGCGCTGCCGTGTGCTCCTCCGTTCAGAGGGAGCGTTCAGTGTTCCCATTGACCGTGATTACTCCTCTAGGGCCTGGCATCTTGAGCTTGAGGTATGCATAGTGCGGTACCGCGCTGAATTTTGCGAATGCGGTTCGCCCGAGTAGTGCGTGATAGCCACTATGGAACGGGACTATGTCAAAGATTAACTCCTCGCTTCGGAAGTTATCCGGAGATCCGAAGACCACTTCCAGTGTGACTGAGCCTGTACAGTTGGCTTCTACACCTGGTATGACGCCTTTAAAGGTCGTTTTGGTGGGCTTGATCCTCGAGGGATCTATGCCCATTTTTCGCACTGTATCCTGGTAAAGCAGGTTCAGGCTGCTGCTGCCATCCATGAGGACTCTTGTGAGATGAAATCCGTCGATGATTGGGTCTAGAACCAGTGCGGCGAAGCCGCCATGACGGATGCTAGTGGGGTGGTCCCTTCGATCAAAGGTGATCGGGCAGGAGGACCATGGGTTGAACTTTGGGGCGACTGGCTCCATCGCATATACGTCCTGTAACGCACGCTTCCGCTCCCTCTTGGGGATATGGGTTGCGTATATCATGTTCAGCGTCTGCACTTGCAGGGGAAATCCCTTCTGTCCACCGTTGTTCGGCGACCTGGGATCCTCCTCGTTGTCGCTATACAGCCCCTTGTCTTTGTTTTCGGCTCTTAACTTGCCTACCTACTTGAACACCCAACAATCCCTGTTGGTGTGATTGGCTGGCTTTTCGGGGGTGCCATGTATCTGGCACAAGCGGTCGACTATTCAGTCCAAACTGGACGGGCCCTGAGTATTTCTTTTGAATGACTTTTTCTGTTGACCGGATTTGTAGCCTCGGAATCCGGCATTAACTGTCGTATCCTCGTTGCTATCGCTGTTAACGCGGCGCTTTTGTTTGTTCCGACGGGACCTGTTGCTTTTGTCCTTGGTATTCGAATTACCAGGGTTCTAGGTTAAATTGTTGCTGCGAGCTAGCCAGCTGTCTTCTCCCGCGCAAAAGCGGGTCATGAGTGTCGTGAGGGCTGCCATAGATTTCGGCTTTTCCTGTCCCAGGTGCCGGGCAAGCCACTCGTCACAGATATTATGCTTGAAGGCCGCTAAGGCCTCTGCGTCCGGACAGTCGACTATCTGGTTTTTCTTTGTTAGGAACCGTGTCCAGAATTGCCTGGCTGATTCCTCTGGCTGCTGAATTACGTGGCTTAGGTCATCGGCGTCTGGTGGTCGCACATAAGTGCCCTAGAAGTTGTCAAGGAATGCGGCTTCCAAATCCTCCCAAGAACCAATTGAGTCTGCTGGCAAGCTGTTAAGCCAATGCCGGGCCAGTCCCTTAAGTTCGAGTGGGAGGTATTTGATGGCGTGTAGATCATCACCGCGGGCCATGTGGATATGAAGGAGATAATCCTCGATCCATACCGCAGGATCTGTTGTGCCATCGTACGATTCGATGTTTACGGGTTTGAAGCTCTCAGGGATTTTATGATCCATTACTTCATCTGTGAAGCATAGTGGGTGTGCGGCGCCTCTGTATTGGGCTATATCACGACGCAGCTCGAAGGAGCTTTGTCTGTTGAGTTCGGCCCGGCCGGATTTATTGCATCCGGAGTGACGATCACCGTCACGTGCCGTGGGGCGCTTGCGCGATCCGTAGATCGATCATGTTTGCCTTGCCTTGTTCTCCAGTATGTCGCGCAGGTCGGGCGCATTTTCCCGTGCCTTAGTATGCTTGACGCGGCGTCGGGGCATGGCTTGAGTGGAGGGCCAAGAGGCCTCTCTGTCGCGGCCACGAGGTGGCCGGTCGGCCATGTCATGCGCTGGTGATGTAGGTGCTTCCTCCTCTAGTCGGGGTAGCAGCCTGCGCTTTGGGTAACTCTTGGAGGGGCGTTCGAGTTCATACTCTTCGGCCGCAAGGACTTCAGTCCGTCTGTCAGCTAGCAAATCCTGATCAGCTCTAAGCTGTTGCTGCTTTTTCTTGAGGCTGCTTGCCGTGGCCATAAGCCTGCGTTTAAAACGCTCTTGTTTGGCGAGATCCTCTGGCACGACGAACTCGTCATCATCGAGGCTTGCCTCGTCTTCGGAGGGAGGCGTATAATTATCGTCCTCAACCTCTTGGTCCGTCGCCCTCTCGTGAGGGCTGGCTTCTCTGTCCTCCTGTGCTGAATCTTGCTGGAGGGGGTGTTCTTCGGCGCTATCCGGGGTAGTATTATCTCCCGTGCCGGAATCACCATTTTTGCTTTGGCGGGATTTAGAGCGGCGCCGCTGACGCCGGTGCTTGGGCTGTTTCTTAGAGGTATCGTCCCCCGCTGCTCCATCGCCATCTCCATCCTTTGGAGTGTCCACCATATATATGTCATATGACGAGGTGGCCTTCCAGCGCCCTACAGGTGCTGGTTCTTATTCGTCTCCTGCATCGTCGTCCATGCCGTCGATGTCTTTGGAGTCGAAGTCAAGCATGTCGGTTAAGTCGTCGACAGTGGCTACGAAGTGGGTGGTGGGTGGGTTTTGAATTTCTTCATCGTCCGTATCCCAACCTTGCTGACCGTAGTCCGGCCAGGGCTCTCCTGATAAAGAGAGAGACTTTAGAGAATTCAGGATGTCGCCGAAGGGCGAGTGCTGAAAGATGTCCGCGGCGGTGAACTCCATTATCGGCGCCCAATTGGATTCGATCGGCAGGGGCGCGGGGGGCTTGGAGTTCGGAGAGGAATCCGGCTCCTCAGAGTCACGGGCCATGCGGAGTGCGGGGCTGGAGTTCGGCTCGATCGCCTCTGAGATCGCAGCCCCTGAGGCAGCGTCCAACCGCTGATCCTCGATCCGCGCAGTAGGCTCCGAATCAATGGTTGGAACCGATGTGTGTGCGGCCTCCAGGGCACTGTTCGGCGGCAGAGCTATATCATGCCCATCGAGACAGTGCGGCGCGCTTGGCTGTGGCTCGAATCCGTCGAAGATCTAGTCCCCGCGGATGTCAGCCGTGTAGTTTAGGCTTCCAAATCCGACCTGATGGCCAGGGGCGTAGCTTTCGATCTGCTCAAGGTGGCCAAGCGAATTGGCCCGCAGTGCGAAGCCGCCGAAGACGAAGATCTGTCCGGGGAGAAAAGTCTCACCCTGGACTGCATCGTTGTTGATGATCGAAGGAGCCATCGGGCCTAAAAGCAACGACACAGAGGAACTCTCAATGAAAGCACCAATGTCGGTGTCAAAACCGGCGTATCTCGGGTAGGGGGTCCCGAACTGTGCGTCTAGGCCGGATGGTAACAGGAGGGAAGGAACACGATGTTTTACCAAGGTTTGGGCCCTCTTGATGGAGGTAAAACCCTACGTCCTGCTTGATTAATATTGATGATATGGGTAGTACAAGAGTAGATCTACCACGAGATCAAGGAGGCTAAACCCTAAAAGCTAGCCTATGGTATGATTGTTGTATGATGAAGTTGTCCTACGGACTAAAACCCTCCGGTTTATATAGACACCGGAGAGGGTTAGGGTTACACAAAGTCGGTTACAATGGTAGGAGATCTTGAATATCCGCATTGCCAAGCTTGACTTCCACGCCAAGGAAAGTCCCATCCGGACACGGGACGAAGTCTTCAATCTTGTATCTTCATAGTCCTGGAGTCCGGCTGAAGGTATAGTCCGGCTACCCGAACACCCCCTAATCCAGGACTCCCTCAGTAGGTGCTACCTTGATTTGGTAGATATTTGTGAAAAGTTTTTTCGGCAATAGGTGCCACCAAAATGCTTTCGTAGGTGGTACCTTGTCATCTAATATGTTACTAGATCTTAGGATTATAATTGTCCATCAAATTTCTTCTCGCGGAAGAGCCAAAAATATCACATGCTACTGTTTTTCTTTCCTGTGAAGTGGATCGTTAGTCCTTTGCTCATATTGCTTTAGGAAAATGGCGCCACCACCACCACCATCATGTCGACTGTGCAAGTCAAGGTGCGCCAGCAGCCTTGCAACTAGCAAGATGTTCAGCATCTAATTCCAGCCGAGTTTTCTTCATGCGGCGGTAAGAAATTAGATGAAATGTAACAACTATTTTATTTTTAGTGTTGGCATTACTCCATTGTGTCATTTCGCTTTTTTTACATAGATCGTCCCATGCAATGTGAGGTTGAAATTCAACAAGCTCACATGAGACACTGTGACATTTGAGGCTCCTGGGGGTCGTACACTATGGAGGTCGAGAAAGGACGCAATATGTCCCAGATTGGAGGAGATGGATGGGCCTGTTTCCTCGCCCGCATGCGTCTTACTGGTGGTGAGTTGATCAGCTTCTCCTTCAGAGTAGAAAGACCCAAGCTGGCTGTCATTTATCTCATCTTGGTGGAAGCTGATGAAGATGATGAAGATAATGAAGATAATGAGGGACCCATTCGATGAAGATGATGAGAACCCACTTCATGAAGCCATCGTAGCTCAAAGAATGAGGCTGAGTGATACGTCTCCAACGTATCTATAATTTTTGATTGCTCCATGCTATATTATCTACTGTTTTGGACATTATTGGGCTTCATTATCCACTTTTATATTATTTTTGGGACTAACCTATTAACCGGAGGCCCAACCCAGAATTGCTGTTTTTGCCTATTCTAGGGTTTCGAAGAAAAGGAATATCAAACGGAGTCCAAACAGAATGAAACCTTCGGGAACGTGATCTTCTCACCGAACATGATCCAACAGACTTGGACGCTACGTCAAGAAATAAAGGAGGAGGCCACGAGGTAGGGGGCGCGCCTACCCCCCCAGGCGCACCCTCCACCCTCGTGGGACCCCTGTTGCTCCACCGACGTACTCCTTCCTCCTATATATACCTACGTACCCCCAAACGACCAGATACGGAGCCAAAACCCTAATTCCACCGCCGTAACTTCCTGTATCCACGAGATCCCATCTTGGGGCCTATTCCGGAGCTCCGCCGGAGGGTGCATCCATCACAGAGTGCTTCTACAACACCATAGCCTCTCCGATGAAGTGTGAGTAGTTTACCTCAGACCTTCGGGTCCATAGTGATTAGCTAGATGGCTTCTTCTCTCTTTTTGGATCTCAATACAATGTTCTCCCCCTCTCTCGTGGAGATCTACTCGATGTAATCTTCTTTTTGCGGTGTGTTTGTTGAGACCGATGAATTGTGGGTTTATGATCAAGAATATCTATGAACAATATTTGAATCTTCCCTGAATTCTTTTATGTATGATTGGTTATCTTTGCAAGTCTCTTCGAATTATCAGTTTGGTTTGGCCTACTAGATTGATCTTTCTTGCAATGGGAGAAGTGCTTAGCTTTGGGTTCAATCTTGCGGTGTCCTTTCCTAGTGACAGTAGGGGCACCAAGGCACGTATTGTATTGTTGCCATCGAGGATAACAAGATGGGGTTTTCATCATATTGCATGAGTTTATCCCTCTACATCATGTCATCTTGCTTAAGGCGTTACTCTGTTTTCATGAACTTAATACTCTAGATGCATGCTGGATAGCGGTCGATGAGTGGACTAATAGTAGTAGCTGCAGGCAGGAGTCGGTCTACTTGTCTCGGACGTGATGCCTATATACATGATCATACCTAGATATTCTCATAACTATGCTCAATTCTATCAATTTCTCAACAGTAATTCGTTCACCCACCGTAAAATACTTATGCTCTTGAGAGAAGCCACTAGTAAAACCTATGGCCCCCGGGTCTATCTTCATCATATTAATCTTCCAATACTTAGTTATTTCCTTTGCTTTTTTCCTTTGCTTTTATTTTCTTTGCATCTTTATCACAAAAACACCAAAAATATTATCTTATCATATCTATCAGATCTCACTCTCGTAAGTGATCATGAAGGGATTGACAACCCCTTATCGCGTTGGTTGCGAGGAGTTATTTTCTTTGTGCAGGTACGAGGGACTCGCGCGTAGCCTCCTACTGGATTGATACCTTGGTTCTAAAAAACTGAGGGAAATACCTACGCTACTTTGCTGCATCATCATTTCCTCTTCAAGGAAATCCAACGCAGTGCTCAAGAGGTAGCAAGAAGAATTTCTGGCGCCGTTGCCGGGGAGTCTACGCAAAAGTCAACATACCAAGTACCCATCACAACCCTTATCTCCCGCATTACATTATTTGTCATTTGCCTCTCGTTTTCCTCTCCCTTACTTCACCCTTGCCGTTTTATTCACCCCCCTCTCTCTCTATCCTCCCTCTGTTTCTCTATTCGCCTCTTTTCCGTTTGCTTGTCGCTATGGCAAGTCCTCTATCTTCTCCGTTGTCTCCTGAGAATGAAGTTCTAAATTTTAAGCAAAGGGAGGGAGAAAATCTAAAAGAAGCTTGGTATAGAATTTGCAATGCTCAAAATAGATCTACCAGGAAGCAATCTACTTTCGTTCTTCTTCGCAATTTTTATGTAGGCGCTACTCCTTGGTACAGATATATCCTTGATACCATTACCGGAGGGAACTTCTTGGGTAGCCATACTTTTGATTCTTATAATGCTATGATAGATTTGTTTGGCTCACCACCTCTTTTGGTTAATGGAACTACGTTAAATTTGGAGCATGTAATGCAAAGACTTGAAATTATTGAGAATAAGGTTGCTACTTTAGAGTTAATTGAAAATTTGGATAAGAAGATCCACAACCGAATCACTCAATATGGATCTAAAGCAGGAGTCACTTTGAAAAATATTAAAGAAAAGGAACCTATAGTTAATGAGAAAATAAATCAGGATTCCACTAGAGTTGATAAACTTGAGGGTTTTATTACCAACTTGGGAACCGCCTTTTCTTCCGTAAAGAATACTCCAAGTCCTCCCACTAAAATTGCCAAACTTATGTATGTTCCTAAAAATAAGGGTGAATCTTCTAGTAAGGAAACTGCGGATCTCAAATCTATAAGTATTCATCCCAATCTTTTTGCTATTATTAAGGAACTATTTGTTACAAATGAATTTTTCAATCTTATGCCTAAAAGTTTGATAATCAATAAAAAAAAAGAAATTCCTAAGGATGGTAGATTCCTCATTGAAGAATTACCTACCAAAGATGGCAATACCTAGATATATCCTTGCTATGCCTAGCTAAGGGCGTTAAACGATAGCGCTTGTTGGGAGGCAACCCAATTTTATTTTTATTCCTTGCTTTTTGCTCCTGTTTAGTAATACATAATTTACCTAGCCTATGTTTTGGTTGTGTTTTTGTGTTTAATTAGTGTTTGTGCCAAGTAGAACCGTTGGGAAGACTTGGGGAAAGTCTTGTTAATCTTGCTGTAAAAAACAGAAACTTTAGCGCTCACGAGAACTGATGCCATTTTTATTTGGAAAGTCATATTTAGTTAATTCTTTTTGAATATGATTAATAGATAAATTCCTCACGTCCAGAAATTTATTTCAGAATATTTGAGGTTCAAGATCTTGCGCTAGCTACAGATTACTACAGACTGTTCTGTTTTTGACAGATTCTGTTTTTCGTGTGTTGTTTGCTTATTTTGATGAATCTATGGCTAGTAAAATAGTTTATAAACCATAGAGAAGTTGGAATACAGTAGGTTTAACACCAATATAAATAAAGAATGAGTTCATTACTGTACCTTGAAGTGGTCTTTTGTTTTCTTTCGCTAACGGAGCTCACGAGATTTTCTACTTTAAGTTTTGTGTTGTGAAGTTTTCAAGTTTTGGGTAAAGATTTGATGGATTATGGAACAAGGAGTGGCAAGAGCCTAAGCTTGGTTATGCCCATGGCACCCTCAAGATAATCTAAGGACACCTAAAATCCAAAGCTTGCGGATTCCCCGGAAGGCACCCCCTCTTTCGTCTACTTCTATCGGTAACTTTACTTGGAGCTATATTTTTATTCAGCACATGATATGTGTTTTGCTTGGAGCATCTTGTATTACTTGAGTCTTTATTTGTTAGTTTACCACAATCATCCTTGCTGTACACACCTTTTGAGAGATCCATACATGATTTTGATTTTGTTAGAATACTCTATGTGCTTCACTTATATCATTTGAGTTATATAGTTTTGCTCTAGTACTTCACTTATATTTTTTAGAGCACGGTGGTGGAATTGTTTTATAGACACTATTGATCTCTCATGCTTCACTTAGATTATTTTTAGAGTCTTAAATAGCATGGTAATTTGCTTAAATAATCCTAATATGCTTGGTATTCAAGAATAGTAAAAACTTTCTTATGAGTGTGTTGAATGCTATGAGAAGTTTGATGCTTCATAATTGTTTTGAGATATAAAGATGGTGATATTAAAGTTGTGCTAGTTGAGTATTTGTGAATTTGAGAAATACTTGTGTTAAAGTTTGTGATTCCCGTAGCAATCATGTATGGTGAACTGTTATGTGATGAAGTCGGAGCTTGATTTATTTTTTGATTGTCTTCCTTATGAGTGGCGGTCGGGACGAGCGATGGTATTTTCCTACCAATCTATCCCCCTGGGAGCATGCACGTAATACTTTGCTTTGATAACTTGTAGATTTTTGCAATAAGTATATGAGTTCTTTATGACTAATGTTGAGTCCATGGATTATACATAATTTCTTCCTTCCACCATTGCTAGCCTCTCTAAATACCACGCACCTTTCACCGGTATCATACACCCACCATATACCTTCCTCAAAACAGCCACCATACCTACCTATCATGGCATTACCATAGCCATTCCGAGGTATATTGACATGCAACTTTCCACCGTTCCATTTATTATGACACACTCCATCATTGTCATATTGCTTAGCATGATCATGTAGTTGACATCGTATTTGTGGCAAAGCCACCATTCATAATTCTTTCATACATGTCACTCTTGATTCATTGCATATCCCGGTACACCGCCGGAGGCATTCATATAGAGTCATATTTTTTTCTAAGTATCGAGTTGTAATTGTTGAGTTGTAAGAAAATAAAAGTGTGGTGATCATTATTATTAGAGCATTGTCCCAGTGAGGAAAGGATGATGGAGACTATGATTCCCCCACAAGTCGGGATGAGACTCTGAACGAAAAATAAAAAAAAGGAAAGAAAATATGCCATAAAAAAGAGAAAAGGCCCAAATAAAAAAATTAGAGAAAAAGAGAGAAGGGACAATGTTACTATCCTTTACCACACTTGTGCTCCAAAGTAGCACCATGATCTTCATATTAGAGAGTCTCTCATTTCGTCACTTTCATATACTAGTGGGAAATTTTCATTATAGAACTTGGCTTGTATATTCCAATGATGGGCTTCCTCAAAATGCCCTAGGTCTTCATGAGCAAGAAAGTTGGATGCACACCCACTTAGTTTCTTTTGTTGAGCTTTCATATACTTATAGCTCTAGTGCATCCGTTGCATGGCAATCCCTACTCACTCACAATGATATCTATTGATGGGCATCTCCATAGCCCGTTGATACGCCTAGTTGATGTGAGACTATCTTGTCCCTTTTTGTCTTCTCCACAACCACCATTCTATTCCGCATATAGTGCTATATCCATTGCTCACGCTCATGTATTGCGTGAAGATTGAAAAAGTTTGAGAATGTCAAAAGTATGAAACAATTGCTTGGCTTTTCATTGGGGTTGTGCATGATTTAAATACTTTGTGTGGTGAAGATAGATCATAGCTAGACTATATGATTTTGTAGGGATAACTTTCTTTGGCCATGTTATTTTGAGAAGACATGATTGCTTTGTTAGTATGCTTGAAGTATTATTATTTTTATGTCAATATGAAATTTTATCTTGAATCTTTCGGATATGAATATTCATACCACAATTAAGAAGAATAACATTAAAATTGTGCCAAGTAGCACTCCGCATCAAAAATTCGGTTTTTTTGATTTACCTACTCGAGGACGAGCAGGAATTAAGCTTGGGGACGCTTGATACGTCTCCAACGTATCTATAATTTTTGATTGCTGCATGCTATATTATCTACTGTTTTGGACATTATTGGGCTTTATTATCCACTTTTATATTATTTTTGGGACTAACCTATTAATCGGAGGCCCAGCCCAGAATTGCTGTTTTTATGCCTATTTTAGGGTTTCGAAGAAAAGGAATATCAAACGGAGTCCAAACGAAATGAAACCTTCGGGAACGTGATTTTCTCACCGAACATGATCCAGGAGACTTGGACCCTACGTCAAGAAATAAAGGAGGAGGCCACGAGGTAGGGGGGCGCGCCTACCCCCCAGGCACGCCCTCCACCCTCGTGGGCCCCCTGTTGCTCCACCGACGTAGTCCTTCCTCCTATATATATCTACGTACCCCCAAACGATCAGATACGGATCCAAAACCCTAATTCCACCGTCATAACTTCCTGTATCCACGAGATCCCATCTTGGGGCCTGTTCCGGAGCTCCGCCGGAGGGGGCATCCATCACGGAGGGCTTCTACATCAACACCATAGCCTCTCCGATGAAGTGTGAGTAGTTTACCTCAGACCTTCGGGTCCATAGTGATTAGCTAGATGGCTTCTTCTCTCTTTCTGGATCTCAATACAACGCTCTCCCCCTCTCTCGTGGAGATCTATTCGAGGTAATTTGGAACGGAGGTAGTACTACCTAGTACTTATAATGCTTTATGAAATTGATATCTAGTAGTACCTAGTGTCTGGAAATTGCAGTTTATTGAAACTGAAACTGGGTAGGAAACGGGAAAAAATGGTGAAACACATAGCAGTAGCGCGGGGCTAGGAAAGCGCTACAACTAACTAATAGTAGCATGTTCTGGAAAAGCGCTGCTGATATAGTCAATAGTAGTAGCACGGGTGCAAACTGCGCTACTACTAACAGTTAGCTGTAGCGCCTTATTGGTAGTGCGGCTGCCCGTGCTGCTGATAGCCTCAAAACCCGCGCTGCTACTAGGGTTTTCCCTAGTAGTGGTTGTTTGATCTTGCTGAAAAAACTAAAACTTTTATGCTCACAAAATTAATTTTATTTTTTACCAAAGAGCGATAAAATACCCATTCCACTTGAAGTAGATCAATATACAAATTTCTCAGGCCGTCCCTATTTTTTAGAATATTTGGAGTTACAGAAGTATTTTAAATAGTCAGATTTCTACAGACTGTTCTATTTTGACAGATTCTGTTTTCTTTGTGTTGTGTTCTTATTTTGATGGCTCTATGGTTTTGTTTGATGAGTTTTTGCCATAGAAAAGTTGCAATACAGTAGATATAATACAAGAACAAAATATGAATTGGTTTGATACAACACTTATAGTAGTGATTTATTATTCTTATACTAACGGATCTCACGAAGGTTTTGTTGAGTTTTGTGTGATTGAAGTTTTCAAGTTTTGGGTTATCTTATGATGGATAAAGGAATAAGGAGTAGAAGAGCCTAAGTTGGGGATGCCCCGGCATCCCAAGCTATTATCCAAAAAATGAGCAACCAACTAAGCTTGGGGATGCCCCCGAGTGGCATCCCAAGCTATTATTCAAAAATGAGCAACCAACTAAGCTTTGGGATGCCCCCAAGTGGCATCCCCTCTTTCTTCTAATGACCATCGGTATTTAACTCGAAACTATATTTTTATTCGTCACATACTATGTGTTTTGCTTGGAGCGTCTTGTATGATATGAGTCTTTGCTTGTTTTATTTTGTGTTTGAAGTCTTGATCCCTTGCTGGACACACCTATTTGAGAGAGCCAAAATTATGTCATGACTTGTTAGAATTGCTCTCTATGCTTCACTTAAATTTTTATGAGCTAGGGACTTGCTCTAGTGCTTCACTTATATCTTTTGGAGCACGGTGTGCTTAGTATTTTTGAAGAAATGCTCTCTTGCTTCACTTAGATTTATTTGAGAGTTAGTAAAATATTCAAGAAATTCTCTCTTGCTTCACTTAAATTAATTTGAGAGAAAGAAATATTATGCTCATGATCTTCACTTATATTTGTTTGAGCTTGTCAAAAGCAACATGTGAAAATTAGTCCCAAAGTGATATATATCCAAGAAGGATATAATAAAAACTTTCATGAAGATCATTGAACAAAATAAACTTGATTATTAGTTATAGTTTTGAGATATGATGATGTGATATGTGAGTCATCTTGATGTGTAATTATGCTTTAGTAAGAATATTGGTGTTAAGGTTTGTGATTCCCTATACAAGCACGAAAATAAATAATTATGCAATGAAATTATACCCTACTTATGGTGCATTGTTGCCATCTCTAATTTTCAAAAATAAACTTCTCTTTTGTGTGTTTGTTTCGCTCGCGGAGCGGTGAGGGGTGGCTAATATTTTCCATGCTACATGTGTTATTCTCAAGATGAGTGTTTATTCACTTGTCATTAGATGAGAGTAAGGCAAAGGTATTAGGGATGCCCAGTCCCAAAATGAACAAAGGAATTTACTTTATGTTGTCAAATAATGAATTTCTTGGAAAGTGTTGGTATGGAGGGCAACCGTGGATACGGCTAGCCATGGAAAGTGAAAGTATGGTGGAAAAAGGAATAAACTTTATTTTTTGTTTGGGAACCGCCTATGATATATCTAAGCATGGAAAGTATTGGGAACTCTAAGTCGTTTTTGTTTTTTTACTGGAGGCCAAGGCGCGCCTTGGTGGGTTGTGCCCACCTCAGGTGCCCCCCGGACCGGCTCTTTGCTCCATAAATACCCCAATATTTCCAGAACCCTAGGGGAGTTGACGAAATATGCATCCAGTCGCCGCAAAGTCCAGAACTACCAGATCCAATCTAGACACCATCTCGGATGGGGTTCACCACCTGCATTGGTGCCTCTCCGATGATGCGTGAGTAGTTCTTTGTAGACCTTCGGGTCCGTAGTTAGTAGCTAGATGGCTTCCTCTCTCTCTCTCTCTCTCTTGATTCTCAATACAATGGTCTCTTGGAGATCCATATGATGTAACTCTTTTTGCGGTGTGTTTGTTGGGATCGATGAACTTTGAGCTTATGATCAGATCTATCTTTTTATATCCATGAAAGTATTTGAGTTTCTTGGATCTCTTTTATGCATGATCTCATATAGCCTTGTATTTGTTCTCCGATATTTGGGTTTTGTTTGGCCAACTTGATCTATTTATCTTGCAATGAGAAGAGGTGCTTTGTAGTGGGTTCGATCTTACGGTGCTTGATCCCAGTGACAGAAAGGGAACAGACACGTATATATCGTTGCTACTAAGGATAAAACGATGGGGGTCTATCTCTACATAGATAGATCTTGTCTACATCATGTCGTCGTTCTTATTGCATTACTCCGTTTCTCCATGAACTTAATACACTAGATGTATGTTGGATAGCGGTCGATGTGTGGAGTAATAGTAGTAGATGAAAGAAATATGCCCTAGAGGCAATAATAAAGTTATTATTTATTTCCTTATATCATGATAAATGTTTATTGTTCATGATAGAATTATATTAACCGGAAACTTAGTACATGTGTGAATACATAGACAAACAGAGTGTCACTAGTATGCCTCTACTTGACTAGCTCGTTGAATCAAAGATGGTTAAGTTTCCTAGCCATAGACATGAGTTGTCATTTGATTAACGGGATCACATCATTATAGAATGATGTGATTGACTTGACCCATTCCGTTAGCTTATCACTTGATAGTTTAGTTTACTCCTATTGCTTTCTTCATGACTTATACATGTTCCTATGACTATGAGATTATGCAACTCCCGAATACTGGAGGAACACTTTGTGTGCTACCAAACATCACAACGTAACTAGGTGATTATAAAGCTGCTCTATAGGTGTCTCCGATGGTGTTCGTGGAGTTGGCATAGATCAAGAATAGGATTTGTCACTCCGATTATCGGAGAGGTATCTCTCGGCCCTCTCGGTAATGCACATCACTATAAGCCTTGCAAGCAATGGGACTAATAAGTTAGTTGCGGGATGATGCATTAAAGAATGAGTAAAGAGACTTGCTGGTAACAAGATTGAGCTAGGTATTGAGATACCGACAATCGAATCTCGAGCAAGTAACATACTGATGACAAAGGGAACAACGTATGTTGTTATGCGGTTTGACCGATAAAGATCTTCGTAGAATATGTAGGAACCAATATGAGCATCTAGGTTCTGCTATTGGTGATTGACCGGAGACATGTCTCGGCCATGTCTACATAGTTCTCGAACCCGTAGGGTCCGCACGCTTAAAGTTCTGTGACGATCGGTATTATGAGTTTATATGTTTTGATGTACCGAAGGTAGTTCAGAGTCACGGATATGATCACGGACATGACGAGGAGTCCCGAAATGGTCGAGACATAAAGATTGATATATTGAAGCCTACATTTGGACATCGGAAGAGTTCCGGGTGAAATCGGGATTTTACGGAGTGCCGAAGGGGTTACCGGAACCCCCCGGGGGTTAATGGGCCTTGTTGGGCCCTAGTGAAGAGAGAGAGGGGCCGACCGGGGTAGGCTGCGTGCCCCCTCCCCCTCTGGTCTGAATTGGACTAGGAAGGGGGGGCAGCGCCCCCCTTTCCTTCTCCTTCTCCCCCTTCCTTTCCCCTCCTAGTAGGAGTAGGAAAGAGGGGAGTCCTACTCCTACTAGGAGGAGGACTCCTCCTCCTGGCGCGCCCTACAGGGCCGGCCTGTCTCCCCCTTTTCTCCTTTATATATGGGGGCAGGGGGTACACTAGAACACACCAGTTGATCATTGATTTCTCCTAGCCGTGTGCGGTGCCCCCCTCCACCATAATCCACCTCGGTCATACTGTAGCGGTGCTTAGGCGAAGCCCTGCAACGATAGCTTCATCAACATTGTCACCACTCCGTCGTGCTGACGAAACTCTCCCTCGAGCTCTACTGGATCATGAGTTCTAGGGACGTCACCGAGCTGAACGTGTACTGAACGCGGAGGTTTCGTACGTTCGATACTGAGGATCGGTCGATCGTGAGGAGGTATGACTACATCAACCGCGTTGTCATAATGCTTCCGCGGGGTACGTGGACGACACTCTCCCCTCTCATTGCTATGCATCACCATGATCTTGCGTGTGCGTAGGAAAATTTTGAAATTACTACGTTCCCCAACAGTGGCATCCGAGCCAGGTTTATGCGTAGATGTTATATGCACGAGTAGAACACAAGTGAGTTGTGGGCGATACAAGCCATACGGCTTACCAGCATGTCATACTTTGGTTCGGCGGTATTGTTGGATGAAGCGGCCTGGACTGACATTACGCGTACGCTTACGTGAGACTGGTTCTACAGACGTTCTTTGCACACAGGTGGCTGGTGGGTGTCAGTTTCTCCAACTTTAGTTGAACCGAGTGTGGCTACGCCCATTCCTTGCGAAGGTTAAAACATCACTAACTTGATGAAATATCGTTGTGGTTTTGATGCGTAGGTAAGAACGGTTCTTGCTCAGCCCGTACCAGCCACGTAAAACTTGCAACAACAAAGTAGAGGACGTCTAACTTGTTTTTGCAGGGCATGTTGTGATGTGATATGGTCAAGACATGATACTATATTTATTGTATGAGATGATTATGTTTTGTAACAGAGTTATTGGCAACTGGCAGGAGCCATATGGTTGTCGCTTTATTGTATGCAATACAATCACCCTTTAATTGATTTACTTTATCACTAAGCGGTAGCGATAGTCGTAGAAGCAATAGTTGGCGAGACGACAACGATGCTATGATGGAGATCAAGGTGTCGCGACGGTGACGATGGTGATTATAACATGTGCTTTGAAGATCGAGATCAAAGGCACAAGATGATGATGGCCATATCATATCACTTATATTGATTGCATGTGATATTTATCCTTTATGCATCTTATTTTTCTTTGTTGGACGGTAGCTGTCGGTGTCAAAACTGGCCAGATGGTAACAGGAGGCAAGGAACATGATGTTTTACCCATGTTCGGGCCCTCTTGATGGAGGTAAAACCCTACGTCCTGCTTGATTAATATTGATGATATGGGTAGTACAAGAGTAGATCTACCACGAGATCAAGGAGGCTAAACCCTAGAAGCTAGCCTATGGTATGATTGTTGTATGATGAAGTTCTCCTACGGACTAAAACCCTCCGGTTTATATAGACACCGGAGAGGGTTAGGGTTACACAAAGTCGGTTACAATGGTAGGAGATCTTGAATATCCGCATCGCCAAGCTTGCCTTCCATGCCAAGGAAAGTCCCATCTGGACACAGGACGAAGTCTTCAATCTTGTATCTTCGTAGTCCTGGAGACCGGCTGAAGGTATAGTCCGGCTACCCGAACACCCCCTAATCTAGGACTCCCTCAGTAGCCCCTGAACCAGGCTTCAATGACGATGAGTCCAGCGCGTAGATTGTCTTCGGCATTGCAAGGTGGGTTCCTCCTCCAAATTCTTCATAAAAGTTTGTAAACACCAAGAGTAGTGTCCGGCTCTGCAAAATAAGTTTCCACGTATTTCCATAGAGAGAATAATATTAACACAAATCTAATCTGCTGACGTATTCCGCAGCGTGACATCACACTACGGACAAGCCTTTATTCGAATCGTTTTCACTTTTCCACCTCAGCGTGTTTTGCGAGGCGGTTTCCTTGGCACATCTTGTCAAAGCAGAGATCGTGTCCCCCATTTACGGGATTCTCATCAATACGGACGTGGGTAACCCAACCGCGCCATTTATCACGGCACTTGGGAGGCAAGCGAGTTTTACTAGGCTGGTGGGGACGCATAGTAGCATCCGCTCATATAAGGGGATAAGCATCCACGTTTATACCTACGCCTTCTTCCTCCTTTGCCTATCCATCTTCTGTGCACCCGAGCTCCAGCGCCCAAGCCCGCACTTCCTACCTCAACCTTCTCCAAGAATGTCCGGAGCGGGAGGCAAGTGGATGGTCTCCTCCGTCACGGAGGGCCATGTCAAAAAGCTAAGGAAGGCCGGATACCTGTCCAAAGACATCACGCACCGGCTTCCTGAGGAGGGGCAGCTTCTCCCCACCCCAAGGCCCCATGAGAGGGTAGTATTTCTTCCCCACTTCCTCCGCGGACTGGGTTTTCCTCTCCACCCATTTGTCTGCGGGCTCATGTTCTACTATGGCCTAGATTTCCACGATCTGGCCCCGAACTTCATCCTCAATATCTCGGCGTTTATCGTCGTGTGCGAGGCTTTCCTCTGCATCCGCCCCCATTTCGGCCTCTGGCTCAAGACCTTCAACATCAAGCCAAAGGTGGTGCACGGCAACCAGGCGGAGTGCAGAGGTGCCATGGCGGGCAAAATAGCCAACGTCCTATGGCTCGAGGGCTCCTTTGTGGAGACCTTGAAGGGGTGGCAGTCAGGGTGGCTTTACATCACCGAGCCACGCGATCCGAAGTGGATCGCAGCCCCTGAATTCCGATCCGGACCCCCTACACGGCTCACGTCCTGGAAGGAGACGGGCTTGTCGTGGGGCGACGAAGAAGAGGTGACCGGACTGCAAAAATGCATCCATTCCCTGGTGAACAAGCAGCTCAAGCTTGTCAACGTAGTCCAGGTCATGCTCGTCCGCCGGATCCTTCCGTGTCAAGAACGGGACTTCAATTTGTGGGAGTTCAACCCGGCGCAGCATCGAACTCTGAGCAGGCTTCTTCGACACGACGTACGAAGATGTCTGGAAGGGGCTAACCAAAGGCGCCAAGGCTCCCACATCCGCCTCCGAAGACCGTGGATTCAGCTCGCAGCGTCCTGCTGGCGAGGTAAAATATTTTCATCTTTACAGGATGTTAAGTTTTCTTCATAGTTTGACTCTATGCGGGATCTAAACTCTCCCTTGCCCGAAGACCCAGCCCCTGCTCTCCTAGTGAAGCTGCTGGTTCCGGCACCTTATGTGGTGCCGGAGAAGAAGGCCAAGAAGAAGAAGGCCATGGGGACTCGAAAGAGTTCCCGACATATAGTGGTGTCGGACTCATCATCCGATGAGTCCGAGACGCACTCCTCCCGTGAAGACGAGGAGGAGTAAGAAGAGACCTCTCCCCCTCCAGCGGTGGGAGGAAAGAAGAGGAAGGCCGCCCTAGTAGGGGAGGCCGAAGGGTCCAAGAAGAGGAAAACCCCTCCGCCGGACTACGCCCCTGACGACGACGAGGACGAAGAGGAGTGGCCGGACAGGGCCAAGCGTCTGGCAAAATCGTAAGTGTTCGGATACCAGAGTAACTCATGATATTCCTTTTGTTGCGCAGCTTTCCCTAATGTCATGCAGCCCACCCAACGACGGGCTCGACGAGTCGTCGAGCAGCTCCCTGGATTCATCGGACGTGAATTCAGTTCCGCCCGCTGCCTCCCCCTGTGCTGTGGATGACGCCGAAGTGGCGTCGCAACAAGCTCCGGGGCAAGAGGAGGTGGTCCAGGAGGAGCCGCGAGGCGACCTCCCGGACTCTAGGAGTAAAGGGGACAAGACCCCCCAGGGCTCCAAGTACGGCTTTAGGCCAGACACCGCGCCGGAATCATCGACGGTTTCGAACCGCGGCAGGCGAACTCCTGCCAAGAGGAGCAAGCCTATTGAGCCGGTGTCCTCCGTCCAACCGGAGGCGCCGGACAATCTGCTGGAGGTGCTTAAGGGCGCCTCCATCGACGAGGAGCACCATACCATCATGAGTACGGTGGTCCAGAAGGTTCGGTCCGCCAAAAGCGGACTGACTGAAGCTTGTGCTAGCCTTCTAACAGGCTTCGAGGTAAGTAAAAATATGTAAAAATATTACCGCATAGACAGTAGCCCCTGATGCTCTGTTTGGCGTTCGGAAAGAAAAGCCGAATAGAGGATCTATTAAATATCGCAGGAGTCTAACTGAAAAAGGAGTCAATATACGTATGCAGGCTTCGCTGCTGGCCACCGCCACACTGACTGCGGAGGTGGGTGCCTAGAAGCAGGGCCTCAAGCGGACCGAGCAAGAGCTCGGCCTTGCCAAACGGCAGCTCAAGGAGAAAGAAGGTAAGAGATACCTTATAAAAAAATGCCTATAAGAAGATGCAATTGCAAAAAATGATAGGAGTGTACTTCTTATTGTAGGGGCCACAACTGAGGTGGCGACCCTCAAGTAGGCGCTGTTCGAGGCCAAGAAGAGAGCGGCCACGGAGCACACCGAGTGGGAGAAATTTGAGGCGCAGGTCATCTTGGTGCAACAAGAGCTTTAGGCTCTCATGAAAAAACATGAGAGTTTGGAGCTCGACTCGAAGACGCGAGCGTCCGAGCTTGCTGCGGCCCTTAAAACTGCCAAATCTGCCAAGGCTGAAGCCCAGAAGGCCCTCCAGGAATTGGATGCGGTGAAAAAGATAGCAGCGGGTAAGGCATTCTCTATGCAAAGCAGACATATAAAAGTAAACTACTTGTTACTTACCCAAATCCGGAGCTCTCCAGGGGCATTCGTGGATCTTCCCCGCGGCGTATCCGATGCCGCCGCATTCTACCGAGCCGAGGAAGGCAGCTCGACAGAGAAGGTGTTCTGGTCTCAGTACGCCGAGGCCGGACACCCTGTGCCCTTGAGCGACCAGCTGAAGCAGCTGGTCGAGCTCCACAAGGCGGCCGAACAGGCCCTGAAGGGCTTCATAGTTCGGCTGTGGCCTGGAGAGGCCCTGCCTGGGAGCTACTTCAGATTGGTGCGGCGGCTGGTGGAGGCTTGTCCAAGGCTCGAGGTCATCAAGCGCTCCATCTGCATCGAAGGTGCCCGTAGGGCCCTTGCCCGTAGGGCCCTTGCCCGTGCAAAGGTGCACTGGGGTAAGCTGGACGGTGAGAAGCTTGTGAGGGACGGACAGCCACCGGGGAAGGAGTATCGCAAGCCCGAGAACTATTACAAGGATGTTCTGGCCGGTGCCCGCCTTATGGCGGATGAATGCACTAATGATGTAATTTTTGAATGAACTCGCTCGTGTTATCCTGTGCGCTGAAAACTTGTTCATATGCGCTAAGCAATGCTTGAATTTAAAATATTACTTTCTGTGCGGCCGTTTATCAAAAAATTGAGAGATGGCCAGTCCTCGGCTTCTGCCACTATGCCACTTGTGCTGGGGTGTTCGGGATAAACCTGAGCGCTCTTTTTCCCATGATTGGGTCCGTCGAGGGAGGCGCTGAGCACAACGAACAAGGCAATCGGACTATAATGCTTGAACACTCTCACTTAGCCATAGAACTCTATAATTTTAAATTTCGGCGAAGCCCCTAGTATTAGGAAGACCGAGTTCGGGGCGCTATCCACGCCTTGGCCGGACAAACCTGGTTCCTCGCTCGAAGCGGCATAAGTCTTTAAGGACTCGAAAAACCTCTCGAATAGCGACCGGTCTCTCGCTTCATCATGACAGTCAGTTTTAGCTTTCTCTACTGAGGTGCTCGGCCCAACTCAACTGGGGCACAATCGCAGTATTTCTCCTAGTGCTACCTTAGCCGATATAGCGGAATGTAAGGCACCAAAACATAGGAGCCGGGTAAACCCAACTATTGTCCCAAATCATGATTCGGAGCCGATGCATATAGTGCTATAAGTTCGGGGTGCCGCACTTGTGAAAGTGTACGGACTTCTCACGCCATATTGATGGGTACTGAAGCCCCTAGCGTATTTTTGCCGTACCACAGTGTACGGATGCAACATGTTATTGATAAACATATATATAAAAATATGATAATGCAAAAATAGACAAAAAGCTATGCATTGTTTATAGAAAGGCGGCTATGAAAGCGAAACGATACAAATAGTGCGATAAGCAAAAGAAATTGGACTATTTAACATGTCCTGGCCAGGGGCAGGCTGCGGAATTGTATTAAAAAGCAGGTATACTGCTCGCACTAGAGAGCACCTGGGAGTTCCATAATGCGGCGTGGCATGTCTGCTTTCCTGGATCTTGCATCGTTTGTGCGGCAGTTGAATTGCTGAACGGTTCATCCGAAGTATGGAGTCCTGAGAGTAAGAGAAAAAAAGAAAAAAAAGGAATCCGGCAGCCCCTGGTGCGGTTTAAGCCGTATTTCGGGCGTGCCGTGATAGTGCCCCTTCCCCTGTGCCCATGGTATTTGAAGAGCGTAGTTATGTACGCGAAGCACTGGTTTCGCTATATCGCGAGGGCTAGGGTTGGGGCCGCATTGCTACGCTAGCTCAGGACGTGCTAGGCGGTCTTGTTGTAGGGTACTCCGGGCGCGCTTCACAGTGTCCGGCTTTTTGAAGGCCGAACTGGAGAACTGCCTAGAGAGGCTGCTTTGTACTTCTGCTGCGAGCGCTGCCGTGTGCTCCTCCGTTCGGAGGGAGCGTTCAGTGTTCCCATTGACCGTGATTACTCCTCTAGGGCCTGGCATCTTGAGCTTGAGGTATGCATAGTGCGGTACCGCGTTGAATTTTGCGAATGCGGTTCGCCCGAGTAGTGCGTGATAGCCACTACGGAACGGGACTATGTCGAAGATTAACTCCTCGCTTCAGAAGTTATCCGGAGATCCGAAGACCACTTCCAGTGTGACTGAGCCTATACAGTTGGCTTCTACACCTGGTATGACGCCTTTAAAGGTCGTTTTGGTGGGCTTGATCCTCGAGGGATCTATGCCCATTTTTCGCACTATATCCTGGTAAAGCAGGTTCAGGCTGCTACCGCTGTCCATGAGGACTCTTGTGAGATGAAATCCGTCGATGATTGGGTCTAGACCCAGTGCGGTGAAGCCGCCGTGACGGATGTTAGTGGGGTGGTCCCTTCGATCAAAGGTGATCGGGCAGGAGGACCATGGGTTGAACTTTGGGGCGACTGGCTCCATCGCATATACGTCCCGTAACGCACGCTTCCGCTCCCTCTTGGGGATGTGGGTTGCATATATCATGTGCACCGTCCGCACTGGCGGGGGAAATCCCTTCCGTCCACCGTTGTTCGGCGGCCTGGGCTCCTCCTCGTTGTCGGTATACAACCCCTTGTCTTTGTTTTTGGCTCTTAACTTGCGTGCCTGCTTGAACACCCAACAATCCCTGTTGGTGTGATTGGCTGGCTTTTTGGGGGTGCCATGTATCTGGCACAAGCGGTCGAGTATTCGGTCCAAACTGGACGGGCCCTGAGTATTTCTTTTGAATGGCTTTTTCCGTTGAGCGGATTTGTAGCCTCGGAATCCGGCATTAAGTGCCGTATCCTCATTGCTATCGCTGTTAACGCGGCGCTTTTGTTTGTTCCGACGCGACCTGTCGCTTTTGTCCTTAGTATTCGAATTACCAGGGTTCTTGGTTAAATTGTTGCTGCGAGCTAGCCAGCTGTCTTCTCCCGCGCAAAAGCGGGTCATGAGTGTCGTGAGGGCTGCCATAGATTTCGGCTTTTCCTGTCCCAGGTGCCGGGCAAGCCACTCGTCACGGATATTATGCTTGAAGGCCGCTAAGGCCTCTGCGTCCGGACAGTCGACTATCTGGTTTTTCTTTGCTAGGAACCGTGTCCAGAATTGCCTGGCCGATTCCTCTGGCTGCTGAATTATGTGGCTTAGGTCATCGGCGTCTGGTGGTCGCACATAAGTGCCCTGGAAGTTGTCAACGAATGCGGCTTCCAGATCCTCCCAAGAACCGATTGAGTCTGCTGGCAAGCTGTTAAGCCAATGCCGGGCTGGTCCCTTAAGTTTGAGTGGGAGGTATTTGATGGCGTGTAGATCATCACCGCGGGCCATGTGGATATGAAGGAGATAATCCTCGATCCATACCGCAGGATCTGTTGCGCCATCGTACGATTCGATGTTTATGGGTTAGAAGCCCTCAGGGATTTTATGATCCATTACTTCATCTGTGAAGCATAGTGGGTGTGCGGCGCCTCTGTATTGGGCTATATCACAACGCAGCTCGAAGGATCTTTGTCTGTTGAGTTCGGCCCGGCCAGATTTATTGCATGCGGAGTGACGATCACCGTCACGTTCCATGGGGTGCCTGCACGGTCCGTAGATCAATCTTGTTTGCCTTGCCTTGTCCTCCAGTATGTCTCGCACGTCGGGCGCATTTTCCCGTGCCTTAGTATGCTTGATGCGGCGTCAGGGCATGGCTTGAGTGGAGGGCCAAGAGGCCTCTCTGTCGCGGCCACGAGGTGGCCGGTCGGCCATGTCATGCGCTGGTGATGTAGGTGCTTCCTCCTCTAGTCGGGGTAGCAGCCTGCGCTTTGGGTAACTCTTGGAGGGGCGTTCGAGTTCATACTCTTCGGACGCAAGGACTTTAGTCCATCTGTCAGCTAGCAAATCTTGGTCAGCTCTAAGCTGTTGCTACTTTTTCTTGAGGCTGCTTGCCGTGGCCATAAGCCTGCGTTTAAAAAACTCTTGTTCGGCGAGATCCTCTGGCACGACGAACTTGTCGTCGTCGAGGCTTGCCTCGTCTTCGGAGGGAGGCGTATAATTATCGTCCTCAACCTCTTGGTCCGCCGCCCTCTCGTGAGGGATGGCTTCTCTGTCCTTCTGTGCTGAATCTTGCTGGAGGGGGTGTTCTTCGGCGCTATCCGGAGTAGTATTATCTCCCGTGCCGGAATCACCATTTTTGCTTTGGCGGGATTTAGAGCGGCGCCGCTGACACCGGCGCTTGGGCTGTTTCTTAGAGGTATCGTTCCCCGCTGTTAATGCGGCGCTTTTGTTTGTTCTGATGCGACCTGTCGCTTTTGTCCTTAGTATTCGAATTACCAGGGTTCTTGGTTAAATTGTTGCTGCGAGCTAGCCAGCTGTCTTCTCCCGCGCAAAAGCGGGTCATGAGTGTCGTGAGGGCTGGCATAGATTTCGGCTTTTCCTGTCCCAGGTGCCGGGCAAGCCACTTGTCACGGATATTATGCTTGAACGCTGCTAAGGCCTCTGCGTCCGGACAGTCGACTATCTGGTTTTTCTTTGTTAGGAACCGTGTCCAGAATTGCCTGGCCGATTCCTCTGGCTGCTGAATTATGTTTCTTAGGTCATCGGCGTCTGGTGGTCGCACATAAGTGCCCTGGAAGTTGTCAAGGAATGCGGCTTCCAGATCCTCCCAAGAACCGATTGAGTCTGCTGGCAAGCTGTTAAGCCAATGCCGGGCTGGTCCCTTAAGTTTGAGTGGGAGGTATTTGATGGCGTGTAGATCATCACCGCGGGCCATGTGGATATGAAGGAGATAATCCTCGATCCATACCGCAGGATCTATTGCGCCATCGTACGATTCGATGTTTACGGGTTTGAAGCCCTCAGGGATTTTATGATCCATTACTTCATCTGTGAAGCATAGTGGGTGTGCGGCGCCTCTGTATTGGGCTATATCACAACGCAGCTCGAAGGATCTTTGCCTGTTGAGTTCGGCCCGGCCGGATTTATTGCATCCGGAGTGACGATCACCGTCACGTTCCATGGGGTGCCTGCGTGATCCATAGATCAATCTTGTTTGCCTTGCCTTGTCCTCCAGTATGTCGCGCAGGTCGGGCGCATTTTCCCATGCCTTAGTATGCTTGATGCGGCGTCGGGGCATGGCTTGAGTGGAGGGCCAAGGGGCCTCTCTGTCGCGGCCACGAGGTGGCGGTCGGCCATGTCATGCGCTGGTGATGTAGGTGCTTCCTCCTCTAGTCAGGGTAGCAGCCTGCGCTTTGGGTAACTCTTGGAGGGGCGTTCGAGTTCATACTCTTCGGCCGCAAGGACTTTAGTCCATCTGTCAGCTAGCAAATCCTGATCAGCTCTAAGCTGTTGCTACTTTTTCTTGAGGCTACTTGCCGTGGCCATAAGCCTGCATTTAAAACACTCTTGTTCGGCGAGATCCTCTGGCACGACGAACTTGTCGTCGTCGAGGCTTGCCTCGTCTTCGAAGGGAGGCGTATAATTATCGTCCTCAACCTCTTGGTCCGCCGCCCTCTCGTGAGGGCTGGCTTCTCTGTCCTCCTGTGCTGAATCTTGCTGGATGGGGTGTTCTTCGGCGCTATCCGGAGTAGTATTATCTCCCGTGCCGGAATCACCGTTTTTGCTTTGGCGGGATTTAGAGCGGCGCCGCTGACACCGGCGCTTGGGCTGTTTCTTAGAGGTATCGTTCCCCGCTGCTCCATCGCCATCTCCATCCTTTGGAGTGTCCACCATATATATGTCATATGACGAGGTGGCCTTCCAGCGCCCTACAGGTGCTGGTTCTTATTCGTCTCCTGCATCGTCGTCCATGCCGTCGATGTCTTTGGAGTCGAAGTCAAGCATGTCGGTTAAGTCGTCGACAGTGGCTACGAAGTGGGTGGTGGGTGGGTTTTGAATTTCTTCATCGTCCGTATCCCAACCTTGCTGACCGTAGTCCGGCCAGGGCTCTCCTGATAAAGAGAGAGACTTTAGAGAATTCAGGATGTCGCCGAAGGGCGAGTGCTGAAAGATGTCCGCGGCGGTGAACTCCATTATCAGCGCCCAATCGGATTCGATCGGCAGGGGCGCGGGGGGCTTGGAGTTCGGAGAGGAATCCGGCTCCTCGGAGTCACGGGCCATGCGGAGTGCGGGGCTGGAGTTCGGCTCGATCTCCTCTGAGATCGTAGCCCCTGAGGCAGCGTCCAACCGTTGATCCTCGATCGGTGCAGTAGGCTCCAAATCAATGGTCGGAACCGATGCGTGTGCGGCCTCCAAGGCACTGTTCGGCGGCAGAGCTATATCATGCCCATCGAGACAGTGCGGCGCGCTTGGCTGTGGCTCGAATCCGTCGAAGATCCAGTCCCCGCAGATGTCAGCTGTGTAGTTTAGGCTTCCAAACTTGACCTGATGGCCAGGGGCGTAGCTTTCGGTCTGCTCAAGGTGGCCAAGCGAATTGGCCCGCAGTGCAAAGCCGCCGAAGACGAAGATCTGTCCTTGGAGAAAAGTCTCACCCTGGACTGCATCGTTGTTGATGATCGAAGGAGCCATCGGGCCTAAAAGCGACAACACAGAGGAACTCTCAATGAAAGCACCAATGTCGGTGTCAAAACCGGCGTATCTCGGGTAGGGGGTCCCGAACTGTGCGTCTAGGCCGGATGGTAACAGGAGGGAATGAACACGATGTTTTACCAAGGTTTGGGCCCTCTTGATGGAGGTAAAACCCTACGTCCTGCTTGATTAATATTGATGATATGGGTAGTACAAGAGTAGATCTACCACGAGATCAAGGAGGCTAAACCCTAAAAGCTAGCCTATGGTATGATTGTTGTATGATGAAGTTGTCCTACGGACTAAAACCCTCCGGTTTATATAGACACAGGAGAGGGTTAGGGTTACACAAAGTCGGTTACAATGGTAGGAGATCTTGAATATCCGCATCGCCAAGCTTGACTTCCACGCCAAGGAAAGTCCCATCCAGACACGGGACGAAGTCTTCAATCTTGTATCTTCATAGTCCTGGAGTCCGGCTAAAGGTATAGTCCGGCTACCCGAACACCCCCTAATCCAGGACTCCCTCAGTAGCATTATAAGATGATCTCCCACTAAATTTCAAGGTAAAAGTGTTCTGCCTGAGTATGCACCATTGCCAAAGTTCGTCGTGCCGAGACACCACATGTGATCGGGTGTGATAAGCTCAACGTTCATCTACAATGGGTGTAAGACAGTTTTACACACGCAGAATACTTGGGTTAAACTTGACGAGCCTAGCATATGCAGATATGGCCTCGGAACACTGAGATCTAAAGGTCTAGCGTGAATCATATAGTAGATATGATTAACATAGTGATGTTCACCATTGAAAAATACTCCATCTCACGTGATGATCGGTTATGGTTTAGTTGATATGGATCAGGTGATCACTTAGATGATTAGAGGGATATCATTCTAAGTGGGAGTTCTTAAGTAATATGATTAATTGAACTTTAAGTTATCATGAACTTAGTCCTCATAGTATTTGCATATCTATGTTGTAGATCAATTTCTCGCGTATATTTTCCCCGTTTTATTTATGATATCTTCCTATAGAAAAACTATATTGAAAGATGATAGTAGCAATGATGCGGATTGGATCCGTGATCTGAGGATTATCCTCGTTGTTGCACAGAAGAATTATGTCCTTGATGCACCGCTAGGTGACGGACCTATTGCAGGAGGAAATGTAGACGTTATGAACATTTGGCAAAGCTCGGTATGATGACTACTTGATAGTTTAGTGCACCATGCTTTATGGCTTAGAACCGGGACTTCAAAGACGTTTTGAACGCCACAGAGAATATGAGATGTTCCAAGAGTTGAAATTAGTATTTCAAACTCGTGCCCATGTCGAAAGGTATGAGACCTTTGACAAGTACTTTTCCTACAAGATGGAGGAGAATAGCTCAGCTAGTGAGCATGTGCTCAGAATGTCTGAGTACTACAATCACTTGAATCAAGTGGGAGTTAATCTTCTAGACAAGATAGTGATTGACAGAGTTCTCTAGTCACTATCACCAAGTTACTAGAACTTCGTGATGAACTATAATATGCAAGGGATAACATAAATGATTCCCAAGCTCTTCGTGATGCTGAAATCGACAAAGGTAGAAATCAAGAAAAGCATCAAGTGTTGATGGTTAACAAGACCACTAGTTTCAAGAAAAAGGCAAAGGGAAGAAGGGGAACTTCAAGAAGAACGGCAAGCAAGTTGCTGCTCAAGTGAAGAAGCCCAAGTCTAAACCTAAGCTTGAGACTAAGTACTTCTACTGCAAAGGGACTGGTCACTGGAAGCAGAACTGCCCTAAGTATTTGGTGGATAAGAAGGATGGCAAAGTGAACAAAGGTATATTTCATATACATGTTATTGATGTGTACTTCACTAGTGTTTATAGAAACCCCTCAGTATTTGATACTAGTTTAGTTGCTGAGATTAGTAACTCGAAATGGGAGTTGCAGAATGAACAAAGACTAGTTAAGGGTGAAGTGATGATGTGTGTTGGAAGTGGTTCCAAGATTGATATGATCATCATCACACACTCCCTATATTTTCGGGATTAGTGCTGAACCTAAATAAATGTTATTTGGTGTTTGCGTTAAGCATGAATATGATTTGATCATGTTTATTGCAATACGGTTACTCATTTAAAGTCAGAGAATAATTGTTGTTTTGTTTACATGAATAAAAGCTTCAATGTCATACACCCAAGGTGAATGGTTTATTGAATCTCGATCATAGTGATACACATATTCATAATATTGAAGCCAAAAGATGCAAAGTTAATAATGATAGTGCAACTTATTTGTGGCACTGCTGTTTAGCTCATATTGGTGTAAAGCGCATGAAGAGAATCCATGCTGATGGGCTTTTGGAATTACTTGATTATGAATCAGTTGATGCTTGCGAACCATGCCTCATAGGCAAGATGACTAAGATGCCGTTCTCCGGAACTATGGAGCGAGCAACAGATTTGTTGGAAATCATACATACTGACTTATGTGGTCCGATGAATATTGAGGCTCGCGGCGGGTATCGTTATTTTCCGACCTTCACAGATGATTTGAGCAGATATGGTTATATCTACCTAATGAAACATAAGTCTGAAACATTTGAAAAGTTCAAAGAATTTCAGAGTGTAGTGGAAATCATCGTAACAAGAAAATAAAGTTTCTACGATCTAATCGCGGAGGCAAATATTTGAGTTACAAGTTTGGTCTTCATTTAAAACAATGCAGGATAGTTTTGCAACTCACGCCACCTGGAACACCACCTGGAACACCAATGCAGAATACTTTATTAGATATGGTGCAATCTATGATGTCTCTTACTGATTTACCACTATCATTTTGGGGTTATGCATTAGAGACAGCTGCATTCACGTTAAATAGGGCACCATCTAAATCCGTTGAGACGACGCCATATGAACTGTGGTTTAGCAAGAAACCTAATATGTCATTTCTTAAAGTTTGGGGCTATGATGCTTATGTGAAAATGTTTCAACCTGATAAGCTCAAACCCAAATCGGAGAAATGCATCTTCATTGGATACCTAAAGGAAATTGTTGGGTACACCTTCTATCACAGATCCGAAGGCAGGATATTCGTTGCTAAGAATGGATCCTTTCTAGAGAAGAAGTTTCTATCGAAAGAAGTGAGTGGGAGGAAAGTAGAACTTGATGAGGTAACTGTACCTTATCCCGAATTGGAAAGTAGTTCATCATAGAAATCAGTTCTAGTGATCTCTACACCAATTAGTGAGGAAGCTACTGATGATGATCATGAAACTTCAGATCAAGTTACTACCGAACCTCATAGGACAACTAGAGTATGGTCCGCACCAGAGTGGTACGGTAATCCTTTCTGGAAATCATGTTACTAGACCATGACGAACCTACGAACTATGAGGAAGCAATGATGAGCCCAGATTCCGCGAAATGGCTTGAGGCCATGAAATCTGAGATGGGATCCATGTATGAGAGCAAAGTATGGACTTTGATGGACCTGCCCGATGATCGGTGAGTCATTTAGAATAAATGGATCTTCAAGAGGAAGACGGACACTGATAGTAGTGTTACTATCTACAAAGCTCGAATTGTCACAAAATGTTTTCAACAAGTTCAAGGTGTTAACTACGATGAGATTTTCTCACTCGCATCGATGCTTAAAAGTATGTCCGAATCATGTTAGCAGTTGCCGCATTTTATGAAATCTGGCAAATGGATGTCAAAACTGCATTCCTTAATGGATTTCTTAAAGAAGATGTTGTATATGATGCCACCAGAAGGTTTTTTCAATACTAAAGGTGCTAACAAAGTGATCAAGCTCCAGCGATCCATCTATGGACTAGTGCAAGCATCTCGGAGTTGGAATATATGCTTTGTTAAAGTGATCAAAGCATATGGTTTTATACAGACTTGTGGTGAAGCCTGTATTTACAAGAAAGTGAGTGGGAGCACTACAACATTTCTGATAAGTATATGTGAATGACATATTGTTGATCAAAAATAATGTATAATTTTCTGAAAAGCATAAAAGAGTGTTTGAGAAAGAGTTTTTCAAAGAAAGACCTCGATGAAGTTACTTACATATTGAGCATCAAGATCTATAGAGATAGATCAAGACGCTTGATATATTTTCAATGAGTACATACCTTGACAAGATTTTTAAGTAGTTCAAAATGGAACAGTCAAAGAAGGAGTTCTTGCCTGTGTTGCAAGGTGTGAAGTTGAGTAAAGACTCAAAACCCAACCACAACAGAAAATAGAAAGAGAATGAAAAGTCATTCTCTATGCCTCAGTCATAGGTTCTATAAAGTATGCTATGCCGTTTACCAGTCCTATTGTATACCTTAGCATGATTTTGGCAAGGGAGTACAATAGTGATCTAGGAGTAGATCACTAGGCATCGGTCAAAATTATCCTTAGAAGACTAAGGAAATATTTCTTGGTTATGGAGGTGATAAAAGAGTTCATCGTAAAGAGTTACATCGATGCAAGCTTTTTACATCGATCTAGATGACTCTAAGTCTCGATCTGGATACATATTGAAAGTGGGAGCAATTAGCTAGAGTAGCTCCGTGCAAAGCATTGTAGACATAGAAATTTGCGGAATACATACAGATCTGAATGTTGCAAACCTGTAGGCTAAACTTGTCTCACAAGCCAAACATGATCACTCTTTGGGTGTTAATCAAATAGCGATGTGAACTAGATTATTGAATCTAGTAAACCCTTTGGGTATTAGTCACATGGACATGTGAACTAATCACATAAAGATGTGGACTAGATTATTGACTCTAGTGCAAGTGGGAGAATGAAGGAAATATGCCTTGGAGGCAATAATGTAACATCCCAAATTTTCAATATGGAATGTTATACATAGGTCATTCATGCATATCATATTTTATTGCATCTTCGTTCTGCAATCCTCGAAATCCTAAGCAACTCAAGGACCCTCGGAGAGAGTTGGGGATTTCCCGGTTTTCATATTTGATTTTTATCAAATAATGAAACGAGGATTTTTTATTTTAATAATTTTTTCTCCGAAAATTATTTCATTTTAAAATAAATGTGAGGAGATAATATGACTTCTCCAAAATAATTGAAATATTGTAGGAAAAATATTAAAATCATTTATTTCATTTTATTTGGATTTTATTTGCATTAGAAAAATTGCACGTTTTTCAAAATTGCATTTTAGGGCCAAGAAAATGTTCATCTTGTTCTAAATATTTTATTTAGACGGTGAAAATTTGTTTTGGCATTTTTAGATTTTTATTTTATTTTCTAGGATTTTATTTCTGTCGGTAAAATTGTTAAAAAAAGAGAGGTTCCGCCGGCTAGGCCGAAACCCAGCTAGGCCGCTGGCCCGTCGCCCACGCCACCGCCTCCCCGCGCCGCCTGCCGCCGCCGCAGCCGCCCGCGCCTTGCCCCCTACTCCAAGTCGCGCCCCCTTTAAAGCCGCCGCCAAGCTCCCCCCACCACCACACCACCGCCGCCGCAGCCGCCCGCGCCGCCCGCAGTCGCCTGCCGCCACCGCAGCCGCCCGCGCCGCCTGTCGCCACCGCCGCTGAGCCCCGCCGCCCCGCGAGCCGCAGCCCTACCCCACCTCGCCGAAGCCCCTCGCCGGAGGTACCGTGCCGGACTCCGAGCCGCCAGTTTTTTTAAAAACCGTTTGGGTTTTTGTAGAAAACCCTAGTTCGTTTTTTAGATCGGTTCGCCGGTTTTTTCACAGTTCTTCTAATTAGCGGACGATCGTCCGTACGTTCGTTTTAACGAACGGTTTTCACCCATTAGTTACAGTTAACGAACGCTCGTTCGTTAGTCTGTTCGTCAGTTTTCTTTTTATCGGATTTATCCGCGATTATTTTCGATCGCGATTTCTGATCCGATCTTAGTTTCTGTTTATCTTTTCACTCGTTAGTCGGAATCAGGCGATTCAAGCGCCTAGATCTTCGTCTGGAGACCCTCTTTTCGCTTAACCAACCTGCACAAGTTTTTGCTACTGTAAAATTTGACCTAAGTCCAGATTAGTAAACGGATCATGTTTCTTTCGCCGTTTGAGTTTCATTGCTTCGTTTGATTTGATTCTTTTGCTAACCGGAGTTCTTAAGTTGAAATTTCTGGTCAACCTCTCTTATTTGAGTTTTGCTTGTGCATCTTTGATTGTTGCTTATGTATGTTATTGTTTGTTTGCGATAGAACACCCGGAGTGCGAAGCGTGCTACTACGAGTCTGTAGGTTTCACGGATCGTCAGCAATGCAAGTAACACATTGATCATACTCTTTTCATACACAGTTTTTATGCATTAGTGCCAATCCTCAAACATTGCATGATTAGGATGTCATTAACTTGTGGGTTGGGAAGTAGTTGTTGAGGTAGAACCTATTGCCCTGTTACTATCAAACCCTTGGGAGTTACTTCTACACATTGCTTATATTGGTATGCTATGCTCGTAGACGTGGTTTGGGTTTGAGTGAAATCCATGACAGATGTGAGATTGTTAATTAATGGTTCAACTTAAGGTGGCAACTTAAATTAACATCTGGGTGGATTGAGGCACCTGGGGAACCCAGTGTTGTCTGTTTTTGTTTGGAAATCCCGGGGTACCCGTGTGATCTCCCTATGGACCGCCACCCAGGCTCAAAGGGAACTGAGATGATTCATGCTAGAAACTTCCGTGTGCAGCCACAAGATATTATGGGCTCTAGCATAGTTGAGTAAGTTATGTGAAGCTCTTGAAGAGGTAGATCAGCAGGTAGTGGGTTTTGTAGGTTTGGTATGGTCTACCCGGAGTAAAGAGTTAATGTTTCTGAAAGACTGTGTCTCGGTCATCCGTTTCTCAAACACCCTGTAGTGCTAGAAATCCAACGGAGGCGATCGGGTCTTGTGGGGAAAAGTGCGCAAACCTCTGTAGAGTGTACAATCTAATCATGGTTAGCCGTGTCCCCGGTTATGGACAAATTTGAGTATCTAGTACTTGGGTTATCACATGTATCTCATCATTCTTAATTAATATTGTTGGGTTGTTAACTACTTTAATTTGGGATTGAGTTGGGGTTACCTTCTCAATATTGTTCAACCACCATGATAGTTAAATTAAAAGCTATTCCTTTGTTGTAGGGAAAAATTGGCTTTTCGCAAAACTATAACCATAGAGCTTTCCACCAGCCAAATATGCATGTAGTGATAGCATTATTCTGTTCTTGCTCTACTGTGTTACTTTGCTAGCATATTCCACGTGCTGACCCGTTTTCGGGCTGCAACGTATTATGTTGTAGACTTTTCAGACGAGGAGTAAGGTTCGATAGGTCGTTGCCGTCCAGCTCAGCTATGCCGTTGGAGTTGATGGACTCACTTTATCTTCCAAGCCTTCCGCTGTTATCACATTAGATGGCCTTAAGCCATATTATTGTATTAAGTTCTCTCTTGAGACTTTTCGATGTAATAAGTGTGTGATTGCTACTCTGTTATAAATCCTCAAGTACTGTGTGTGTCAGCATTACCGATCCAGGGATGACACTGAAGCACAGAGACTTGACCATCTGAGGTCGGGTCGCTACAAGATGGTATCAGAGCACACGCTGAGTGTAGGACACGACCACTAAGATAAACCATAGGTCACTCTTCTCTACTCATTTCTGACTCCTCTCCATTTTCTACTCTTTAGGATGACGGAGATGAAGAACAAGTTTGCACAACCGGATGAAGACACACCTTTTGGACGCCACTTGAAGGAAGTCACTAGGTACTTCAACATTGGAATACCAAGCTTCACCGGGACGTAGAACGCCACTTTACCAGAAGAAGAGCGCTGGATGATTCAAGTACAAGTTCCAGGAAGGACGTTCTCGCCAACCTCTAAACCCATAGAATTTTCCTTCGACGCACCAACCTGGCATTTAGGAAAGAGTATGGCAGCTCACATCACCATGGGACACATTGGAGAAGTGTATCACAGGGATCTCAAGGACACTATCTACCAAATATGTGGGCGCCGAGACGAGCAATGGGAAGTAATCAACACTAAGAAGGATAGATCTATTGCAGCTTTCATCCAGGAGTTAAACCAGCATATTTGACATCAGGAGAACCAGATGTGCGCGAACATGATGGACTTGAAGAAGGCAAAGACTAGGATCATCGAGCTGGAGGAAGAACTCAAGTTTACACGCGATGGATATGAGGATGAAATCAAGACACTACTGGAGAAGAATGACGATCTAGTTAAGAAGATCGGAGTATTCATGGGAGGTCCAGCACCGGGAGTAGAAGAAGACGAAGAACCCAAGGAGATTCGCCCCGAGGACTACATCATCATCGACGACACTGATTCCGATCCTAATGAGGATGACTTTGAAGACGAAGCTGGAGCAGACATCATGGAGTCTTCCATCGATCAAAATTTCTAGATGACCACCATATATTATTAGCATTCCCCCATGTATTTAGTAGTAGTTGAGCACTTTTACGATAGTTCTAGACCTTTTGTATGCCCTTGCTTGATTGATTGAGTGAAATGATTGTGTTTGTCTCATGTGCATATGGGTAGTGCTTTCTCATTAGACCTCATTCTATTCTGATCTCTCCCCTCTAAGCCCATCAGATGCCTCCGAGGCGTGACACCGGTTTTGCTTTCCCACCGGAGCTCACTCAGTTGATCCAGCAGCAGAATACCCTGATGCTGTTGTTAGTTCAGAACCAAGGCAACAACAACAACAACAACAACAACTCACCACCACCACCACCGGTTGACAACTTAGCCCGTTTTCTGAGGTTGCGGCCGCCGGTGTTTTCCAGTAGCACCGAGCCTATAGTTGCTGATGATTGGCTACGCCGTATTGGAAGGGAGTTGACCACCGCAGGTTGCACAGATGCTGAGAAGGTGCGCTTTGCCGCACATCAATTGGATGGACCAGCAACCTCATGGTGAGAGAATTACACTGCCACTTTTTCTGTAGCCAATGTCACTTGGAACCAGTTTCAGCAAGCTTTCCGCATAGCCCATGTCTCAACTGGAGCTCAAATGAATAAGCGGGAGTTCCGCAACTTACGCCAGGGGAACCGTACTGTGGCTCAGTACGTGGATGAGTTTAGCAAGTTATCACGCTATGCCCCTAATGATGTGGCCACAGATGCCGCGAAGTAGGAGAAGTTTATGGAAGGGCTGAATGATGAGATGAGCATGCAGTTGATGGTAGCAACCTTCAACAACTACCAGGAGTTGGTAGATAAAGCTCTTATGATTGAAGGGAAGCAGCAGCAGATTGAGAGCCGTAAGAGGAAGTACGGACAAGGGAAGTATAACTCAGGAGCTCAGCAGAAGCCTCGCCTAACCCCGAACTCGGGAGGACTTGTTCATAACCATGGGGGTCACAACCACACTGGAGGAGGATCGCATAATCACAATGGTGCCAAGAATGGAAATGGGAACGGAGCTAACAACAATCAGAACCGCTCGAACCCAGCCACACCCGCCAAAAGAGACCTAAGTCAAGTTACTTGCTTTAAGTGCGGGAAGACAGGGCACTATGCCAATGATTGCCCCAAAGGAAGGGATGGAAACAGAAATGGGAGCGCTGGGAAGAAGCCTAATCCATTCAACAAAGGACAAATGAACCAAGTTAACGTGGAGGAGGTTGAAGAGAAGCCGGACGCGGTAATAGGTAAGTTTTTGGTTAAGTCATTTACCGCTCTTGTTCTTTTCGATACTGGTGCATCGCATTCATACATATCAAGGGGATTCATGGAAAAGTCTAAACTACCAACCCAAACCCTTGGGACCCCTCTCCTAGTGAGTTCACCCGAAGCAGAGTACATGGCTAGCCGATGGTGTGACCAGATACCCCTAACATGTTTTTCTGTCCGACCTAATTATCTTAGAGTCACAAGGATTGGATGTGACATTAGGTATGGACTGGATGTCAAGGTATGGAGGAAGTATTGACTGTGCTAGTAAGTCGATTTATCTCACCACCCCGGAGGGAAAATAATTAAGTATGTATCTAGGCATGTGCCTAGGAGGAGCCAAGTGAATGCCCTCACGGGAGTTGTTCAGGAGGAAGTGCCTGTGGTGAAGGACTACCCGGATGTTTTTCTAGAGGAGTTACCAGGCATGCCACCGGATAGAGACATTGAGTTTCTGATAGAGCTATTGCCAGGTATAGGGCCAATATCCAAGAGACCCTATCGGATGCCCGCAAATGATCTGGAGGAAATTAAGAAACAGATCAAGGAGCTATTGGAGAAAGGTTACATTCGAAGAAGCTCATCACCTTGGGGAGCCCCAGTACTTTTTGTTGAGAAGAAGGATAAATCCCTAAGGATGGTTGTTGATTATCGAGCGTTGAATGAAGTGACGATTAAGAACAAGTATCCACTGCTGATGATCAATGATCTGTTTGATCAGCTACAAGGAGCTAAAGTGTTTTCAAAGATCGATCTACGATTGGGATACCATCAGTTGAAGATTCGAGAGAAGGATATACCAAAGATAACGTTCACCATGCGGTATGGATTATACGAGTATACAGTCATGTCGTTTGGACTGACTAATGCCCCTGCCTATTTTATGAGCATGATGAACAAGGTGTTCATGGAATATATGGACAAGTTTGTTGTGGTGTTTATTGATGATATTATGGTATACTCGAAGAATGAAGAAGAGCACAAGGAGCATTTGCGGTTAGTTCTCGAGAAACTCAGGGAACACCAGTTGTATGCTAAGTTCAGCAAATGAAAATTTTGGTTGAAGGAAGTCGGATTCCTTGGACATGTTATATCAAGAGAAGGTATAGCAGTAGACCCCAGCAAGGTTCAGTCGGTCACTGAATGGTTGGCACCCACTTCAGTTAGCGAGATCCGCAGTTTCCTTGGACTCGCAGGATACTACCGGAGATTCATTGAGAATTTTTCCAAGATTGCGAAGCCAATGACTGAACTATTGAAGAAGGATACTAAGTTTAAATGGACAGAAGATTGCGAGGCAAGTTTCCAGGAGTTGAAGAAATGCTTGACTACAGCCCTAGTGCTAACACTGCCAGATATACATAAGGATTTCCAAGTGTATTGCGACACCTCTCGCTTAGGACTTGGATGTGTGCTTATGCAGGACGGAAGAGTTGTTTCATATGCCTCATGACAACTAAAACCTCATGAGTTGAACTATGCCACACATGATTTGGAGCTACCAGTCGTAGTGCATGCATTGAAGACTTGGAGACATTACCTTATTGGAAACCGTTGTGATGTGTACACGGATCATAAGAGTTTGAAGTACATTTTCACCCAAAAGGAGATGAACCTTAGGCAGAGGAGATGGTTGGAGCTTATAAAGGATTATGATATGAAGCTACACTATCATCTGGGAAAGGCCAATGTCATAGCAGACGCTTTGAGCCGGAAGAGTTATGCCAATATCCTTGAAAGTAAGGGATTGCCGAGGGAGTTAGCAGTAGATATCATGGAACTCCGATTGGAGATTGTTCCAACATGTTTCATTGCAACAATGGAGGTTCAATCTACATTATTGGGCAAGGTTCGAGAAGCTCAGAAGGATGACAAAGAGATTGCCGAGATAAAGGAGAAGATGAGCAAAGGAAAGGCCAAAGGTTTTCGTGAGGATGAGCACGATACCTTATGGTTTAAGGACCGAGTTTATGTGCCCAATAACCCAGAGATCAGGAAGTTAATACTTCAGGAGGCTCATGACTCACCATACTCGATACACCCTGGAAACACCAAGATGTATTTGGATTTGAAGGAGAATTTCTGGTGGACTGGTATGAAGAAGGATATCGCCGAGTATGTAGCCGTATGTGATGTTTGTCAAAGAGTAAAGGCAGAGCATCAGAAGCCAGCAGGACTGTTACAGCCTATACCGATACCCGAATGGAAGTGGGATAAACTTGGCATGGATTTTATCACCGGATTGCCTAGAACCAAAGCAGGATATGATTCTATATGGGTAGTAGTCGATCGCTTGACCAAAGTGGCTCACTTTATCCCAGTGAAAACCACCTATACAAGTGGGAAGTTGGCCAAGATATATATGTACAGGATCGTATGTCTGCATGGAGTTTCGAGGACCATCGTATCAGATAGAGGAACACAATTTACTTCAAAGTTTTCGCATCAGTTACACCAGACTTTGGGTACGAGATTGGAGTTCAGTACAACATTTCACCTGCAGACAGATGGACAGACTCAGAAAGTCAATCAGATTTTGGAGGACATGTTGAGTGATTGTGCGCTAGATTATGGATCTAGCTGGGATGACAATTTGCCTTACGCAGAGTTCTCGTACAACAATAGCTACCAAGCCAGTTCGAAGATGGCACCATTTGAAGCCATGTATGGACGTAGGTGCAGAACGCTGTTGATGTGGGATGAGGTAGGAGACCGGCAGTTGTTTGGACCAGACTTGATCAAGGAGTCTGAGGAGAAGGTTAAACTGATTCGTGATAGACTGAAGATTGTTCAGTCCAGACAGAAGAGTTACACAGATTCGAAACGCAAGGAGGTAACCTATGAAATTGGAGACAGATCATATTTGCGAGTATCACCTTTATGAGGAGTGAAACATTTTGGAGTTAAGCGAAAGATAGCCCCGAGATTTGTAGGACCGTATCGTGTTTTGGAACGGATGGGAGAAGTTGCCTACAAGTTGGAGTTACCTGAGGGATTGTCAGGAGTTCACAATGTGTTTCACGTTTCACAGTTGAAGAAGTGTCATGCTGAGATGGCCGATGTCGGTGTCAAAACCGGCGGATCTCGGGTAGGGGGTCGCGAACTGTGCATCTAGGCAGATGGTAACAGGAGACAAGGGACACAATGTTTTTACCCAGGTTCGGGCCCTCTCGATGGAGGTAAAACCCTACTCCTGCTTGATTAATATTGATGATATGGGTAGTACAATAGTAGATCTACCACGAGATCAAAGAGGCTAAACCCTAGAAGCTAGCCTATGGTACGATTGTTGTTCGTCCTATGGACTAAAACCCTCTGGTTTATATAGACACTGGAGAGGGCTAGGGTTACACAGAGTCGGTTACAATGGGAGGAGATCTACATATCCGTATTGCCAAGCTTGCCTTCCACGCCAAGGAAAGTCCCACCCGGACACGGGATGAAGTCCTCAATCTTGTATCTTCACAGTCCAAGAGTCCGGCTATCCGGACACCCCCTAATCCATGATTCCCTCAGCCGATATACCGTTAAGGGATACAGTACCCTTGGAGGCGGTTTAGTTGGACAGTGACTTGACTTATGAGGAGAAGCCAGTTAAGATTCTTGAGTTTGCCAGCCGAGTCACCCGCAGCAAGGTTATCATGTTTTGCAAAGTTCAGTGGAGCCACCATAGCGAGGATGAAGCCACCTGGGAATGAGAGGATGACCTCCGCAAAGACCACAAACACCTATTTTCTAGCCAACCCGAATCTCGAGGGCGAGATTCATCTTAAGGGGGGTAGGTTTGTAACATTCCAAATTTTCAATTTGGAATGTTATACATAGGTCATTCATGCATATCATATTTTATTGCATCTTTGTTCTGCAATCCTCGAAATCCTAAGCAACTCAAGGACCCTCGGAGTGAGTTGGGGATTTCCCGGTTTTCATATTTGATTTTTATCAAATAATGAACGAGGATTTTTGATTTTAATAAATTTTCTCTTCGAAAAATATTTCATTTTAAAATAAATGAGAGGAGATAATATGACTTCTCCAAAATAATTGAAATATTGGAGGAAAAATATTAAAATTATTTATTTGGATTTTATTTGCATTAGAAAAATTGCACGTTTTTCAAAATTGCATTTTAGGGCCAATAAAATGTTCATCTTGTTCTAAATATTTTATTTAGACGGTGAAAATTTGTTTTGGCATTTTTAGACTTTTATTTTATTTTCTAGGATTTTATTTCTGTCGGCGAAATTGTTAAAAAAAAGAGAGGTTCCGCCGGCTAGGCCGAAACCCAGCTAGGCCGCCGGCTCGTCCCCCGTGCCACTGCCTCCCCGCGCCGCCTGCCACCGCCGCAGCCGCCCCCGCCTTGCCCCCTACTCCAAGTCGCCCCCCTTTAAAGCCGCCGCCAAGCTCCCCCACCACCACACCACCGCCGACGCAGCTGCCCCCGCCGCCCGCAGCCGCCCCGCACCGCCTGCCGTCGCCGCAGCCGCCCGCGCCGCCTGCCGCCCCCGGCGCTGAGCCCCGCCGCCCCGCGAGCCGCTGCCCAACCCTGCCTCGCCGGAGCCCCTCGTCGAAGGTACCGCGCCGGATTCCGAGCGGCCGTTTTTTTTAAAAAACCGTTTGGGTTTTTTAGAAAACACTAGTTCGTTTTTTAGATCGATTCACCGGTTTTTTTCTCAGTTCTTCTAATTAGTGGACGTTCGTCCGTATGTTCATTTTAACGAACGGTTTTCGCCCGTTAGTTACAGTTAACGAACGCTCGTTCGTTAGTCTGTTCGTCAGTTTTCTTTTTATCGGATTTATCTGTGATTATTTTCGATCGTGATTTCTGACCCGATCTTAGTTTTTGTTTATCTTTTTGCTCGTTAGTCGGAATCAGGCGATTCAAGCGCCTAGATCTTCGTCTCGAGACCCTCTTTTCGCTTAACCAACTTGCACAAGTTTTTGCTACTATAAAATTTGACCTAAGTCCAGATTAGTAAATGGATCTTGTTTCTTTCGCTGTTTGAGTTTCGTTGCTCCGTTTGATTTGATTCTTTTGCTAACTGGAGTTCTTAAGTTGAACTTTCTGGTCAACCTCTCTTATTTGAGTTTTGCTTGTGCATCTTTGCTTGTTGCTTATGTATGTTATTGTTTGTTTGCGATAGAACACCCGGAGTGCGAAGCGTGCTACTATGAGTCTCTAGGTTTCACGGATCGTCAGCAAGGCAAGTAACACATTGATCATACTCTTTTCATACCCAGTTTTTATGCATTAGTTCCAATCCTCAAACATTGCATGATTAGGATGTCATTAACTTGTGGGTTGGGAAGTAGTTGTTGAGATAGAACCTATTGCCCTGTTACTATCAAACCCTTGGGAGTTACTTCTACGCGTTGGTTCTATTGCTATTCTATGCTCGTAGACATGGTTTAGGTTTGAGTGAAATCCATGACAGATGTGAGATTGTTAATTAATGGTTCAACTTAAGGTGGCAACTTAAATTAACATCTGGGTGGATTGAGGCACCTGGGGAACCCAGTGTTGTCTGTTTTTTTGGAAATCCGGGGTACCCGTGTGATCTTCCTATGGACCGCCACCCAGGCTCAAAGGGAACTAAGATGATTCATGCTAGAAACTGCCGTGTGCAGCCACAAGCTATTATGGGCTCTAGCATAGTTGAGTAAGTTACGTGAAGCTCTTGAAGAGGTAGATCAGCAGGTAGTGGGTTTTGTAGGTTTGGTATGGTCTACCCGGAGTAAAGAGTTAATGTTTCTGAAAGACTGTGTCTCGGTCATCCGTTTCTCAAACACCCCGTAGTGCGAGAAATCCAACGGAGGCGATCGGGTCTTGTGGGGAAAAGTGCGCAAACCTCTGCAGAGTGTACAATCTAATCATGGTTAGTCGTGTCCCCGGTTATGGACAAATTTGAGTATCTAGTACTTGGGTTATCGCATGTATCTCATCACTCTTAATTAATATTGTTGGGTTGTTAACTACTTTAATTTGGGATTGAGTTGGGGTTACCTTCTCAATATTGTTCAACCACCATGATAGTTAAATTAATAGCTATTCCTTTGTTGTAGGGAAAAATTGGCTTCTCGCAAAACTATAACCATAGAGTTTTCCACCAGCCAAATATGCATCTAGTGATAGCATTATTCTGTTCTTGCTCTACCCTGTTACTTTGCCAGCATATTCCATGTGCTGACCCGTTTTCGGGCTGCAACATATTATGTTGCAGACTTTTCAGACGAGGAGTAAGGTTCGATAGGTCGTTGTCATGCAGCTCAGCTATGCCGTTGGAGTTGATGGACTCACTTTATCTTCCAAGCCTTCTGCTGTTATCGCATTAGATGGCGTTAAGCCATATTATTGTATTAAGTTCTCTCTTGAGACTTTTCGATGTAATAAGTGTGTGATTTCTACTCTATTATAAATCCTTGAGTACTGTGTGTGTTAGCATTACCGATTCAGGGATGACACTGAAGCACATAGACTTGACCATCTAAGGTCGGGTCGCTACAAATAATAAAGTTATTATTTATTTCCTTATATCATGAGAAATGTTTATTATTCATGCTAGAACTGTATTAAACGGAAACTTAGTAGATGTGTGAATACATAGACAAACAGAGTGTCACTAGTATGCCTCTACTTGACTAGCTCGTTGAATCAAAGATGGTTAAGTTTCCTAGCCATAGACATGAGTTGTCATTTGATTAACGGGGTCACATCATTAGAGAATGATGTGATTAACATGACCCATTCCGTTAACTTAGTACTTGATCATTTAGTTTACTGCTATTAATTTCTTCATGACTTATACATGTTCCTATGAATATGAGATTATGCAACTCCAGAATACCTGAGGAACACCTTGTGTGCTACCAAATGTCACAGCCTAACTGGGTGATTATAAAGGTGCTCTACAGGTGTCTCCGATGGTGTTCATGGAGTTGGCATAGATCAAGAATAGGATTTGTTACTCTGATTGTCGGAGAGGTATCTCTGGGCCCTCTCGGTAATGCACATCACTATAAGATTGCAAGAAATGTGACTAATGAGTTAGTTGCGGGATGATGCATTACAGAACGAGTAAAGAGACTTGCCGGTAACGAGATTGAGCTAGGTATTGAGATACCTGTTGACACCAGGTTTTGGCACGGTCAAGAACTTATTTAACATGGCCTCAAATGGAGATGTGATATACATGAAAGAGGTCTGTATTATTGATATGAACATCTTTGAAGTTTGGGTCATCGTCGTCCGATTTCATCTCGAAAGCCGAAACAATGCTCAAAGTACTAAGATCTTATATTCAGAGTACAGTTTGGCCGATTAAGCCCTTAAGACGACCTCAAATGGAAAAATGACCTACACGAGTTGTCTTCGTCTCGTCGAAACGGTCGATTTTGATATAAATATCGTCCAAATCCAAGTTCGTATGCAAAAATTAGAGCAATCAGAGTGTAGCACTGTCACGAGGCGAGATGTGGCGCGCCCCACCAGACACGTCTGATGGGTACCGTGAGAGAATAACCCGTTTTGCGAGACCAATTTGACCCTCAAGATGACCTCTGATCAAAAACCTTTCAACATGAAAGTTGTTCATCTCGTCGAAACGGTTAAGATTGCTTTTGGGCTCGTTTTCATCCGAGATCGTTTACCATCACAAAAATGACCCGCAAGGTGCAGCCAGTTTAAACCAAACAGTTTTGGAAAGTTCGGATAAAACCAATCCGAATTTGACTAGGGTTCTGGACGTGAATCCAAGCCTTTTCCTTGCACGGGAAGTCCAGCCGCCTCTTATATATCTAAAGGGTGACGGCCGATTGAACAACACACAATCGATCAAATCATCTACCACTTTTTATCTTTTATCTTTTCTCCCTAACCCTAGTTCTTCTTCTTCCTCGTTCTTCGTCTGTTCTTCTTGTTGCAGGGCGGCGAATCTCGACGCCCTAGGGGCGATCAGGTTGACCTAGGGCAGCCCATAGCTGCCGTGCGCCCTGACGGGGTCCCTCCCGGGCATGTGGAGTTTCGGGTTCTCAAAAGCACCCGCCAGATTGCTTGCGTACCGCGCTTCCCGACGGGTCTCCTTCGACGTGAGCTACGGTGCATCATCCCCGGCGTCGAGGGTACACAGTGACGTGTTCATGTGCGAACACACTTTTTGGCGACTCCGCTGGGGACGAAGCTTTGAACGGTCTCCAACCCGTTCTTGCTACGAAGAGATCGTGATCAAGTTGCTGCAATCTACAAAGGTAATATGAATACCCAATTCCCCTTTGTAGATGCAAATAATCTATATGTTGTTGCTGGATCACCTAATGAGCATAATGTATCGGTGAGCCCTAGTTTTATTAATCGTGCATCTAATTATGCGCAAGGGCCGATGCAAAGCAATCTTCATGCTTCAAATTCTTATGATTTTAGCAACGTACAACATATGTATCCAAACTCTCATGCACCGGCAACCCCACAAATCCATATGCCGATGAACAACATGATGGATTTGGTTAATCAATTTGAAACACCTCATGTCAAAATTTCCAATAGCATACAAGAAAGTGTTTAACATTTTTATTCATCGGCAACTAATTTTCAATATGTGAATCCAACCTTGCCGATGGATGGGAGAATTGGCCATGCTACTACTAGCTATTCGGCTAGTTACTCTCAACCATCATATGCTACACCTCATGTTAGTAATTTTTCAGCACCGTATGCAACTGTAGATGTTCATAATTCGGCCCCGCATCTTCATGGTCATAGCCGAATAAGTGAAAATTTTACAGGAACACATGCGCCATCATCAAATACTGTAGCATATAATGCATACTCTACGCAATTCAAGAATTTCAGCAACACTCACAAATCATTGCCAAAAGAATCTGAAAGTATTGCGGAGCAATCTCTTCCAGAAGTGGTTGTGGCTGCGTTAAAAAAGAGCTTGACACAAAATAAGAGGATTAGTGCTCGTTGCCTTGAATAATATAAAAATGGGTTGTATCCTGATTATGCTGCAATAAAGGCTAGAGTTTTGTAAGAAGATGAAACTTCATCAATTGATAGAATTGGTGAGAGAGCATATGGTTATACAGCAGTGCATACACCTCCACCTAGTACCGCAACATATTATACACCCCCTACACAATTGGAAAATTCCGGCAACACTAACACTTCGTTGCCGAAAGATTCGAAAAGCATTGGGACGCAAACTAATCTAGAGCAGGCTGGAACTGAGAGGGGAGTTAAAGCTTTGCGCAATAGGGTGCAGGTACTTCGCCAAGAGAGAATTGATAGGGAATTGGCTCAAAGAAAATAATCCTTGCCAATTGATATAACCGGCAAAAAGAATGATGATTCAGAAACTAAAAGTGCTTCAGTTGAAAAAGCCGAATCAAGTAGTATATATTCCGAATCCATCAAATCCAAAGAGGCAATCATTATTGAGAAAGGGCATGTCAAGCATAGCAAAACAACCATGTTTGATTTTTTTGAATTTAATGGAACCTACTTCCTGCCCTATGAGTTTCGTGCCATAGAAATTGACAAGCTTCAAGGACAAGAGCAAGTAGCCGAACAAAGTTTGGTTGACGAAGATCTTCAAATTTATGATGCACGAAATCAAGAAGAAAATTGTGACATGGTGTTGGGAAGTCATCCAGAAGCAAAGCACAATATTATTCATCATATGCAATCATCATGCTCTCCCAACATATTTGAAGAGGTATGTCTAGCAAGTAATTTACCTATTTTCAGATTTGGTCACAACTTTATTGTTGATGCATCTATTAGAAAAATTCTAATAAGTAATTTTCAAAGACCAATGAAGAAGGGCAATTTACTTGTTAGCAATAAAATTGTTACTAAGCATATCGGTCAATATATTGTACCATTCAAAGAGACCGATAGTGACTTATTATTGCAGCCAAAGCTTTTCCCATTGCTTTATTTAAAGTTCATATCTAATTGGGTAGCTTTGCTTATTTCTTACTTGGCTTACACTTGGTCTCAATTGAGACATGTATGTTCTAACTATTTTCGTTTCAGAAATTTATAGCCAAGGTTAAAATCCTCTGAGCAAACCGATGCCAGTATAGTTTCTTATCCAAAGACTTCGGAGATAGAGTGCAAAACACAATGCATAGCCGAATGGGGTGATGCAAAATCTGAACCATTCGTTTGCTTAACTCCAAAGCCGTTCTCACAACAAGATCAGATAGAGAATACAAAGTTTACCTTCAAATCAAGCATGTGTGATCAAATATTTAATTTGTTGTTGAGAAATAATTATATTAGAATTCTTGATCACCATGTTGAGCCATCTGTCCAGGGACGAATGTATTGTAAGTTGCATGATTCGTCCAAGCATAATTTTGAGGATTGCAACATGTTTCGTCAAATAGCTAAATCAGCCATTGATAAAGGACGATTGAAATTTGTTGTGACACCAAGAGATCACCAGTCTATTCTGATTGGTCCCGATGGCAGAAAGTTTTTGCATCGGCTACTTCAAGCCAATCCATTTAAAGAGAAGGTAAAAACTGCAGGTGATGGGATTAAGCTTTCAAGTAAAGAAGTTGTTGAAGATCATAATGAACATAATCCTGAGGGCAAAAATTCCATCGAAGCTACAATGGAGACGCCATTGACTGGGGGGCAGCAAGCAAATTCAGAGATTGGTGCAAGCACAACCAAAGGAAACAAAACCGCAGTAAGCACAAGTGCAAGAAATTCAAGGTCACTTTTGCACAATTATTAGATAAATATCAAAATAAGAGTGAAGAGAAAAGTGCTTATCGGCCAACTAATGCAAAAGCATCAAGATCACCCCCAAGGCACAAATGTGAGGATCGGTATTGGAAAAGTGAAAATTTTCATGCAACATATTCATATCCTTATTTTGGGCCGCCAATGCCAATGTCCTGGATTTCTCCCTATGCTCGTGTAGATTCATATCCATCATGGGACAGGTATGATACAAGGGCACATTCTCTATCTTATTTTAGACCATCTCATCAATATTATGCTGCTCCGAGAAGATCAACATTTGAACAATCACATGTTAAAGACTGTTTCAATTATAAGGAATCGGTCCAGAGCTCAAAGAAGAAGAAAGAGGTGGTCAAGCAAGTTTACCGTGTTAAAAGAGATGGCCGTAAGAGTGCAACTTCAGATTTGATCTCAAATGAAAAAGAGCCAATTAAAGTGTTGACATTGGCTACTAAAGGCAATGAGACGAAGCAACCAATTATTGAGAGTCAAAGTGCCAAATCTAAAAAAAAGAAGTTGAGAGTGCACAAGGTCAAAATAGAATCACAGCCAAGATGCCCACTTTGGTTTATCGTATTGGCAAAAAAGAGAATTACAAAATCTTAGTGCACAAGAGCTGAGACAGAAGAACATGGCATGGGTTCCCAAGAGGATCAATCATAAAAAAGGATGTGCGTGCTTCTATTGCAATACGTACAATAAAAGTAAAGAAAGAGAAGAATGGAAGCAACAAACAATTAAGCCGAAGGTGTGCATCACAACATCAAAATCTTCGGTTAGCACATCATTCATTTTCTTCAACCATGCCATTGATGCCTTTGCCATGGAATTCATCCATAGGTATGATCAATTACCCTCCATGGATTTATTTTGTTCCATGGATGCAACATAATTTTCTATATCATGACAGGGTATTACCAAATCACCATACATTTGGTTAGTTACGTTTTTGTTGCTAATACAAAAGGGCTGAAATATTTTATTGCTATTTCATTTGTTTATTTCGGCTATACATACTTTGGTGGGTGAATTCTACATGGACCTCATGGGAATGGCCGATACTTATATATCGCCATAAGAATATCTAAGAATGGCCGGTGTGGTATTCTAACATCATCCTTAGTTTGAGTAGAGATTGAGATAAGTCCTTGCAAAGGAATTTGTCAAATTGATTCCATTGAAAATATTATAAATAGACCAATTCATCAAAATTGCAAAGTGAAATTATGTTTTGATTGGGTGTGCTTTGGCTTATTAGTTTTCAGAATTTACGTAAGGCCAAATCATGGTTGATTTTTTTATTGAGCATCATATTGACATAATGCATATTATTGTTTTACCATGGAGATTATATATTGATGGTTAAATTTGTAACATTGGCCAAGGTGTTGGTGTTGTTTATTTATCTCCATATGAAGCTATTTTGTGAAGCCTCATGCCGCTTAAAATATTTTTGCACAATGATCAAAGCCGAATATGCATTGTTATTTGGATTGGAGTTTTAACTTGATATAGGTGCTATACATATTGAGGCTTCCGGTGATTCGTTATTAGTAGTGCAACGAATATCCAAGGGTTATCAACGTTTTGATGAATCACTTATAGTTTATCTTTTGGTATGTCTAGATGCAAAATTTACCTTGGGTTGCATTAAAATTGTTCATATATTTAGACATGTCAATTGAAGAGAGTTGGCATAGCAAGCATCCAGCTACCATATCCGTGATGATGTATTGCATATCTATCAATAGCCGATGCTTATTCTTGCCAACATTGGTAAGGCCGAATTGGAGCTCACTACCTCATCCACTAATGAAACTTTTATGCAGACAAAGTAAGGATTCGAGACAGTTCATTATTGATAATCTGCAAGATCCTAGCAGAAGGGTGGACAATATGGTTGATGGATGGTCTTGACATGCATACATATGGAACTTTATAGTCGGATTAATGAAGTTGGGAAAGTCACACAAGCTTGCATCAAAATATTCACACAAGAAATGGCCGATATAAATTTATCGTCCTAAGCATATGAAAAATGGCCGATGTAGTGTTAACATCATCTTTAGAGCAAGCTATGTGCAAGTTATTTTTCGGCACACAAGCTTTGCCGAAAAACAGGGGGGCATGTGTTGACACCAGATTTTGGCACGGTCAAGAACTTATTTAACATGGTCTCAAATGGAGAAGTGATCTACATGAAAGAGTTCCATATTATTGATATGAACATGTTTGAAGTTTGGGTCATCGTCGTCCGATTTCATCTCGAAGGCCGAAACTATGCTCAAAGTACTAAGATCTTATATTCAGAGTACAATTTGGCCGATTAAGCCTCTAAGACGACCTCAAATGGAAAAATGACCTTCACGAGTTGTCTTCGTCTCGTCGAAACGGACAATTTTGATATAAAAATTGTCCAAATCCGAGTTCATATGCAAAAGTTAGAGCAATCGGAGTGCAGCACTGTCAGGAGGCGAGATGTGGCGCGCCCCACTACACACATGTCTGATGGGTAGCGCGAGAGAATAACCTTTTTTGCGAGACCAATTTGACCCTCAAGATGCCCTCTGATCAAAAACCTTTCAACATAAAAGTTGTTTGTCTCGTCGAAACTGTTAAGATTGCTTTTGGGCTCGTTTTCATCCAAGATCGTTTACCATCACAAAAATGACTCGCAAGGTGCAGCCAGTTTAAACCGAACAGTTTTGGAAAGTTCAGATAAAACCAATCCGAATTTGACTAGGGTTCTGGACGTGAATCCAAGCCTTTTCCTTCCACGGGAAGTCCAGCCGCCTCTTATATATCTAAGGGGTGACGGCTGACTGAACAACACACAATCTACCAAATCATCTACCACTTCTTATCTTTTATCTTTTCTCCCTAACCCGAGTTCTTCTTCTTCCTCGTTCTTCGTCTTTTCTTCTTGTTGCAGGGCGGCGAACCTCGAGGCCCTAGGGGCGATCAGGTCGACCTAGGGCAGCCCATAGCTGCCACGCGCCCTGACAGGGTCCCTCCCGGGCGTGTGGGGTTTCGGGTCCTCAAAAGCACCCGCCGGATTGCTTGCGTACCGCGCTTCTGGACGGGTCTCCTTCGACGTGAGCTGCGGTGCAGCACCCCCGGCGTCGAGGGTACACAGTGACGTGTTCGTGTGCGAACAATACCGACGATCGAATCTCGAGCAAGTAACATACCGATGAGAAAGGGAACAACGTATATTGTTATGCGGTTTGACCGATAAATATCTTCGTAGAATATGTAGGGACCAATATGAGCATCCAGGTTCCGCTGTTGGTTATTGACCGAAGACATGTCTCAGTCATGTCTACATAGTTCTCGAACCCGTAGGGTCCGCACGCTTAAAGTTCTGTGACGATCGGTATTATGAGTTTATATGTTTTGATGTACCGAAGGTAGTTCGGAGTCCCGGATATGATCACAGACATGACGAGGAGTCTCGAAATGGTCGATACATAAAGATTGATATATTGGAAGCCTACATTTGGACATCAAAAGAGTTCTGGGTGAAATCGGGATTTTATCGGAGTGCTGGAGGGGTTACCGGAACCCTCCGGGGGTTAATGGGCCTTGTTGGGCCCTAGTGGAGAGAGAGGGGTCGGTCAGGGCAGGCCGCGCCCCTTCCCCTTTGGTCCAAATTAGACTAGGAAGGGGGGGGGGCGCCCACCTTTCCTTCTCCTTCCCCTTCCTTTCCCCCTCCTAGTAGGAGTAGGAAAGAGGGGAGTCCTACTCCTACTAGGAGGAGGACTCTTCCTCCTGGCGCGCCCTACAGGGCCGGCCGGCCTCCCCCCTTTGCTCCTTTATATATGGGGGGCAGGGGGCACCCTAAAACACGCAATTTGATCATTGATCTCTCCTAGCCGTGTGCGGTGCCTCCCTCCACCATAATCCACCTGGGTCATACTGTAGCGGTGCTTAGGCGAAGCCCTGCAACGGTTGCTTCATCAACATCATCACCACACCGTCGTGCTGACGAAACTCTCCCTCGTGATCTACTGGATCGTGAGTTCGTGGGACGTCACCGAGCTGAACCTGTGCTGAACGCAGAGGTGCCGTACGTTCGGTACTGTGGATCGGTCGATCGTGAAGACATACGACTACATCAACCGCGTTGTCATAACGCTTCCGCTTAATGGTCTACGAGGGTATGTGGACAACACTCTCCCCTCTCGTTGCTATGCATCACCATGATCTTACGTGTGCGTAGGAAAATTTTGAAATTACTACGTTCCCCAATAGTAGATGCACGCAGGAATCGGTCTACTAATCTTGGACGTGATGCCTATGTAATGATCATTTCGTGGATATCATCATGAGTATTTGAAGTTCTATCAATTGCCCAATAGTAATTTGTTCACCCACCGCTTTGCTATTTTTCTCGAGAGAAGCCACTGGTGAAACCTACGGCCCCCGGGTATCTTTCTCATATTATTTGCCTTTGGGATCTACTTTTATTTGCTTTTATTTTTAGATCTATTAATCCAAAAACCCAAAAATAGTTTGCTGCAATTTATTCTTATTTATTTGTTTGGCATTCGATCTATCAATCTACTACAAATTTACCTCACGTCCGTTTGCCTATCTTGAGGCGCCGTACCCCGGAAGGGATTGACAACCCCTTTAACACGTCAGTTTTTGAGAAGTTGTTATTTGTGTGCAGGTGCTGTTTACATTGTGTTGCTTGGTTCTCCTACAGGTTCAATAACCTTGGTTTCATATCTGAGGGAAATACCTACCGCCACTGTGCTGCATCATCCCTTCCTCTTTGGGGAAATACCGATGTAGCTTCAAGCGACATCACGCTACCACATAGTGATAATGTAAAGAAATTACATGGCGATGGCATTTCATACAATAAAGCGACAACCATAAGGCTCCTGCCAGTTGCCGATAACTTCTACAAAACATGATCATCTCATACAACAACGTATAGCACATCATGTGTTGACCATATCACATCACAAATGCCCCGCAAAAACAAGTTAGACTTCCTCTACTTTGTTGTTGGAAGTTTTACGTGGCTGCTACGGGCTTCTAGCAAGAACCATTCTTACCTACGCATCAAAACCACAACGATTTTTCGTCAAGTGTGTTTTTTTAACCATCAACAAGGACCGGCCGTAGTCAAATTCAATTGAACTAAAGTCGGAGAAACTGACACCCGCCAGCCACCTTTATGCAAAACAAGTTGCATGTCTTTCGGTGGAATCGGTCTCATGAACGTGGTCATGTAAGGTTGGTCCGGGCCGCTTCATCCAACAATTACACTGAATCAAAATAAGACGTTGGTGGTAAGCAATATGACTATTATCGCCCACAACTACTTGTGTTCTACTCGTGCATATCATCTACGCATAAACCTGGATCTGATACCACTGTTGGGGAACGTAGCATGCAATTTGAAAAAAATTCCTATGATCACGCAAGATCTATCTAGGAGATGCATAGCAACAAGAGGGGCAGAGTGTGTCCATGTACCCTCGTAGACCGAAAGCGGAAGCGTTAGGTTAACGTGGTTGATGTAGTCGAACGTCTTCACGATCCAACCGATCTAGTACCGAATGAACGACACCTCCGAGTACATCACACGTTCAGCTCGATGACACCGTCGAACTCTTGATCCAGCAGAGGGTCGAGGGAGAGTTTCGTTAGCACGATATCATGATGACGGTGATGGTGATGTGATCCACGCAGGGCTTCGCCTAAGCACTACGACTCTATGACCGGAGTAGTAAACTGTGCAGGGGAGCACCGCACACGGCTAAAAGAACAATTGATGTCCTATGGGGTGCCCCTGGCCCCGTATATAAAGGAGGGGAGACGGAGGGTGGCCACCAAGGGGGCGCGCCATGGGGGGGGGTCCTACTAGGACTCCACTCCTAGTAGGATTCCGCCCCTCGCCTTTTTCCTTTCTCATCGGAGGGGGAAAGGAAGGAGAGGGAGAGGGAGATGGAAAGGGGGGCGCCGCCCCCTCCCCTAGTCCAATTCAGATTCCCATGGGGGGCGGCGGCCACCCCTTGCGGGCTCCCCTCTCTCTCCACTAAGGCCCATGTAGGACCAATAATTCCCAGGGGGTTCCAGTTACCCCTCCGTACTCTGAAATATACCCGAACATTTCCGAAACCATTCCGGCGTCCGAATATCATCGTCCAATATATCAATCTTTACCTCTCGACCATTTCGAGATTCCTCATCATATCCGTGATCTCATCCGGGCCTCCGAACAAACTTCGGTCAACAAAACACATAACTCATAATACAAATTGTCATCGAACGTTAAGTGTGTGGACCCTACGGGTTCGAGAAGTATGTAGGCATGTCTGAGACACATCTCCGATCAATAACCAATATCGTAACCTGGATGCTCTTACTGGTTCCTACATATTCTACAAAGATCTTTATCAGTCAAACCGCAATAACAACATACGTTATACCCTTTGTCATCGGTATGTTACTTGCCCGAGATTCGACCGTGGGTATCCTCATACCTATTTCAATCTCGTTACCGGCAAGTCTCTTTACTCGTTCCATAATGCATCATCCTGCAACTAACTCCTTAGTCACATTGCTTGCAAGGCTTATAATGATGTGCATTACCGAGAGGGCCCAGAGATACCTCTCCGATACTCGGAGTGACGAATCCTAATCATGATCTATGTCAACCCAACAAACACCTTCGGAGACATCTGTAGAGCATCTCTATAATCACCCAATTACGCTATGATGTTTGATAGCACACAAGGTGTTCCTTCGGTATTAGGGAGTTGCATAATCTCATAGTCAGAGGAATATGTATAAGTCATGAAGAAAGCAATAGCAATAAAACTTAACGATCATTATGCTAAGCTAACGGATGGGTCTTATCCATCACATCATTCTCCTAAGGATGTGATCATGTTCATCAAATGAAAACAAATGTCTATGGTCAGGAAACTTAACCATCTTTGATTAACGAGCTAGTCAAGTAGAGGCATACTAGGGACACTTTGTTTTGTCTATGTATTCACACATGTATCAAGTTTCCGGTTAATACAATTATAGCATTAATTATAAACATTTATCATGATATAAGGAAATATAAATAACAACTTTATTATTGCCTCTAGGGCATATTTGCTTCACCGCTGACACGTGGGCCCTGTTGCAGATGGTTAGGTTAGTTTAAATTAAACCAACTAACTAGTGCAGTCACTAACAGTCGGCCCCACCCCACTAATTAAACTAATTGAATTAATTAAACAATGCTTAGATTAGTTGTTTCACTCACTACTAGGTCCCACTAGACCCAGTTGACCAGTCAACCAGCTGACTGGGCTGGACCTAATCAATGAGACATGTGTCCCCCTGGTCCCTTTGACTAGTCAACTGAAGGAAATATGCCTAGAGGTAATAATAAAGTTGTTATTTATATTTCCTTATATCATGATAAATGTTTATTATTCATACTAGAATTGTATTAACCGGAAACTTGATGCATGTGTGAATACATAGACAAAACACAATGTCCCTAGTATGCCTCTACTAGACTAGCTTGTTAATCAATGATGGTTAAAGTTTCCTAACCATAGACATGTGTTGTCATTTGATGAACGGGATCACATCATTAGGAGAATTATGTGATGGACAAGACCCATCCGTTAGCTTAGCATAATGATCGTTAAGTTTTATTGCTATTGCTTTCTTCATGACTTATACTTATTCCTTTGACTATGAGATTATGCAACTCCCAAATGCCGGAAGAATACCTTGTGTGCTATCAAATGTCACAACGTAACTGGGTGATTATAAAGATTCTCTACAGGTATCTCTGAAGGTGTTTGTTGGGTTGGCATAGATCGAGATTAGGATTTGTCACTCCGAGTATCGGAGAGCTATCTCTAGGCCCTATCGGTAATGCACATCATGATAAGCCTTGCAAGCAATGTGACTAATGAGATAGTTACGGGATGATGCATTACAGAACGAGTAAAGAGACTTGCTGGTAACGAGATTGAACTAGGTACGGAGATACCGACGATCGAATCCCGGGCAAGTAACATACCGATAACAAAGGGAATGTCGTATGTTGTCATTATGGTTTGACCGATAAAGATCTTTGTAGAATATGTAGGAACCAATATGAGCATCAAGGTATATTGGTTATTGACCGGAGAGGTGTCTCGATCATGTCTACATAGTTCTTGAACCCGTAGGGTCCGCACTCTTAATGTTCGATGACGATTTGTACCATGAGTTATGTGTTTTGGTGACCGAAGATTGTTCGGAGTCCTGGATGAGATCACATACATGACGAGGAGTCTCCAAATGGTTGATAGGTAATTATTGATATATTGGACTATAGTATTCCGACACCGGATGTGTTTTGGAATGTATCGGGTACATATCGGAGTACCGGGGGGGGGGGTTACCGGAACCCCCCGGGGGAAGATATGGGCCATAGGAGGGAGGCAAGGCAACCCACAAGGGGTGCCCCCCAGGGTAGGAGTCCGAATTGGACTAGGGGAGGGGGCGGCGCCCCCCTTTCCATCTCCTCCTCCATCTTCTTCCCCCTTTCCCCTTCCGGTAAATGGAAGGTGGGCGAATTGGACTAAGAGACCAAGTGGGACTCCCCCCACTTGCTGCGCCCTAGGCCGGCCTTCTCCCCTCTCCCTCCTTTATATACAGGGGCAGGGGCACCTCTAAGACACATCAATTGTTCTTAGCCGTGTGAGGTGCCCCCCTCCACCGTTTACTCCTCAGGTCATATTGTCGTAGTGCTTAGGCGATGCCCTACGCGGATCACTTCACCATCACCTTCACCACGCCATCGCGCTGACGAAACTTCCCTCGACACTTTGCTGGATCAAGAGTTCGAGGGACATCATCGAGCTGAACGTGTGCAGAACTCGGAGGTGCCATATGTTCGATACTTGATCGGTGTGAATTGAGAAGACGTTCGACTACATCAATCGCCTTAAACTAATACTTCCGCTTTCGATCTATGAGGGTACATGGACACACTCTCCCCCTCTCGTTGCTATGCATCTCCTAGATAGATCTTGCGTGATCGTAGGAATTTTTTTGAAATTGCATGCTACGTTCCCCAACAGTGGTATTAGAGCCAGGTTTATGCGTAGATGATATGCACAAGTAGAACACAAAGAGTTGTGGCCGGTGATTATCATACTGCTTACTACCAATGTCTTATTTTCATTCGGCGGTATTGTTTGATGAAGCGACCCGGACCAATCTTACATGACCACCTTCATGAGACCGGTTCCACTGACAAACATGCAACTAATTTTGCATAAAGGTGGCTGGCGGGTGTTTGTTTCTCCAACTTTAGTTCAATCGAATTTGACTACGGGCGATCCTTGATGAAGGTTAAAACAACAAACTTGATAAATCACCGTTGTGGTTTTGATGCATAGGTAAGAACGGTTCTTAGTAGAAGCCCGTAGCAGCCACGTAAAACTTACAACAACAAACTAGAGGACGTCTAACTTGTTTTGCAGGGCATGTTGTGATGTGATATGGTCAAGACATGATGTTATATACGTTATTGTATTAGATGATCATGTTTTGTAAAAGTTATCAGCAACTGGCAGGAGCCTTATGGTTGTCGCTTTATTGTATGAAATGCAAGCGCCATGTAATTACTTTACTTTATCACTATGCGTTAGCGATAGTTGTAGAAGCAATAGTTGGCGAGACGACTACGACGCTACCCTGGAGATCAAGGTGTCAAGCCAGTGACGATGGTGAGCATAATGGTGCTTTGGAGATGGAGATCAAAGACACAAGATGATGATGGCCATATCAGGTCACATATTTTTATTGCATGTGATATTTATCTTTTATGCATCTTATTTTGCTTAGTACGGTGGTAGCATTATAAGATGATCTCTCACTAAATTTCAAGGTATAAGTGTTCTCCCTGAGTCTGCACTGTTGCGACAGTTCATCGTGCCGAGACACCACGTGATGATCGGGTGTGATAAGCTCTACGTTCACATACAAGGGGTGCAGACAATTTTGCATGTGTGAAATACTTGGGTTAAACTTGACGAGCCTAACATGTACAGACATGGCCTCGGAACACTGGAGACCGAAAGGTCGAACGTGAATCATATGGTAGATATGATCAACATAGAGATGTTCACCATTGAAAACTACTCCATCTCACGTGATGATCAGACATGGTTTAGTTGATATGGATCATGCGATCATTTAGATGACTTGAGGGATGTCTACCTAAGTGGGAGTTCTTAAGTAATATGATTAATTGAACTTAATTTATCATGAACTTAGTCCGGATAGTTTTTGCATATCTATGTTGTAGATTAATGGCCCGTGCTACCGTTCCCTTCAATTTCAATGTGTTCCTAGAGAAAGCTAAGTTGAAAGATGATGGTAGCTACTACACAGACTGGGTCCATAACTTGAAGATTATCCTCATTGCTGCATAGAAGAATTATGTCCTTGATGCACTATTAGGTGAAAGGCCTGCTGCAGGAGCAGATGCTGATGTTATGAACGTCTGGCAAGCTTGATCTGATGACTACTCGATAGTTCAGTGTGCCATGCTTTAAGGCTTAGAGTCGGGACTTCAAAGACGTTTTGAACGTCATGGACCATATGAGATGTTCTAGCAGTTGAAGTTAATATTTCAAGCAAATGCCCAAGTTGAGAGATATGAAGTCTCCAACAAGTTCTATAGCTGCAAGATGGAGGAAAACAGTTCTGTCAGTGAACACATACTCAGAATGTCTGGGTACCATAACCACTTGACTCAGCTGGGACTTAATCTTCTGGATGATAGTGTTATTGATAGAATTCTTCAATCACTGCCACCAAGCTACAAAGGCTTCGTGATGAACTATAATATGCAAGGGATGGATAAGATGATTCCCAACCTCTTTGCTATGCTTAAAGCTGCAGAGGTAGAAATCAAGAAGGAGCATCAACTGTTGATGGTTCACAAGACCACTAGTTTTAAGAAAAAGGGTAAGGGAAAGAAGGAGAACTTCAAGAAGAATGGCAAGCAAGTTGTCACTCCCGGGCAGAAGCCCATGTCTGGACCCAAGCCTGAAACTGAGTGCTTCTATTGCAAAGGGACTGGTCACTAGAAGCGGAACTGCCCCAAGTATTTGGCGGATAAGAAGGATGGCAAAGTGAACAAAGGTATATTTGATATACATGTTATTGATGTGAACCTTACTAATGCTCGTAGTAGCACCTGGGCATTCGATACTGGTTCTGTTGCTCATATTTGCAACTCAAAACATGGGCTACGGATTAAAACGAAGATTGGCTGAGGACAAGGTGACGATGCGCATCAGGAACGGTTCCAAGGTCGACGTGATCGCCGTCGGCACGCTACTTCTACATCTACCTTCGGGATTAGTTTTATACCTAAGTAATTGTTATTTGGTGTCAGCGTTGAGCGTGAACATTATATGTAGATCTTGTTTTATGCGAGACGACAATTCATTAAAATCAGAGAATAATGGTTGTTCTATTTATATGAGTAATATCTTTTATGGTCATGCACCCTTGAAGAGTGGTCTATTTTTGTTGAATCTCGATCGTGCTGATACAAATATTCATAATATTGATGCCAAAAGATGCAAAGTTGATAATGATAGTGCAACATATTTGTGGGACTGCAGTTTAGGTCATATTGGTGTAAAGCGCATGAAGAAACTCCATGCGGATGGACTTTTCGAATCACTTGATTATGAATCATCTGATGCTTGCGAACCATCACTACTGCAGGATGCTGCTAACGCGACACTACGATCAGAGACCCTTCGACGAAACTGTGTGCGATGCCATAATCGCAAATGGTGGTGTAAAAAACCCGTCAAAAAGGTGCAAAACGTTTGCGATAGAGGATGCATCAAACACGGTTCGGATTTTAGTTGCGTGTGCGATGCAGGGCATGCGGTTCAGCTCAATTAAGTATTTGCGATGAGGAGGAACGAAAGAAATGGGTAGCCAGATGAAGGCGTGTGCGATGTAAAGCATACGGTTCACTCGAATGAATTGTTTGTGATTAGGCAACACAAAATAAACGGTCAGCTTGATCAAGGTGTGTGTGACTGAGGGCATATGCTTTAGAAGGATTAACTATTTGCAATTAGGCAACATAACAGAAATGGGTCAGCCAGATCAAAGTGTCTGCGATTGATGGCATACACTTCACATGGATGAAATGTTTGCAATTAGCCACAACAAACTGAAACAGTTAGATAGATCAATGTGTGTGCTCTAGATGGGCGCACACATTCTAATTAAAAGAAGCGTGCGTGATGGTAATAACGAGCGCGCACGGTTGTTGGAACAAGACGTGTGCTGACATTGCCTATTGCGCTGCACCCTATGGTGCAAAAGCCAGGTACGCGGCCGAGAAGGCGTACGTGCCCATGTTATGCCTTCTGGGAATAGTGCCACACTTATAACCGTCAGTAAATTTTGAGCGTGCGTCCCGCCACATTCCAAATTGCAAACCTATTCACACCGATCAAAACCTAAACTGTTTCCCACTTAGGAGCGTATTACTACTCGGTTATAAATACTACTACTCCAAGATGACTACACATTCCTCCTCAACTCCTCATCCACAAAAAGTCAAAAACAAACAAGTCATTCATCATTGTTCCCTTATGTCTGTCATGGCCAGCGTGAGTTCTGGGTCGAGAGATTGCCACCAGGGAGATGCGAGCCTAGAAGCGGAAGCATGAGAGATGTCTCGCCTCGCCGTGAAAGCAGCCAACATGTCCCACCGCATGACTGTAGCAGCAGAGAGGTCCCGCCGCGCCGCCGAATTAGCACGGAGGTCCTGTCGCCCCGTAGATGCAGCAGACTGGTCTGACCGCGTCGCGGAAGCAGAAGAGATGTTCCGCCGCGCCACGAATGTAGTAGAGATGTCCTCCCGCACCGCGGTGGCCTGCGAAAATGTCTTGCGGGCAGGCGAGGACTCTTACAAGTGCATGTGTTCCCTCGTCCTTAGGCAGATGGATCAGATCTCCAGGTGGGAGAGGTTGTAGGATGACCTAAAAGCCTCGTTTGAACAGCCTACCGACGTCATCCGACAACTAAATGAGAGCAATACAAAGCTCCGGGCCGAGCACGACCTGCTGAGGGCGAAGATCGTCGGAAGTGCGGAGCAGCAGGAGCAGACCGCTGCCTTGTTGAAGAGGACCAGCGTCATCATCGAGAAACTTATGGACGAGAATGCCATGTTGTGCATCGAGCGCAGAAGGCTGGTGGAGGAATCCGTGGATGCTCTCAAGCAGCATCTAGAGGACAAGAAAGAGCCCGTCGCTGCTCGCCGCGGAGACTAGTTCCCGCAGCCTGCAGCAACACATCAAGAAAGTAGAGATCAGCGAGCCAGATCGTTGTCTTCCTTCTTCTTTCGCCCTTGTGTATTTCCGGCGTTGCTGCATGTGGCTTTTTTTAATTATCTTTCTAAATATGTAAGACAATTATTATCCACTCTCATCGTCCTTATATTCATCATGCTTGCTATAAGTCGCAGTCGATGCTATATAGGTCCGTCGGATCTTACATCAAGATCGGTGCAAAATTTTCTTTTCAGAATTTTCTTTTTCCCTCTTAAATCTCAGTCCAGTGAGACATATAGCCACGCCATAGAACAGGTGCTCAGGCGCCATTAATGGAGACGTTGGGAGGGAGGTGCGTGTCTGGTAGAGGTCAAAGGGCTCTCCTCTTGATGAGCACGCGCAGGGGTCTGATCGCATGCCTCCCGTACTCAAATAGCTACCCCTCACGGTACCTCCTAGCTGATACGTCTCCAACGTATCTATAATTTTTGATTGCTCCATGTTATATTATCTTCTGTTTTAGACATTATTGGGCTTTATTATCCACTTTTATATTATTTTTGGGACTAACCTATTGACCCAGAGCCCAGTGCCAGTTCCTGTTTTTTCCCTTGTTTTAGTGTTTCAAAGAAAAGGAATATCAAACGGAGTCGAAACGGAATGAAACCTTCTGGAGAAGTTATTTTTGGAAGGAAAGCTACCCGATAGACTTGGAGTGCATGTTAGGAAATAAACGAGGGAGCCACGAGGCAGGGGGGAGCGCCCACCCCCCTAGGGTGCGCCCTCCACCCTCGTGGGCCCCTCGTGGCTCCCCTGATGTATTTCTTCTGCCTATATATATCCATATACCCTAAAATGATCGAGGAGCACAATAGATCGGGAGTTCTGCCGCCAGAAGCCTCCGTAGACAACAAAAACCAATCTAGACCCGTTCCGGTACCCTGCCGGAGGGGGCAATCCTTCTCCAGTGGCTATCTTCATCATCCCGGTGCTCTCCATGACGAGGAGAGAGTAGTTCTCCCTCGGGGCTGAGGGTATGTACCAGTAGCTATGTGTTTGATCTCTCTCTCTCTCTCTTTCTTGTGTTCTTGAGGTGATACGATCTTGATGTATCGCGAGCTTTGCTATTGTAGTTGGATCTTATGATGTTTCTCCCCCTCTACTATCTTGTAATGGATTGAGTTTTCCCTTTGAAGTTATCTTATCGGATTGAGTCTTTAAAGATTTGAGAACACTTGATGTATATCTTGCCATGCGTATCTGTGGTGACAATGGGATATCACGTGATTCACTTGATGTATGTTTTGGTGATCAACTTGCGGGTTCCGCCCATGAACCTATGCATAGGGGTTGGCACACGTTTTCGTCGTGATTCTCCGGTAGAAACTTTGGGGCACTCTTTGAGGTTCTATGTGTTGGTTGAATAGATGAATCTGAGATTGTGTGATGCATATCGTATAATCATACCCACGGATACTTGAGGTGACATTGGAGTATCTATGTGACATTAGGGTTTTGGTTGATTGGTGTGTTAAGGTGTTATTCTAGTATGAAATCTAGGGCTGTTTGTGACACTTATAGGAATATCCCAACGGATTGATTGGAAAGAATAACTGTGGGGTGGTTTCGTACCCTACCATAATCTCTTCATTTGTTCTCCGCTATTAGTGACTTTGGAGTGACTCTTTGTTGCATGTTGACGGATAGTTATGTGATCCAATTATGTTATTATTGTTGAGAGAACTTGCACTAGTGAAAGTATGAACCCTAGGCCTTGTTTCCTAGCATTGCAATACCGTTTACGCTCACTTTTACCTTTAGTTACCTTGCTGTTTTTATAATTTCAGATTACAAAAACCTTTATCTACTATCCATATTGCACTTGTATCACCATCTCTTCGCCGAACTAGTGCACATATACAATCTACCATTGTATTGGGTGTGTTGGGGACACAAGAGACTCTATGTTATTTGGTTGCAGGGTTGCTTGAGAGAGACCATCTTCATCCTACGCCTCCTACGGATTGATAAACCTTAGGTCATCCACTTGAGGGAAATTTGCTACTGTCCTACAAACCTCTGCACTTGGAGGCCCAACAACGTCTACAAGAAGAAGGTTGTGTAGTAGACATCAAGCTCTTTTCTGGCGCCGTTGCCGGGGAGGTTAGTGCTTGAAGGTATATCTTTAGATCCTGCAATCGAATCTTTTTGTTCCTTGTTTTAGCACTAGTTTAGTTTATAAAAGAAAATTAAAAAATATGGAATTGAGTTTGCCTCATACGCTTCATCTTTTTAATATCTTTCGTGAGTATGATGGAAAGGAAAATTGTGCCAAAGTGTTAGAAGAAGAATGCATTAAAATGTTTGGCACTAAATATTTGAATGATGAGCATGATTGCAATGTTGTTATTATGGATTCCTTGAATATCCATGATGCTAATAATATGCAAAGCCACAAGCTTGGGGAAGCTATGTTTGATTAAGATGATATTTTTTGTCCCCCAAGCTTTGATGAGCAAATTTATTAAAGCATGCCACCGTATTATGATGATTATATTGATGAAAGTGGATTTGGAGAGGTCATGACTTAATTTAGAGATGAATCCACTATTTCGGAAGAGGTTCCAATTTATTATGAGAACAAAGTTGCTATCTGTGATGATCATTGTGATGACTTGTATGCTATAAATAATAATGATATCCATGAAACTTGCCATCATGATTTGAGTTTTCAATTGGATTATGCCTCACATGATAATTATTTTGTTGAGTTTGCTCCCACTATTATTCATGAGAAGAATTTTGCTTGTGTGGACAGTAATAAAATTTCTATGCTTGTAGATCATGAAAAGAATTCTTTAGGTGCTGGTTATATTGTTGAATTCGTTCATGATGCTACTGAAAATTATTATGAGGGAGGAACATATGCTTGTAGGAATTGCAATAATGTCAAGTTTCCTCTCTATGTGCTTAAAATCTTGAAGTTATGCTTGTTTTGCTTTCCTATGCTAGTTGATTATTGTTCCCATAAATTGTTTGCTCACAAAATCCCTATGCATAGGAAGTGGGTTAGACTTAAATGTGCTAGTCATATTCTTCATGATGCTCTCTTTATGTTTCAATTCTTATCGTTTTTGTGAGCATCATTGAAATCATCATGCCTAGCTAGGGGCGTTAAACAATAGCGCTTGTTGGGAGGCAACCCAATTTTATTTTCATTCCTTGATTTTTGCTCCTGTTTAGTAATAAATAATTCATCTAGCCTCTGTTTAGATGTAGTTTTATGTTTTAATTAGTGTTTGTGCCAAGTAGAACCTTTGGGAAGACTTGGGGAAAGTCTTTGCGATCATGCTGTAAAAAACAGAAACTTTAGCGCTCACGAGATTTGCTGCCATTTTTTATTGGAGAGAGATTGAGGGAGTCCTGGATTAGGGGGTGTTCGGGTAGCCGGACTATACCTTCAGCCAGAATCCAGGACTATGAAGATACAAGATTGAAGACTTCGTCCCGTGTCCGGATGGGACTTTCCTTGGCATGGAAGGCAAGCTTGGCGATGCGGATATTCAAGATCTCCTACCATTGTAACCGACTTTGTGTAACGCTAACCCTCTCCGGTGTCTATATAAACCAGAGGGTTTTAGTCCTTAGGACAACTTCATCATACAACAATCATACCATAGGCTAGCTCCTAGGGTTTAGCCTCCTTGATCTCGTGGTAGATCTACTCTTGTACTACCCATATCTTCAATATCAATCAAGCAGGACGTAGGGTTTTACCTCCATCAAGAGGGCCCGAACCTGGGTAAAACATCATGTTCCTTGCCTCCCGTTACCATTCGGCCTAGACGCACAGTTCGGGACCCCCTACCCGAGATCCGCCGGTTTTGACACCGACATTGGTGCTTTCATTGAGAGTTCCTCTGTGTCGTCGCCTTTAGGCACGATGGCTCCTTCGATCATCAACAACGATGCAGTCCAGGGTGAGACTTTTCTCCTCGGACAGATCTTCGCCTTCGGTGACTTCGCACTGCGGGCCAATTCGCTTGGCCACCTTGAGCAGATCGAAAGCTACGCCCCTGGCCATCAGGTCAGGTTTGGAAGCCTAAACTACACGGCTGACATCCGCGGGGACTTGATCTTTGACGGATTAGAGCCACAGCCAAGCGCGCCGCACTATCTCGATGGGCATGATATAGCTCTGCCGCCGAACAACACCTTGGAGGCCGCACATGCATCGGTTCCGACCATTGATTTGGAGCCTACTGCGCCGATCGAGGATCAACGGTTGGACGCTGCCTCAGGGGCTACGATCTCAGAGGCGATCGAGCCGAACTCCAGCCCCGCACTCTGCATGGCCCGTGACTCCGAGGAGCCGGATTCCTGTCTGAACTCCGAGCCCCCCACGCCCCTGCCGACCGAATCAGATTGGGTGCCGATAATGGAGTTCACCGCCGCGGACATCTTTCTGCACTCGCCCTTCGGCGACATCCTGAATTCTCTAAAGTCTCTCTCTTTAGCAGGAGAGCCCTGGCCGGACTACGGTCAGCAAGGTTGGGATACGGACGATGAAGAAATTCAAAACCCACCCACCACCCACTTCGTAGCCACTGTCGACGACTTAACCAACATGCTTGACTTTGACTCCGAAGACATCGACGGCATGGACGACGATGCAGGAGACGAACAAGAACCAGCACCTGTAGGGCGCTGGAAGGCCACCTCGTCATATGACATATATATGGTGGACACTCCAAAGGATGGAGATGGCGATGGAACAGTGGGGGACGATACCTCTAAGAAACAGCCCAAGCGCCAGCGTCAGCGGCGCCGCTCTAAATCCCGCCAAAGCAAAAACGGTGATTCCGGCACGGGAGATAATACTACTCCGGATAGCGCCAAAGAACACCCCCTCCAGCAAGATTGAACACAGGGGGACAGAGAAGCCAGCCCTCACGAGAGGGCGGCGGACCAAGAGGTTGAGGACGATAATTATACGCCTCCCTCCGAAGACGAGGCAACCCTCGACGACGACGAGTTCGTCATGCCAGAGGATCTCGCCGAACAAGAGCATTTTAAACGCAGGCTTATGGCCACGGCAAGCAGCCTCAAGAAAAAGCAGCAACAACTTAGAGCTGATCAGGATTTGCTAGCTGACAGATGGACTGAAGTCCTTGCGGCCGAAGAGTATGAACTCGAACGCCCCTCCAAGAGTTACCCAAAGCGCAGGCTGCTACCCCGACTAGAGGAGGAAGCACCTACATCACCAGCGCATGACATGGCCGACCGGCCACCTCGTGGCCGCGACAGAGAGGCCTCTTGGCCCTCCACTCAAGCCATGCCCCGACGCCGCGTCAAGCATACTAAGGCATGGGAAAATGCGCCCGACCTGTGCGACATACTGGAGGACAAGGCAAGGCAAACAAGATCGATCTACGGATCGCGCAGGCGCCCCACGGCACGTGACGGTGATCGTCACTCCGGATGCAATAAATCCGGCCGGGCCGAACTCAACAGACAAAGCTGCTTTGAGCTGCGTCGTGATATAGCCCAATACAGAGGCTCCGCACACCCACTATGCTACAAACATGAAGTAATCGATCATAAAATCCCTGAGGGCTTCAAACCCGTAAAAATCGAATCGTACGATGGCACAACAGATCCTGCGGTATGGATCGAGGATTATCTCCTTCATATCCACATGGCCCGCGGTGATGATCTACACGCCATCAAATACCTCCCACTCAAACTTATGGGACCGGCCCGGCATTGGCTTAACAACTTGCCAGCATACTCAATCGGTTCTTGGGAGGACCTGGAAGCCGCATTCCTTGACAACTTCCAGGGCACTTATGTGCGCCCACCGGACGCCGATGACCTAAGCCACATAATTCAGCAGCCATAGGAATTGGCTAGGCAATTCTAGACACGGTCCCTAACAAAGAAAAACCAGATAGTCAACTGTCCGGACGCAGAGGCCTTAGCGGCCTTCAAGCATAATATCCGTGACGAGTGGCTTGCCCGGCACCTGGGACAGGAAAAGCCGAAATCTATGGCAGCCCTCACGACACTCATGACCTGCTTTTGCGCGGGAGAAGACAGATGGCTAGCTCGCAGCAACAATTTAACCAAGAACCCTGGTAATTCGAATACCAAGGACAAAAGCGACAGGTCGCGTCGGAACAAACAAAAGCGCCGTGTTAACAGCGATATCAACGAGGATACGACAGTTAATGCCGGATTCCGAGGCTACAAATCCGGTCAACGGAAAAAGCCATTCAAAAGAAATACTCAGGGCCCATCCAGTTTGGACCGAATACTCGACCGCTTGTGCTAGATACATGGCACCCCCGAAAAGCCAGCCAATCACACCAATAGGGATTGTTGGGTGTTCAAGCAGGCAGGCAAGTTAAGAGCCGAAAACAAAGACAAGGGGCTGTATAGCGACAACGAGGAGGAGCCTAGGCCGCCGAACAACGGTGGACAGAAGGGATTTCCCCCGCAAGTGCGGACGGTGAACATGATATACGCAACCCACATCCCCAAGAGGGAGCGGAAGCGTGCGTTACAGGACGTATATGCGATGGAGCCAGTCGCCCCAAAGTTCAACCCATGGTCCTCCTGCCCGATCACCTTTGATCAAAGGGACCACCCCACTAGCATCCGTCACAGCGGCTTCGCCGCATTGGTTCTAGACCCAATCATCGACGGATTTCATCTCACAAGAGTCCTCATGGACGGCGGCAGCAGCCTGAACCTGCTTTACCAGGATACAGTGCGAAAAATGGGCATAGATCCCTCGAGGATCAAGCCCACCAAAACGACCTTTAAATTCCGAAGTGAGGAGTTAATCTTTGACATAGTCCCGTTCCGTAGTGGCTATCACGCACTACTCGGGCGAACCACATTCGCAAAATTCAACGCCGTACCGCACTATGCATACCTCAAGCTCAAGATGCCAGGCCCTAGAGGAGTAATCACGGTCAATGGGAACACTGAACGCTCCCTCCGAACGGAGGAGCACGCGGCAGCGCTCGTAGCAGAAGTACAAAGCAGCCTCTCTAGGCAGTTCTCCAGTTCGGCCTTCAAAAAGCCGGACACTGTCAAGCGCGCCCGGAGTACCCTACAACAAGACCGCCTGGCACGTCCTGATCAAGCGTAGCAATGCAGCCCCAACCCTAGCCCTCGCGATATAGCGAAACTAGTGCTTCGCGTACATAACTACGCTCTTGAAATACCATGGGCACAGGGGAAGGGGCACTATCACGGCATGCCCGAAATACGGTTTAAACCGCACCAGGGACTGCCGGATTCCTTTTTTTTTTCTTTTTTTTCTCTTACTCTCAGGACTCCATACTTCGGATGACCCGTTCGGCAATTCAACTACCGCACAAATGATGCAAGATCCAGGAAAGCAGACAAGCCACGCCGCATTATGGAACTCCCAGGTGGTCTCTATTGCGAGCAGTATACCTGTTTTTAATACAATTCCGCGGCCTGCCCCTGGCCAGGACATGTTAAATAGTCCAATTTCTTTTGCTTATCACACTATTTGTATCGTTCCGCTTTCATAGCAGCCTTTCTATAAACAATGCATTGCTTTTTGTTTATTTTTTGCATTATCCGCTTTATATATATATGTTTATCAATAACATGTTGCATCCGTACACTGTGGTACGGCAAAAATACGCCAGGGGCTTCAGTACCCATCAATATGGCGTGAGAAGTCCGTACACTTTCACAAGTGCGGCACCCCGAACTTATAGCACTATATGCATCGGCTCCGAATCATGATTTGGGTCAATAGTTGGGTTTGCCCGGCTCCTATGTTTTGGTGCCTTACGTTCTGCTATATCGGCTAAGGTAGGACTAGGAGAACTACTGCGATTGTGCCCCAGTTTAGCTGGGCTGAGCACCTCAGTAGAGAAAGCTATAACTAACTATCATGATGAGGCGAGAGACCGGTCACTGTTCGAGAGGTTTTTCGAGTCCTTAAAGACTTATGCCGCTTCGAGCGAGGAACTGGCTTTGTCCGGCCAAGGCGTGGATAGCGCCCCGAACTCGGTCTTCCGAATATTAGGGGCTTCGCCGAAATTTAAAATTATAGAGTTCTATGGCTAAGTGAGAGTGTTAAAGCATTATAGTCCGATTGCCTTGTTCGTTGTGCTGAGCGCCTCCCTCGACAGACCCAATCATGGGAAAAAGAGCGCTCAGGTTTATCCCGAACACCCTAGCACTAGTGGCATGGGGGCAGAAGCCGAGGACTGGCCATCTCTCAATTTTTTGATAAACGGCCGCACAGAAAGTAATATTTTAAATTCAAGCATTGCTTAGCGCATATGAACAAGTTTTCAGCGCACAGGATAACACGAGCGAGTTCATTCAAAAATTACATCCTTGGTGCATTCATCCGCCATAAGGCGGGCACCGGCCAGAACATCCTTGTAATAGTTCTCAGGCTTGCGATGCTCCTTCCCCGGCGGCGGCCCGTCCCTCACAAGCTTCTCACCGTCCAGCTTACCCCAGTGCACCTTTGCACGGGCAAGGGCCCTACGGGCACCTTCAATGCAGACGGAGCGCTTGATGACCTCGAGCCTTGGACAAGCCTCCACCAGTCGCCGCACCAGTCCGAAGTAGCTCCCAGGCAGGGCCTCTCCAGGCCACAGCCGAACTATGAAGTCCTTCAGGGCCTGTTCGGCCGCCTTGTGGAGCTCGACCAGCTGCTTCAGCTGGTCGCTCAAGGGCACAGGGTGTCCGGCCTCAGCGTACTGAGACCAGAACGCCTTCTCCGTCGAGCTGCCTTCCTCGGCTCGGTAGAATGCGGCGGCATCGGATATGCCGCGGGGAAGATCTGCGAATGCCCCTGGAGAGCTCCGGATTCGGGTAAGTAACAAGTAGTTTACTTTTATATGTCTGCTTTGCATAGAGAATGCCTTACCCGCCACTATCTTTTTCACCGCATCCAATTCCTGGAGGGCCTTCTGGGCTTCGGCCTTGGCAGATTTGGCAGTTTTAAGGGCCGCAGCAAGCTCGGACGCTCGCGTCTTCGAGTCGAGCTCCAAACTCTCATGTTTTTTCATGAGAGCCTGAAGCTCTTGCTGCACCTCGCCGACCTGCGCCTCAAATTTCTCCCGCTCGGTGCGCTCCGTGTCTGCTCTCTTCTTGGCCTCGGACAGCGCCTGCTTGAGGGTCGCCACCTCAGTTGTGGCCCCTACAATAAGCAGTATACTCCTGTCATTTTTTGCAATTGCGTCTTCTTATAGGCATTTTTTAAGGTATCCCTTACCTTCTTTCTCCTTGAGCTGCCGTTTGGCAAGGCCGAGCTCTTGCTCGGTCCGCTCGAGGCCCTACTTCAGGGCACCCACCTCCGCAGTCAGTGCGGCGGTGGCCAGGAGCGAAGCCTGCACACGTATATTGACTCCTTTTTAGTTAGACTCCTGCGATATTTAATAGATCCTCTATTCGGCTTTTCTTTCCGAATGCCAAACAGAGCATCAGGAGCTACTGTCTATACGGTAATATTTTTACTTACCTCGAAGCCTGTTAGAAGGCTAGCACAAGCTTCAGTCAGTCCGCTTTTGGCGGACCGAACCTTCTGGACCACTGTACTCATGATGGTACGGTGCTCCTCGTCGATGGAGGCGCCCTTAAGCACCTCTAGCAGATTGTCCGGCGCCTCCGGTTGGACGGAGGACGCCGGCTTAATAGGCTTGCTCCTCTTGGCAGGAGTTCGCCTGCCGCGGTCCGGAACCATTGATGATTCCGGCGCGGTGTCCAGCTTAAAGCCGGACTTGGAGCCCTGGGGGTCTTGTCCCCTTTACTCCTGGAGTCCAGGAGGTTGCCTCGCGGCTCCTCCTGGACCACCTCCTCTTGCCCCGGAGCTTGTCGCGACGCCACTTCGGCGTCATCCGCAGCACAGGGGGAGGCAGCGGGCAGAACTGAATTCACGTCCGATGAATCCAGGGAGCCGCTCGACGACTCGTCGAGCCCGTCCTTGGGCAGGCTGCATGATTATATTCGACATTAGGGAAAGCTGCGCAACAAAAGGAATATCATGAGTTACTCTGGTATCAAAACACTTACGATTTTGCCGGACGCTTGACCCTGTCCGGCCACTCCTCTTCGTCCTCATCGGCGTTGGGGGCGTAGTCCGGCGGAGGGGTTTTCCTCTTCTTGGACCTTCGGCCTCCCCTACTAGGGAGGCCTTCCTCTTCTTTCCTCCCCCCGCTGGAGGGGGAGAGGTCTCTTCTTCCTCCTCCTCGTCTTCACGGGAGGAGTGCGTCTCAGACTCATCGGACGACGAGTCCGACACCACCATATGCCGGGAACTCTTTCGAGTCCTCGTGGCCTTCTTCTTCTTGGCCTTCTTCTCCGGCACCACATAAGGTGCCGGAACTAGCAGCTTCACTAGGAGAGTAGGGGCTGGGTCTTCGGGCAAGGGAGCCGGACAGTTAATCAGTCCGGACTTCGCCTGCCAATCCTGTCAAAGGTGAGGGAGTTTAGATCCCGCATAGAGTCAAACTATGAAGAAAACTTAACATCCTGTAAAAGATGAAAATATTTTACCTCGCCAGCAGGACGCTGCGAGCTGAATCCACGATCTTCGGAGGCGGATGTGGGAGCCTCGGCGCCTTTGGTTAGCCCCTTCCAGACATCTTCGTACGTCGTGTCGAAGTGCCTGCTTAGAGTTTGGTGTTGTGCTGGGTTGAACTCCCACAAATTGAAGTTCCGTTCTTGACACGGAAGGATCCGGTGGACGAGCATGACCTGGACTACGTTGACAAGCTTGAGCTACTTGTTCACCAGGGACTGGATGCATTTTTGCAGTCCGGTCACCGGTTCTTTGTCGCCACACGACAAGCCAGTCTCCTTCCAGCACGTGAGCCGCGTAGGGGGTCCGGATCGGAATTCAGGGGCTGCGATCCACTTCGGATCACGTGGCTCGGTGATGTAAAACCACCCTGACTGCCACCCCTTCAAGGTCTCCACAAAGTAGCCCTCGAGCCATAGGACGTTGGCTATTTTGCCCGCCATGGCACCTCCGCACTCCGCCTGGTTGCCGCGCACCACCTTTGGCTTGACGTTGAAGGTCTTGAGACAGAGGCCGAAATGGGGCGGATGCAGAGGAAAGCCTCACACACGACGATAAACACTGAGATATTGAGGATGAAGTTCGGGGCCAGATCGTGGAAATCTAGGCCATAGTAGAACATGAGCCCGCGGACAAATGGGTGGAGAGGAAAACCCATTCCGCGGAGGAAGTGGGGAAGAAATACTACCCTCTCATGGGGCCTTGGGGTGGGGAGAAGCTGCCCCTCCTCAGGAAGCCGGTGCACGATGTCTTTGGATAGGTATCTGGCCTTCCTTAGCCTTTTGACATGGCCCGCCGTGATGGAGGAGACCATCCACTTGCCTCCCGCTCCGGACATTGTTGGAGAAGGTTGAGGTAGGAAGTGCGGGCTTGGGCGCTGGAGCTCGGGTGCGCAAAAGATGGATAGGCAAAGGAGGAAGAAGGCATAGGTAAAAAGGTGGATCCTTATCCCCTTATATGAGCGGAAGCGACTATGCGTCCCCACCAGCCTAGTAAAACTCGCTTGCCTCCCAAGCACCATGATAAATGGTGCGGTTGGGTTACCCACGTCCGTATTGATGAGAATCCCGTAAATGGGGGACACGATCTCTGCTTTGACAAGACGTGCCAAGGAAACCACCTCGCAAAACACGCTCAGGTGGAAAAGTGAAAACGATTCGAGTAAAGGCTTGGCCGTAGTGTGATGTCACGCTGCGGAATACGTCAGCAGATTAGATTTGTGTTAATATTATTCTCTCTGGGGCAATACGTGGAAACTTATTTTGCAGAGCCGGACACTACTCTTGGTGTTTACAAACTTTTATGAAGAATTTGGAGGAGGAACCCGCCTTGCAATGCCGAAGACAATCTACGCGCCGGACTCGTCATCATTGAAGCCTGGTTCAGGGGCTACTGAGGGAGTCCTGGATTAGGGGGTGTTCGGGTAGCCGGACTCCAGGACTATGAAGATACAAGATTGAAGACTTCGTCCCGTGTCCGGATGGGACTTTCCTTGGCGTGGAAGGCAAGCTTGGCGATGCGGATATTCAAGATCTCCTACCATTGTAACGGACTTTGTGTAACCCTAACCCTCTCTGGTGTCTATATAAACCGGAGGGTTTTAGTCCGTAGGACAACTTCATCATACAACAATCATACCATAGGCTAGCTTCTAGGGTTTAGCCTCCTTAATCTCGTGGTAGATCTACTCTTGTACTACCCATATCATCAATATTAATCAAGCAGGACGTAGGGTTTTACCTCCAACAAGAGGGCCCGATCCTGGGTAAAACATCGTGTTCCTTGCCTCCTGTTACCATCCGGCCTAGACGCACAGTTTGGGACCCCCTACCCGAGATCCGCCGGTTTTGACACCGACAGTGATATTTAGTTAATTATTTTTGAAGATGTTTAATAGATAAATTCCTCAGGTCCAGAAATTTAGTTTAGAATTTTTGGGGTTCCAGAAGTTTGCGTTAGTTACAGATTACCACAGACTGTTCTGTTTTTGACAGATTCTGTTTTTCATGTGTTGTTTACTTATTTTGATGAATCTATGGCTAGTAAAATAGTTTATAAACCATAGAGAAGTTGGAATAGAGTATGTTTAACACCAATATAAATATATAATGAGTTTATTACAGTACCTTGAAGTGGTGTTTTGTTTTCTTTCGCTAATGGAGCTTACGAGTTTTCTGTTAAGTTTTGTGTTGTGAAGTTTTCAAGTTTTGGGTAAAGATCTGATGGACTATGGAATAAGTAGTGGAAAGAGCCTAAGCTTGGGGATTCCCAAGGCACCCCAATGTAATATTGAAGGACAACCAAGAGCCTAAGCTTGGGGATGCCCCGGAAGGAATCCCCTCTTTCGTCTTCATTCATCGGTAATTTTACTTGGAGCTATATTTTTATTTACCACATGATATGTCTTTTGCTTGGAGCGTCAATTTATTTTGTTAGGATTTGCTTTCTGTTATTTAGAACAATGTTTTGCATCTTTTATTTCAATAAAAGTGGCATTGATAGTCTTTACTATGCCTATGTTACAAGTCTTCATGTTGCTGTTTGAAAACAGAAAGTTTACCGCTGTTGCAATAATTCCCTAGAAAAGTCAGAATGTTATAAAATGTTGAAACCTTTTGCATATTAAGCTCTGATAAATTTACTACAGTGGGAATTTTCTTTCATAATTTTTGGGGTTAGGAAAGTATGGATCTTGCTGCACTCTTTGCAGACTGTCCTGTTTAGGCAGATTGCTGTTATGTTTGCATTGTCTGCATATCTATCTGAGGATAGGACTATTAAATATGCATAGGCATTTAGTACGCAATGTTGAATAATAATTTTAGTGATTTGGTACAGTAGAGTATGATAAGGTTTTGCAATGGTTTATACTAACTTATCTCACGAGTCCTTGTTGAGTTTTGTGTGGATGAAGCTTTTGAGATTTAGGGAGACCGTGATATGAGAGGAATTAAGGAGACACAAAATCTCAAGCTTTGGGATGCCCAAGGCACCCCAAGATAATATTTCAAGAAGTCTCAAGTGTCTAAGCTTGGGGATGCCGCGGTTGGCATCCCACCTTTCTTCTTCAACAACTATCGGTTAGTATCGGTTGATCCTAAGTTTTTGCTTCTTCACATGATGTTTGCTATTCTTACATTTAATTTAATTTTGTTTTGCATGCTGTTTGAATAAAATACCAAGATCTGAAATTCTTAAATGTTAGAGATTCTTCATATAGTTGCATAATTATTCGACTACTCATTAATCTTCACTTGTATCTTCCGGAGTAGTTTGTCATTTGCTCTAGTGCTTCACTTATATCTTTTTAGAGCATGGTGGTGGTTTTATTTTGAAGAAATAGATGAATTCTCGTGCTTCACTTATATTATTTTGAGAGTCTTAAATAGCATGGTGATTTTCTTAAATAATCCTAATATGCTAGGCATCCAAGAATAGTAAAAACTTTCTTATGAGTGTGTTGAATACTAAGAAAAGTTTGATACTTGATGATTGTTTTGAGATATGGAGATAGTGATATCAAAGTTGTGATAGTTGGGTAGTTGTGAATGTGAGGAATACTTGTGTTGAAGTTTGCAAATCCCGTAGCATGCACGTATGGTAAACCTTGTATGACAAATTTGAATCATGAGGTGTTATTTGATTGTCTTCCTTATGAGTGGCGGTCCGGGACGAGCGATGGTCTTTTCCTACCAATCTACCCCCCTAGGAGCATGTGCGTAATGCTTGATTTTTGATGACTTGTAGATTTTTGCAATAAGTATGTGAGTTCTCTATGACTAATGTTGAGTCCATGGATTATACGCACTCTTACCCTTCCATCATTGCTAGCCTCTTCGGTACCGTGCATTGCCCTTTCTCACATTGAGAGTTGGTGCAAACTTCGCCAGTGCATCCAAACCCTGTGATATGATACGCTCTTTCACACATAAACCTCCTTATATCTTCCTCAAAACAGCCACCATACCTACCTATTATGGCATTTCCATAGCCATTCCGAGATACATTGCCATGCAACTTTCCACCATTCCAGTTATCATGACACATTCATCATTGTCATATTGCTTAGAAAGATCATGTAGTTGACATAGTATTTGTGGCAAAGCCACCGTTCATAATTCTTTCATACATGTCACTCTTGGTTCATTGCATATCCCGGTACACCGCCGAAGGCATTCATATAGAGTCATCTTTTGTTCTAGCATCGAGTTGTAATCATTGAGTTGTAAATAAATTGAAGTGTGATGATCATAATTTTCTAGAGTATTGTCCCAAGTGAGGAATAAAAAAAGAGAAAGGCCATAAAAAAAGAGAAGGCCCCAAAAAAAGAGAAAGGCCATAAAAAAGAGAAGGCCCCAAAAAAATGAGAGAAAAGAAGAGAAGGGACAATGCTACTATCCTTTGCCACACTTGTGCTTCAAAGTAGCACCATAATCCTCATGATAGAGAGTCTCTTGTTTTGTCACTTTCATATACTAGTGGGAATTTTTCATTATAGAACTTGGCTAGTATATTCCAACAACGGGCCTCCTCAAGTGCCCTAGATCTTCGTGATCAAGCAAGTTGGATACACACCCACTTAGTTTGTTTTGTTGAGCTTTCATACATTTATAGCTCTAGTGCATCCGTTGCATGGCAATCCCTACTCCTTGCATTAACATCAATTGATGGGCATCTCCATAGCTCATTGATTAGCCTCGTTGATGTGAGACTTTCTCCTTTTTGTCTTCTCCACATAATCCCCATCATCATATTCTATTCCACCTATAGTGCTATATCCATGGCTCGCGCTCATGTATTGCGTGAGGGTTTATAATGTTTGAGATTACTAAAGTATGAAACAATTGCTTGGCTTGTCATCGGGGTTGTGCATGATGAGAGCATTCTTGTGTGATGAAAATGGAGCATGACTAAACTATATGATTTTGGAGGGATGAACTTTCTTTAGCCATGTTATTTTGAGAAGACATGATTGCTTAGTTAGTATGCTTGAAGTATTATTATTTTTATGTCAATATTAAACTTTTGTCTTGAATCTTATGGATCTAAATATTCATACCACAATTAAGAAGAATTACATTGAAATTATGCCAAGTAGCACTCCGCATCAAAAATTCTGTTTTTATCATTTACCTACTCAAGGACGAGCAGGAATTAAGCTTGGGGATGCTGATATGTCTCCAACGTATCTATAATTTTTGATTGCTCCATGCTATATTATCTTCTGTTTTGGACATTATTGGGCTTTATTATCCACTTTTATATTATTTTTGGGACTAACCTATTGACCCAGAGCCCAGTGCCAGTTCCTGTTTTTCCCTTGTTTTAGTGTTTCGAAGAAAAGGAATATCAAACGGAGTTGAAACAGAATGAAACCTTCTGGAGAAGTTATTTTTGGAAGGAAAGCTACCCGATAGACTTGGAGTCCATGTTAGGAAAGAAACGAGGGAGCCACGAGGCAGGGGGGCGCGCCCTCCACCCTCGTGGTCCCCTCATGGCTCCCGTGACGTATTTCTTCCGCCTATATATATATCCATACACCCTAAAATGATCGAGGTGCACAATAGATCAGGAGTTCCACCGCCAGAAGCATCCGTAGCCACCAAAAACCATTCTAGACCCATTCTGGCACCCTGCCGGAGGGGGCAATCCTTCTCCGGTGGCTATCTTCATCATCCCGGTGCTCTCCATGACAAGTAGGGAGTAGTTCTCCCTCGGGGCTGAGCGTATGTACTAGTAGCTATGTGTTTGATCTCTCTCTCTCTCTTGTGTTCTTGAGGTGATACAATCTTGATGTATCACCAACTTTGCTATTATAGTTGGATATTATGATGTTTCTCCTCCCCTACTCTCTTGTAATGGATTGAGTTTTCCCTTTGAAGTTATCGTATCAGATTGAGTCTTTAAAGATTGGAGAACACTTGATGTATATCTTGCCGTGCGTATCTGTGGTGACAATGGGATATCACGTGATTCACTTGATGTATGTTTTGGTGATCAACTTGCGGGTTCCGCCCATGAACCTATGCATAGGGGTTGGCACACGTTTTCGTCATGATTCTCCGGTAGAAACTTTGGGGCACTCTTTGAGGTTCTATGTGTTGGTTGAATAGATGAATCTGAGATTGTGTGATGCATATCGTATAATCATACCCACAGATACTTGAGGTGACATTGGAGTATCTAGGTGACATTAGGGTTTTGGTTGATTTGTGTCTTAAGGTGTTATTCTAGTACGAACTCTAGGGCTATTTGTGACACTTATAGGAATAGCCCAACGGATTGATTGGAAAGAATAACTTTGAGGTGGTTTCGTACCCTACCATATTGTCCTCGTTTGTTCTCTGCTATTAGTGACTTTGGAGTGACTCTTTCTTGCATGTTGAGGGATAGTTATATGATCCAATTATGTTATTATTGTTGAGAGAACTTGCACTAGTGAAAGTATGAACTTGAGGCCTTGTTTCCTAGCATTGCAATACCGTTTACGCTCACTTTTACCATTAGTTACCTAGCTATTTTTATAATACTTTGTTGATTGTTAATGTGTGCGCCTTCGCAAATCAGATAGAAAAATTACCACAGCATGTTGGTGCCATGTCATGACACCATGCCAAGTTTCATGATTTTCAGGCATGTTTTGCATTTACAGGAATTAAAAAACCAAGTTTCTCAATCTTTCCGGCCGAGCCACGACACCCAGATGTTTGAATTTCACTCCCATCTCTTGCATGGGACCTAGAAATTCAGCCAATGATACACATGTGATTTTTCAAGCAACTTTGGTGCACTGGAGCATGTGCTTGTAGTTCAAATTTGAATTATGCACATTAAATGCACAGAAACTCAATTAATGTATAAAAAAGGCCAAACAAACCCGGAATAATTCCAAAATTTAGCACGGTACTTATATTTGGTCTAGTCTGCCTGTGTAAAAAAATTAAGGCGGAAGAAGGAAGTGTATGTATGTCGTTTCGCACATGGACGTGACACGTTCCCTCTCGGAACCACGAGCCTTCTTGAGGGAAGCTCTGGTTTGCAAGAAGCTTACACCAAAGCTTGTCCCAATTCGGCCAAAAAAATTACCGCAGCATGTTGGTGCCATGTCATGACACCATGCCAAGTTTCATGATTTTCAGGCGTGTTTTGGATTTACAGGAACTAAAAAACCAAGTTTCTCAATCTTTCCGGCCAAGCCACGACGCCCAGATGTTTGAATTTCACTCCCATCTCTTGCATGAGACCTATAAATTCACCCAAGGACACACATGTGATTTTTCAAACAACTTTGGTGCACTGGACCCTGTGCTTGTAGTTCAAATTTGAATTATGCACATTAAATGCGCAGAAACTCAATTAATGTATAAAACGGCCAAACAAACCCGGAATAATTCCAAATTTTAGCATGGTACTTCTATTTGGTCTAATCTACCAGTGTAAAAAAAATTAAGGCGGGAGAAGGCAGTGTACGTATGTCTTTTCACACACGGAGGTGACACGTTCCCTCTCGGAACCACGAGCCTTCTTGAGGGAAGCTCCGGTTTGCAAGAAGCTTACACTACTAAAAAAATACACTTCCATGATGATACGTGTTTGTCACGGTAGGTCATGTTTTCTGTCATGCATGTACATCCATGACAAATTTATGACAGAATCAAGATAGTCTTACCTGTGCTGTCGTAGAAGTGTTCCATGACAATAAATCGCGCGTCATAGAAGTGCTTTCGTCAAGGGCGACTGACACGTGGCATCCACCGTAATAGGATGCCGTTAAGCTATCGGGTCTGGTTTTGGATCCGATGACCCGTTAACAGCCCGAACCAATGGGAATTTTCCACATGTAAAATTCTCATTGGCCGGAGGAAACACGTGTCGGCTCAACATTCAGACAGATGTCATCCACTCATTGGACAGGAGGTGCCTATGATACGTCAACACGTGGCACGGCCCAACAGAGGCCCATTCCGGTGAAAAGGCCGGCCTAGCTAAAGGCCCACCATGTTTTTTCAGACACTAGTGGGCTGGCCCATTAATAGCCTGCCAAGTTTTGGGCCAAATTGAGGCCCATACCAGATCAGGCCGGTTCACAACCTGCCGTGTTTTGGGCCAAATTACGGCCCATATCAAATCAGGCCCGTTGTCGGTGTCAAAACCGGCGGATCTCGGGTAGGGGGTCCCGAACTGTGCTTCTAAGGCGGATGGTAACAGTAGACAAGGGACATGATATTTACCCAGGTTCGGGCCCTCTTGAAGGAGGTAATACCCTGTCCTGCTTGATTGTTCTTGATGATATGAGTATTACAAGAGTTGATCTACCACGAGATCGTAGATGCTAAATCCTAGAAGCTAGCCTATGGTATGATTGTATGTTATCCTACGGACTAAACCCTCTGGTTTATATAGACACCAGAGGGGGCTAGGGTTACACAAGGTCGGTTACAAGGGAGGAGATCTACATATGCGTATTGCCTAGCTTGCCTTCCACGCCAAGGAGAGCCGCATCCGGACACGGGACGAAGTCTTCAATCTTGTATCTTCATAGTCCAACAGTCCGGCCAAAGGATATAGTCCGGCTGTCCGGAGACCCCCTAATCTAGGACTCCCTCAGTAGCCCCTGAACCAGGCTTCAATGACGATGAGTCTGGTGCGCAGTATTGTGTTCGGCATTGCATGGTGGGTTCTTTTCCAAATCTTGAATATCTGCTAAGTAGTGTCCGACTCCCATAAATGTTGGACTTATCGGCTTGTGCGCCCAATAAGGGCTATCTTCCACGCATCGAGCAAATGCGAGGAGCCAGGGCATTTTTACATTCGCCCCCTAGCCAGGCAAATAAATCATCTATTAAAGGGATGGGGATTCTTGGATCCAATCCACACCATCCTCCCACGGCGAGAGTCCATCGGAGCGCGCTCGAAAAAATCCATTCCATCATGGCCGGCCATCGCAGCTCCTCCTATCGCTCCCGTAGCCCTAAGACCGGTGATTGGGAGAAGTGTTCCATCCCGCACAGCCGATTAGTAGAGTTGCAGACCCAGGGATTTCTCCCTCCAGCGTATATGATCCCCGTTCGAGCTGGGCTCGCCACCTATAATGGCGGGGAGCAAGCGGGGAGCTTCCCCAATCCCTCCAAGGGGGAGCGGGTATGCCTTGTCCCTTACCTACTAAGGGGACTCGAGTTTCCAATTCATCCGTTCCTCCGCGGGCTCCTGGAGTTTTACGGCCTCCAATTGCATAATTTCACCCCTGCTTCCATATTACACATCACCGGTTATGTTGCCCTTTGTGAGCTGTTTCTGGGCTGCGAGGCTCATTTCGAGCTATGGAAAAGGCTATTCTACCTTGTGCCTCGCACATAGAAGGGGTCACTTTATCAAGTGGGTAGAGCCGAAATATGGTGCATCACCGAGACCGGATAACTGTCCGGTACTCCGAAGAAGACGTCCGAAGACTAGCCTTCAGAGTGGTTTTACATGGAGGACGTCCCCCTTCCAGACCCTGTTCGGCGCGGTCTTCCTGAGTTCAACAATGCTCCTCTGAAGAAACACCGAAGCTGGCACCCACGGAGCCCCCAGGAGGAAGATAACGGAGAAGTCCTTTACCTGATGAACCAGATTAAAGCGCTGGCTCAATCAGGATTGACAATAATCGAGGTTATGTCAATATGCATAATGCGGGGGGGGGGGGGGGTGCAGCCGCTTCAATATCGAGGGCACCCCCTGTGGTGTTTTAACGGGGAAGATGATGCCACCCATTGCAGGCGTAAGGGACCGGACTCCGCTACTGCTTTAGCAAAAATACTGTCTGAGTTGTTCAAGGGAGAGGAAGAGGAAGAGGAGTTCATCCGTATCAAGCCACGGGATGGATTCTCCATGTACAACCCTCCCAACTGGGTGAGTTGTACCTCTTTACTACCAACCTTCCTGCATTCTTCATCGTATATACTCACCTTGCCATTTCATGGCAGGAACTGCGAAAAGCTGTAAGGGAGGTCAACAGCCCACCTCCACAACTGGAGGACCCTGGCCGGGCCCTCGATCCCAGATTCGAAGAGGATCCGAACATATTCGTGGAGCTGATAGACATGCAATTCTATCAATTGAGCTGTGATGACGCCATGGTGGCCATAACGGCCGACTATCCTGGACTACTCCCTGCGTTGCACGTAAGAAAAAGCAAAGTCCCAACTCCGAAAAAGGATCGCCTTTTATGCACTTCACCTACCGTACACATATGGTGTTTTACAAGGAAGGCATTCTGGACGTCGTGCCAAATCCGCAGCAACTCGCCAACAAGGGGCACCGAAGCCGGGTAGGCCAAAAAGGAAGGCGGTCAGGACGGAGACGCCGACGCAGAGGTATGACACAAAACCTCACTCCGTGGTTGTCGTCTTCCTGAAAATATAATGGCGTCCATGTTTCCTAGTAGAAAATTTGCTCGCTGAACTATATCCGGAGAGGCTGCCGATCACGTCTCCACCAGTCGGGCTCCAGGACCGGACATAGAGGCGGAAGCTAACGCAGGGCAGACGCCGGATGTTCCTCCTACAGAGGATGCAGACAGACTATCCGCTACAAATTCCGAATTGGAGAGCGCCATGAATGATAGGCATCGCCGGGCCGTACTCCGTGACGCTTGTTTCTCACCAGAGGCATTTGATGCCTTCAATTCTGGAGACGCGTACATCCGTGCTGCTCAAAATGGTCTAGCCAGAGCCACAGACTAGTATGTAAAGGATATACGAGTAAGCAAATCTGATGATTATATGTATCAGTAGCCCCTGAGACTTGAAACAGTTGACGCAACTGATTTAAGGATCATTATTTGTGCAGGTTCTTACAGAGAAGAATTCCCAAATGTCTCAAGAGCTGGAAGAGTGCAAGGCCCAGCTAGGGGCCGCTGTTGCCGCGTTGAAGGAGTCCGAGAAGGGTCCCTCTGGTAACACTTGTTTCCATTGCAAAGAATACGGGTACCAGGTAGTATGCGACATGTATGCAAATCTAACAATAGATGTTGCAGGTGGCCCCGGAGTGGATCCGAAGGTCGTGGCGGTGAATGCGGCACGTGCTAATCGACAGCTAAATGCTGGCGAGCGCGTGCTTACGCGAGTCAGGCAGGAGAAAAATAATATCCAATATGCCAATATGCGGCTAGGTGTGGACCTAAAAGATGTCCGAGCCCAGCTTGCGGACTCCGTGAAGGAGAATAAACAGCTTCGGCGCGGCATTTTTAGTAAGTGCTTGAACGAACTTTTAAAGGAGTTCGGCGAAGAAGCCGACTAACAGAGTTATGTCTGCAGGTATGCTGACGGGTCGTCCTGCAGAAGAGATGCCCGGGTCTTCGGGTGATCTTCTACTAGAGCTCTCACAACTGCACGAGCAATTTTGCATGGTGATGCAGGGTATTGTCCAAGCCTTGTGGCCATCCGCGTCCTTGCCAGGAGGCATGGGGGAGCTTATAGAGAAGCTCAAAGGAGCGTGGCGGCGCTTCCAATTATGGAAGATATCAGCCTGCCGACAAGGTGCAGGGGAAGCCTGGGCTATGGTGAAGACGCGATATACCAAAGCGGACCCAAACCACATGGCCGAGGTTGGACCTGTGGGGCCCGACGGGAAAGAGATCCCCGTCAGTTTAGTGTATGATCAAGTAGAATTAGCCACAAAGTATTCCCAACAGGATTCTAAGCTAGACAGCCTGTTGGATGGTATAGAAGAAGAATTTAATCAGTCTTAGTGACCGTGTACTTCAAGTGACATATGTAATATCCCTAGCCGGATTGTAAATCATTTGTCATGGCAAACCTGTTCGCTTCGACCTCTGGACCCGATAGTCCGGAGTGTATCCGAATACCCGCTCGGTTTTGTAAAAACCGGGGTATGCATGGAAACCAGGTGTAGGGGTCATAAGTGCTTGAACAGACAAGTACCCAACTAGCTATGTTATATTACATGGGTAGTAAGAAACATCTTCCAGGGAGAATAGTTCCGTTAAGGGTTCCTTTCCCTGGGTACGCATGCCCTAATGTGCATGTCCAAACTACGAGAAGAGACGCAGGCTATAAACATCTGGAGGCATGTGTCAAATTTAAATGAAAGTCATCTTTTATTCACCGATCGAATATTCTCTTAAGAACGCTAGCTTTTGGCTTCACCCAGTCTGAGGTACACATCTGGCTGACCCGACAGTAACAATCGCAGAGGTGCTCCCCTTATGCCCTAGCCGAATTAGCAGGAACGTAGGGCATAAATACAAGAGCCAGGCAACCCAACTTGGCCAAAACTTAAGTCATATCGATGCATATAACGGCGAAAAAGGTACATGCGGAAGAATAACACATGTGCGGGGCATAAAGCTCGGAAAAATGATTAGATTAAGCTTATGTATAAGAAGCCCTCAGGTATAATGAGAGGGGCTAGCGCGTCAAGATTGTGTAACCAAGACACAAGTTTAGCCCTTTAGGGCCTTGAAGAGAATAAAAAAGGGAGAGAAAGAGATAAAAGACAGATATGCAAAAAATTGACGGACGTGAGGAGACGAACATAGAGTCCGACGCTAGGCATAGAATCTTCGGAGTCTGGTTGCGTTCCATGGGTCTGGCTCGAATCGATTATCCGATGCATCCCGCAGATGGTATGCTTCGCCGATCAGAACCTGGTCAATAATGAAGGGACCTTCCCATTTGGGCTTGAGCTTGTTCTTTTTCTTCTTCGGCAGGCGTAGAACTAGTTCTCCAACGTTATAGGTTTTGGCCCGTACTTCTCTGCTTTGATACCTTCGAGCCTGTTGCCGATAGAATGCAGAACGGGCTTTTGCCATGTCGCACTCCTCCTCCAGGGCGTCCAAACTGTCCTACCGATCAAGCTCAGCCTCTTTTTCTTCGTACATGCGCACTCGAGGTGAGTCATGAATTATATCGCAAGGCAGAACTGCCTCTGCGCCATACACCATGAAAAACGGTGTGTATCCGGTAGTGCGATTCGGCGTGGTCCGCAACCCCCATAGTACGGAGTCGAGCTCCTCTACCCAGTGTGTGTTTGATTCCTTTAAGGACCGCACTAATCTGGGCTTAATGCCGCTCATGATAAGACAATTCGCTTGCTCAACTTGACCGTTAGTTTGCGGGTGATAGACAGAAGCATAATCGAGCTTGATGCCCATGTTGTTGCACCAAAGCTTTACTTCGTCGGCTGTAAAGTTCATGCCATTGTCAGTGATGATGCTGTGGGGGACACCATAATGGTGTACGACCCTAGATATGAAGTCTATCACTGGTCCAGATTCAGCCATTTTGACAGGTTTGGCTTCTATCCATTTGGTGAATTTATCCACCATGACCAGTAAGTATTTTTTCTTATGGGTTCCCCCTTTAAGGGGTCCGACCATATCAAGCCCCCAGACTGCAAAGGGCCAAGTAATGGGGATTTTTTGGAGAGCGGTAGGCGGCATATGGCTTTGGTTTGCAAAGAGCTATCAACCGACGCAATGCTGGACCAATTGCTATGCATCTGCCCGGGCCGTCGGCCAATAGAAACCTGTACGGAAGGCCTTGCTTACAAGGGACTGGGCTGCGGCGTAATGGCCGCCGAGTCCGGCATGGATTTCTGCCAAAAGCTTCCGCCCTTCCTCTTCGGAGATGCACCTTTGAAGGACTCCAGTCGTGCTTTTCTTATAAAGCTGTCCCTCATGGACCTTGTAGGCTTTAGATCGCCGCACTATGCAGCGTGCCTCATTTTGGTCCTCGGGTAGTTCCTGCCTGGTTAGGTAGGCCAGGAATGGTTCTGTCCATGGGGCGATGACGACCATTATTACGTGGGCTGAAGGTGTTATTTCGATGGCAGAGCTTCCGATTGTGTCAGAGTGTTCGGTATCTGGGCTTGTGGCCGGGTCTGGACTATTGTTGTCGGTGTCCCCTTCCGATACCATGGATGGTTTAAACAGTTTTTCCAGGAAGATGTTAGGTGGGACAGGGTCGCGTTTAGGGCCGATACGGGCGAGGATGTCCGCCGCCTGGTTGTGTTCCCGAGCCACATGGTGGAATTCAAGCCCCTCGAACCAAGCTGACATTTTGAGGATGGCGTTGCGACATGCCACCATTTTCGGATCCTTGGCATCGAAGTCTCCATTTATTTGGGATATTGTGAGGTTCGAGTCCCCACGCACCTCCAGGCGTTGAATGCCCATGGAAACTGCCATCCGGAGACCGTGTAATAGGGCATCGTATTCGGCTACGTTATTGTGAGTCTGTATATAGTATTTGGAGTATGTATTGCACTGTATCTCCGGTGGGGGACGTCATGACGACGCCAGCCCCCAGACCAGCCAGCATTTTAGAGCCGTCGAAGTGCATGATCCATTTGGAGTATGCGCCGTACTCTTTAGGGAGTTCGGCTTCTGTCCATTCATCTACGAAATCGGCCAGTACTTGCGACTTAATGGCTCGCCATGGTTTATATGTTATGTCGAACGGGAGGAACTCGGTAGCCCATTTGGCAATCCGGCCCGTGGCATCGCGGTTGTTTATTATGTCGTTGAGTGGTACTTCGGAGGCCACCGTAATTGAACACTCTTGAAAGTAGTGTCATAATTTCCGGGATGCCATGAATATCGGGTATGCTATCTTTTGATAATGTGTGTACCGCGATTTGCATGGAGTGAGGACGGTGGATACAAAATATACCAGCTTTTGAAGTGGGAATTGATGTCCGTCCATCTCTCGTTTGATGACGAGCACTACGCTTACAACTTGGTGAGTTGCCGCTATATATAATAGCATTGGTTCGCCAACATTTGGTGCGACCAAGATTGGGTTGGTGGCCAGGATGGCTTTTATTTCTTCCAGTCCTGCCGTGGTTGCATCCGTCCACTCGAAGTGTTCGGTGCACTGAAGAAGGCGATAAAGGGGGAGTGCCTTTTCTCATAGTCGTGAGATAAAGCGGCTTAAAGCCGCCACACATCCAGTTAACTTCTGGATTTGCTTGAGGTCAGTTGGGATAGACAACTGCGACAGAGCCCGGATTTTGGCCGGATATGCTTCAATTCCTCTGCTGGAGACGATAAAGCCCAGGAGCTTTCCGGCGGGTACGTCGAAAACGCATTTTTCTAGATTGAGCTTAATGTCGTATGTTCGAAGGTTGTCGAACGTTAGCCTCAAGTCATCTATTAAGGAGTCGACGTGTCTGGTTTTAACGACCACATCATCGATGTATGCCTCCACTGTTTTGCCGATCTACTTTTCCAGACATGTCTGAATCATGCGCTGATACGTTGCGCCGGCATTTTTGAGCCCAAAGGGCATTGTGTTAAAACAGAAGGGGCCATATGGAGTGATAAATGATGTTGCGTCTTGGTCGGACTCCGCCATCTTAATTTGGTGGTAACCGGAGTATGCGTCGAGGAAGCACAATGAGTCATGTCCTGCGGTAGCGTTGATAATTTGATCGATGCGAGGGAGGGGGAAGGGATCCTTTGGGCAAGCCTTGTTAAGGTCCTTGAAGTCGACGCATAGGCGCCAGGATTTGTCCTTCTTTGGCACCATCACCAGGTTTGCTAGCCAGTCCAGATGATTTATCTCTCTAATGAATCCGGCCTCCAGTAATTTGGCTAGATCCTCCCCCATGGCTTGTCGTTTAGGTTCGGAGAAACGCCGAAGAGTCTGCTTGACCGGCTTGAATCCTTTTAGAATGTTAAGGCTATGCTCGGCCAGCCTGCGTGGGATTCCTGGCATGTCTGAAGGATGCCAGGCGAATATGTCCCAATTCTCACGCAGGAACTCCCGTAGTTCGGCGTCTACGGCGGGGCTTAACTATTCCCCAATGGATGTTGTTTTTGTGGGGTCCATTGGTTGGACTTGGAATTTGACTATTTCATCCGCTGGATTAAAGGAGGTGGACTTGGATCTTTTGTCTAGTATCACGTCATCCCTATCCACTGTGGAGCGCAACGCGGTTAACTCCTCCGCCACAAGGGCTTCGGATAATGCCTCGAGGGCCAGTGCGGCTGTTTGTTCTCGTCGCGAAGTGCTATGTCCGGATCACTAGCTAGAGTGATGATTCCATTGGGCCCGGGCATTTTGAGCTTCATGTACTCGTAATGGGGTATGACTTGAAAAATCGTGAATGCCTCCCGCCCTAGAAGGGCGTGGTATCCTCTACTGAACAGGGCCACTTGGAATGTGATTTCTTCGGACCTGTAATTCTCCAGAGTGCCGAATACCACATCTAGTGTGATTTTCCTGGCGCAACGTGCCTCCCGACTGGGAATGATTCCTCGGAAGGTCGTGCTGCTTTGCTCAATACGGTTGCTGTCTATTTCCATTTTTTGAAGAGTCTCCTCATAAATGAGGTTTAATCCGCTGCCGCCGTCCATGAGTACTTTGGTGAGCCAAAAGCCATCCACAATTGGACTGAGGACCAAAGCGGCTGGTGCTCGGGCTGTTCAGAATTTAGGTTTGTCACTGGCATTGAAAGTGATAGCCGTATCGCTCCATGGATTTATTGCTGCCACGTGGCAGAGTTTGGCAAGGCTGCGGAGTGCTCGCTTATGCCTATTATTTGAGGCGAAGGTCTCGAAGACCATCGATACCGTATTGTTATCCGTGGGAAGGTGCTATGGGGTGTTTTGGATGAGGAGATCCTCACCGCTCTTGGCCACCTGCCGGAGTACCCAACATGCACTAAGGCTATGTGTTGGTATGGTATCTGCTGTACTATGAATTTTGCAGGGCCCGCTAAGCCATCCCTCCAATATGGTTCCACACCCTGTAGTGTGCTTTTGCTTCCTTGTAATTGAGTCGGGCGACTTATGAGAGTGCACCCATTTGGTTCGGACTGGGGGTTTTGTCAGGGCCGGATTGTCCCAAAATTGTGTTTGGGTTTTCTAGGCGCTTTCCATCGCACAGTATTTCCGTACTATGGCCGCCAAGTCAGTGAAGTGTGCTATGTCATGGAGACTTATGGCATTGAGGATTCCTTTGTCCGTGCAATTGTTGCAAAAGAACGAAATTGCGTATTCTCGCCACAGTCCTTAACCTTGTTCATTACAAGGAGGAATCTGGCCCAATAGTGATGTACTGTGTCTTGGGGCGCTTGCCTAATGTGGGAAAGATCGTTTGTCTCTGGGTGGGTGGGTGGATTTAAGTCCAGACCTTGACCCAATCTGAGATCCCGGGGCAGGGGAGTTTCTGATCTTGGAAGTTTTGGCTCCGGGATGTTGCTCCGCGGGTTCGGTATGCGACCTGATTCTAGGTTCAGGGTTAGGGCGATGTCCTCCCATGAGCGGGTATCCGGCTCGGAGAGCTCGGAAATCCGGACATAGTTCGTCCTCAAGATAGAGGAAGAATCGCTGCGTTGCTCCTCCACCAGCACTATCTGATGGGTGACTGACAGAGAGTTAATCTCCCTTTGGTCGGGTTTAAGCCCAATCCGATCGTAGTCCGTAGAGACTCCCAAAGCGGCGATGCAATCCAAGAGCTCGTTCAAGGAGGAGAGCTCCATTGGATCCATCTGCTCGGCGAACTTTGAGCCGATGTGGAGGCTATTTTCGATGACCCGAGAGGTCATCGTCGGGGTAGCGGCCGAGCAGGCGGTCATGACGAAGCCTAGTCGGAGATTTTGGCCTACAGCCAGGGCTCCCTAGAGGTGATGTTGTCCTTGACAACGAGACGAGCCACCCCCCTTATGATGAGGACACAATGGAACTCTCAATGAAAGCACCAATGTCGGTGTCAAAACCACCGGATCTTGGGTAGGGGGTCCCGAACTATGCGTCTAAGGCGGATGGTAACAGGAGACAAGGGACACGATGTTTACCCAGGTTCTGTCCCTCTTGAAGGAGGTAATACCCTACGTCCTGCTTGATTGTTCTTGATGATATGAGTATTACAAGAGTTGATCTACACGAGATCGTAGAGGCTAACCCCTAGAAGCTAGCCTATGGTATGATTGTATGTTGTCCTGCGGACTAAACCCTCCGGTTTATATAGACACCAGAGGAGGCTAGGGTTACACAAGGTTGGTTACAAGGGAGGAGATCTACATATCCGTATTGCCTAGCTTGCCTTCCATGCCAAGGAGAGTCCCATCCGGACATGGGACATAGTCTTCAATCTTGTATCTTCATAGTCCAATAGTTCGGCCAAAGGATATAGTCCGGCTGTCCGGAGACCCCCTAATCCAGGACACCCTCACCCGTTAACAAGCCACTGTTCTTTTGGGCCTATACTAAGACAGGTTTATATTTCATCCTGTTAAATGCCCGTTTACAAGTTCGCCCCGATAATAGTTTTGGCCTGTTAGCAGCCCATGGTGCATTTGGACATTGTTGGCCCGGTTTAAATTTAGGCCATTTAACGGCCCATGCATAAACTAGGCTATTTCTTGTCCGAAGTAACTTTAGGCCTCTTAACAACCCGTAGACTTCGTGGATAAATTTCAGCCCAACTGGCCTATCGGCCTGTTAATGGCCCGTGTAACAGTTGGTCCTAATTACAGCCCGCGTTGAAACCGGCCTGCTTACAGCCCATCTGATAATGGCCCATGACACTTTTAGGCCTATGGCCCGCATAGATACCGGCCTGCTTAAAGCCCATAATTTTATTGTGCCAAACATGCCCGAGATATATTTTGGCCTGTTAACTGCTCATCCTATTTGGGCCAAACATGGGCCTTAGGCAGTTTCGGCCTATATTGGCCCATGAATTTTTCGGCTCAACGCTAGCCCAATCTAGGTTTTAGCCTGTTAAAAGCCCATGGTATTCTCTGGCCCAGGTGGACAGAACTTTACTCGGGATGTTAAAGGCGGGAAACAACTATAGGTTTAGACCTGCTAATGGCCCAAGATGATTATAGGCCCAGGTTTTGGCCCATATGAGTAACGGGCCTGCCTGAAGACCGACAACACTGAGATCCATTGAACCTTCCGGCCTAAATTACAACATACCAACCAAGAATAAACCTAGACTATACAACAAAGAAATTACATCATATTACATCCCCTCGGCATCAAACTTCACCGCCAGTGATAATAAAGGGCAACCAGACAACATATTACATAAACTGGGCATGTCGCCACCAGTGGAAGTTAACAGGCGGACAAAATAATAGACAGAACCAACAACACTTCAACACAGTTCAAGAAAGGTTAGCCCGACCCAGGAGCTGCAGCACAAGCAGCTTAGCAACCTGATGAGACTGTGCTTCTTTGGCACTCATATCCACCAACTTAAGCTGCATAGAATCAATAAACGTGTTGTACTTATGGTTAATCTTGCATAGAGATTGGATTTCCAGTCGTATTTGAGCAGAAGCATGTATTTCTGTTTGAATTTCAGACTGAAGAAGTCAAACAGATTCGAGCGGCGACTTCATCAAGCTTGTGTCACTGAGTTTGACACTACATCAACATGTGACTTCGTGGTTGTATCCCTACCCTTAGTATTTGTTGCCTTCTCCTCTGGAATATGTGTTAGAGGGACAAACAATGGGTTCATCTCACTATCATTGTGGAAGTTCTTCATAGTAGCAGTGTTGTCACCCTGAAAGAGAAACAAGTAGGTAGATAATAGGTTTTGCACGGATAAGCATCAGCGCTGTCAATTCGTCTCATTTCTTTGTCAAAAATAAAGAGACACGGTTTAAAATAGCATTAACATAATAGGCATAGTTCATAGTTAAGACGGCAGGAAATGGCATTGTGTAGGAGCGGCCAGCTACACCAGCCCACTGGATTACAGATCAAGAACCCAAGCATAGATGTAGTTCTAAACAACGTATAAGCATGAATGGTGAGTGCACTGTCAATTTATACCATTTCAGATTGGTAAATAAAGAGACAGGATTTAAATAATATTAATATAATATGGCATTGTTCATAGTTGAGACATAGCAGGATATGACATTGTGTTGTTGTTGGTAGTCTCACCACACCACTAGATTACAGATCAAGAACACAAGCATACACATAGTGCTAAAGAATATAACTTGCTATGTTTAGTTTAATTTACATGGTACGAATAAGGAACTAGATTGTACAACTAAAGACTAAAATTGAGAAGACAAACTTATGTTTTTGTACTTCTACTTTATAAAATTTGAACAAGCAATTTGATGCAGACGACAAAAATAAACAACATTTGCACTCATAGCTATCCAAATATAAACAACAAAGTTTGAAGGCTGGAGGAGGACAAACTTACGTTTGTAGTGAAGACAGGCTCTATAAAGGCCTTGTCCATATTGATGGGGGGGGCAATTCAAGAAGTTTACCGCACACTCTTCTTCAAGAGTATTGCCTTTATTCTACATTTTGTTAAGAGTAAATATAGATGTGAAAATATAGGAACAAATGTCAATTATTTAACTTAAGATGCAGAGTACAAATGTAAATACAGCATACAGGCAGAAGGCACTGACAAGAGCAATGCGGAGCTAAACTTCTTCAGTAACATTGGTTTTATTCAATATTTTGGCAAGAGTAAATGTAGATCTGATGTGTAGGAAAATGGAGTACAAGGGAAAATAAGCTGCAAAGTGTACATGAAGAACTAGCTGACAAATATAAGTACAGTGATGAAGGACAACAGATAGTTACAAGAACAATGCAGAACTAAATTTCTTCATAGGCATTGGGTTTATTCTACATTATTTTAAGCATTAATATAGATCTGATAATTTGGTTCGAACAGTGGATAAGCAAGCTATAATGCACAGTGATGTCACATAATCCACCGGGTATGAATGTAAGGACAACGACAGGACAATACGTACTCACAAGAGCAAATCAGCGACCAGCATAGTTGCGATATCCTAGGTTTTGTAGCACTGGTTCTATCGCCAATATACGTCTGGTGCTATGTGATTTCTCCGGTAGCACCACATTTTTCAAGGACTTTGCTTGTACTCCTTCAGGTTCTACAATCACCCTCTTCCTTTTGGATGTCTGAAACATAAGAACAACATTTGAATGAAAAAAACATGGTATGCCGACAAGTGGAATAGGTGTTGATAATGGATGGGCATGGCATCTTCACATATATCATGAGTAAACTAAGTAGATGGCGATGCAACGAAGCAAAAGAAATGCAAGACACCTTATGCAAGATATGTGCAACCAATATAACCTTGCCAAATTAGATCAGGCACCTTATTAGGTGAATAGGATAGGCCATCTTCCTTTGGCTCCTTGAGTTCAGAATAGTCATTAGGATCTTATTCTGAATACGAATCTATAGGTCGGGAGCATGTGGGTTTCATTGCTTCCACAATGGACCTCAATCGCTTGATGCCAAGTTTGTTACCCAATGAACTATTCCGCAATATTCTTCTGATGTGCGCATTCTTATATTCATTGTGATTACGTACAATATCTGTAAAGCACGAAAACACAAATAGTAGTGAGATTATCTTTGTAATGCAGAGGATATTGTAATATAATAGAGGCTCCCTGTAAACCCTTGTGTGCTATCACTGGATTTTGATGAGAGAGCCCATGTGTGCTGTAATATGGTGAGCAGATTAATATAATCTGGCACAACTACACAAAAAAAATAAGCTCCCTGTTGGGGGCCCTATATGTAAGGATAGTTGGCAGATGATAGGTTCATAATATACCGTATAGAAAGTTTATTTCGAAACCATGATAACGAGAGCGCAGAGCCAGTAGGCAGATCGTAGTGTAGATAATAGGGGTACACCATAACCACCATAAATAAATCGGGAAAGCGGAACTGGCTAGAAAACATAGGGTTTTGCCGCTACTAATATGCAGCCTATCGATCACCTACATGCCATCTCTATTCATCTGAAGGCGCACAGCTATTACTATCAGTTTAGTCTATCAAAGACCGTGTGGCTCCCACCATTTCCGGGGTATTATGGCAGACCAACTCGAAGTGCGAAGTCATTTAGCAGAACCGGCCCAATAGAGGTGTCGACTGCGGATGTCCCTACTCTCCTTCGTGACAAGGAACATACTGTGCTTACTAAAGAAGAACATGTTAAAGAACAGAAGAGGAAGCATATTCTGCTTGTCTGCATGCAAGTCGCATGACTTTTGTCATTTGGGTCAGTCGACCATTTCAGGCGGTTGGATGAAGATCCTACGTCTCCTAACCCTTCTTCTTCATTGTCTCTAATTCTTCCCATATAGAACACCGCACGGGCCGCTGGGCGAACCACCGGCCCCGACCCCCTGCCCTCCGCTGAACCGCCCCCACCTCCTGTGTTCCTTCGCCACCCCCACCCCTGCCCCACCAGCGTCGAGTTTTCTTTTGTTCGGCGAGGCCCCACCACCGCCCCCACAACCACCGTCCCCACACGAGCCCCTTCATTCGCACCTGCGAACTCCGGCGAGCTCTAAAAAATCGACTGACCCAATTTTGAAATTTAGTCTACTATCATTTAACTAGCGAGGAATATAAAAGGGGAAAACCATAAGCATTGCGAGTATAGTGTTGAGCGTGCCATGGCGGATCTGAAGGTGCAAACCGGACAAAGGCAACTTCGCAACCAATGTTTGCTTTCAAGGAGCAAGTAAGTGATGGACAAGAAAATCAGAGTAAAGCAATGGCGATCTATTTTCTTGCTGCGATAAATAAGTTGAGAAGATACGAAAGAGTACCGCCTATGGTGCGGCGCTGTGTATGCATTTGCTGAGAATTTGACGGTGTTGCGGTAGCGATGGCTATCGGCAGCGTGGAAGTAGATCTAGGAGGGTAGACGGTGGCGGTGGGGAGCGGTCGACGAGACTGTCATAGGAGCAGCACCGACAAGGTGGACGATGGCGGGGATGAAGCGAGAGGACAGGATGCAAGGATCCCGGTCCGAAGCCGTGGATGAGAGAGGTCGATCTCTTGTAATGGACGATGGCGTTGGGGTATCAGCTCCGGGATGGTGGTGGAGGACGGCGGTGGATGGGGTGGCAGATAGAGGAGGCTGGGGCGGAGAGGCTGTTTTGGCGCCCACGGAGTACGAATGGGGAAATGGAGGGAGAGAGGAAGGGAGGAACCATGTCTTTAGGGCGCGCTTGTCCCAAATGTGAGGAAATTTACGAACTTAGCCCCCGTTTAAAATTTCCTACATCACAGCAATATTAGTCGGTTGGGGATAGGACGGTAATCTCGCATACACCGAGCCGACGAGAGTTTCTTTTTGGCGCCCACCATGTATGAATCAGGGAGGGAGTCGATCTCGGCCGAGGAGACACTGTGTTTTGGCGCCCACCATGTATGAATCCGGGTGAGAGGCGTTTATGTCATGTTTGAGTGAAATTACAAACCTACCCCTATCGAAACCTATAGAAATCGAGCCGATAGGCTTTGCGTGTCATGGATATGCAGTAATTTCCATCTCGTAGATTTTGGTTTCGGGCGGTTACTGCGACTTTCCCTGCTTCGTTCATATTTTTGTAGAGCAAGAGTGCACGTTTACCGTGCCAACTCAATTCGAATCAAGTTTGTATTCTATTTTGTTCGGCCAGGATCCATTTGTTATTCGAGTAAAATTCTATATACATCATTTTTTATATATACTTTCAAAAGCACAACACCCTTTATACATAAATATGGTTTACAAATGGCATGATCTCAGATTCATAAGGCTGTATTCATCTTAATTTAGATTTCCAAATATTTGAAACCACTTTACGTTGAAATACAATGTATGCATTCCTCGCTAACTGTCTCCAATTAATGTGTGTTTCATGCGGTTTTTTACTTCTCAAACATGTATAATGTGTTTCACACACGCAACATATAGTGTAATCCTGTTTAGACATTAATTGCATATAAACCATGCATTGTCTCTAATTAAAGAATCTATGGATCACTAATATTGATAAATTAGATGACATTACATGTGTCCCCAAATTCAAATGAATATGCATGTTTGATACACCAATTTGCGTCATGATATTATCGATGTCGTGATCTCCAGTTTAAAGATTTGAATCCCCTTTAATCTAGATATTCGTCTCATATAGCTATCACTCATCCTTATATAGGAGTATCTCTATAGACCTATACGTCTTCATCGTCTCTCTGGTATCTCTCGTGCTACTTGTATGTCGACAATGATCTTTTATCATCGTAACACACTGATGGTACTCTCTCCCTCTACCTTCACCACTCTATCTCTCTCTATGTATATCTGAAAGCACAAGTGCTCCCTGGGTGATTTTGGTAATTAATGTCAACATATCTCTTGTTGGACTAATGATTCTACCTAGTATGTTTCATAAAAGTTCAACAATGGAGTGACATGGACTAGAGGATGTGGAACCCCTTCAATATGCTAAGGGCAAAGGATTGGCTCAAGCTCAAAGCTCAGGACTCTACATTTTCTATTTTAGTGATCTAAGATCACATTGAGTCCATAGGAAAGCCAATACTATTAAGAAGGGATGAGGTGTTGCTTAATGGCTTCCTTGCTCAAAGTGCTTAGTGATATGCTCCAAAGCCCTCAACCACTTTCTTACTTCCAAATTTGTCCCAAAACAGAAGTCAAACTCGGCCCCACCGATTCTTTCTATCCGGAGCCCCTGAGTTCAATTGACATAGCCACTGCTAGAAACCCTAATCAGTTCGGTCTCACCGAGATGGGCTTGAAAACTTTCTGTTACCTATTGCAATATTTTTGGTCCCATCGAGATATACAATCGGCCCCACCGAGTTTGCTTGGCCAACTCTCTGTTTTTCTTATTACCGAAATCGGCCCCATTGAGTTTGAGTAATCGGTTAAACCGAGTTTTTGAATTACCCTAACCCTAGCACATCGGTCCCACCGAGTTGATCCAGTCGGTCCCACTGAAACACCTAACGGTCACATTATGAATCAAATCGGTCTGACCGAGTTCTCTGAATCGGTCCCACCGAGTTTGGAGATTTGTGTGTAACAGTTAGATTTTGTGTGGAGGCTATAAATACCCCTCCACCCACTCTTCATTCGAAGAGAGATCCATCAGAACATGCCTATACTTCCAATACATATTTTCTGAGAGAGAACCACCTACACTTGTGTTGAGGTCAAGATATTCCATTCCAACCACATAAATCATGACCTCTAGCCTTCCCCAAGTTGCTTTCTACTCAAATATTCTTTATACCAAATCCAATCCTATGAGAGAGAGTTGAGTGTTGGGGAGACTATCATTTGAAGCACAAGAGCAAGGACTTCATCATCAACACACCATTTGTTACTTCTTGGAGAGTGGTGTCTCCTAGATTGCCTAGGTGTCACTTGGGAGCCTCCGACAAGATTGTGGAGTTGAACCAAGGAGTTTGTAAGGTCAAGGATATCGCCTAATTCATGAAAATCTACCCTAGTGAGGCAAGTCCTTCGTGGGCGACGACCATGGTGGGATAGACAAGGTTGCTTCTTCATGGACCCTTCGTGGGTGGAGCCCTCCGTGGACTTGCGCAACCGTTACCCTTCATGGGTTGAAGTCTCCATCAACGTGGATGTACGATAGCACCAACTATCGGAACCACGAATAAAAAATCACCTTGTCTCCAAATTGCATTTGCACACTCCAATCCCTTCTCTTTACATTCTTACAACTTGCATACTTTACTTTCCGCTGCTCATATACTCTTTGTATGCTTGCATGCTTTCTTGATATGTATTGTGAATGTTTAAACTTGTGCTAATACTCCACATGAACCTAAAGAATTAAAAACTGCAAGTTTTCTTGAATAGAGTCTATTCACCCCCTGTAGACACCTCTTCTTGATCCTTTCAATTGGATCAGAGCTTTGGTCTCCATTGGCTTGGGTTAAACACCTTTGGAGCAAGATGGATGTGTCTACTTTGGGGAGTCTTAGACGTAGAGTGCCTATTCTTGATGGAGAGTTCTTCTATGAGTGGAAAAATGAAATGCTTGAGATTTTCAATGAATATCATTTGAACAAGTACATTACTAGTCCTTGTGCACCTCATATTGATCCTTTGCATCCTACACCCGAAGAGGATCTTGACATGATTCACAATCTTAGAACTATCAATCTTATCATTAGAGGTTTGCCCAAAAATTTGATTGCTAGTTTGCCTACTCTTGATTGTGCCTATACTATATGGAAATTTCTTGAGGAACGATTTCCAAATTATTCCTTGGAAAATTTAGACGAAATCCTTCATAAGTCTATTGCCTTGAGTAAGATGAATTCTAGTGATCCTAGCTTTGGTGATTGTCTATTTGAGCTTACCAATCTCATGCGTGCCATATGAGATGTTGGGATCATTAGCAATATCATTTCCAAAGCTATTAGAATTCATAAAGATAACCATAGAAATGATCATTTATCTAATGAATTACCCTCTCTAGGAGTTGATCAATCACAAGATGATGTTGAACATGGATACTATGATGAGGATGATGATAGTGACTATGATCTTGATGATGCGATGAGACACTTTGGTCTTATGGCAAATCTTCGTGGCTACATGGCCGGAGGAAAGGAATGGGTCCTTGATAGTGGATGTACTAATCATATGACCGGAGATAAAGATATGTTCCGTGAGCTTGCTGAAAACGACGACCCTCGAAAGTATGTCACCTTTGGTAATAACTCAAAAGGTAAGGTGGTTGTCCTAGGTAAGGTGGCCATCTCACATGATAGCTCCATACAAAATGTCTAGCTCATTGAATCTCATGGGTACAATTTACTTTTAGTATCTAGACTTGCTGATTCAGTTTCAATGTCCTGTTTACTGAGGTAGATTGCCAAGTGTTTCGTAGAGACAATCATAAAATGGTCTTTACCGGTATACGTAGAGGAGATCTTTACATTGTTGATTTCACTAAAAAGGTTCAACATAGAACTTGCTTAATTGCTTAATCTTCTAAAGGCTGGTTGTGGCATAGAAGACTAGGTCATGTGGGTATGCGAAATCTTGGTAAGCTTATTAAAGGTGATCATATCATTGGAATAAAAGATGTCATATTTGACAAGGATAGACTTTGTAGTGCTTGTCAGGTAGGAAAAAAGGTTGGAGGAAGTCATCGCGCGAAGAACATCATGACCATGAGAAGACCACTCGAGCTACTTCACATGGATCTCTTTGGTCCCAATGCCTACATGAGTCTCGGTGGTAACTCATTTGGTCTAGTCATAGTTGACGATTTTTCAAGATTTACGTGGGTGTTCTTTCTTGATGACAAATCGCAGGTACCAAAAGATCTTAAAAAACTTCGCTAGGAAGGCCCAAAATCAACTTGACGTGAAAATCAAGAAGGTTCGGAGCGACAATGGAATGGAGTTCAAGAACGCAAATGTGGATACCCTTCTTGACGAAGAGGGGATTTCACATGAGTTTTCAGCTACGTACACACCTCAACAAAATGGAGTTGTTGAGAGGAAGAACTGTACTCTTATTGAGATGGCAAGAACGATGCTTGATGAGTACAAGACTCCAAAACACTTTTGGGCGGAAGTGGTTGAGACAGCTTGTCATGCAAAAAATCGCCTGTATCTTCACAAGCTACTCGACAAGACGGCATACAAGCTCCTCACCGGTAAGAAACCCCAAGTTGGATACTTTTGAGTATTCGGCTCAAAGTGCTACATTCTTGATAAGCATCATCGTTCTAAATTTGCTCCTAAATCTCATGAAGGTTTCCTACTTGGTTATGGCTCAAACTCTCACACTTACCATGTCTACAACAATTTCACCCAAAAGGTTGAAGAGACGATAGATGTGAAGTTTGATGACTCTAATGGCTCGCAAGTAGAGCAATTGCCAATTGATGTCGGAGACAAAGACCCTTCGAAAGCAATCCAAGACTTGTCTATTGGCAAGATTCGTCCAACAAAGGTGAAGCAGAGTACCTCGTCCATCCAAGTGGAAGCTTCCACCTCACAACAAGGTGAACCAAGAATTGATACGGAAGCATCCACAAGTGGGGCACACCAAGACGAAGAAAACAAGGAAGTACACCAAGATGAACATCAACAACCTCGTTCTCCACCCTGACAAGAGAATGACAACGTCAACAATGAAGAAGGCCAAGAAGAAGATCAAGATGAATAGGATGTTCCACCCCAAGCCAAGCCAAAGCTTCCACGAGTTCGAGCAAGAATCGCTAAAGATCATCCCGTCGAGCAAATCTAAAATGATATCCAAACCGGGAGAATCACTCGCTCTAAAACTTGTTTGGCTAACTTTTGTGAACATTACTCATTCATCTCTAGCATTGAACCTATGAAGGTTGAAGAAGCATTGGAAGATCCGGATTGGATTAATGCTATGCATGAAGAGCTACACAACTTTGAGAGATATCAAGTGTGGACATTGGTCGAGAAGCCCGACAACAACCACAACATCATTGGTACCAAATGGGTGTTTCGCAACAAGCAAGATGAAGATGGTCAAGTCGTCCGCAACAAAGCTCGCCTAGTCGCCCAAGGCTACACTCAAGTCGAAGGTATGGACTATGGTGAGACATATGCTCCCGTTGCTAGACTTGAGTCCATTCGCATCTTACTTGCTTATGCTATTACCATGATATCACCTTGTACCAAATGGACATTAAAAGTGCTTTTCTAAATGGTGAAATTGAGGAGGAAGTTTACGTTAAGCAACCTTCCGGCTTTGTCAATCCTAAGAAACCTAATAATGTTTACAAACTTCACAAAGCCCTTTATGGTCTTAAACAAGCCCCTAGAGCGTGGTATAAATGCTTGACCAAGTTTCTTATTGAAAAAGGCTTTGATATTGGTAAAATTGATTCTACTATTTTTACTAAAAGGGTTATGGAGAACTATTTGTGTGCCAAATTTATGTTGATGATATTATATTTGGTTCAACTAACCCTCATTTTATTGAGAAGTTTGGAAAGCTAATGTCAGAGAAGTTTGAGATGTCTATGATGAGTGAACTCAAATTCTTTCTTGGTTTGCAAATCAAGCAAACTAAGGAAGGTACCTTTGTCTCTCAAACAAAGTACACCAAGGACTTATTCAAGAAGTTCAATATGCAAGAATGCAAAGGTATGTCTACACCCATGCCTACTAGTGGACATCTTGATTTGACCAAAGATGGTGAATCGGTTAATCAAAAAGTTTACTGCTCTATGATTGGTTCATTGTTATATCTATGTGCCTCTTGTCCTGATATTATGCTAAGTGTGTGCATGTGTGCACGATATCAAGCGGCCCCTAAAGAGTGTCATCTTAAGGTTGTGAAAAGGATAGTGAGATACTTAATACACACACACACACACACACACACACACACACACACACCAAATTTTGGCATTTGGTATCCGAAGAGGTCTTCTTTCGATCTTGTTGGTTACTTCGATTCGGACTATGCCCGAGACAAGGTTGATAGAAAGTCCACTTCGGGTACTTGTCAATTTCTTGGTAGATCTCGTGTGTCTTGGTCCTCCAATAAACAAAACTTGGTATCCTTATCCACCGCCGAAGTGGAATACATTGCTGCTGGATCATGTTGTGCTCAATTACTTTGGATGACCCAAATTCTTAAAGATTATGGGATATATGTTAAACATGTTCTATTGCTTTGTGACAATTAAAGTACTATTAAGATTGCTCACAATCCCATGCAACATTCTCGAACTAAGCATATTGAATTTCTTCATCATTTCATTTGAGATCATGTTGGCAAAGGGGACATGGATCTTAAGCATGTTCGCACCGATAAGCAATTAGTGGATATATTTACCAAACCGCTTGATGAGAAAGTCTTTTGCCGTTTGAGAGGTGAATTGAACATCATTGATGCTTCAAACTTGGAGTAGGAACTCCATTTGAATACATGCAAGGCATGAGCCTTTTGACTAATCCTTGATATTTCTTTCCTGATGCTATCTATATGTCTTGGATATTTTTACACCCTTGCATGCTATCTAACCCTTGTAGGTACTTGGATGAATCTAAGTCCTTGAGATTGCAACTCACTCATATCTTGAGCAATCTCTACATCATCAAGTCTCTACATAATGGTGGTTGAAGACAAGGAAGCACAAAACTCTTCAAACATATCCTTTGACACATTCTACATTAAGATTTATAATTGTCATTTTGGATACACAAGTGCTCTTCCTTGCAAAGCTAACCCATGTAGGAAGATGAACTCAAAATTCCAATGTGGTGCTCCCAACTCTTGATGAGCTACATCAACCTTAAGCAACCCACACAAGTTCAACTACATGATCAAGATCAACACCACCACCCAAGGTATGTTATTCCATCTTAGAGAATCTTTACTCCAAGTCACGGGTTAAAGAAACTCAACAAGATGTGAATGTATCAAGATGCTTAAACGAAAAATGGTAACCCCATTTTTGAGCTTAAACGATGAGTATGACCAAAGATTAAGTGACTCACTTGACTCCTAAGTCAATATACTCTAACATAGGTGACTTTGTCACTGCCCAATTCTAGATGAAGTTCTCTTGTGTTTTCTCTTGCATTTGTCTCATGCATATGTGTTTTCCCTTTTCAAAAAAACTTCATCTAGATCTTTTTATTTCTTTTCTTTCTTGTTATTCTGCATTTTATGCATCCAATTCATTGCAAATTTTACAGCAAATTCCTTGAAAATCCTTGTAAGATCTTAAGTACCTAGTGAGCTGAGGAAAGAAGTGTTATCTTTGTGATGGACTTGGTCACACCGGTTTGTTTCCTTCGGCCCAACCGAATTCGCTCGGTGCCACCGAAGCAAACAACTTGGTGCTACCGATTTCACTGCAGGAAATACAACTTGCCACTTATTCCTGCATTCATTTTTTTCTCCAGCTCCACTCAATGACTCTTGTCCTCTACCAGCATCACATTCGACTTGCTTTGTGACTCAAGGACCAAACCCTGCTGCAATAAAACAAAAATCTAGAAGAGCCCTTCTTGGAAATTGATGTCAAAGGGGGAGAGAGAGATCACATCAAAGCTCTATGCTTAATCATTTCTATAGGGGGAGAGAACACTCAAGGGGAAGAGAGTAAGAAAACCCCAGATGCTTGGTGTTCAAGAGGAGAGAAGTTACATGTCTTTAAGAGGGGAAAGACATGTTCATATTTGATCATATTTGATTGCTTGCATTAGCTCTGTTGTCTTTTCTTTTGCTCCGATTTTCTGTTCCCTATCTTCTCCCAATATCCCATTCAAGATTCAGGGGGAGCAAGACATCTAAGGGGAGGAAATCTCTGATTCTATTGCACATCTTTACCTTTGGGGACATGTCTATATCCAATAGAGTACTCAGTACTAACACTCTACATGTCATCCCAGTCTTGGTACCTTTGTGGTTCTTTTGTTTGCTCTGGCTAGTATATGTATCTTTGTTATCTAACCTTGTTTACTCAGGTTCATTCCCTTCTAAGCGAACTCAAGACCACAAGGTAAATATATGCATCACAGGCATGTGCATGAGGATTTCTATCTAATGTACATATTGTTTGCAAGAAGGACGCATGAGCACGAAGGCATATTTCCTATATTTACATCTTTCACTCTGATGCATATAGCCAAGATACATGTAACACATGGCTTACTCTATCATGCTTATGCATTCACATACTCCTATGTTTAATATTTATATAATTGCATACATATAGGGGGAGCCTTTGCATGTCACATGTCTTTCCAAAGCTTTACTTGTTGTTCTCTATATCTTTATCTAAAGCTTTGATGTATGTTGTCATCAATTACCAAAAAGGGGGAGATTGAAAGCACAAGTGCTCCCTGGGTGATTTTGGTAATTAATGTCAACATATCTCTTGTTGGACTAATATTTCTATCTACTATGTTTCAGACAAGTTCAACAATGGAGTGGCATGGACTAGAGCATGTGGAACCCCTTCAATATGCTAAGGACAAAGGATTGGCTCAAGATCAAAGCTCAGGACTCTACATTTTCTATTTTTGTGACCCAAGATCACATTGAGTCCATAGGAAAGCCAATACTATTAAGAAGGGATGAGGTGTTGCTTAATGGCTTGCTTGCTCAAAGTTCTTAGTGATATGCTCCAAAGCCCTCAACCACTTTCTCACTTCCAAATTTGTCCCAAACCAAAAGTCAAACTCGGCCCCACCGATTCTTTCTATCCGGAGCCACCGAGTTCAATTGACATAGCCACTGCCAGAAACCCTAATCATTTCGGTCTCACCAATGGGATCTCGGTCTCACCGAGATGGGCTTGAAAACTCTCTGTTACCTATTGCAATATTTTTGGTCCCACCGAGATATACAATCAGCCCCACCGAGTTTGCTTGGCCAACTCTCTGTTTCGCTTATTACCCAAATCGGTCCCACCGAGTTTGAGTAATCGGTCAAACCAAGTTTTGGATTTACCCTAACCCTAGCACATCGGTCCCAGCGAGTTGATCCAGTCGGTCCCACCGAAACACCTAACGGTCACATTATGAATCAAATCGGTCTGACCGAGTTTTCTGAATCGGTCCCACCGAGTTTGGTGATTTGTGTGTAACGGTTAGATTTTGTGTGGAGGCTATAAATACAGCTCCACCCACTCTTCCTTCGAAGAGAGAGCCATGAGACAAGCCTACACTTCCAATACATATTTTCTGAGAGAGAACCACCTACACTTGTGTTGAGGTCAAGATATTCCATTCCAACCACATAAATCTTGATCTCTAGCCTTCCCCAAGTTGCTTTCCAGTCAAATCTTCTTTCTACCAAATGCAATCCTATGAGAGAGAGTTGAGTGTTGGGGGGACTATCATTTGAAGCACAAGAGCTAGGAGTTCATCATCAACACACCATTTGTTACTTCTTGGAGAGTGGTGTCTCCTAGATTGGCTAGGTGTCACTTGGGAGCCTCTGACAAGATTGTGGAGTTGAACCAAGGAGTTTGTAAGGGTAAGGAGATCGGCTACTTCGTGAAGATCTACCCTAGTGAGGCAAGTCCTTCGTGGGCGACGGCCATGGTGGGATAGACAAGGTTGCTTCTTCGTGGACCCTTCGTGGGTGGAGCCCTCCGTGGACTCGCGCAACCGTTACCCTTCGTGGTTTGAAGTATCCATCAATGTGGATGTACGATAGCACCACCTATCGGAACCACGGATAAAAAATCACCATGTCTCCAAATTGCGTTTGCACACTCCAATCCCTTCTCTTTACATTCTTGAAACTTGCATGCTTTACTTTCCGCTGCTCATATACTCTTTGTATGCTTGCGTGTTTGATTGATATGTATTGTGAATGTTTAAACTTGTGCTAATACTCCACATGAACCTAAAGAATTAAAAACTTCAACTTTTCTTTATTAGAGTTTATTCACCCCCCTCTAGACACCTCTTCTCGATACTTGCAATATCCCGCTCCCTGCTATGTGTCTCTAACTATGATTCTCCATGTGAAATCACTTTCTCTCACACAAACACAAACTTCGTCTCCCGGGGTCTCATTTCTCTCTACTATTCCCTTGTGTGCCACTCGCACACCCACTCTCACACAGAGATGTCTTTCACTCCTTACATATGAGAAGCTATGACTCTTCCTCTTAAATATCTTTTTCTCACATACAAACACAAACTCTGTCTCCCAGGGTCTCATATCTCTCCACCATTCTCTTGTATGTCGCTCAGAGACAATCTCTCTCCCTAGAGATATATTGCATTGCCTCATATGTCTCTCTAGCTATAACTCTCATTGTGAAATATCTTTCTCTCTTGCAGACACAAAAATCCGTCTCTCGGGATCTAATTTCTCTCTGATATTTGTTTGTATGTGACTCACATGCACACTCTATCTATCTCTCTCACACCCACACACATAACTCAGCCTTCTGATCCACTCGACTCCTATCTCTAACACACACTAGCTAGCATCTTTATCTTTCTATTTATCTGTTTCTCCATCAACCTTCTTTCTCACCCTCACTCTTGCTTCCTATCATGCACACTATATATGTTTCTCTCTACATGCAGTCAAGTGCGCTCATTTTATCTTTCTCTCACACACAAATAACTTCACCCTCTGAACCACCCGGAGGTCATCTCCAACATTCAAGCTAGCTGATGTCCCTCTAGCTAGCATCTCTATCTCTGTATCTATTTGTAGTTTCTCTGTCAACATTTCTTTCTCACACGCACTCTTACTTCCTATCACCCACCATACATGCATTTATAGGTTGATCTCTTTTGCACAATCGTTGTGTCTCGCTCCCTCTGCTCGCCATAGATGCATGCTCCAGCCCACGCCACTATCTCTTAAAGACCAAAACACATGCTCAATTATCGAGCCTTCTTCCCTTCACTCTCACTTGCATGCATATTGTCATACCGATATCTCCCATATTGTTGATATTATAGCTTATGTCTTCTTCTTTTTATCTCGATCATGCTCGCGCGCACATACACACACATCCAACGTATACATGTATACCACTCGCACATGCACATTCATGGTCTCCTATGTCTCCATACATAGTTAATTACCCTCAACCCTAACGCCACATCGAATCGTTCTCTTCTTGTGTGCACATAACTTCCGCCTGGATGGGTAAAACACACACTCACAATTAACAATCTCCTTCTAGCTACCCCCTCTCTCACTCTTCCCCAATATCCCCAAAACCAATATATAAGACCATCCCTTCATTTAATTCCCGCCTACATGCACCATCGATATATACTAGTCTTCCTCGGTGTCTCTCAAAGAAACACGTTCTCTCGATGTCGACTCCTCTCACGCGCACACTGTTGGGGAGCGCAGTAATTTCAAAAATTTCCTACGCACATGCAAGATCATTGTGACGCATAGCATAGAAAGGGGAGAGTATTGTTTACATACCCTCGTAGACCGTAGGCGGAAGCGTTATGACAACGGGGTTGATGTAGTCAGACGTCTTCACGATCCGACCGATCCTAGCACCGAAAGTACGGCACCTCCGCGATCTACACACGTTTAGCTTGGTGACGTCCCACGAACTCACGATCCAGCAGAGTGTCGAGGGAGAGCTTCGTTAGCACGACGGTGTGATGACAGTGATGATGATGCTACTAGAATAGGGCTACGCCAAAGCACCGCTACGATATGACCGAGGTGGATTATGGTGGAGGGGGCACCGCACACGGTTAAGAGATCAATGATAAACTTGTGTGTCTATGGGGTGCCCCCTGGACATGTATAGAAAGGATGGAGGGAGGAGGAGGCCGGCCCTCATAGGGCATGCCCAAAGTGTGGAGTCCTACTAGGACTCCCTAGTCCTAGTAGGATTCCACCTCCTACATGGAATAGGAAAAGGGGGGGGGGGAGAAGGAGAAGGAGAAGAAGGAAGGGGGCACCCATTTCCCTAGTCCAATTCTGACCAGTCCATGGGGAAGGGGCGTGGCCACCCTTGAGGCCTTTCTCTCCTTTCCCGTATGGCCCATTAAGGCCCAATACGAATTCCCATAACTCTCTGGTACTCCGAAAAATACCCATCACTCGGAACCTTTCCGATGTCCGAATATAGCCTTCCAATATATCGATCTTTACGTCTCGACCATTTCAAGACTCCTCGTCATGTCCCCGATCTCATCTGGGACTCCGAACAAACTTCGGTCATCAAACCACATAACTCATAATACAAATCGTCACAGAACGTTAAGCGTGCGGACCCTACGGGTTCGAGAACTATGTAGACATGACCGAGACACATCTCCGGTCAATAACCAATAGCGGAACCTGGATGCTCATATTGTCTCCTACATATTCTATGAAGATCTTTATCGGTTAAACCGCATAACAACATACGTTGTTCCCTTTGTCATCGGTATATTACTTGCCTGAGATTCGATCGTCGGTATCTCAATACCTAGTTCAATCTTGTTACCGGCAAGGCTCTTTACTCGTTCTATAATGTAACATCCCGTAACTAACTCATTAGTCACATTGCTGCAAGGCTTATAATGATGTGCATTACCGAGAGGGCCTAGAGATACCTCTCTGACAATCGGAGTGACAAATCCTAATCTCGTTCTATGCCAACTCAACAAACACCATCGGAGATACCTGTAGATCACCTTTATAATCACCTAGTTATGTTGTGACGTTTGGTAGAACACAAAGTGTACCTCTGGCATTCGGGAGTTGCATGATCTCATAGTCATAGGAACATGTATAAGTAATGGAGAAAGCAATAGCAACAAACTAAACGATCATCGTGCTAAGATAACAGTTGGGTCAAGTCAATCACATTGTTCTCTAATGATGTGATCTCATTAATCAAATGACAACTCATGTCTATGGCTAGGAAACATAACCATCATTGATTCATTGATTCTGGTTAATACAATTCTAGCATGAATAACAAAAAGTTATCATGATACAAGGAAATATAAATAAAAACTTTATTATTGCCTCTAGGGCATATTTCCTTCACACACGCCTTCTCTTCCCTCTCTACGGGCTTTTTCTCTCTCGCACCCCCTCGTTGGTGGCCTCTGTCATACACTATGATGAAGCCACACACACTTAAATTACATCCGCCACCGAGGACCCCATGTCACACACACACGCGCACCCCCCCACACACACTAAGACTCCATCTCACACACACATGCTCTAGGCGGAGCATTTGTTCCTACCACCCTTCGTCCAACCTTACCCGTATGATAAGCAATCACCTTAACTTACTTGTATAACATGGACAAATTCCATTTTACATTAGTAGTTAGCAAACTTATCATCTCTACTCTTATAAAAAACGAGTTGGTGATGATGGTGTGGCTGCCATCTTGTAATATAGACCGTCCGATCTATATCTGACGGATATAAAGCAAAGTATGACAATTTTACAAAAGATACCCGCACCGCTCTCCACATTTACAGACAAGGCCTTGCCTCGTTCATCGTCCTTATCTCCCACAACCTCATTGCTGGGCAATTAAAAAAGTTAGTCTCTGGAACAATCTAGCATGGTGGCCGCTGCCACCTGCCAGCGCCGTCCATCCCCATGCCTCCATCCAGTCCGACCACCAGTCACCACCACGCTCCACTCCTCCTCACCTTATCTCTCATCTTTCATTTTTTCGATGAAATTGTCGAGATACCAGTTTTCTGATAAAATTCTCAAGATATCATTAGTTTTTACACATGGAATTACTCCTGCATGGGTCAATCACAATAGGTGTTTTATAAAAAAATGCATATTTGATATTCCGTGCAATGCATGAGCATCTTGCTAGTAATTATATAACACAAATCACGAGCAGGAAGAGACATTTTTTTACACAACCATGTTAACATGGCCACGTAAATCACTAGCTAAAATGTAATACCATTATACTTATATCCCGATGCAAAAGGTTGGGTACATGTCTGAAGAGTAGAGTCGCACACACGCACTCTATCTCTTAGAATCTCTCACACACACCAGTTACATGACGCCCACTTAAGCAAACACATATGTTACAATTTGTGCACCCGCGGGTACACGTGATGGTGCGCATTTATTTAAGCCGGATGGGGAACCCAAATAGTATCTGAATTCATTCCCCTCCCGCCGCCTCTTCTTTGGTTGCCGTAGCCCAGTAGCCATGGCCCAGCCGTAGGTAACGACATACGCTATACTCCCTCCGGAGCGGCGCTTTAATCTGGAAATTTTAGTGGTCATGCGTGCATCTTTTTGTGCTAGCACTCCTATATAAGGGTTGACCGGTCACTTCCCGTGGACATGCGCGGGTGGTGGAAGAGGAAGGAGAAGGGAAGAGGGTTGTGGAGTAACATTTTTTACCACATTTTCTTAGGAAACCGTGTGCAATAATTGAGTAGTTTTGGAAACTACCAGTACCACCACCACGCCCGCGTTTGACCGCCCTGGCCGACCCAATTACCCCCTCCCTTGCCGGCATGCGCTTCCCACGTGAAACGGTCAGTGTCACCCCGGAACGCCAGTGCCACATTAATGCCCGGCCAGAGCGGAGGCGACCTCTCAGACTAGCCACAGTGGGAGTAACTTCAGCAGTAACATCGAGTCCAACTCAACAAATTTGTTTATGTGCAATGAGTTAATGAGGAGAGATGTAGTTTGAGTAACTTAGCTAGTTACTGTAACATCACATGTCCCAATGCAATATGAGTCTATAAACTAATAAATGAGGCTTTGCATGTTGCCATACTTATGTTACTACCAACTATGAAAGGTCGTAACATAGTCTAGGGATATGTGTATGTTACTAGTGTACGTTACTCTCCATTGTGGCTAGTCTCACTGGCGCCGGCTTTCAAGCAGCGCGACGGCCGAGAGAGTGTCACTTCCCAATGCACATGACTGCTCCGCGTCGAGGCTGGCCATAATTTGGATGAGTCTCCATCGTGGGGAGCCACACTAACTGCGATGATATGGACTCCCGTTTCCCACAATTATGGATCGTTCCATCTATGAAGAACACGTGGGACTGGAACTACAAGACGGACATGTACCCAGGAGTGGACGTATGAACCTGAGTAATGTAGCACAATAAGTGAAGTAGAAAGGCACAAATAGTATGAACATGCGTGAAATATAGGCATTTGTCTCCTACTACCACTAAATGTTGATCTGAAAAATGTTGTACGTGCAATGCTCGGTGATGTTATGGAGTACGTGCCTACTCTACTTCTACTATATTAATTGGAGGCACATATTAGGTTTTATATTTGTTTATGTGTATGCCTCGAGACCTTCCAACTAGGCGTGTCTTTCTCTCTGGGTCACACTTTGTATCGTTCATACCACTAGTACTACTACGCGTGGTCTCCGACCCATAAGTGGAGACGCTCTACCACGATGTTCATGCCCCACTCCTTTCGCTGACGTGTGGGACATCCTGCACGTGCCGTGTTTGGCACTCCTTCATCGTAAGAGTTGAAACGCTAGCATTCAGCAGAAATAAAAGATAAATATAAATCAACAGTGATACTATGCCACGCGGTTTCCTTGCTCCTCGATATAGGAAAGAATACTTCCGTTCACCGACATGTGGGACATCGACCATTCTGGTCCACTTGCCATGCCCGCAGAACTCTAGGGGAGAGTCACCCCGGTCGTCACGCCATAGTAATTACTGATGAGCCATCAAATCATAGGCCCAACCTTTCCCACTGTGAAGTTGCTCGAACGAAGGAACCATCATGATTTCGTTGAATTCCGCTTCTTGAAGAAAACTAGTATACCAGCAGTAGTGCTAGCTATAGCAGTTACTCCAGTAGAGGCCTCCTTTGGTTCATAGGATAGGAATTTTATAGTAATATGAAAATCATGGGAAGTGAGATGACATGCATCTCAATTCATATAGAGAAAGAGATGCCATTTGATGCATAGGATAGGAATTTTGCCATCGAGTCTAGGCTAATGTACTGATAATTTGCTCTAAAAACTACAATAGTAACTACTCCCTCCGTCTAGGTGTGTAAGTCACCTTACGAAAACTAAATAATCCCGAAACACTTAGGCACAGTACATTAACTCCCTTCTCGTTTCTTGTTTCGGGACACATCAACCAATGAGAGATGTGGGCAGTGCATGTTTTCAATTACTTGAGACTACCAAACATGACATGTAGTGGTTAGTTCATTGCATGCAATGCTATTAATTAGCAAAACCATTAAATTCTCTCATTTTCCCCTCCGCCTTGGTTGCCATGCACAACCTAAGATGACTTATACACCTAGACGGAGGGAGTAGTACTGGTACATGCTCGTAATTAATTAAACAAACGTGCGGGCGACACAAACACACACACACACTAACTACTAGTACTACCACTTCTCACATGCTGGCCAGACGTCGTCGTTCTCCTTCCCGGCTTTGTCGGCGACACCCCACCGTGCTTGGATCTCCACCGACCTCTCCGCAGCAGCGCATGCGTACTCTTCTTTGTTGTGGCGGTGGGCCTCCCTTTTCTTGAGTGCTTTCTAACTTTTCCGCCCGCTCTGTGCAGCTTTGGCCGCCTCTTGCTCTACCGCCCATTTAGCTTTGGCAGCTTCAAATTCCGCCCACATAGGTGTGAGGTCACGAGCAGCAATGAACTTGACATGGTGGGATGCCATTGCTTCCCTACCATTCTATGTGCGGTCGTGGGCAGCGAGGAACTCGGCGCGATGGGATGCCATCGCTTCCTTACCGGTTAGTGTGCGGTGTGGTGGCTGATGACCCACAAGTATAGGGGATCTATCGTAGTCCTTTCAATAAGTAAGAGTGTCGAACCCAGCGAGGAGCAGAAGGAAATGATAAGCGGTTTGTAGCAAGGTATTCTCTGCAAGTACTGAAATAAGTGGTAACAGAAAGTTTCGTGATAGGATAATTTGTAACGAGCAACAAGTAACAAAAGTAAATAAAGTGCAGAAAGGTGGCCCAATCCTTTTTGTAGCAAAGGACAAGCCTGGACAAACTCTTATATAGTGAAAAGCGCTCCCGAGGACACATGGGAATATTGTCAAGCTAGTTTTCATCACGCTCATATGATTCGTGTTCGATACTTTGATAATTTGGTATGTGGGTGGACCGGTGCTTGGGTACTGTCCTTACTTGGACAAGCATCCCACTTATGATTAACCTGTATTCCAAGCATCCGCAACTACAACAAAAGTATTAAAGTAAACCTAACCATAGCATCAAACATATGGATCCAAATCAGCCCCTTACGAAGCAACGCATAAACTAGGGTTTAAGCTTCTGTCACTCTAGCAACCCATCGTCTACTTATTACTCCCCAATGCCTTCCTCTAGGCCCAATCAATGGTGAAGCGTCATGTAGTCGACGTTCACATAACACCACTAGAGGAGAGACAACATACATCTCATCAAAATATAGAACGAATACCAAATTCACATGACTACTAATAGCAAGACTTCTCCCATGTCCTCAGGAACAAAAGTAACTACTCACAAAGCATAAACATGTTCATAATTAGAGGGGGTATTAATATGCATATATGAGCTGAACATATGATCATCCACCAATTGAACCAACTAGCATCGACTACAAGGAGTAATTAACACTACTAGCAACCTACTAGCACCAATCCCGGACTTGGAGACAAGAATTGGATACAAGAGATGAACTAGGGTTTTGAGAGGAGATGGTGCTGATGAAGATGTTGATGGACATTGCCCTCTTCAGATGAGAGGAGCGTTGGTGATGACAATGGCGATGATTTCCCCCTCCGGGAGGGAAGTTTCCCCAGCAGAACAGCTCCGCCAGAGCCCTAGATTGGTTCCGCCAAGGTTCCGCCTCATGGCGGTGGAGTTTCGTCCGAGAAGATGGCTTATGATTTTTTCCCATCGAAAGACTTCATATAGAAGAAGATGGCCAACGGAGGGCCACCAGGGGGCCCACGAGGTAGGGGGCGTGCCCAGGGGGGTAGGGCGCGCCCCCCACCCTCATGGGCAGGGTGTGCCCCCCCTAGTGAATCTCTTCCGCTGAGTATTTTTTATATATGCTGAAAACGTCTTCCATGAAGTTTCAGGACTTTTGGAACAGTGCAGAATAGGTCTGTAATATTTGCTCCTTTTCCGTCCCAGAATCCCAGCCGTCGGCATTCTCCCTCTTCATGTAAACCATGTAAAATAAGAGAGAATATGCATAAGTATTGTGACATAATGTGTAATAACAGCCCATAATGCAATAAATATTGATATAAAAGCATGATGCAAAATGGACGTATCAACTCCCCCAAGCTTAGACCTCGCTTGTCCTCAAGCGAAAAGCCGAAATCGAAAAATATGTCCACATGTTTAGAGATAGAGGTGTCGATAAAAATAAAATACGGACATGAGGGCATCATGATCATTCTTAGAACAACAACTTATACAATTCTTGTCATATGATTTCTTATGCTAGAGTAATAATTCAATCACAATTTCAAGTATGAATAGTAAACTTCATTGAAAACTAACAAACTATAATCTCAGTCATTGGAGCAATTGCAATTTATCATAACATAGGAAAGAGTCAATATATAAGAGCTTTTCAGCAAGTCCACATACTCAACTATCATATAGTCTTTCACAATTCCTAACACTCACGCAATACTTATGGGTATGGAGTTTTAATCGAACACAGAGAAAGATAGGGGCTTATAGTTTTGCCTTCCAATGTTTTACCTCAAGGGTAATGTCAACAGCAATAGTTCATGAAAACTCACATCCAATTAGCCATATATACCAGGATCTTTCCAACATACTGTGCTTGCCAAAGGATAAAATGTAAAAAGGAAGTGTGAAGATCACCATGACTCTTAGGCAATGTAAGAGATAAAAGTAAAATATAAGCCCTTCGCAGAGGGAAGCAGAGGTTGTCATGCATTTTATGGTTGCATGCACAAAATCTTAATGAGAAAGAACGTCACTTTATATTGCCACTTGTGATATGGACCTTTATTATGCAGTTCGTCGCTTTTATTTCTTCCATATCACACGATCGTATAAAGTTTATTTTCTCCCACACTAATAAGTCATACGTATTTAGAGAACAATTTTTATTGCTTGCACCGAGGAAAACTTACGTAGAGGATCTTACTCAATCCATAGGTAGGTATGGTGGACTCTGATGGCAAAACTGGTTTAAGGGTATTTGGAAGCACAAGTAGTATCTCTACTTGGTGCGATGAATTTGGCCAGCACGAGGGGGAGTGGCAAGCTCAACCATGTTGGATGATCCATGAAAATATAATTTATCTCAGATGTAAGAAAACATAACCCAGTACGTTGTCTTCCTTGTCCAACGTCAACTCTTTTAGCATGTCATATTTTAATGAGTGCTCACAATCATAAAAGATGTCCAAGATAGTATATCTATATGTGAATACCTCTCTTTCTTTATTACTTCCTATTAATTGCAACGATGACCAAAACTATGTTTGTCAACCCTCAACAACTTCTATTCATCATACTTTTTCTATGTGAGCTCATTACTCTCCATAAGACTCACATGATCTCTTTGTTTCTTTTTATTTCTTTCTCTTTTCTTTTATTCGCTTAAGATCATGGAAAAATAAGCAAGCCCTTGACTCAACACTAATCTTTATTAGATAGCTCACGGACTCGATTACATAGAAGAATTATAAAGCAAAACTCACGACTAGATCATACTAAGAACTTTTATTCTACAAGATCAAGATATTACCAAAAGGATCGAACTAAGAAAAACGGTGAAAATAAAAGTGATGGTGATATGATACCGGGGCACTCCCCCAAGCTTGGCAGTTGCCAAGGGGAGTGCCCATACCCATGTGATTATGTCTCCTTTGTTGGTGAAGAAGGTGGAGTTGTTGATGATGGATAGTCGCACATAGAGCGTAGGAGAGGATGATAAGGAGATGCAATTCTATGATTAACATCATATTTAGCAAGCATTTTACAGAAAGCACCATGAATAAAATTTGAACCACCATCTGTCATTAAATATCTAGGGACTCCAAATCTTGGAAAAATAACTTCTTTAAGCATTTTAATAGAAGTGTTATGATCAGCACTACTAGTTGGAATAGCTTCTATCCACTTAGTGACGTAATCAACATCAACTAAAATATGTGTATATCCATTAGAGGAAGGAAAGGGTCTCATATAGTCAAAGCCCCAAACATCAAATGGTTCAATAACGAGTGAATAGTTCATAGGCATTTCTTGACGTCTACTAATATTACCAATTCTTTGACATTCATCACAAGATAAGACAAACTTACAGGCATCCTTGAAGATAGTAGGCCGATAAGAACCAGATTGCAATACTTATGTGCAGTTCTATCTCCAGCATGGTGTCCTCCATAAGCTTCGGAGTGACACTTGCGTAGGATCTGTTCCTGTTCATGCTCAGGTACACAACATCTAATAACACCATCTACTCCTTCTTTATAAAGATGTTGGTCATCCCAAAAGTAATGCCTCAAATCATAGAAGAACTTTTTCTCGTGCTGGTATGTGAAACTAGGTGGTATAAACTTAGCAGCAATGTAATTAGCATAATCAGCATACCATGGAGTAGTATGAGAAGCATTTATGACATTTAATTGCTCATCAGGAAAGCTATCATCAATAGGAAGTGGGTCATCAAGCACGTTTTCAAACCTAGACAAGTTGTCTGCAACGGGGTTCTCAGCTCCCTTTCTATCAACAATATGCAAATCAAATTCTTCTAGCAAGAGAACCCATCTAATAAGTCTAGGTTTAGCATCTTTCTTTTCCATAAGATATTTAATAGCAGCATGATCAGTGTGAATAGTTACTTTAGAATCAACAATATAAGGTCTGAACTTACCACAAGCAAATACAACTGCTAAGAATTCTTTTCCAGTGGTAGCATAATTTCTTTGAGCATTATCTAGGGTTTTAATAGCATATTGAATAACGTTTAATTTCTTATCAACTCTTTGCCCTAGAACAGCACCTACAGCATAATTGAAGGAAATATGCCCTAGAGGCAATAATAAAGTTATTATTTATTTCCTTATATCATGATAAATGTTTATTATTCATGCTAGAATTGTATTAACTAGAAACATAATACATGTGTGAATACATAGACAAACAGAGTGTCACTAGTATGCCTCTACTTGACTAGCTCGTTGATCAAAGATGGTTATGTTTCCTAACCATAGACATGAGTTGTCATTTGATTAACGGGATCACATCATTAGGAGAATGATGTGATTGACTTGACCCATTCCGTTAGCATAGCACTTGATCATTTAGTTTGTTGCTATTGCTTTCTTCATGACTTATACATGTTCCTATGACTATGAGATTATGCAACTCCCATTTACCGGAGGAATAATTTGTGTGCCACCAAACGTCACAATGTAACTGGGTGATTATAAAGGAGCTCTACAGGTGTCTCCAAAGGTACATGTTGGGTTGGCGTATTTCGAGATTAGGATTTGTCACTCCGATTGTCAAAGAGGTATCTCTGGGCCCTCCGGTAATGCACATCACATAAGCCTTGCAAGCATTGCAACTAATGAGTTAGTTGCGAGATGATGTATTATGAAACGAGTAAAGAGACTTGCCGATAACGAGATTGAACTAGGTATTGAGATATCGACTAACGAATCTCGGGCAAGTAATATACCGATGACAAAGGGAACAAAGTATGTTGTTATGCAGTCTGACCGATAAAGATCTTCATAGAATATGTGGGAGCCAATATGAGCATCCAGGTTCCGCTATTGGTTATTGACCGGAGACATGTCTCGGTCATGTCTACATTGTTCTCGAACCCGTAGGGTCCGCACGCTTAATGTTACGATGACAGTTTCATTATGAGTTTATATATTTTGATGTACCGAAGTTTGTTCGGAGTCCCGGATGTGATCACGGACATGACGAGGAGTCTCGAAATGGTCGAGACGTAAAGGTCGATATATTGGACGACTATATTCGGACATAGGAAAGGTTACGAGTGATTCGCGTATTTTTCGGAGTACCGGAGAGTTACGGGAAGTCGCCGGGGAGTATATGGGCCTTATTGGGCTTTAGGGGAAAGAGAGAAGAGAGGTTGGGCGCCCCCCAAGGCCTAGTCCGAATTGGACTAGGGGGAGGGGCTGCGCCCCCTCCTTCCTTCTCTTCTCCCTTCCCTTGCCTTGACTCCTACTCCTACTACTTGGAAGGGGGGAATCCTACTCCCGGTGGGAGTAGGACTCCCCCAGGGCGCGCCATAGGGGCCGGCCCTCTCTCCCCTCCTTCACTCCTTTATATACGTGGCCAGGGGCACCCCATACACACACAAGTTGATCTTCGTGATCGTTCTCTTAGCCATGTGCGGTGCCCCCCTCCACCATAATCCACCTCGATCATATTGTAGCGGTGCTTAGGCGAAGCCCTGCGTCGGTAGAACATCATCATTGTCACCACGCCATCGTGCTGACGAAACTCTCCCTCAACACTCGGCTGGATCGGAGTTCGAGGGACGTCATCGAGTTGAACGTGTGCAGAACTCGGAGGTGCCGTGTGTTCGGTACTTGATCGATCGGATCGTGAAGACGTACGACTACATCAACCGCGTTGTGCTAACGCTTTTGCTTCTGGTCTACGAGGGTACATAGACAACACTCTCCCCTCTCGTTTCTATGCATCACCATGATATTGCGTGTGCGTAGGATTTTTTTTGAAATTACTACGTTCCCCAACAGTGGTATCAGAGCCAGGTTTTATGCGTAGATGTCATATGCACGAGTATAACACAAGTGAGTTGTGGGCGATATAAGTCATACTGCTTACCAGCATGTCACACTTTGGTTCGGCGGTATTGTTGGATGAAGCGGCCCAGACCGACATTACGCGTATGCTTACGCGAGACTGGTTCTACCGACGTGCTTTGCACACAGGTGGCTGGCGGGTGTCAGTTTCTCCAACTTTAGTTGAACCGAGTGTGGCTACGCCCGGTCCTTGCGAAGGTTAAAACAACACCAACTTGACAAACTATCGTTGTGGTTTTGATGCGTACGTAAGAACGGTTCTTGCTCATCCCGTAGAAGCCACGTAAAACATGCAACAACAAAGTAGAGGACGTCTAACTTGTTTTTGCAGGGCATGTTGTGATGTGATATGGTCAAGACGTGATGAGATATAAGTTGTTGTATGAGATGATCATGTTTTGTTAAAGTTATCGGCAACAGGCAAAAGCCTTATGGTTATCTCTCTATTGCATAAGATGCAAGCGCCAAATAATTGCTTTACTTTATTGCTATGCGATAGCAATAGTTGCAAGAGAAATTGTTGGCGAGACAACCATGTGACGACACATTGATATAGATCAAGATGATGGAGATCATGGTGGCATGCCGGTGACGATGGAGATCTTGACGATACTTTGGAGATGGAGATCAAAGGCACAAGATGATGATGGCCATATCATGTCACATATTTTGATTGCATGTGATGTTTATCTTTTATACATCTTATTTTGCTTAGTTTGATGGTAGCTTTATAAGATGATCTCTCACTAATTATCAAGGTACAAGTGTTCTCCCTGAGTATGCACCATTGCGAAAGTTCTTCGTGCTGAGACACCACGTGATGATCGGGTGTGATAGGCTCTATGTTCAAATACAACGGGTGCAAAACAGTTGCACACGCGGAATACTCAGGTTAAACTTGACGAGCCTAGCATATAACAGATATGGCCTCGGAACACCGAGACCGAAAGGTCGAGCATGAATCATATAGTAGATATGATCAACATAGTGATGTTCACCATTGAAACTACTCCATCTCACGTGATGATCGGACATGGTTTAGTTGATATGGATCACGTGATCACTTAGAAGATTACAGGGATGTTTGTCTAAGTGGGAGTTCTTAAGTAATATGATTAATTGAACTTTAATTTATCATGAACTTAGTCCTGGTAGTATTAGCATATCTATGTTGTAGATCAATAGCTCGCGATATTGCTCCCCGTTTAATTTTATATGTTCCTAGAGAAAAATAAGTTGAAAAATGTTAGTAGCAATGATGCGTATTGGATCCGTGATCTGAGGTTTATCCTCATTGCTGCACAGAAGAATTATGTCCTTGATGCACCACTAGGTGACAGACCTATTGCAGGAGCAGATAAAGACGTTATGAACATTTGGCTAGCTCAATATGATGACTACTTGATAGTTTAGTGCACCATGCTTAACAGCTTAGAATTGGGACTTCAAAGATGTTTTGAACGTCATGGACCATATGAGATGTTCCAGGAGTTGAAGTTAATATTTCAAGTAAAATACCCGAGTTGAGAGATATGAAGCCTCCAACAAGTTCTATAGCTAAAAGATGGAGGAGAATAGCTCAAGCAGTGAGCATGTGCTCAGATTGTCTGGGTACTACAATCGCTTGAATCAAGTGGGAGTTAATCTTCCAGATAAAATAGTGATTTACAGAATTCTGTAGTCACCATCACCAAGTTAGTAGAACTTCGTGATGAACTATAATATGCAAGGGATGACGAAAGTAATTCCCAAGCTCTTCGTGATGCTGAAATCGACGAAGGTAGAAATCAAGAAAAAACATCAAGTGTTGATGGTTAACAAGACCACTAGTTTCAAGAAAAGGGCAAAGGGAAAGAAAGGGAACTTCAAGAAGAACGGCAAGCAAGTTGCTGCTCAAGTGAAGAAGCCCAAGTCTGGACCTAAGCCTGAGACTAAGTGCTTCCACTTCAAAGGGACTGGTTACTAGAAGCGGAACTACCCCAAGTAAATGGCCGATAAGAAGGATGGCAAAGTGAACATAGGTATATTTGATATACATGTTATTGATTTGTACTTTACTAGTGTTCGTAGCAACCCCTCGGTATTTGCTACTGGTTAAGTTGCTAAGAATAGTAACTCGAAACGGGAGTTGCAGAATGAACAGAGACTAGTTAAGGGTGAAGTGACGATGTGTGTTGGAAGTGGTTCCAAATTGATATGATCATCATCGCACACTCCCTATACTTTCGGGATTAGTGTTGAACCTAAATAAGTGTTATTTGGTGTTTGCGTTGAGCATGAATATGATTTGATCATGTTTATTGCAATACGGTTATTCATTTAAGTAAGAGAATAAATTGTTGTTCTGTTTACATGAATAAAACCTTCTATGGTCATACACCCAATGAAAATGGTTCGTTGGATCGCGATCATAGTGATACACATATTCATAATATTGAAACCAAAAGATGCAAACTTAATAATGATAGTGCAACTTATTTGTGGCACTACCGTTTAGGTCATATTGGTGTAAAGCGCATAAAGAAACTCCATGCTGATGGACTTTTGGAATAACTTGATTATGAATCAGTTGATGCTTACGAACCATGCCTCATGGGCAAGATGACTAAGACTCCGTTCTCCAGAACAGTGCAGCAAGCAACAGATTTGTTGGAAATCATGCATACTGATGTATGTGGTCCGATGAATATTGAGGCTCGCAGCAGGTATCATTATTTTCTAATCTTCACAGATGATTTGAGCAGATATGAGTATATCTACTTAATGAAACACAAGTCTGAAACATTTGAAAAGTTCAAAGAATTTCAGAGTGAAGTGGAGAATCATCGTAACAAAAATAAAAGTTTCTACGATATGATCGCAGAAGTAAAATATTTGAGTTACGAGTTTGGCCTTCAGTTAAAACAATGTGAAATAGTTTCACTACTCACGCCACCTGGAACACCACAGTGTAATGGTGTGTCCGAACATCATAACCGTGCTTTATTAGATATGGAGCGATCTATGATGTCTCTTACCGATTACCACTATCGTTTTGGGGTTATGCATTAGAAACAGCTGCATTCACGATAAATAGGGCACCATCTAAATCCGTTGAGACGACACCGTATGAACTATGGTTTGGCAAGAAACCTAAGCTATCGTTTCTTAAAGTTTGAGGTTGCAATGCTTATGTGAAAAAGTTTCAACCTGATAAGCTCAAATCCAAATCGGAGAAGTGCGTCTTCATAGGATACCCAAAAGAATATGTTGGGTACACCTTCTATCACAGATCCAAAGGCAAGATATTCGTTGCTGAGAATGGATCCTTTCCAGAGAAGGAGCTTCTCTCGAAAGAAGTGAGTGGGAGGAAGGTAGAACTTGATGAGGTAACTGTACCTGCTCCATTATTGGAAAGTAGTTCATCACAGAAATTTGTTCCTGTGACTACTACACCGATTAGTGAGGAAGCTAATGATGATGATCATGTAACTTCAGATCAAGTTACTACCGAACCTCATAGGTAAACCAGAGTGAGATCCGCACCAGAGTGGTATGGTAATCCTGTTCTGGAGGTCATGTTACTTGACCATGACGAGCCTACGAACTATGAGGAAGCGATGATGAGCCCAGATTCCGTGAAATGGCTTGAGGCCATGAAATCTGAGATGAGATCCATGTATGAGAACATAGTATGGACTTTGATTGACTTGCCCAATGATCGGCGAGCCATTGAGATTAAATGGATCTTCAAGAGGAAGACGGACGCTGATAGTAGTGTTACTATCTACAAAGCTAGAATTGTCGCAAAAAGGTTTTCGACAAGTTCAAGGTGTTGACTACGATGAGAGTTTCTCATTCGTATCTATGCTTAAGTCTGTCCGAATCTTAGCAATTGCTGCATTTTATGAAATCTAGCAAATGGATAAACAAAACTACATTCCTTAATGGATTTATTAAAGAAGAGTTGTATATGATGCAACCAGAAGGTTTTTGTCAATCCTAAAGGTACTAACAAAATATGCAAGCTCCAGAGATCCATCTATGGACTGGTGCAAGCATCTCGGAGTTGGAATATGCGCTTTGATAAGTTGATCAAAGCATATAGTTTTATACAGACTTGCGGTGAAGCCTGTATTTACAAGAAAGTGAGTGGGAGCACTACATCATTTCTGATAAGTATATGTGAAAGACATATTGTTGATCAGAGATAATGTAGAATTATTCTGCAAAGCATAAAGGAATGTTTGAAAGGAGTTTTTCAGAGAAAGACCTCGGTGAAGCTGCTTACATATTGAGCATCAAGATCTATAGAGATAGATCAAGACGCTTGATAAGTTTTTCAATGAGTACATACCTTGACAAGATTGTGAAGTAGTTCAAAATGGAACAGTCAAAGAAGGAGTTCTTGCCTGTGTTACAAAGGTGTGAAGTTGAGTAAGACTCAAAACCCAACCACGGCAGAAGATAGAGAGAGAATGAAAGTCATTCCCTATGCCTCAGCCATAGGTTCTATAAAGTATGCCATGCTGTGTAGCAGACCTATTGTATACCCCGTCCCGAGTTTGGCAAAAGAGTACAATAGTGATCTAGGAGTAGATCACTGGACATTGGTCAAAATTATCCTTAGTGGAATAAGGATATGTTTCTCGATTATGGAAGTGACAAAAGGTTCTTCATAAAGGGTTACGTCGATGCAAATTTTGACACTAATCCAGATGACTCTAAATCTCAATCTGGATACATATTGAAAGTGGGAGCAATTAGCTAGAGTAGCTCTGTGCAGAGCGTTGTTGACATAGAAATTTTCAAAATACTTACGGATCTGAATGTAGCAGACCCGTTGACTAAACTTCTCTCACAAGCAAAACATGATCACACCTTAGTACTCTTTGGGTATTAATCACATAGCAATGTGAACTAGATTATTGACTCTAGTAAACCCTTTGGGTGTTGGTCACATGTCAATGTGAACTACGGGTGTTAATCACATGGTGATGTGAACTATTGGTACTAAATCACATGGCGATGTGAACTAGATTATTGACACTAGTGCAAGTGGGAGACTGAAGAAAATATGCCCTAGAGGTAATAATAAAGTTATTATTTATTTCCTTATATCATGATAAATGTTTATTATTCATGCAAGAATTGTATTAACCGGAAACATAATACATGTGTGAACACATAGACAAACAGAGTGTCACTAGTATGCCTCTACTTGACTAGCTCGTTGATCAAAGATGGTTATGCTTCCTAACCATAGACATGAGTTGTCATTTGATTAACGGGATCACATCATTAGGAGAATGATGTGATTGACTTGACCCATTCTGTTAGCATAGCATTTGATCATTTAGTTTGTTGCTATTGCTTTCTACATGACTTATACATGTTCCTATGACTATGAGATTATGCAACTCCCGTTTACTGGAGGAACACTTTGTGTGCCACCAAACGTCACAACGTAACTGGGTGATTATAAAGGAGCTCTACAGGTGTGTCCAAAGGTACATGTTGGGTTGGTGTATTTTGAGATTAGGATTTGTCACTCCGATTGTCGGAGAGGTATCTCTGGGCCCTCTCGGTAATGCACATCACATAAGCCTTGCAAGCATTGCAACTAATGAGTTAGTTGCGAGATGATGTATTATGAAACGAGTAAAGAGACTTGCCGGTAACGAGATTGAACTAGGTATTGAGATACCGACGATCGAATCTCGGGCAAGTAACATACCGATGACAAAGGGAACAAAGTACGTTGTTATGCGGTCTGACCGATAAAGATCTTCGTAGAATATGTGGGAGCCAATATGAGCATCCAGGTTCCGCTATTGGTTATTGACCAGAGACATGTCTCGGTCATGTCTACATTGTTCTCGAACCCGTAGGGTCCGCACGCTTAACGTTATGATGATAGTTTCATTATGAGTTTATATATTTTGATGTACCAAAGTTTGTTCAGAGTCCCAGATGTGATCACGGACATGACGAGGAGTCTCGAAATGGTTGAGACGTAAAGATTGATATATTGGACGACTATATTCGGACATCGGAAAGGTTCCGAGTGATTCGGGTATTTTTTGGAGTACCGGAGAGTTACGGGAATTCGGCGGGGAGTATATGGGCCTTATTGGACTTTAGGGGAAAGAGAGAGGAGAGGTTGGGTGCCCCCCCAAGGCCTAGTCCGAATTGGACTAGGGGGAGGGGCTGCGCCCCCTCCTTCCTTCTCTTCTCCCTTCCCTTCCCTTGACTCCTACTCCTACTACTTGGAAGGGGGGAATCCTACTCCCGGTGGGGGTAGGACTCCTCCAGGGCGCGCCATAGGGCCGGCCCTCTCTCCCCTCCTCCACTCCTTTATATACGTGGCCAGGGGGCACCCCATAGACACACAAGTTGATCTTCATGATCGTTCTCTTAGTCGTGTGTGGTGCCCCCCTCCACCATAATCCACCTCGATCATATCGTAGCGGTGCTTAGGCGAAGCCCTGCGTCGGTAGAACATCATCATCGTCACCACGCCGTCGTGCTGACAAAACTCTCCCTCAACACTTGGCTGGATCGGAGTTCGAGGGACGTCATCGAGTTGAACATGTGCAGAACTCGGAGGTGCCGTGCGTTCGCTACTTGATCGGTCGGATCGTGAAGACGCACGACTACATCAACCGTGTTGTGCTAACGCTTCCGCTCCCAGTCTACGAGGGTACGTAGACAACACTCTCCCCTCTCGTTGCTATGCATCACCATGATCTTGCGTGTGCGTAGAATTTTTTTTGAAATTACTACGTTCCCCAACAATAATCACTAGCATCACACATAATTTCAAAGGGTAAATTCCAATCAGGTGGTTGAACAATAGGTGCAGAGATTAATGCCTTCTTAAGTATTTCAAATGCTTCTACACAATCATCATCAAAGACAAATGGTATATCTTTTTGTAATAAATTAGTCAGAGGCCAAGAAATTTTTGAGAAGTCCTTAATGAACCTCCCATAAAATCCGGCGTGACCAAGGAAACTTCTTATACCTTTGATGTCCTTGGGACATGGCATCTTTTCAATAGCATCAACATTGGATTTATCAACCTCAATACCTTTTTCACAAACTTTATGCCCCAGGACAATACCTTCATTAACCATAAAGTGGCACTTTTCCCAGTTCAAGACAAGATTAGTTTCTTCACATCTCTGCAAAACTCGATCAAGGTTGCTCAAGCAATCATCAAAAGAAGATACATAGACAGAGAAATCGTCCATGAAAACCTCACAAATCTTTTCACAAAAGTCAGAGAATATAGCCATCATTCATCTTTGAAAGGTAGCAGGTGCATTACATAAACAAAAAGGCATACGTCTATAAGCAAAAGTACCAAAAGGGCAAGTAAAAGTAGTCTTTGATTGATCTTTGGCTGACACAGGTATTTGAGAGAAACCAGAATAACCATCTAGAAAGCAAAAATGTGTATGTTTGGATAATCTTTCTAGCACTTGATCCATAAAAGATAAGGGGTAATGATCCTTTTTAGTAGCCTTATTTAGTTTGCGGAAATCAATTACCATCCTATAACCTGTAATAATTCTTTGAGGAACGACAGTAATACCTCCCTTCTTAGGGACACAATGGACAAGACTTACCCACTTACTATTAGCAACGGGATAGATTATACCTGCCTCTAGGAGCTTTAGTATTTCCTTTCTTACCACTTCTTTCATTTTAGGATTCAGCCGTCGTTGATGATCATGAACTGGTTTAGCATCTTCTTCCAAATTTATTTTATGTTGACATTGAGTGGGACTAATGCCCTTAAGATCATCAAGAGTATACCCAATAGCAGCACGGTGCTTCTTCAAAGTTTTCAATAATCTCTCTTCCTCATGCTCTGAAAGGTTAGCACTAATAATAACAAGATATATTTTTTTCTCATCAAGATTAGCATATTTAAGAGTATCAGGTAACGGTTTAGGCTCAAACACGGGATCAACCTTGGGTGGAGGAGGATCCCCTAGGATTTCAATAGGCAAATTGTTTTTCAGAATAGGTTCCTGTTTCAAGAATACTTCATCTATTTCCCTTCTTCCATTCATAAACATGTCATTTTCATGGTCTAGCAAATATTGTTCTAAAGGATCACTAGGAGGTACGGCAATAGAAACAAGACCAATAATTTCATCCTTACTAGGTAATTCTTCTTCACGGTGTTGTCTACTAAATTTAGAGAAATTAAATTCATGAGTCATATCATCTAAACCGATAGTGACAACATCCCTTTTGCAATCTATGGTAGCATTAACAGTATTTAAGAAGGGTCAACCAAATATAATGGGACAAAAGATATCGTGTGGGGAACCAAGAACAAGAAAATCAGTAGGATATTTAGTTTTCCCACACAAGACTTCAACATCTCTAACAATTCCCATTGGCGAAATAGTATCTCTATTGGCAAGTTTAATTGTGACATCAATATCTTCTAACTCAACAGGTGCAATATCATGCATAATTTCTCTATAAAGGCTAATAGGTATTGCACTAGCGCTGGCACCCATATCACATAAGCCATGATAATAATGATCTCCTATTTTAACAGAAATAACATGCATGCCTACCATAGGTCTAGGTTTATCTTTAGCACAAGGTTTAGCAATTCTAGCAGTTTCATCACAGAAATAAATAACATGCCCAACAATATTATCAGACAAGAGATCTTTAACAGTAGCAATATTAGGTTCGACTTTAACTTTCTTAGGAGGTGTATGAGTTTTAATACTGCTTTTACGAAACACAGTTGAAGCTTCAGCATGATACTTTATCCTAATAGGGAAAGGTGGTTTCTCAACATAAGCAGTAGGAACAACAAGATCATTATAAGTGACAATCTTTTCTTCAACTTTAATAGGTGCAGCTACTTTTACTTCTACGGGAGGATGATATTTAAACCACTTCTCATTGGAGAGATCAACATTAGTAGCAAAAGATTCACAAAAAGAAGCTACTATCTCAGAGTCAAGTCCTTATTTAGTGCTAAATTTACGGAAAACATCGGTATCCATAAAAGATTTAACACAATCAAAACTAGGTGTCATACCTGACTCCTTACCTTTGTCGAGGTCCCAATCTTTAGAGTTGCGTTTAATTCTTTCCAATAAATCCCATTTGAATTCAATAGTCTTCATCATAAAAGAGCCAGCACAAGAAGTATCCGCATGGTGCGATTTGTATCAAAAAGCCGAGCATAAATTTTTTGAATAATCATTTCTCTTGAGAGCTCATGATTGGGGCATGAATATAACATTGATTTAAGGATCCTCCAAGCTTGAGCGATGCTTTCTCCTTCACGAGGCCAAAAATTATATATATAATTGTGATCATGATGAACAAGATGCATAGGATAAAACTTCTGATGAAATTCCAATTTCAATCGTTTGTAATTCCAAGACCCCATATCATCACATAGCCTATACCATGTCGATGCACCTCCCTTCAAAGATAAAGGGAATACCTTCTTCTTAAAAATATCTCCGGGTACACCTGCTAGCTTAAATAATCCACAAACTTCATCCACATATATTAGATGCTCATCAGGAAGTTTTGTTCCATCTCCTAAAAAAGATTAGCTAGCAGTTTCTCTATCATACCTGAAGGAATTTCAAAGAAGACATTTTCATTTTCAGTAGGTTCAGTAGGTTGAGGAGCAACTCTTTGCTCTACTGGTCGGGGTGAAGATACCCCGAACAAGCCCCTCAGAGGATTACTTTCCATAGTAACAAGTGACAGTAAATTTCAGCACACTATATAAATTTTTCCTTACCAAATTCCACCTACCAAAGGCGCTTCACTCCCCGACAACGGCGCCAGAAAAGAGTCTTGATGAACCACAAGTATAGGGGATCTACCGTAGTCCTTTCGATAAGTAAGAGTGTCGAACCCAATGAGGAGCAGAAGGAAATGATAAGCGGTTTCCAGCAAGGTATTCTCTGCAAGTACTCAAATAAGTAGTAACAGATAGTTTTGTGATAGGATAATTTGTAACGAGCAACAAGTAACAAAAGTAAATAAAGTGCAGCAAGGTGGCCCAATCCTTTTTGTAGCAAAGGACAAGCCTGGACAAACTCTTATATAGAGAAAAGCGCTCCCGAGGACACATGGGAATATTGTCAAGCTAGTTTTCATCACGCTCATATGATTCGCGTTCGGTACTTTGATAATTTGGTATGTGGGTGGACCGGTGCTTGGGTACTGTCTTACTTGGACAAGCATCTCACTTATGATTAAACTCTATTGCAAGCATCCGCAACTACAACAAAAGTATTAAGGTAATCCTAACCATAGCATGAAACATATGGATCCAAATCAGCCCCTTACGAAACAACGCATAAACTATGGTTTAAGCTTCTGTCACTCTAGCAACCCATCATCTACTTATTACTCCCCAATGCCTTCCTCTAGGCCCAAACAATGGTGAAGTGTCATGTAGTCGACGTTCACATAACACCACTAGAGGAGAGACAACATACATCTCATCAAAATATCGAACGAATAGCAAATTCACATGACTACTAATAGCAAGACTTCTCCCATGTCCTCAGGAACAAAAGTAACTACTCACAAAGCATAAACATGTTCACAATCAGAGGGGTATTAATATGCATATAGGATCTGAACAAATGATCTTCCACCAATTAAACCAACTAGCATCAACTACAAGGAGTAATTAACACTACTAGCAACCTACTAGCACCAATCCCGGACTTGGAGACAAGAATTGGCTACAAGAGATGAACTAGGGTTTTGAGAGGAGATGGTGCTGATGAAGATGTTGATGGAGATCGCCCTCTCCCGATGAGAGGAGCGTTGGTGATGACGATGGCGATGATTTCCGCCTCCGGGAGGGAAGTTTCCCCGGCAGAATAGGTCCGCCAGAGCCCTAGATTGGTTCCGCCTCGTGGCGGCGGCGTTTCGTCTGAGAAGATGGCTTATGATTTTTTCCTATCGAAAGACTTCATATAGAAGAAGATGGCCACCGGAGGGCCACCAGGGAGCCCACGAGGAAGGGGGCGCGCCCAGGGGGTAGGGCGCGCCCCCACCCTCGTGGGCAGGGTGTGGCCCCCCTGGTGAATCTCTTCCGTTGAGTATTTTTTATATATTCTGAAAACGTCTTCCGTGAAGTTTCAGGACTTTTGGAGCTGTGCAGAATAGGTCTCTAATATTTGCTCCTTTTCCAGCCCAGAATCCCAGCTGCCGGCATTCTCCCTCTTCATGTAAACCTTGTAAAATAAGAGAGAATAGGCATACGTATTGTGACATAATGTGTAACAACAGCCCATAATGCAATAAATATTGATATAAAAGCATGATGCAAAATGGACGTATTAGTGGCATGAATGACGCTTGGTGACAGCTCTAGGGTGGAGTGGCCGGACAACCGTATAGTGCATTGGTTTGTCAAGAGCTCAAGGACAGAAGATGAAGGAAATTTGGATTCCCCTTCAATCCCGGTCATTTATTACCGAGTAAAATGCATTGGCGGTCATCGAACTTGTCTTGATAGCTCACTTTGATCATTGTATATGAGATATGGTGATTATACAGTCACTGGCTCAGCGTATAGCTTTATATTTGTCTGGTTGACCAGTCAAACAGTCCACATGCACCTCATCGGCTCATATTCTTTATCTATCTATCTATGCGGGCCTACCTGTCAGTGGAGAAAGAAATAAAAACCAAAATTATGCGTATGTGAGGAATCAAACCACGGACTCGTCGCTGCAACGCACACTCATTAGCCAAATGAAAATGAAATACTTTGCGTTAAATGCACAAACGGATTTTTTTATTAGACGTGATGCACACATTAGGGCACACCATCCCTAGAGGCAAGTAGCATGTACGCGTGCAGACAGCCAGACACTCATGCTCACACTATCAAACCATGCTAATGCATGCACGTCGCCCTCTCAATCAAACTCCTGCACATGGCGCAATGCAAATGGCGAGCCTGTCACCTGCGCGCCCAATGCATGCACGTCGCCCTCTCAATCAAAGTCCTGCACATGGCGCAATGCAAATGGCGAGCCTGTCACCTGTGCGCCCCGGCGGTGCCTAGCATATTGTTTAGACATTTGCTGGAGGCCTTCGCGAACACCGAGCATGTATTCACCTAGCTCAACACCAATGGTCATGCTCGTGACTCTGTGCCTTGCTCATGTATATCGTCATCACAACGACGATCTATAAAAAAGCCTAGATAGAGAGGGTACTATGGTACGGGGTATGTACTATCATGAGCAACCGAACATAGTGCCACTCCACATGAGTGTGTGTCTGATCGATTCGTCCATTATTCGTAAGTTGTGCATGGTTGTGTGGTGTCTAATGGGTGTCGTCGAAGGCTAGCTAGCGACAATAGCGGTTGCATGGATGGCTGGTTGTCAATACGTGCCGCGTACGCTTCAAAGGCTCGTCATCCATGAGTTCACATTTTACCATCATGCCAACGTCTGACCGCCCTGGCCTACCGAAAGCCCTTCCATCGCTAGCGCGCGCTTCCCGCCTGAAACAGTCACCGTCTCTCCAGAACGTCAATGCCGCATTCACCGGACTTAACTGCAGGTGCAGTTGTTACACTGATATGCGGGCCAGATGCCTGTTGGGCCCACATGTCAGTGACCCAATGCACCTGCAGTTAAGTCACTGAAGCATTGTCTGCATTCACGCCCGACGCGACCTCTCACTCGTGCTGGCATTGCAGCATCGCGACGGCCGAGAGAGCGCCACCCACGTGGCATCTCGGTGCAAGCGACTACTCTGCGTTAACGACACCATGGCCATCCTTCTGTCCGCCACCCACATTAATGACACGCGGCTACTGACGAACCTATTCGGCGCCAGCCGTCCATCCGTCTGCCACGGCTCATTGCCATTTGCCCGCTATATTAACTTGAGCCCTAGGTCCCAGCCATAGCCAAAGACCCACACTCATTCTCCTTCGGTCCCTTACTTCTGTTGGCACCACTCCTACCATGGACTCCTGGCACTCCAAAGCTCTCTTGGACATACTGTCGCAGGAGCAGACGAAGGAGATCACCGACTCCCCAGCCGCCCTCCGCTGCCACGACCACGAAGCCGGCGCGCGTGCGAGGGCGCAGCCGGCAGCGAGGAAGAGTAGTACACGGTAGGTCGCCGCTGCTCTGGTCCCAGGAAGGCAACCGCTCCTCCACTCAGTCGACGCCAAGCTTGGTGGGATAAACATCGGTGACCGATTAGCCGCTTGATGGGGAGGTGGAGGCGGAAATCATCATAACCTTGTGCTCCGGAGGAGGAGGTTATCGAGGCGGATGAGGAGGAGGCAAAGGCAATGGCCGGCTTTCTCAGGTTCATGGCCGGACATGGTAGTCGGGCGCCGGCGATCGTTTAGATTAGGTTTACAGTAGGTTTTAGTACGGTTTGTGCGAAATATGTAATGAATTTCGTCCAGTTTATATGAAATGTTTTCGAAATGTAATGAATTTCATTCGGTTAATTTGAAATTTGCTTTGTTTGCACGAATTTCCTCCGGTTAGTTCATATAGTTGTCGAAAGGTATGCACACAGCATTGGATGGCATCCATCAGTGTCCTCGGACAAATGCCGGTGTAAATTTGAGGGCCAGTGCTGGAGATGCCCTAACTATCATCATGCTATAATCGCTAACTGTGCTCCATTATTTCGCAGGGAACCGTTATCCCTCGATCAAATCATAATTGTCGTGTTTCAGACTCCTCCCATGTAAGAGTGCAGACTCTTGCTAAATAAAAATGGAGCAAGTGGATGACACTGTAGCACGTCATATCACTCAAACTAGCCCGCCTAATGCGCGGGAAAGAACCTCGCTCGTCATTTTCTTTTGGATTTCTATCGATCGATCGCACGAAAATGTTACACTTTGCAAGTTCAAAAGGAAAAGGTGGCACACTTACGACTCGTACGCATCGTATTCGCGTCTCACCCCCGATAGTCCGGCTCGCACGCCGCTCACTAGAGGGGACACGCATTGTCTTGCATTTTCACTAACATGTGGGACTGCAATTGAATAAACCGTCGATAGCCGAAATCTAATCGCTCGGCGGGCGTCGGCCGAGAAGAGAGAGATGGGGGAGGGAGAAGAGATCGCCCACCCGCTGCGCATGGACTCCAAGAAATATATGATGGTAATGTGAGGTGGGCCATGCGGGAGTCCGAACCACTTCCAAGCCCGCTTGTGACCGCCCTGGCCCACCAAACACCCCCACCCCACCACCTCCCTGCGTGCGCTCCCCCCTCAGACGTCAGCTGCCCGCATTCATAGCAAGTAGTACTAGTAAAATTCTGGGCTATAAGGGCATGTACAATGGTTGATAAGATAGTCTTATCATAAGTCTTGCATGTAATTTAGAGATGACAAAAAAGATGTGTACAATGGATCATCTCTTAGCCTTATCTTCAATAACTAGTTATGCCTAAAAACATGGTGAAACATATTGTGCTAAGAGATCATCTCTTGTCTTCTCTTATTTCTCTTAAATAAGAGAAGACAAGCCTTTTCTTATGATTTCTCTTTCCTCCACCTCATCATTTATCCTATGTGGCATCCCTACAATAGAACAATTGTACATGCCCTAAGCCCGCTTATGTGAAGGAGAGAGAGGCATTTGCAAAGTCAAGGAGTGGGATCTTCACGAGCCCGTCTCCACACATGCTCCTAGGTATAAAAAACTAATTCTAAAAAAGAGGCGTAAAAAACAATTATGTCTAAAAAAGAAAGGTAAAAAACATTTGAGAGGAAATAGATAGAGAGAAAGTGAGAAAAAGTTGTAACCCTATAGCCAACCTTATAGTCAACACTATAGTATTACATGAGGAAGGAGGGAGTGGTGCACATGCCAAGTTCACTGGGCTACCGTGTTTCACACTCCTCCGTCGTAACAGTGGAGACAATAGGTTTCATCAAAAATAAACAATGAATAATCGTTGCTCGTCCACTATATCGGAAAGAATACTTTCATTCACCGACATGTGGGACGTCGACCATCCTGGTCCACCTGCCATGCACAAACTTATGCTGGTCCACCCCGGTTGTAGTGCAGGCCCAACCTTTCCCACTGTAAGTTGGTCCGACGAAGGAACCATCATGACTTCGTTGAATTCTGCTTCTTCAAGAAAAACTTACTGTACCCGCAGTACTGCTACCAAACGCGAAGACTGGATGACACTGTACCATGTCATATCACTGAAACCCACTAGGCCAAACTAGCCCGCCTAGGATTTGTACTCCCTCAGTTTCAAAGTTAGTAGTACAAAGTTGACTCATCTATTCTGGAACGGAGGGAGTACGTCTCTATACTGCTATGATTTTGTGTTGTACGTCTCTGTACTTTTGCTATGATTTTCCTACCCTATGAACCAAATGAGACCTGAATGTATCCATGTCGACTATTGTCTGATCGATCGCTAAGCCTACAATTTTAGGAGCTTGGGCTATTGGCTGGTCGGCGACGGATTAGTATAAGCGTACCACGAGCTCATCAGCCCCAATGTTTCTCTTCGGTGAGTGTTTTGCAAGTACTATAGCTCGCACAGTAGCTAGCCTACTAACACCAAGAATCATCAAACAAGCCCTGCTGATATGATAAACAGTTCAAACTTACATCTAAGCATGCCATATATTACATCAAAAGCCGGTGAGGATACATCTGTTTCCACAACTCGGAGAGGGTTCGCATGATTCTCTATCAAACAAAAGTAGCAAGTACCGCCCACACAAGACAATGCAGTAGCCCTAAGATGGTTTGATAACACGCATCGTTCTGGTAATTAAACACAATGCAAACTACCCTGAAGGATTAGCGCTACCAACTATTTTTTGTCATCGATCTCTCGGGCAATGACCACATCATGGACAACGGCATGGGAATTGATCTCCGGAGCGATGTCCACCTCGACTTTGGAATCGATCTCGGCGATGTCCATAGGATGGACAGCGGCATCGAAAACGATCTCTGGGGCGTTGTCCACGGGATGGGCGGTGACATCAAAATCATCAAGGACATCCACTGGCACCTCCAAAACCCTAACATATTAGCAAGCACATTGCAAATAATTAAAAACCACAACTATGGTAAGCCATTATTTTTTACCTTGTGCAGCTCACCGGGGGATCCCATCCCTCCGGGGGCCATCTCCTCGTCCTCGATGTGTGCCATCACCTTGCTAGGGGAATACCGCTTGTCAACGAAGACTATCTCCTCAAACTCGGCATTGAGCCTCGCATATGTGGCCATTATAGTTTCTGGGGTAGGCACGGTGGGGCCCTTGCTGTTCTTCCAACTTTCTTTGAGGAGTTCGTCCACCAACGTCGTCAACTCTTTGGCCAGTGCTTGTTTCTTGGAGTTCTTTGTCTCCATGGGTTGGCCCGCCAACATGGTCAACTCATTGGTCCATGCTCACTTCCCGGAGATCGCTATCTCCAGTGGGTTATCCGCTGGCAACTCTTTGCCTAGTGCTCCAGGATCCATCAATGAACTGACAAACAAAAAACAATCGAAAGGAAACCACATTCGCAATGAAAACGGGAAAAGAATGGGCTGTGAGAATCGGTCGGTGCTTCACAAAAAGAAGATTCTTGGAATGAAAATATAGTAGCATCACTGATTCGCCCACCTTTCCTTCGTCGGTATAGAAGAAAAATGGAAGAAGTGAGTAGCCTGGAGTGAGGTTTTCTTCAAGAAAGGGGAGAAAGGGCTTCAATGAGCGTTCTAGTGAAATGATGGTTGCTTCGTCTAGTACAACTTTGAGGCCACTTCGAGGCCAGACCGGGGTGACCAGTGAGTCTCGACTATAGCACCTCGCTGTGATTTGGTGGATGGCACGCAGGCCCAGATGCTTTAATGTCCCGCATGTAGATAGAGCGGCTAGTCATATGGGAGTACTCAATATTGTGCACCGCGACCAAAGCAGAGAGAAAAATGAGAGAACTACGCATTTATTTACGGTGTAGATTCACTCACTTTGCTCTAGTACCACTCATCTAGGGTCTAGTGTAGTCACTTGTTGAAATCTCTAGAAAGGCAAATACTCCTTTCCAGTTTACAGGGCTATACTAGCAAGTAGTACTACAATAGTGGGCTCAAATAGCAATTTTGTCTCATGCAAGCGCCTGGCTATATGCGTGCTCCAAGCCATTCTCGACCCACTTTTGGGTGTATGGTAGGGTGTATGAAGGGTGCATGAGTACACACTAGCATACCACAAATACACTAGGAGCATGCATGAGAAGAGCATGCATGAAGAGGGGTGCTGGAATGAGCATGCACGAAGAGGGAACAACTATGCTGAGATGAGAATGCAACAAAAACACACTGTGGCGAGCGTTCGCAACTGCCATGTTCGAGTTGTGCTTGGCTCTTCGCCTCTTCTAGAAGAGGAACAATGATGTTACTACTACTTCTACAGTATCGAATCCATTGTTGCATGTCCGTCCACCGCGTGTGGGAGGGATAGCTTGTTGTAATACTCTATAAGGCTAGTTGTAATGGGAGTATCATAGGTAGTACTCCCTCCGTTCCTAAATATTTGTCTTTCTAGAGATTTCAGCAAGTGACTACATAGGGAGAAAAATGTGTGCATCTACATTCTAAAAGATGTATATATACATCCGTATGTGGTAGTCCATTTGAAATATCTAAAAAGACAAATATTTAGGAACATGGAGTATCACGCATGCCAACTAGGCAAATTTGATGAGGTGGCATAGAAGTAAATGAAGAAAGAGAGGGTTGAGTATCATATCATGATACTGTATCATATTTAATGTTCTGCTACTATGTGTCATCCATGCTAATAAATGAAGTCATCGATGATACTAACATATGATACTATGCACTACGGATGTGTAGTATCATACACTAGTATCGTATGCATGATACTAGTATTCCATTATGACCAGCCAAAGAAAAAGCCTGTCCTCGTCTACGAGCCACCGCGCACATGTGCGAGGGAGAGGGCATGTAGTAGTAAAATCAAGCTTCTCCTTGTTGTATGAGTTGATGCGACACATCATAGCACTGGCCCCACATGGTTGCGTCTAAACTTGGCTGAAAGACCCGTAGTGTACAATACTCCATTTGCTGCAACCTCTAACATTTACCCCACCACTAATTAAAATATATATTCCTGTCTTGACCAGATGAGCGTGCAAACTACAATCACCAGGATGACAGGTAGGGCCAGAAGATTATTTTAATCAAAAAAAGCATGGAGCCGACCCCAATGATTTTAAGCTTACAGGCACCATACACGCTATCCTAGACTACTCTACACATGAAACTGCCACACGAGCGTCCGTGCTGTGCTTGGCTCGTCGCCTCTTTGGGAAGTCAAACAATGATGGAGTACTGCATGCTTCTGGCCATCTGACACCGATTGAACTGCTTCATGTCCACCGCATGCGGGAGGGAGAGTGTGTAGCAAACGAAAGCTTCTCCTAGTCCTGCCAGCCACCACGCTCATGGGCGAGGGAGGGATGCAGCTTCATTGACTTACTGCTCCTACCTTTGCATGCATGACACGTGGGCCCAATAGGCAGGTGGCCCACCTGTCATGTAGCCAAAGGTAGGTGCAGTTAAGGCACCAGAGCTCAGTCCGCGAGGGAGAGGGCGTTGTAGTAATCAAACTTCTTGGTCTTGTACGAGTTGACATGACAGATCAAAGCACTGCACTCGATATATTTCAATAATTTGTGTTTACAGATGCATTAATTACAATGCATGCATGCATGCCGTGACTCTCCTTTTGATACTTGCATGTGTTGATTTAATGCACCTTGCCAAATTTTGACTATAAATTTAACTAACCACATGTTCATGCATGTCACAAAAAATTACATTATTGAAAACTATGTTCAAATACAAATCAAAGGATATAATTTTTGTTAACATGCACTAACATTTTCAGTTAAATCTTTGGTCAAAATTTAGCACCAATTACAAAGGGGCCCAATACATATTGTACTCTCACATTTTGTTTTGTGGATACTCCCACATAGAAAATATAAATAATAATGCATGCTGGGGCAGCCCACATTTCTGATAATTTTAGCCACGGGCTTGTTCATGAATATTACGAGGGGGTGGTTCTTCATTTAATGGAGGGTCTTGTACCAGACTTGAACGATACAAAGTGCGACCTGGCACACTGTAACACCACTTGGAATAAGCGGGTAGCTATCTCAAAAAACAATCAACAACTCAAAAAACTGCGACCTGGCACGTACACAATTTTAAACGATTGTTTTGATGGAGTGAAAAAGGAAAACTACCCCACTACGTATATATAGGCCGGAGCCTCCGCACTTGCTTGCTAGGGTTGCTCTATTCACACACTCTCATCCTCTCCAGATCGAAACAAGTTACGGTGGTAACATTGTCTTTCTCCATTCAAAAAACACTATCTTTCTATCCTCACCGCGGGTTATAGATCCAGACGTATCCCCCTTCACCGGTGAAGGGGAGGAGGGGCAGCGTTTAGGTCGTCGTCGACAGTGAGGGAGGAGACCTGCTGCCGACTACACCGTTATCTCTGGCCGAGCGCCAGCGTGGGAGGTCCTCCGAACCGTTCATCGTTGCCCTAGTATGGGTGGATCCGTCCTCCCACCGCCCACCTATCCACATTCGGATGACCTTCAGGTATATCTTCCTTCGAAACCGCCCTAGCTCTACTTCCCGAGCTCGCTACATTGTTGCATGTGCATTAGTTTCTACCTCTCAGCCCCTCTCGATCGGATGGTCCAACGACACTTATTTTTTTTCTTCTTTTGTTAGAGGTAAAGCTACTTCATGGAGTCGAATCTTGTACTTGGTTCAAACAAGAAATAAAGTGGGGGTGGTGGAATTTAGTATGTATATCGGACATGGTACAAACAGGAAGGATAGGGGTGAAAGTAGCACAGACTGGTCATCCAACAAGTCTCTTGGTCAAAAAGGGAAATATAGGGGAAACGTTGTACACAGTGGTGCATGACCAGGACTAGATTTGCTATCCACACATAAGATGGATACATGCATCATTTTTTGAACATCGATCAGTATAGACACAAGTGCTCATACATACGCGCAGGCCGGGGGCACGCCTCCATTTCCAAAAAACATAGGAGTAGGTGGCTAGAGTGAACAAAATGGGACCAACCCAGATATGTTTCTTGGATGTTTGTTTCTTGGGGCAACAAACTCTGAATCACGACTTTATGCCCCGGTTTAGGTACATGGTACTGGACTGCTGGTGCACCCACTGTCCCATGCCCTTATACAAAATATTTAGCTCTTCTTAATCTAATGCCCCTGGTAAAATGAAGTCATGCCTCTGTTATAAGCCATGACAAGTTTAGCCAAATGTTTTTGCATGTAATTGTTTGAGACTCTGACTATTTCCTCTGTAGCAATTTGTGCAAGCAGGGATGTCCGTTTCACCTGGTTGCTGTTGTGACCTTTTGGTGCACTGCACAAAACACTTCTTAAAAGAAGTGACTTTTGTGCTGTTTAACTGGAATGTTAGAATGGAACAGTTGGTTCATTTCGGTGGAACTGCACAAAGGGAGATCTCTGTTCCAATCCTCATGATCCATATTGGCACCATAACCATCCTTTAGGTAAGAATGATATTTAATGCATGTGTTCATCTCTATTTTGCGAGTGCCATGAGAAAATAATGCTATTGTTTACTATAGTACACTTGTACTCCCTCACTGACAAAACCAATTCTGAAATAGAGGGCCAATCATGTACTTGGTTTTACCAAATAGTGAGGAGAAAGATAAACAGAGCATGAACAGGAAGAAGAAGAAGAGTAAACAGGGCCATGGTGATATTGCCGAAGCCGAGGCCTCGGTCGAGGCCATTCAAGGGCTTCGGCAACGTCTACCTTACATGTGAGATGATCCTCCAGGGAGCCCATCCACTTCTGCGTATTGTCCATGATTTATTTGATGCTACTATTAGAGTAACATGCTAATGTCTTTCTATCCTTTCTCATTAAGCTAATGAAGGTTTCACCTTGTTCCTACTTGTGCAAACAGGGATCATGTTGTGCCGATCATACATTTTAGTGGAACTACACAAGACAATACAATGAACTGTATCCTAGCCAGTGCTTTAACTCTACTGGAAATTCTTGATAATCATTCAATATAATCTCAGCATTGTTACACAAGAGTCATTTCAACCATACATTTGAAGTGCACAAAAATATATACTATTGAGTGATTCCGGTGAGTGCTTTATCATCTCTTCTGGGACTACATGACTAAGCTTTTTTGCTCAGGTTGGTACCGGCCTAAGGCCTTCATCCATATTAGTTTGATGTCATCTATATTTGTATCATGCTACTATCATGAGAAACTCCTTTATCTTTGCATGTTAAAGTTTTGCAACCTCTGATACATGGCAATGCTTTGAGTGTTGAGCTAATTGGCATTGATTAAACAAACTAATACCTATCTTTAGGCAAGACTACTATGTTTCTAACTTTACCCATTAAGATAATGAGGGTACCTCTATTTGTTAGTGTATGTTTCATCAACTAGTGCCACTATTACAGTAATCTCACTATCTCAATATATGTGCCAACAGGGATGCTCGATTTTGGTGGAACTGCACAAAACTTTGGGTGCTTCATTGCCTCGACAGCTTCCTTCCTTTCCTGTCAGTTGCTAAGCTGGTCTTGCTTCCTTCCTTTGCTATCAGTCGCTTGGCTTATCTCGGCTTCGAGTCAAAGAAAATAGTAATTGATATGCTACCTCACACAGGTTGGTACTGGTCTTTATCCTGATTATTGTGCTTGTCATATGTATTGGTAATTTGGTATTGTGCTACTGTTTGCCGATTTCATAGAGGAGTAACTTGGAGCCTGAACTCGCAGGCAAATCATTACATTGGGTGATTTCAGTAGAACTGCACAAAAAGATCAGATGGACAGGTACTTATACTGCTGCTATGTACTCCAAAGTTCACTCAGACAAGCATCGATATTGACAAGAAGAAGTGCCTATATTCATTCGAGTATCAACCGGCGTCAACCAGTTGTCAAACTCCAAGTATTAGGAGAGTGAACGCCAAAAATGTTGCTTGGCGCATAGCCCAGAAAAACACAGTCCAGTCTTTGGTCCCAACTTGTGCCTTTTGGTTATCGGCACATATGGTAGCGAAATGTATGGCATGGAGTCTAAAGATTCCAGACAAGTTGGTTGACGCGTATATTCATCTGGCACTTAATTAGTCTGCACGCCAGGGATGCTCCATTTCAGTTGAACTGCACAAAAAATTTGGGTAGTTCATTTTCTCAACTGCCTCCTTTCTTGTATGCAATGTAGAATTTTGGCGAGCTACAGGACCAAGATGAGCCAGTAAACTAGTTAGATGAAAGTAGTGGCCAAGTTGCTCAAACCTCCCTCGGCACGAGGCCACTATTTGAGGATAAACCTACAAGCAAAGTTCAGATTGTCCGTGCTGCCTCTTATGTACTCAAAAGTTTACTCTTACAAGCATTAATTTTAGCAAGAAGTACTTGCACGCCAGGGATGCTCCATTTCAGTTGAACAGCACAAAAAATTTGGGTGGTTCATTTTCTCAACCGCCTCCTATCATGTCTGCAATGTAGAATTTTGGCGAGCTACATGACCAAGATGAGCCAGTAAACTAGTTGATGAAAGTAGTGGCCAAGTTGCTCAAACCTCCCTCAGGACGAGGCCACTATTTGAGGATAAACCTACAAGCAAAGTTCAGATTGTGTGTGCTGCCTCTTATGTACTCGAAAGTTTACTCGTACAAGCATTAATTTTAGCAAGAAGTACCTTCGACTGAACACCATTTACCAGTCTGTACCCTAGGTAATTAAAGTTCATCCATGGATGATATTGGCTATGATCTCAATCATTTGGTTGCATAAACATACTGAACATTTGTACATCTGAATCATTTTGTGAAGTATTTATGAATATGGTCGTGTGAACTATCAATCATTTGGATGCATAGACATGCTGAATTTGTGTATATATGAATCTTTTGAGTTGTTGATTGTGAATGTTGGCTATGAATATGAATGTGTCCTGTGAACCTGAGTTTGATACAAATGTTTACCTGTTCTGTTGTACTTGTGTGTGAACTTGTTATTATGTCTACTATGGGATTGGTGACGTGTGGGTGTCAACGACACACCTTTTTCCCAAGAAGAATTGCACCTGCTTTGTTAGGGTAGCAACGGCACACCATCGCTTTTTAATATTTTTGCTCTGTCTTCCCCCCTCCCCCGCTCAACCCCTGTCGTAATGTTTTTGGCCTCAAAACAAGCATAGTATTGCGTTGTTTTTGGGGCTTGATGAAAAATCAAGTGCTGGTTTCTGTAGGTTGGCCCGCCCAGCAAATGGGCTGCTGGTCCACCATGAACTGGAAGGCTAAAAATACAAGTTCTATGGTGCAGAGGCAAGTAAAACAATGCCATCGAGATCCATCCACTGAAGAAAAACAATCGCGTCTGATGTGCTTCTTCAGTCGCGCTGTCGGCCCCCTCTTTAATCCAGTTCGCACGGGGATCTAGCTGGTATCATTTTTTCTAGAGGGCGAACAAGTACCAGCTAGGCCTAGGTATGCATAGCCCACAACATACGGAGACAGTGGTTTTAACTTATTTTTTGAGGTCCATACCGGCCTATGGGCCTCCCAGCGTAGGTTTTACTTTTTCTTAAAGATCGGTAGCCCAATGTATTTTCTTAATAAAACGCAGATCTCTGTTCTATTTATCTATATATAAGAACACTAATGTTGTATACTTATGTTTTCCCTTCTAACCACATTATATATAGTTATATAATTACTATTATCGTATATTTTATAGAGACTTATATATACATTATAAAAACATCCCACGAGTTATTAACTTATAAAAGTAAATGTTTAACAGAAGTTGGCAAGGAAAATCCTGGTTGTTTTTTACTCACATGTAGGAAAATCCTGGTGATTGCGTACAAAGGCTTGCAAAGATTTTAAGGACCAATGTAGTAATAACACACTCATTTTTATTTTGAGCAATAACTCGCTAATTTGTTAAGTTTATATATATATAATGTGTCACAACGCTTTATTTTTTATATTAATTGCTCCTTCTAACCTAACATTATACTGTATATAGAACGAGCCCAACTAATTCGTGTATTTCAAGAAAGTGCAAATGCGCTGGGATTTCTTAAAAATATTAAATGGGCCGCATTGACGCGAAATTATTTGTTCACCCAGCCTAGCAAATGGACTGTACATTCAAGAAAACATGGGTTAAATATATGCCACATTTTTGCAGGCTGACATGTGGGCCAATAGGTCGAACCTTACGCAGGGCGATGTCAACTTGGTCAACAAATGATTATAACATCCACAACCATTTGATTTATATCCAATGGCCGGCATGCACCTTCAATCTCTCGTCTTCTTCCTCCAGCCTCGTCGGGACCGCCTGGTCCAGCCTCCGGTGGCTAGAGGCTCTTCTTAGAACGCATCGCTGTTAAGAGCTACCCCACCGTCGGCCAAGCTTTCCCTCCACACCTCCTGTTATTCTCCACGGACTGCAGCCCCACGCAGCACCAGAACCACTTATAACCCTTGTACTCCTCTCAATCTACGACTCCACTATCACGCCTTCCCATGTCCGGGTCGTTCCCGTCTGTAGCCTCACCGTCATCAACCACCTCACTACGCTCGGCGCGGCATGGTCAACAAACGAGAGTCATCAGAAGAGGACTGTACGTGGAGAGCCTAACGGCTGGGACCCATGAGGTCCATGGTTGCACGCAAGGAAAGTTCCTCCTTATTAAGCTAAAAAAATGTTTCCTCCCCCTGACAGCTGGGACCCGCCGGCTGTATCTTCGCACAGAAGGAAGTGCCTCCTTGTTATGCAAAAAAACTATTCCTCCCGTTGACAGCTCGGACCCGTCAGATTGGTGGCTGACTTGTGGGCCTAATAAGCAGATGTGTACGTAGGGCTTTGTCAACTTAATCAACAAATGATTCTAGCAGCTGGACCGTTGGATGTTAATCCAACAGCCATGCTCCTTCTTAAAACTCTGTTCTTGCTCCTCTCTCCCGTGGGTGGCAACTGTCGTGGTTCTAAGTCTGACAGTAATGTAGGGGGGTAGGTATGTAGAGGCAAGGTCTTAGCTATGGAGTAGTTGTAAGCACACGAGGTTTATGAGTTCAGGCCCTTCTCGGAGGAAGTAATAGCCCTACGTCTCGGAGCCCGGAGGCGGTCGACTGAATTATGCGTGTATGAATTATAGGGGTGCGAACCCTTTACACTGAGGAGGGGGTGGCTTATATAGAGTTCGCTGGACCCCTCCGGCCCTCAGTTGTGCAGGGTTTTAAATACATTAAGGTCGGGTGTTACTGGTAACGCCCCTAATAAAGTGCTATGATGACCATAAAAGCTACTTAATAACCGACCGTTAGCGTTCGGAGTGCCTTTAGGTCTCCTCGCCGTCGAGTGGTTGGATCTTGGTCGAGTGATTGCTTCTTGGTCGAGTGTCTTCGAGTCTGTCGAGTGGAACACCTCCAAGTCAATTGAAAGGTGATTTCTTCTAGAGATGTCCTTGAGTAGGGCAGTTGGGACAGATCCATGACCCTACCCTAGGTACATAGCTTCATCATTAGCCCCCAAATGGATCGAGGTTTGAGTGGGGAAGGAGTTGAGAACTTCTCCAACTCATTTTTCATGCCATGAGCATATCTTGTTTTGGATCAATGAACCTGAGTGAAGACAGCAACTTCCTTTTCAGTCACCTTGATCCATTCTTAGTTTTTTGTCGAGTGAGTTTCTTTACTTGAAAGGCTCCGAGTGACGGCGTGGAGGAGATCTTCCATCTGACAAGTTGTTCTGCTGCCCGCAGATTTAGCGGGATTCAAATTTTGGGAAGCGCGCGGGACGGGGGAGGCCGCAGTAATCAGATGGGATAGGGTGGAGCCGCCTCGATCCCCGCGCCACCTTTTTCGCCACGTATCACGCGCGCGATTGTTTCAGGATTTGACAGGACCGCCCGGGCCTACCAGTCAGCCCCTCGGAAGCGACCTCATATAAGGCGTCGGACCGGGGTTTCTTGAACAGTGCGTTCCCATTTCCTCTTCTCCTCTTCAGGCTTCTTCGTCGCGCTCGCTCTCGCCCCAACGCCGCCGCTCCGTACGCGTCTCGCCGGCGACGATGGGGAAGGAGAAGACGGCGGGTCTGGAGCGGGCGAAGAAGGCGACGGTAAAGGCGAAGGGGAAGGCGACCAGTCGGGGTGGATCTTCCTCGCGAGCCGGCCTGCCGAAGGGCTGGATCCGCTCGGCGATCCGCCAAGAAGACCTCGACGACCTAGCCGAAGGAGCGCTGATCCCCCATGGATCGGCGCGGCTTCCGGGGAAGTAATCCGAGCCGCAACCTCTGGAGGGTGAGCGCATTCTCCTTGCCACCCACGTTGACCGTGGATTTTCCTTGCCTCCTCACCCTTTCTTTCGAGGATTTCTGAATTTCTTTGGGGAACAACTCCACCACTTCACTCCCAACACAATCGTGTATCTCGCTGCTTTCGTGTCTTTGTGCGAGAATTTCTTGGGTTGTCTGCCTCACTGGGTCTTTTCAAGAACATTTTCACCTGTCGTTCTCAAACGGTGAAAAAGGCCAATCCGAGTGACGAGAGAACACAAGTGATTCAGATGTGTGGGGGTCTTGGTGTTTAGATGAGAGGGAAGAGTTCCTTTCTAGCCATGATTCTTCTTGACTCGGTTCGCGGATGGCAGTCGACCTGGTTTTACTGCAAAGACCAGCCGATGCTAGGGCAGTCAACTGGCCTCCCTCCTTTTACCATGGACCGAGTGAGGAAACCCTCCTCTTTGAAAGTGCTCCCAGAGGAGAAGGTGCAGGTTAGGGTGCTGGTCGAATGAGTGGTCCAACTTATCAGTGACGGGGTCACCGGTATGGATCTCTTGGAGGTTTTCCTTCAGTGGCGCATCCAGCCTCTTCAAGCCCGAGACCATCCGATGTGGATGTATTCGGGTCTTGACGACTCCACTCGGATTCACCCGGAGGAGGTCGATGACGACACACTGGAGAAGTGGCTGTCGGGCATGACCGGAAACAAGGACAACCCCAGGGGAGCCAGGAGAGTTCCTCCATTCGACCAGTCCCATGTACCAGAGAAGGTCCGATTCTGAGCTTTGATTGTAATCTGAATTCACTCACGCAGCTGTCTATACTGCGTCGACTGACTTTATTCTTCCTGCTTTCTTTCAGGCTCTTATCGAAATGTATTCAATGCCCAACGGAGAGCAAGAGCAAGACCTGGAAGGAGAGGCGAGCGGCGGCGACAGTGGCGAATGGTATTCTGACGGTGAAGGGGACGAAGAAAGTGACGACTCAAGTGACGAAGAAGAAGTCGAGTCGCCTCCTCGCAGGGAGAGGCGATCCAAGCTTGACCAAGAACGACCGAGCGCCCGTGAAAAGGCGATTGCTCAGGCATGTCAGTCTTCAAAGCGTCCTCGGACCTCTTCACCAACCTCAATTGAAAAAGCGTCAAAGCATCCCAAAGTTGCAGAGCCGAAACCTCGGAAGGCATTGCCGAAGATTAAGATTGACATCCCCGTCGCTTCTGCGTGAGTGTCTCCCTTTGTATTCACTCGACGCCTCGTGTTGTTTGTTTTTTCTTGATTTAACCAGACGAACTTTGGAACTGGCAGCGCTGCTACTTCCGGGACCTCAGCTTACAGGGACGAGGATGAGGTAATGGAGGATGCGGTCACTTCCAATCTGGGTATGATTTCAGCCATTCTATCTTTATTTGGTCGACTCAACTGCAATGTGTACCATTGGGTGATGTGATTTTGGCGATTGAACTTTGAACAGCTCCTAAGATTATTGACCTCCCCGATGATGATGATGAAGAGCCCGAGAGGCCTTTGACGAGGAAAAATAGGCAAGCTCCTGCAAGCAAGGTGCCACAGTCGACGCCGAGGGCGAAACCAGTCGTTCAGGACGCCGGTGATGCCAATCGGGGTTCTGTTACCTTCGTCATGCCATTGTCGAGTGCCTTGCCTTCTTCGTCGACTGCTCAGGCCCCTGTCGACCCACCTTCAGTTTTTGCGACCCATCATGTCCCAGAGGACGAAGTGAATGCTGCCAAGGAAGCCATACGCCAGGCGGGCATTATGATGGAGAAGATGAAGATGGTGCGGTACGCCAGTCAGGACGCCTACAACGCTAGCTCGGCTCTCCAAAGTAACGTTCAGGTTAGTTGGTCACCGCTTGTTCTGTTAGGATATGCTATCTGAAGAGTCTCTTCCAAAAATCTTTGCATCTATACACCCACTGGGTGCCTCGATTGAATTTTTGAACTAGTGGGGGCACGCTAAGTGCACCCACTGGGTGTAGTCCCGGAGACTACGGTGGACTGCTGGCAGTCGACTGTAGTCTTTGTATTTTGATTCTTTCGCTCGATGTGGTCTGGCCGCACCGAGTGTAAACCAAACTGGTAGTTTGTCTCTTCTACTCGGTCTGGGCGAGTGGGATCAGAACCGGTGGGGCACGCCAAGTGGACCCATTGGGTGTAGTCCCCGAGACCGCGGTCGACTGCTAGCAGTCGACTATGGTCTGAGTTCTATGGTTTGAGTTCTTCTTTCTCTCTCTCTCTTTTTATTTACTCCCTGCACTCGACTCCGGCGGGCCGGTCGAGTGGGATCATAACCGGTGGGGGCACGCAAAGTGCACCCACTGGGTGTAGTCCCCGAGACTTTGGTGGACTACGGGCAGTCGACCGTAGTCTTAGTATTTATTGTCTTTGTCGTTTTTTGCAGTAAAATAACTTCTCCTCCCTGATTGCAGAAATCTTGTGATCTAGGAGCTTGCTTTGCTGACTTGGAGAAACAGCAGATCCAACTAAACCTTGACTTCGAATTGGCCAAGACAGAGCTGCAAAAGGCCAAGGACAACGCCAATGGTAAGACGAGCTTGTCGACTGCTTTGTCTTAGGCTTGAGTACCCTTCTGCTCTTTCTGAATCAAGAACCATTTCTTTGCAGAAAAACTGAGAAAAGCTCTGGCGAAGAAGGATCAGGATTTGGCTGCTGCTCAAAAGGAAGCTGACGACAGAACCGCTCTGGCTGAACAGAAACTGGCTTCGGTTGGCCAGTTGGAAGAAGAGAACACCAAGATGAAATCTTCTCTGAACGAAGCCAACAAGGAGTGCACGCGCTTGAAGAAGGACAATCTCAACCTGTATGAGAAGATGGAAGGCATCGCTCGCAGGAGGGACGATCTGGAGAGCTATCTGAGGAGCCTTGCCAAGAAGTTGTTCATCAAGCTTGAAGGTACACATTTTGTTCCGACTGATGTTTTTTGTCGACTCAGCGTATGAAAATTGACTTATCCTTGGATCGTGAATGCAGAGTTTTGCCAGAACTTCAAGGAGGAGACTGGGCGGATTGAGCCAGGTTTGGACCCAATCAATTCTCCCGTGAAAGATGAAACTGCCATTAATTTGCTCCGACTGGAATCCCGCATCGACGGTGTTGTGGACTACTTGGCTTCACTGAAGGTCGCCATGTCACGGATCGACACGGCACTTTGGCCAGAGGCCACGCTCCAGAATGATCTTGAGTCCCTGATGACTCGACTTAACGAGATTCCTGATCGAGTGCAGGAGTGGAAGAAATCTTCTTCCCTGTGTGGTGCTGATGTGGCTCTGTCTTTGGTTCGTGTCCACTGCAAGGAGGTGCGACAAGATAAGCTGGCGGCAATCAAGGTCGCCAACACCCAGAAGCATGACTTCCGATCTTTTATGGAGACTTTCATCGCTGCAGCCACTCGGATCGCCGACGGCGTCGAGCTGGACGAGTTCGTCGAGCCTGCCAGTCCTCCTTCTGTGGAGTGAACAAACTTTTATGCCCCACCTTAAATTTGCCTCAGAATGCCGAGTGGTTTTTGTAACCGTTAAACTCTTTCTGGCTGAATGCCCGAGCACTTCGATCTTTGGTCCAGAACCTTTAGGATTTATCTGAACTTGGTTTATCGTTGAATATCTTCATGAATCCTCCATAGAGTGGAACTCGTTCTTCACTCGAGACAACTTTTGTATTTGTGGTGCAGCTCCAAAGGAGAAGGTAGCAGTTGACCTGTACCTCGTCGTCCTTGCGGGTCGGCGATGGAGCACACGTTGTATTTGTGGCAAAGCTCCCAAGGAGAAGGTGGCAGTCGACCTACACCTCGTCGTCCTTGCGGAGTGGGATGGAGCGCACGTTGTATTTGTGGCAAAGCTCCCAAGGAGAAGGTGGCAGTCAACCTGCACCTCGTCGTCCTTGCGGAGTGGGATGGAGCGCACATTGTATTTGTGGCGAAGCTCCCAAGGAGAAGGTAGCAGTCGACCTGCACCTCGTCGTCCTTGTGGATTGAGATGTGTTTCGTACTTAGAGAAGTATTGGACTGCAGCTAAGCCTCCGAGTGGCAGGCTAGCTCACCACTCGGTAGGATTTTCAAATACTTAGGTGAGTACTGGACTGCAGCTAAGCCCCCGAGTGGGAGGGTCACTCACCACTCGGTAGGATTTTCAAATACTTAGGTGAGTACTGGACTGCAGCTAAGCCCCCGAGTGGGAGGGTCGCTCACCACTCGGTAGGATTTTCAAATACTTAGGCGAGTACTGGACTGCGGCTAAGCCCCCGTGTGGGAGGGTCGTTCCCCACTCGGTAGGATTTTTCCAACTTAGGCGAGTACTGGACTACAGCTAAGCCCCCGAGTGGGAGGGTCGCTCACCACTCGGTAGGATTTTCAAATACTTAGGCGAGTACTAGACTGCAGCTAAGCCCCCGAGTGGGAGGGTCGCTCTCCACATGGTAGGATTTTTCAAATACTCAGGCGAGTACTGGACAGCAGCTAAGCCCCCGAGTGGGAGGGTCGCTCTCCACTCGGTAGGATTTTTTAAATACTTAGGCGAGTACTGGACTGCAGCTAAGCCCCCGAGTGGGAGGGTCGCTCTCCACTCGGTAGGATTTTCAAATACTTAGGCGAGTACTGGACTGCAGCTAAGCCCCCGAGTGGGAGGGTCGCTCTCCACTCGGTAGGATTTTTCAAATACTTAGGCAAGTACTGGACTGCAGCTAAGCCCCCGAGTGGGAGGATTGCTCTCCACTCGGTAGGATTTTCAAATACTTAGGCGAGTACTGGACTGCAACTAAGCCCCCGAGTGGGAGGGTCGCTCACCACTCAGTAGGATTTTCAAATACTTAGGCGAGTACTAGACTGCAGCTAAGCCCCCGAGTGGGACGGTCGCTCTCCACTCGGTAGGATTTTCAAATACTTAGGCGAGTACTGGACTGCAGCTAAGCCAATGAGTGGGAGGCTGGCTCACCACTCGGTAGGATTTTCAAATACTTAGGCGAGTACTGGACTACAGCTAAGCCTCCGAGTGGGAGGGTCGCTCACCACTCGGTAGGATTTTCAAATACTTAGGCGAAACGGTTTCGCAGCTAAGCCCCCGAGTGGGAGGCTGGCTCAACACTCGGTAGGAAATTATTTTTACAAACTTAGGCGAAACGGATTCGCAGCTAAGCCACCCGCTGGGGGATTTCTTCCGCAAACAAAAACAACAACAATCAATGGGAAAATTATAATGCTCTTGTCTTTGATAAATAAACTACAGGAGTTTTTCTTATTACATCTCATCCGAGTGAGAATTCAATTATAAAAGGGGCGGAGCAGCTCCGCATTCCAGGCTCGTGGCTCATCAATCTGGCGATCGACATTATAAAGTCCTGGAGCTGTTTATCTCATGATGCCATATGTTCATGTTGTTTCCTAGTGATCCGTGCCTCTTTTGAGGATGATCAGTAAGAGAGTTTTGTTAATCTTGTAGTGATCTATCCATCCATGTCTTTTTTTGCAATTATGGAGCACCCTAGATTGAGTCAATCAAGCTCTACTTTTGCTACTTTGTGAATCTGGGCAGATTGTCAACTTGTTTGCAATTTTGCCGGTGATGTTGTAGTTGATCCGTGCATGCTATGCTATTGTTCTTTCCATGTCTAGATTGCATTTGTGCCTTCTTGATGGGTGTATGCTTGTCTCGCCATGACTTGCACCGTAGTGAGTGCATCGAGCTCGTAAACAGGCCTACTTCAGTTATATTTCAGCATGTGTCAGTTTTTCTCTAAGTCTGAAAACTGATTATGTTTTTGCTATGTTCACATGCTTGCAATTGTATTTTCTGATCCCTTTTGGCTCAAGGTCACTAAGGGACTTTGGTTAAGCTCTTTGAGTAGCTCCATGCCATGCTTTACGTTGCCATGTTCAGGTCCTCTAGAATGTAGTTTTGTTGCTCCGAAGAGGGCTACCTGATCTGAAATTCCAGACAAGTGTCAATTTCACTAAGTCTGAGATCTGTTTGCCATATGCATTTTTGCCATGCTTGTTTGAACCTGCTAATGGATGAATTGGCCATAGCTCAGTGCTAGACTTTTGTTAAGCATAATGTGTGCATCCATGCCATGTATTTTGTTGTCATGTTTGGGTGCTGTAGCATGTTCATTTCGTTGCATTTAGATGACTACTTGCTGTAAATCACAGACCGGTGTCATTTTTGAATCGCTTGCCATTTCCAAACCGTAACTCTGATTCGACGTTCTTTATATCGTTTTCAAGCGATTTCATCTCATCTTTCCAGTGGCACACTTGGATTTCCATGTTGAGGCCAGGTTCATGCATTTCCTGTCATATCTTGCATTTTGCATCCCGCATCACATCCCGCCTAGCATACCATCTTTGCAGTGCGTTGTTTGAGTTTGCACGTGGTTGATTGTGTCCTTGTTGCTTGTTTGTCTTGTTTGGGTAGAGCCGGGAGACGAGTTCGCTAATGAGGAGCCTGTTGAGTTTGCTTTCGAGGATCCAGTCAACTCTGACATCTGTGCAGGCAAGATGATCATACCCTTGAAATCACTACTATCTTTGCTATGCTAGTTTGCTCGCTCTTTTGCTATGCCATTGCTACGTTGCATACCACCTGATTGCAAGCCTCCCAAATTGCCATGTCAAACCTCTAACCCACCATGTCCTAGCAAACCGTTGATTGGCTATGTTACCGCTTTGCTCAGCCCCTCTTATAGCGTTGCTAGTTGCAGGTGAAGATCGGAGGCCATTCCTTGTCGGAACATCTTTTATTTACTGGTTGGGATGTCATTATATTATCTTGTTATCTTAATGCATCTATATACTTGGTAAAGAGTGGAAGGCTCGGCCTCTCGCCTAGTGTTTTGTTCCACTCTTGCCGCCCTAGTTTCCGTCATATCGGTGTTATGTTCCCGGATTTTGCGTTCCTTACGCGGTTGGGTTATAATGGGAACCCCTTGATAGTTCGCCTTGATTAAAGCTTTTCCAGCAATGCCCAACCTTGGTTTTACCATTTGTCACCTAGCCTTTTCTTTCCCTTGGGTTCTGCAGACTCAAGGGTCATCTTATTTTAACCCCCCCGGGCCAGTGCTCCTCTGAGTGTTTGTCCAAACTAGAGCCCCTTGTAGCGCCACCTCAGGGAAACTCGAGGGCTGGTTTTAGTTGTACGGATTTCTTATCTGAGTGTGCCCTGAGAAAGAAATATGTGAAGCTCCTATCGGGATTTGTCGACACATTCGGGCGGTGTTGCTGGTCTTGTTTTAACCTGTCGAAGTGTCTTGAGTTACCGAGATACCGAGTCTGATCGGAACGTCTCGGGAGGAGGTATATTCCTTCGTTGACCGTGAGAGCTTGTCATGGGCTAAGTTGGGACTCCCCTGCAGGGATTTGAACTTTCGAAAGCCGTGCCCGCGGTTATGGGCAGAAGGGAATTTGTTAATGTCCGGTTGTAGATAACTTGAACCTTAACTTAATTAAAATGAATCAACTGAGTGTGTTACCGTGATGGCCTCTTCTCGGCGGAGTCCGGGAAGTGGACACGGTGTTGGAGTAATGTTTGCGCAGGTTGCTCTCTAGTTTCTCGCTCGCACTTTGCCTCCTCTTCTCGCTCACCTTTGCGAATAAGTTAGCCACCATACTTGCTAGTCGCTTGCTGCAGCTCCACTTATATTTACCTTGCCATTACCTATAAGCTTAAATAGTCTTGATCGCGAGGGTGCGAGATTGCTGAGTACCTGTGGCTCACAGATTACTATTACACCAGATGCAGGGCCTGATGATTCCGCTCCAAGAGACGCGTATGAGCTCAAGTGGGAGTTCGACGAAGACTATCAACGTTACTATGTTTCCTTTCCCGATGATCAGTAGTGGTGCCCAGTTGGGGGTGATTGGGACCGTGTCGCATGTTGGGTTCTCTTTTATTTTGGCGCCGTAATCGGGCCATGAGTGTTTGGATGATGTATTGTTATTTATGTACTTGATTGACGTGGTGAGTGTAAGCCAACTTTGTTATCTCCCCTTTCATTATTATATTACATGGGATGTTGTGAAGATTGCCTAACTTGCGACATATGCCTTCAATGCGATTATGCCTCTAAGTCATGCCTCGACACGTGGGAGATATAGTCGCATCGAGGGTGTTACAAGTTGGTTATCAGAGCCTTCCCCGACCTTAGGAGCCCCATTGCTTGATCGTTTTTAGCGGCCGAGTTGTGTCTAGAAAAATGTTTCGAGTCTTTTAGGAATTATGAGAGTTTAGGAATTCTTTTACTTCCCAGTCTCCTCATTGCTCTAGTAAGGCATCCTGACGTAGAGTTTTGACTCTTCTCTTCTCAAATTTCACAAAAAAAAAATTTAGGATCACGCGGGTATCTAGGAATCGTTCCGATGGTTTTATGACGAGAACATTGTCTTGGTGCCTCCTGTCAGGGGTTTTGTGGAAGTGTCCCGGGGAGTTGAGCTCTGAGGTGTTGTCGTCATTATTTTATCGTTGCAGTTCTGGAATACCTGAGTTTAGTACGCCGACATCGAAAATCTCTTTTATGCAGTTCGTTGGTGAGATAACCTCGACGCCACCCAGTACTGGGGCGGGAGTTCGGGAGTATCGCCATAACTTGTATAACGGATGCTTTTCGAAGGTTGAGGTAGATGGTTTCCGAAGGTTTCTTGGTTATGTGTTGAAGGATGGATACATCTGGATGTAGGATTTGCTAGTTTGGGTGAGATATTATGCTTCCCATGTATCCCCAACACCTGATTGCATAACCGGAAATGTTTGGGAGTTTCATAGGTGGGAATTCTAGTAGCTCTAGTTCTTCTTCCACGGATGTTGGTTTGAGATTGGGATTTCTTACCGATTATTCGTTCTTGATCCATACCTTGTTGATTTATTTCTCTACCTTAATTCTACATGGCTTCTCAATTTATGGATATGTGACAATTTCAAGAGGAATGCATTCATTCATTTTGTTCGGATGTGAAGATAATATGTTGCAATTTTCATTCTGTTGGTTTCAGCTTCAATATTTGTCTATCAATGTGCTAATAGTGGTCAACCTCTTCAGGATGGCTCCTCCAACACGCATGACTCCGAATCCTGATCTGCCACCACCTCCACCTCCTCCAGAGGCATGGCAAGCTGTGATGGCCGCAACCAATGCAAACACACAGTTGATCATGCAAATTCTTCAAGAGCGCAATCAAGGCAACCAAGGGAATCAAGGCAGCAATCAGAATCACTTTGCTACACTCAACCAGTTCCTTGCTAACGGGCCAAAGACTTTCAGTAATTGTGTTGAGGCAACCGATGCTGACGATTGGCTTTTGGATTTGTGCAAGCATTTCGAGTGCAGTAATGTCAGGCCTAAGGACTTTGTTAAGTTCGCTTCCTTCCAACTCAAAAATCAAGTTGCAGAATGGTTCCAGCAGTACAAGGACTCCAGAGGTGGACGTGTTATCACTTGGAATGATTTCCGTCGAGATTTCCGAGCTCATCATATTCCCTAGAGCGTGGTTGAAAGCAAGCGTGAGGAATTCCACAATCTAAAGCAAGGCTCTTTTTCTGTCTATGACTACAACAAGTTGTTTCAGAAGCTCGCCCGCTTTGCCAAACAGGACGTCCCTGATGAGAAGAGCATGATATATCAGTTCAGGGGTGGTCTCAGAGAAGAAATTCAGCTCGCTCTTGTCCTCTTTGAACCCTCGAGATACGATGAGTTCTACAACATGGCACTGAAGCAAGATGCTGCTCAGTTGAGGTGTGATGCTTCCAAGAAGTGAGTCAGAGATGTTATTCCTTCTTCCTCTACTCAAGTGGCCAAGCAACAGAAGTTTTGGCTTCCTCCTCCTCCGTTCCGTCAGCCGTATCAGCAGAAGAGCAAAGGTGGCAGTGGTTCTTCCCACCCACCCAACCCTGGCTTTCAGAATAAGACTTCGTCTCAAGCTCCAAGATCGAGTGCTCTGTACCACCGTCCGCTTTCAGAGGTCACGTGCAACCAGTGCCAACAGAAGGGTCACTATGCCAACAAGTGTTTCAACCAGAGGCGTCTTCCTCCTCCTCCTCCTGTCAGATCGGCAAGTACAGCTGTGGTCAAGAATAACCCCAAGTCCGCCAAGGTCAATTTGATGAATGCAGCTCAGGCAAAGGATTCGTCAGATGTGATCATGGGTAACCTTCCTGTTAACGATGTTCCTGCAAAAGTTCTTTTTGACACTGGTGCATCGCATTGTTTCATCTCGAGACCTTTTGCATCTAAGCATGATTTTGTTACTCAAGTGTTGCCGAAACTGTTGGCTATTGTCTCTCCGGCCCGTCAAATGACATCTCGAGTATGCGTTCCGAATGTTACTATCACTTTGGGTGACTATAAGTTCTTGTCCTCTCCAAATGTTCTTGGTGACTCAGATATTGATCTTATTCTCGGGATGGATTGGCTTTCTAAGCACAAGGCTCAGCTTGATTGTGCAGCCAGGCAGATTCTATTGACTCATTCGTCTGAGGATGTGATTGTCTTTGCCGCTCGTGATAATACCATCCGTCTGTTTTCTCTCAATGAGAAGGGTGAATTGGATGCTATCTCGCAAATTCCAGTCGTTTGCGAATATCAAGACGTCTTTCCAGAAGAGCTTCTAGGAATGCCTCCGCACCGGCCAGTTGAATTCGTTATTGATCTTGAGCTTGGCACGGAACCTGTGTGCAAACATCCTTACAAGCTCGGACCTGAAGAGTTGAAGGAGCTGAAGAAGCAACTCGATATTCAAGAGAAAATGGGTCTCATCCGGCCTAGTTCTTCTCCGTGGGGTTGTGGTGTTCTTTTTGTGAAGAACAAAGATGGAACGGACCGACTTTGTGTTGATTACCGTCCAGTGAACAAGAAGACCATCAAGAACAAATACCCACTTCCCAACATCAATGAGCTGTTCGAACAACTTAAAGGTGCTCAAGTATTCTCCAAGCTTGATCTCCGTATGGGTTATCATCAGATTCAAATATGTGAGCAAGATATTCCGAAGACGGCTTTCAGGACAAGCTTTGGTTCATATGAATACACTGTCATGTCTTTTGGCCTCGTCAACGCTCCTCCGACGTTCTCTCGCATGATGAACTTCATCTTCAACGCCTACATCAATGACTTCGTTTTGGTCTATCTCGACGACATTCTGGTTTTCTCCAAGAACAAGGAAGATCATGCCAAGCACTTGCGTTTGGTTCTTGATAAGCTCAGGGAACATCAGTTCTACGCCAAGTTCTCCAATTGTGAATTTTGGCTCAATGAGGTTCTTTATCTTGGTCATATCATCTCTACCAAGGGCATTGCCGTAAATCCTGAGAAGGTGTCTGCAATTGTGAATTGGGAACCCCCTCAGAACGTGAAGCAACTCCGCAGTTTTCTCGGTCTCGCAAGCTATTGTCGAAGATTCGTTGAAAACTTTTCTAAGATCGCGAAGCCTCTCTCAAATCTTCTTCAGAAGCACGTCAAGTACGTTTGGTCTCCGGAGTGTGATATTGCTTTCAACACTTGAAAGAGAAATTGATCACTGCTCCAGTTCTGACTCCGCCTGATGAATCCAAGCCGTACGAGGTCTTTTGTGATGCCTCTCTCCAAGGTCTTGCCGCGGTATTGATGCAAGAGAAGGAAGTTGTTGCTTATACCTCTCGACAGTTGAAGCCTAATGAGAAGAACTACCCCACTCATGATCTCGAGTTGGCGGTAGTTGTGCATGCTCTTTTGACTTGGAGACATCTTCTATTGGGAAGAAAAGTGGACATTTTCACTGATCACAAGAGTCTCAAGTACATCTTCACTCAGCCTAATCTCAACCTCAGGAAAACTCGATGGGTCGAAATGATTCAAGAGTATAATCCGAGTATCGAGTATACTCCAGGCAAGGCCAATGTGATTGCTGACGCATTGAGCAGGAAGGCCTACTGCAACAGTCTGATTCTCAAGCCTTATCAACCCGAGCTTTGTGAAGCTTTCCGCAAACTTAATCTGCAAGTTGTTCCTCAAGGTTTCCTCGCCAACCTTCAAGTCTCTCCTACCTTGGAAGACCAGATTCACCAAGCCCAGCTTCTTGATGCTATGGTGAAAAAGGTGAAGATTGGGATTGCCAAGAGCCAGCCCAAGTACAAGTGCTACCGCCTTGATGACAAGGACACTCTCTTCTTCGAGGATCGTATTGTTGTGCCCAAAGGTGACCTCCGTAAAGTGATCATGAACGAGGCTCACAATTCTCTCCTCTCCATCCACCCTGGGAGCACGAAGATGTATCAGGACCTTAAGCAAGCTTATTGGTGGACTCGAATGAAGCGCGAGATCGCTCAATTCGTGAATGAATGTGATGTCTGCAGAAGAGTGAAGGCAGAACACCAAAGGCCAGCAGGTCTCCTCCAACCTCTTGCCATTCCAGAATGGAAGTTTGACCACATTGAAATGGACTTCGTAACTGGGTTTCCAAAGTCCAAGCGTGGCAATGATGCTATATTCATTGTCATCGACAAACTCACCAAAGTGGCTCATTTTCTGCCTATCAAAGAGTCGATCACTGCAGCTCAATTGGTGGAACTCTATACCTCTCGTATTGTCTCTCTACACGGTATTCCACAAGTGATCTCTTCAGACCGTGGCAGCATCTTTACCTCGAAGTTTTGGGATTCTTTTCCGAAGGCCATGGGCACCAACGTCCGCTTCAGCACAGCATTCCATCCTCAAACTAGCGGACAAGTCGAGCGTGTCAACCAGATTCTTGAAGATATGCTTAGGGCTTGTGTGATCTCATTTGGCATGAAGTGGGAGGATTGTCTTCCTTATGCTGAATTCTCCTACAACAACAGTTTTCAAGCAAGTTTGGGCAAGGCCCCATTTGAAATTCTGTATGGCAGGAAGTGTCGTACCCCTCTCAACTGGTCTGAAACCGGTGAACATCAGCTTTTGGGTAATGACTTAATCACAGAGGCAGAAGAAATGTGCAAAGTCATTCGTGATAACCTCAACGTAGTCCAATCCCGCCAGAAGAGCTACTATGATAGTAAGCACCGTGATTTGGCTTTTGAGATCGGAGATCATGTTTACTCCGCGTCTCTCCTATGAAAGGTACTTGTCGCTTCGGTATCAAAGGGAAGCTTGCCCCTAGATACGTGGGACCTTTCAAGATTGTCAGCAAGAGAGGTGACCTCGCCTATCAACTCGAGCTTCCTTCAAACTTTGCAAATGTTCATGACGTGTTCCATGTCTCTTAGCTTCGAAAGTGCTTCAAGACTCCTGACCGCACCGCCAACTTCGAGGACATTGAGCTCCAAGAAGATCTCTCTTATCGTGAGCACCCAGTTGCTATTCTTGAAGAGACTGAACGCAAGACTCGCAACAAGTCAATCAAATTCCTCAAAGTCAAGTGGTCACACCATTCCGACCGTGAAGCTACCTGGGAATGCGAGGATCACCTCCGTTCTGAGTGCCCGGCGTTCTTTCAGTCCTAGATCTCGGGACGAGATCCTTTCGTAGTGGTGGAGTGTTGTAACACCCCGGATATAACTTTCTCAATTTGTACTCCAACTCTTGCCAGTTATTTTATTTTCTCGGGTTCGGGTTTTGTCTCCGTGTGTTGTTATCGTTGGCATGCATCTCATATCATGTCATCATGTGCATTGCATTTGCATACGTGTTCGTCTCATGCATTCGAGCATTTTCCCCGTGGTCCGTTTTGCATTCCGGCGCTTCGTTCTCCTCCGGTGGTCATTTCTAGCTTTCTTTCGTGTGTGGGGATTAAACATTTCCGGATTGGACCAAGACTTGCCAAGCGGCCATGGTTTACTACCGGTAGACCGCCTGTCAAGTTTCGTACCATTTGGACTTCGTTTGATACTCCAACGGTTAACCGAGGGACCGAAAAGGCCTCGTAACCGAGGGACCGAAAAGGCCTCGTGTGTGTTGCAGCCCAACACCCCTCCAATTTGTCCCAAAACCCACCTAACTCTGCTTCATGTCCTAGAGCGTTCGATCACGATCGCGTGGCCAAAAACCGCACCTCATTTGGACTCTCCTAGCTCCCTCTATGCCTATATATAGATCTCCTTCCAAAATCTTGGGCAAACCCTAACCTCGCGCCGCCGGACAAAACCCCCGCCGTCCGGACGTGTCCGTTACCGCCGTCCGCCGCCACGTGTCGGCGTCCGATTCGTCCACCGACCGCGCCCACTTCCCCCGCGCCGCCGCGAGCCGACCCGCCGGGGCCCAGGTGGGGCCCTCCCCGGCCCGTCGCCCGCGCCCGCGCCCCCGCCTCTCGTCTTCCTCCGCCCGGCGCCGCCCCGCTCTCCCCGCCGCCTTGCCGGCGTTGGCCGCCGCGCCGCCCGCAAGCTGCCTCGCCACCGGATCCGGCCGGGGTAGGCCGGGTCTGCTCCTCCTCCGCCTCCCCGACCGCTCCCCGGCGAGCCCCTCAGCTCCGGTGGCCGCCGCGCTACCCGTCGCCGGCGGGCACTGTTCCGACGAGATCCGACCGCGCCTCGGATTCCGCGCCGGGTCAAACCCTAGATCTGAGAGAGGTGGGTTTTTTTTTCACCAGGTCCCGGAGATTTTCAGTTCAAGTGCTCATGTTCACGGCTCCGTAACATTGCATGTGTAGCTCCGATTCATCCATATAGCATATCAAAATGTTCATCTCAGAGAGTACATCATTTCTTTCCATTGCATCATTTTCATTTGAGCTCATCTTGATGCCCAAAATGCTGTTAGAAGAGGGCTACTGAGATATTTGTCAGATTTGCTACTCCGTTTAGCACTTTTGTCATTTTTGCCATGATTATTGTGTGCATGATATGCCCATGAGTTCTACATGTGTTTTGTTAAGGGTTTTGTCATCTCTCCAGAGGTGCAACCCATGTATTTTTAGGATGTGTGTGGTGACTTGTGCAAGCTTGAAAAGTGGTGCACTTGCTAATTCTGTTTTTAGGGACTTAGCAATTTCACAAAGTCCTGAAGCTGTTTATCTCATGATGCCATATGTTCATGTTGTTTCCTAGTGATCCGTGCCTCTTTTGAGGATGATCAGTAAGAGAGTTTTGTTAATCTTGTAGCGCTCTATCCATCCATGTCTTTGTTTGCAATTATGGAGCACCATAGATTGAGTCAATCAAGCTCTACTTTTGCTACTTTGTGAATCTGGGCAGATTGTCAACTTGTTTGCAATTTTGCCGGTGATTTTGTAGTTGATCTGTGCATGCTATGCTATTGTTCTTGCCATGTCTAGATTGCATTTTGTGCCTTCTTGATGGGTGTATGCTTGTCTTCCCATGACTTGCACCGTAGTGAGTGCATCGAGCTTGTAAACATGCCTACTTGAGTTATATTTCAGCATGTGTCAGTTTTTCTCTAAGTCTGAAAACTGATTATGTTTTTGCTATGTTCACATGCTTGCAATTGTATTTTCTGATCCCTTTTGGCTCAAGGTCACTAAGGGACTTTTGTTAAGCTCTTTGAGTAGCTCCATGCCATGCTTTACTTTGCCATGTTCAGGTCCTGTAGCATGTAGTTTTGTTGCTCCGAAGAGGGCTACCTGATCTGAAATTCCAGACAAGTGTCAATTTCACTAAGTCTGAGATCTGTTTGCCATATGCATTTTTGCCATGCTTGTTTGAACCTGTTAATGGATGAATTGGCCGTAGCTCAGTGCCAGACTTTTGTTAAGCATCCTGTGTGCATCCCTGCCATGTATTGTGTTGTCATGTTTCGGTGCTGTAGCATGTTCATTTCGTTGCATTTAGATGATTACTTGCTGTAAATCGCAGACCGGTGTCATTTTTGAATCGCTTGCCATTTTCAAACCGTAACTCCGATTCCGACGTTCTTTATATCGTTTTCAAGCGATTTCATCTCATCTTTCCAGTGGAAGACTTGTATTTCCAAGTTGAGGCCAGGTTCATGCATTTCCTGTCATATCTTGCATTTTGCATCCCGCATCGCATCCCGCATAGCATACCATCTTTGCATTGCGTTGTTTGAGTTTGCACATGGTTGATTGTGTCCTTGTTGCTTGTTTGTCTTGTTTGGGTAGAGCCGGGAGATGAGTTCGCTAACGAGGAGCCTGTTGAGTTTGCTTTCGAGGATCCAGTCAACTCTGACAACTGTGCAGGCAAGATGATCATACCCTCGAAATCACTACTATCTTTGCTATGCTAGTTTGCTCGCTCTTTTGCTATGCCATTGCTACGATTCCTACCACTTGCTTGCAAGCCTCCCAAATTGCCATGTCAAACCTCTAACCCACCATGTCCTAGCAAACCGTTGATTGGCTATGTTACCGCTTTGCTCAGCCCTCTTATAGCGTTGCTAGTTGCAGGTGAAGATCTGAGGCCATTCCTTGTTGGAACATCTTTTATTTACTGGTTGGGATATCATTATATTATCTTGTTATCTTAATGCATCTATATACTTGGTAAAGGGTGGAAGGCTCGGCCTCTCGCCTAGTGTTTTGTTCCACTCTTGCCGCCCTAGTTTCCGTCATATCGGTGTTATGTTCCCGGATTTTGCGTTCCTTACGCGGTTGGGTTATAATGGGAACCCCTTGATAGTTCGCCTTGATTAAAGCTTTTCCAGCAATGCCCAACCTTGGTTTTACCATTTGTCACCTAGCCTTTTCTTTCCCTTGGGTTCTACAGACTCAAGGGTCATCTTATTTTAACCCCCCCGGGCCAGTGCTCCTCTGAGTGTTGGTCCAAACTAGAGCCCCTTGCAGCGCCACCTCAGGGAAACTCGAGGGATGGTTTTAGTTGTACGGATTGCTTATCTGAGTGTGCCCTGAGAAAGAGATATGTGCAGCTCCTATCTGGATTTGTCGGCACATTCGGGCGGTGTTGCTGGTCTTGTTTTAACCTGTCGAAGTGTCTTGAGTTACCGAGATACCGAGTTTGATCGGAGCGTCTCGGGAGGAGGTCTATTCCTTCGTTGACCGTGAGAGCTTGTCATGGGCTAAGTTGGGATTCCCCTGCAGGGATTTGAACTTTCGAACGCCATGCCCGCGTTTATGGGCAGATGGGAATTTGTTAATGTCCGGTTGTAGATAACTTGAACCTTAACTTAATTAAAATGAATCAACTGAGTGTGTTACCGTGATGGCCTATTCTCGGCAGAGTCCGGGAAGTGGACACAGTGTTGGAGTAATGTTTGCGCAGGTTGCTCTCTAGTTTCTCGCTCGCGCTTTGCCTCCTCTTCTCGCTCTCCTTTGCGAATAAGTTAGCCACCATACTTGCTAGTCGCATGCTGCAGCTCCACTTATATTTACCTTGCCATTACCTATAAGCTTAAATAGTCTTGATCGCGAGGGTGCGAGATTGCGGAGTCCCTGTGGCTCACAGATTACTATTACACCAGATGCAGGGCCTGATGATTCCGCTCCAGGAGACGCGTATGAGCTCAAGTGGGAGTTCGACGAAGACTCTCAACGTTACTATGTTTCCTTTCCCGATGATCAGTAGTGGTGCCTAGTTGGGGGTGATTGGGACCACGGTTTTCTCCATCATGGACGGCCCAAAGAATGTCATGCAGCTGCGTCTCCGGCCAGCCCAGGATGAAAAGACCATTTTCTGTCAAGATTTTTTGTCACAGAAGTAGGAGGCCACCACATCTATGATGATACCGGGTTTTGTCACAACTAGCGGGGTAACCCGCGCATTTGCGCGACTAGATTTTTATGTGTTGTTACATTTTATTTGCGGTTCAATCATCAAGTACAAAAAATGATATAATCAGAAGCAGTATTTATAGCCTCAAAAGATCACAAACTATGGAACATACTCACATACATATGACCGGAATTGCAAATATATTTATTTCCTAAGCTCATTATAACTTTCTGATTTCTTGATATAGAAATGAATGAAAACTTTGGATCTTACAATCCAATTAATACGAAAGGAAATATGATATCATGAATTTCTCTGGTTAAAACAAATTTCATAGAGATGTTCTAACGTGGGTAAAATTGATATGAAGGCAGCTATGCCCACCCTGGAATTCTCGACCAGCCTATCTGATTTGATATGAGCCAGGAAAATAAAATAAACTAAAGTAAAGGCCCAATAGCTATTCCTGACCCTCTGCCCAGGCTGAGAATTTTTTTTCACGCAGCCAGGATTGCCCCTCGCCGCTGAGAGACACATCCAGAGTTCCAGACATGGACGCATCGAGCCAGCCGCTCGCTTCCTTTCGCGACCTCCCGATTTCGCCGTCTCGCTCGCTCGTCACTCGCCGTCCACGCCTATGTAGCCGATCGTTTGGGGCTCGGCGGCGGCCTCGCCACCTCAACTGTGCAGTCGTGCCCCTGCAAGCCGGCGTCGCCGCCCCATGCGCACATCGGCGCTCGGCCAAGAGACAGCAGCTAGCCAACAACCATCTATGTTCATTTGAGGTACCTATTCAGCTCGTCCACTACCCATTTGTCGATTACCAAGTTTTGATTCTAGGGTTTGCTCTTCCCTGTACTACCCACCGTTCAGTACATAATTTGCGTTGAATTATGTCATTATGAATTTCTAATTGATAGGAAGTAAATTAGCTAGAACGTCTCTAAGTCTTCTATGCAAAACTGAGACTTAATTGACAATTTTAGTATGTTTGTAAGACCATATCGAATCTATTTCAATGGTATTGGCACTCAGTTAGAACGTTCACAATGTCATATTTGTTGTCATATTTTTTTAGGAGGAACACCCAGTTTTCTAATCCTAGATCGGCCACTGATCATAAGCTGAACCTTTACATTCTGGAATTTGAAAGGCTGATCTGCTTAAAATGGGTAACTTAATGAGATAAAGATGTTATATGAATATCTGAAAGAATTGCTTCATTTGTCTCATCCTGTCGAAAAGTAGAGTGGCAATACAATTGATCACCAACGGGTGCACAAATAAGGAGTACAGTTTGAGGCGTTAAAAATACAATGCAAATAAAAATTAGTAATTCAAATCTATCTGTAACAAAATGTAGCGAACTATAAGAAAGAGTGAAACACATACATATGTCAGCCACTAAAAGACAAATATGGCAAAGTGAGAATCATTACTGCCAATAAAATTTGGAAGACCCGGGCAAAGATCAGCTTATATGGAATTAAAAGAAAACCGAAGTAGTTGCACTCATGAATTAGTGATGCGGAACTGACAAAAAAATGAGCTCACCTTAAAACGTAGGTGAAGCTTGGCATTGCAGTAGATAAAATTTTGTAGATTAATAAGTGAAACAAAAGATTGCAAGAACGACGACAGAAATAAGCCATTATGTCCATAACATGTAGGTAAGGCGCGAATAATATGGCAGGCTACAAACCATCTGAAAAACCCTATGGACACTGTATTTCTACCCTACCCATGAAACCAATTTATTTATGTTAGAACCCACATATATCGGAGAGTGGCGTTTTGGCTCCTTGGTGTAGATACATCTATTATGAAATATGTATAAAAACACATTTCAAAATGTCAAATACTTTTGAGAAAAAATCTCGCGCGTACATTCGGACATCCTATGTTCGCACACCAAAATTTAGTGAAAAGGGACATTTTTTGTGGCATGTATAAAAACATAAAATAATGCCTCGTGAATAGCTGTAATCAAGCATAGAAAATTTTCTTTTTTAAACAAACCACGAAGAATGTCTTTTTTCATCGAAACTTGGTGCACACACATATAATGTCCGGATTTACACGCGGGGTTTTTTTCTCGATTTTTTTAACTTCTTAAATGTGTATTAAGGCAATGAGTGCATATACACCTACGAGCCAAAGTGAATTTCGCATACACCGATACATTTCTCTGTGTAGTTGGAAGAGAAACTCAGATCCACCAAGAGAAATAGGAAATTAGTCACACATAGGATCCTAATTAATGATACAATGAATACAATCAAGTCAAAAAAATATAATTGTGTTGGATAAATGTAGGTTAAGCATTTACTGCTAGTGGAGTTACAAATAAGTAGTTAAGCACCCGGACAAAAACGCATCAATATCGCTGTTTAATACAACAATATTGTGCAGTAGTTTATACATACCAGAGCCATTTTTTTGAGAGAATGATGCATAATACATCATCACTTAAGCCTCATATTTGTTAGTTCGGTACGACAACTTCCTTGCAATTTAAATCTCATAGTAGACATGTATGATTTACCTCATGTGCACATTTGATTGCATTTCAAATTATATTCTTCACATATGCTCTTACTGGTAGAACAATGTGGAATGATGATTTACCAACCATAGAAAGAAACATATTGCTACATAGTATATATCGGAAAGAGGTAAAGAACCACAATAGGGTAAATGCCAGTTTAAGGCGAACATGTAACATGAACATGGTCACTAAGAACAATGTTGCAGTTTTTAAGCATACTGAACTGTTAAAGGGGATGCGAGTCGAAGCTTCATACATTTCTTTACATACCTTGAATCATTTTCAATACTTCTGAATTTGTGTCTAACTTGAAAAGACGATGCATGCTATCTTAAGCACCATCCACTGGCGAAATTAAAAGTAAGCACCTAAAAAATGCCTCATACAACAATATCAGGTAGTAGTTTCTATATACCCGAGCAATTCTGGCTTAGCCAACGATCTATGGTCACTAGTAGAAAAAGGGCCTATTGTCCCAGTTCGTAAGGGCCTTTTGTCCCGGTTCCTGAACCGGGGCTAAAGGGTCGGTACTAATGCCCTGTCCCTTTAGTCCCGGTTCAATCCAGAACCGGGACAGATGGGCCTCCACGTGGCCTGTGCGCGGAGCCCGGGCAGGAGGGCCTTTGGTCCCGGTTGGTGGCACCAACCGGGACCAATAGGCATCCACGCGTCAGCATTTCTATGGTTGGGGTTTTTTTTGAAGGGGGGGTTTGGGGGTTTTGGAGGGTTAATTTAGGTGTTTCATATATTGTGTTAGCTAGCTATAATTAATAGAGAGAAGTGTCCTCTCTTATGTCCGTGCTTGGTCGATGCTACGTACTATACATACGTATAGAGAGGACTAGACACGCTAGCTAGCTAGTAAGCAAATGAAGGAAATAGAAGATCATCATGAACATATATGCATACAGAGAGAAGTGATATCGACCACCTCTCCTTCTCTGAGAGATTGGTCGAACAACAAGTTCTCGTATATCTATCCGACACTACCGGCTACATATATACAATAATTATCTCTTACAAATATAATCTCCTAACATACGGACTCATGGTCCACATAGTATTCTCCGTCTTCAGCGTTCACGTGGTCAAGAAAGGATGCCGCCAATTCCTCTTGAATTGCTCGCATGCAAGCTGATGCTAGGAGTTCATCCCACTTCCTAAACATCTAATTTGAAGAAGGGGGTCAATACATATATATATGAATGAATGAGACTCAACACAAATGATGGTAATAAAATAAAATTGTGAATGTTGTTATTTACGTACTTCATATTGTTCGTCAGAGTAGCCCTGCTCACAGGTCGTGTGGCGGATGGACTCGCAAACGTAGTATCCACAGAAAATATTCCCTTATTCCTGCCACAACCACTTTACAAGAAATAGAGGTCAATCAAACTGATAAGCAAGAATGTCAAATGGTATTGATGAAACTAGTGCTTGAATCAATAGGAGATGCGTGGAACATGCTACTATAGTACTTACTTTCGGGTGTCTAAATTGCAGCTTCTTCAGGAGTCCTGGAGCTTTTTTGGTGAATTTTTTCCAAACCCTGCCAGACAAAGAAAACAATTACTTGATATATCAGGAAATGAACAAAGTTGCTGATATGGTGGATAATGATCAATTTAACTTACTTCTCGAGCATTTGAGTCATGTCCGCATAGTCCTGGGGATCTTTTCTTCTTGAGTCTAAGACGGTTACTAGTCCCTGCTCAAGCTTAATCTCTAGGAGAATATAGTGGAAACTGCACACGCATGCATAACTCATCAATTACATTACTATAACCTTGACTAATATATAAGGGAAACTGAATACGCACAAGACAGTAACACTCAGTTGTAGTTGTAAGGAAAGAGTATTATATCTTTGTTTTCATTTATTACCAACGATCGTAGCAAGTTGGCCTCGGTATCTGTGGCATGAAATTTAACCTTAGTTGCATCTATGAGATATGTGTTAATGAACCCAATATCACCGACTTGTCTTTTCTTCAATTCGGCGATCTTCAATCTGCATAATATAGTGAGGATAATTATAAATACATGCAATGAAAGAGCTGAGCTATATAGAGAGACTTAATGACAGAAGTAGTACTACTTACAGACAGTAGCAGGTGACCGTTGCTTTATCGAGGGCCAATTGATTGAAAAAATGAAAGAACTCCTCAAATGGAACATGCAACAATTCAATTCCAATGAGGTCATGCTCCTTTTTAACTCCCACATACAAAGTACTACTCCCCCCAGACTCTCTGCAGATTTTCAAGTACCAATCATGCAATCTTCACATCATCGTTGATAGAGATCTTTCATCTTTGACGAGAGGCTTCCCGTACTTGTATCTTTGTATCTACACCTCCATGAAATCATAATGTACATCATCAGGCAGGTAATCGCCAAGATTGCTATAACCGGGCACCATCCTCGGATCATTAGCGACGATGTCGCTAGGCACCTTGAGCGGGGGGCACGATTGCTTCGCTTGTTCGGCGAGCTGGGCAATTTTTTTCCCAGCTCGTCGTTCTTTCAGCCTTTGATCACTGACAGTACTTCCCGACCGCTCCGCTTCGGCAAACTCCTTTCCAATAATGCGCTCATAGTTTCCTTTCGGCGGAGACTTGGGTGGTTTTGTCAGGGCAGCCAGAGTGCGCTTCGCTTTCACCGGATATACCTTCTCCTACAGAGGTGGATGTTTCTTTGCTCTCACCCCTTCAAAGAAGTTCCTCACTTCTTCTCGCGCGATCTCGGCGTTCTCCTCCGGGGTCCTCTCGTATGGTAAATTCTCTGGAGTCTTTAGAGAAGGACCGAATCTGTATGTCCTCCCGCCTCTGGCTGTACTGCTAGACGTTGGTAGAGCAGACGGAGCGGTTGTCTCCTTTACTTGCTTGCGAGGCGGAGGAGAAGGACTACGACGCGCTGGAGCAGCCGGAGTGGCGGCAGGTCTCTTCCGCCGTTGCTGACGAGGTGGAGAAGGAGGAGGCTGGCTGCTCGGGTGCACCGGCGCAGACGGAGAAGGAGGCGGAGTGCCGCCACGTGCCGGAGAAGGAGCCGGCCAAGTGCCCTGATCGTCACTCGCCGGAGGAGGCGGCGGTGGAGGAGGCTGAGTGCCCTGACTCACTGGAGGAGGAGGAGGCGGAGGCGTCCAGTTCGGAAGGTTGATGAGCTCCTTCCGCCATAGGCATGGAGTCTTCAGAGCAGAACCCAGCCGAGTCTCCCCTTCACCGGTAGGATGGTCAAGCTGGAGGTCCTCAAATCCCTCCATTATTTCATCCACCATCACCCTAGCATATCCTTCCGGAATCGGCCGGCAGTGAAAAGTTGCGCCGGGTTCATTAGGAAAAACAAAGCCAACAGCCGCCTTGACCTTCATATTAATCCATTGCATCATAAGGTGGAAATTTTGAGACTCCGTGATAGCATCCACGGGATAGCTGGCAGGAGCCGTCAAGACATGCTCCGGCTGAAACAGCTCGGTGGAAGCCACGCTGCTTCTCCGCTGAGATGGCGGGGTAGCTTCGGGGGAAGCTTCGGCAGTTCGTTTGCTGCGATTTGCTTCTTGTTCCTCTATCGCTTGTACCCTTGCTTGCAGCACCTGCATTTGGGTCTACTGCACTTTTTTCCTCCTCTCCTGGCATTTGTAACCGCCTGCGTCCGGAAACCCAACCTTCCACGGAATGGAGCCTGGCGTGCCTCGTGTCTGTCCAGGGTGCTCAGGATTCCCGAGGGCCATTGTGAGCTTGACGTTCTCTCTGTCTGGAACGAACATCCCTTGCGGCGCTGCTTCGATATACTGCTGAAGCTTCTTGACTGGTATGTCCATTTGATCGTTCGTCCAAATGCACTTCCCTGATAAAGGGTCCAAGGTTCCGCCAGCCACGAAGAACCAAGTCCGGCAACGGTCTACCAGTTAATTGTCTCTAGTTCGATCCCTTTATCAACCAAATCATTCTCAGTCTTGGCCCACTTAGGCCGGGCTACGAGGTAGCCACCTGACCCCGTGCGATGGTGATGCTTCTTCTTCGCAGCATTTTTCTTGTTTGTCGCCGACATCTTCTTACTCTTTTCCGATGTCTTGTGGGCCACAAATGCGGTCCAGTGATCTCTAATCTTCTCATATCTGCCCTTGAATTCTGGTGTCTCTTTATTTTCGACAAACTTATTCAGCTCTTTCTTCCACCTCCTGAATAGTTCTGCCATCCTCTTAGGAGCAAAAGACTTGATTAATTGCTCTTTAACTGGCTTCTCCGGATCATCCTCTTGCGGTAGGGTGAAATTTGACTTGAGCTCAGTCCGAAGATCATTTTTTTGCATATCATTGACATAAGACACCTCAGGGTCTTCTGTAGTCGGCTTTAACCATTGCTGGATGCTGATCAGGATCTTGTCCCTAACCAGAACCCCGCACTGAGCAACAAATGCGCTCTTTGTCCGGAGGGGTTCAATCGGTTGGCCGTCTGGCGCAATTGCTATGATCTTAAACTTTTCATCCGAGCTCAGCTGTTTCTTCGGGCCTTGTCTCTTTATCGAAGTTGTGCTCGATCTGGAGGGCTAGAAAAAAGAACAAAGACTTAATTAATATGCGTACATACCAAAACAATGAATGCATTAATTAGCTAGTCAGCACAAGCTTAACTAATATATATACCTGGTCGGACTCGGTTCGGTCGCCGGAGACGTCATCACGGTCCCCTTCTTGCACCGACATTAGGTCACCGGAGCCGTCCTCACGGTCTCCTTCTTGCACCGGCATTAGGTCACCGGAGCCATCATAATCATAGCCAGCTGCTTCCAGACCATCGATGTCGTTGAGAAACAACGAGCAGACGGCATCACTTCCTCGTGCGATTATGTCCCCCAACAACTCTTCTTGTACTTCATCTCGGGCGGTGTCCATAGTTTCTACAAATATTAACAACATGGCAATTATTATTCAAACATGATAGATGGATATATTAGTGGAAAACGTAGAACTACTATTAATTAGTTGCCTCGACGCTGCTTCTCTAGGGTTTGGGGTGGCCTCGACGCTGCTTCTCTAGGGTTTGGGGTGGCCTCGACAACGCTTCAAGGATAAAAAAAGAAGAGGAAGAAGAAAAAAAGAGGAGAAGAAAGAATAGAGGAGTAAGAACTCCTCTATTCTTTCTTCTCCTCTTTTTTTTCTTCTTCTTCCTCTTTTTTTTATCGGGAACGAGGGTCGTCGAGGGTCGCCGAGCGGTAGAGGAAACACTAAATAGCAAGTATCGTGGGTGTGAGATACATGTGGCCGTCGGTGTCGGACACTACATCCACGTCCCACAAGTGACGTGGGCGTCGAAGCCCGCCTCATGTTTGACGGGGGCGGGACGGGGCAGGGGCAGGGCGACGACGACGAGGAGCGGGCGGCGATGGCGAGCACGGGGCAGGGGCGACAACGACCGTGAGCACGGGCAGCCTGGCGGCGTCGAGGAGGTCTGCGTTGTCGGGGGCAACTGGCGAGGGAAATCTGAAAATTTCCCAAGTGTTGCTTATATAGCAAAGGCTTTGGTCCCGGTTTGTGGCACAAACTGGGACCAATGCCCCCTTTGGTCCCGGTTCTTTTCAGCAGCCCAAAGGGCGGGAAGCGGCGGCCTTTGGTCCCGGTTGGTGGCACCAACCGGGACTAAAGGGGGGCATTGGACCCGGTTGGTGCCGCGAACCATGACCAACGCACCCCTTTAGTCCCGGTTGGTGGCACCAACCAGGACCAAAGGTTGTGTGCTAGAACTAGCGCAGTGCGGTGGGATGTTTAGTCCCACCTCGCTAGCCGAGAGGGGCTTGGAGTGGTTTATAAGCTCTGCTGAGCCGACCACTTCGAGCTCCTCTCTACTGCAGGCTTACGGGCCGAAATCCACTGTCTGTGCCTGTGGGCCTACTGGGTCTCCTGCGGGCCTGAATCCTGGCCCATGGTAGGGTTTCTAGTCGTATTCAGGCCGTGGGGGCTCAGTAGGAGGCACATTTTTATTTTTTTGTTTTCTTTACTTATTATTGCTATTTTTATTTTTTCTAGTTTTATTGTTTTGTTTTCTGCATTATTTATTTTCTTTTGTTTTTTGTTTTATTATTTTAATTCTTTTTGCTTTTAGTTTTAGAAAAATTATAAACTTTCTGTTAGTGCCATTAGTTTTCAAATTTGAAAACACTTTTTTGTTTTTTTTGTTTTCTTTACTTCTTGTTGCTACTTTTAACTTTTTTCCAGTTTTTTGTTTTGTTTTCTGCATTATTTATTTTCTTTTTTTTGCTTTATTTTTTAATTCTTTTTGCTTTTAGTTTTAGAAAAATATAAACTTTCTATTAGTGCCATTAGTTTTCAAATTTGAAAAGACTTTTTTAGTTTTTTTTTTGCTTTTAGTGACTATTTTTTTTCCAGTTTTTTTGTTTTGTTTTCTGCATTATTTTTTTTCTTTTGTTTTTTGCTTTATTTTTTAATTCTTTTTGCTTTTAGTTTTAGAAAAATTATAAACTTTCTGTAAGTGCCATTAGTTTTCAAATTTGAAAACACTTTTTTAGTTTTTTTTGTTTTCTTTGTTGCTTTATTTATTTTATTTTGTTACTACTTACAACAAAATACTTATTGTTGCTATTTTTTATTTTTTTCACTTTTATTGTTTTGTTTTTCTGTATTATTTATTTTCTTTTGTTTTTTGCTTTATTTTTTAATTCTTTTTGCTTTTAGGTCAGTAAAATTATAAACTTTCTGTTAGTGCCATTAGTTTTTGAAAAATTATAAGCTTTCTGTTAGTGCCATTAGTTTTCAAATTTGAATAGTTAAAACTTGAATTCTTTGAAATTTGTGTGAATCACAAGTTTGTGATTAACTTTACTATAAAAATGAACATAGATGCACCTATAGAGAAAATTCGACCTAAATTCATAGTTTTCAAATGAACTCTGAAAAAGTTGGCATAGCATACTCGTGTGTTACAAAGTTGGCATGGTATCATCAAAATAGTTGCGGGAGAAAGTCTTCACTTTTTCTTCGCTTGTGTCATTTGCTTATTGTGCCGTAACCATGGATAATTTTCATCGTTTATCAGGATGCTTGGGTCAGCCTTGACATTGAAGGGAGGAATTTCATGAAACTTTTCATAATCTTCAGACATGTCTGTCTTGCCCTCCACTCCCAGGATATCCCTTTTTCCTGAAAGAACTATGTGGCGCTTTGTCTCATCGTAGGATCTATTCGCTTCCTTATCTTTCCTTTTTCTTGGTTTGGTAGACATGTCCTTCACATAGATAACCTGTGCCGCATCATTGGCTAGGATGAACGGTTCGTCAGTGTACCCAAGATTTTTCAGATCCACTGTTGTCATTCCGTACTGTGGGTGTACCTGTACCCCGCCTCTTGACAGATTGACCCATTTGCACTTAAACAAAGGGACCTTAAAATCATGTCCATAGTCAAGTTCCCATATGTCCACCATGTAACCATAATATGTGTCCTTTCCGCTCTCGGTTGCTGCATCAAAGCGGACACCGCTGTTTTGGTTGGTGCTCTTTTGATCTTGGGCGATCGTGTAAAATGTATTCCCATTTATCTCGTATCCTTTGTAAGTCAATACAGTCAAAGATGGTCCCCTGGACAACAAGTACAGCTCATCACAAATAGTGTTGTCACCTCTGAGACGTGTTTCCAACCAACTGCTGAAAGTCCTGATGTGTTCACATGTAATCCAGTCGTCGCACTACTCCGGGTGTTTGGAGCGCAGACTGTTCTTGTGTTCATCGACATATGGGGTCACCAAGGTAGAGTTCTGTAGAACTGTGTAGTGTGTGAGACCAAGAATATCCGTCCCTGCATATTATTGAGTCACTTCCAAGAGTGCCTTTTCCAGTCAGTCTCCCCTCATATCGCGATTCAGGGAGACCTATCTTCTTAAGGCCAGGAATGAAGTCAACACAAAAGCCGATAACATCCTCTGTTTGATGGCCCATGGAGATGCTTCCTTCTGGCCTAGCGCGATTACGGACATATTTCTTTAGGACTCCCATGAACCTCTCAAAGGGGAACATATTGTGTAGAAATACGGGCACCAGGATGACAATCTCGTCGACTAGATGAACTAGGACGTGCGTCATGATATTAAAGAAGGATGGTGGGAACACCAGCTCGAAACTGACAAGACATTGCGCCACATCACTCCTTAGCCTTGGTACGATTTCTGGATCGGTCACCTTCTGAGAGATTGCATTGAGGAATGCACATAGCTTCACAATGGCTAATCAGACGTTTTCTGGTAGAAGCCCCCTCAATGCAACCGGAAGCAGTTGCGTCATAATCACGTGGCAGTCATGAGACTTTAGGTTCTGAAACTTTTTCTCTGGCATATTTATTATTCCCTTTATATTCGACGAGAAGACAGTCGTGACCTTCATACTAAGCAGGCATTCAAAGAAGATTTCTTTCTCTTCTTTCGTAAGAGCGTAGCTGGCAGGACCTTTATACTACTTCGGAGGCATGCCGTCTTTTTCGTGCAAACGTTGCAGGTCCTCGCGTGCCTCAGGTGTCTCTTTTGTCTTCCCATACACACCCAAGAAGCCTAGCAGGTTCACGCAAAGGTTCTTCGTCACGTGCATCACGTCGATTGAAGAGCGGACCTCTAGGTCTTTCCAGTAGGGTAGGTCCCAAAATATAGATTTCTTCTTCCACATGGGTGCGTGTCCCTCAGCACCATCCGGAACAGCTAGTCCGTCGGGACCCTTTCCAAAGATTATGTGTAAATCATTGACCATAGCAAGCACGCGATCACCGGTATGCATGGCGGGCTTCTTCCGGTGATCTGCCTTGCCATTGAAATGCTTGCCTTTCTTTCGACATTGATGGTTGGTCGGAAGAAATCGACGATGGCCCAGGTACACATTCTTCCTGCATTTGTCCAGGTATATACTTTCAGTGCCATCTAAATAGTGCGTGCATGCGTGGTATCCTTTGTTTGTTTGTCCTAAAAGGTTACTGAGAATGGGCCAATCGTTGATGGTCACAAACAGCAACGCCTTCAGGTTAAATTCCTCCTGTCTGTGCTCATGCCATGTACGTACACCGTTTCCATTCCACAGCTATAAATGTTCTTCAACTAATGGCCTTAGGTACACATCAATGTCGTTGCCGGGTTGCTTAGGGCCTTGGATGAGAACTGGCATCATAATGAACTTCCGCTTCATGCACATCCAAGGAGGAAGGTTATACATACATAGAGTCATGGGCCAGGTGCTGTGATTGCTGCTCTGCTCCCCGAACGGATTAATGCCATCCGCGCTTAAAGCAAACCATACATTCCTTGGGTCCTTTGCAAACTCATCCCAGTACTTTCTCTCAATTTTTCTCCACTGCGACCCATCACCGGGTGCTCTCAACTTCCCGTCTTTCTTCCGGTCCTCACTATACCATCGCATCAACCTAGCATGCTCTACGTTTCTGAACAGACGTTTCAACCGTGGTATTACAGGAGCATACCACATCACCTTCGCAGGAACCCTCTTCCTGGGGGGCTCGCCGTCAACATCATCAGGGTCATCTCGTCTGATCTTATACCGCAATGCACCGCACACTAGGCATGCGTTCAGATCCTTGTATGCACCGCGGTAGAGGATGCAGTCATTAGGGCATGCATGTATCTTATCCACCTCCAATCCTCTTATCATCTTTGTTGCGTATGTACTGTCGGGCAATTCGTTATCCTTTGGAAGCTTCTTCTTCAATATTTTCAGTAGCTTCTTAAATCCTTTGTCAGCCACAGCATTCTCTGCCTTCCACTGCAGCAATTCCACTACGGTACCGAGCTTTGTGTTCCATCTTCGCAATTGGGGTACAACCCTTTTTTGTGATCCTCTAACCTGCGATCGAACTTCATCTTTTCCTTTTGACTTTCGCATTGCGTCCTTGCATCGACAATGACCTGGCGGAGATCATCATCATTGGGCACATCGTCTGGTTCCTCTTGATCTTCAGCAGCTTCACCCGTTGCAGCATCATTGGGCACATCGTCTGGTTCCTCTTCATCTTTACCAGCTCCCCCCGTTGCAGCATCACCGTATTCAGGGGGCACATAGTTATCATCGTACTCTTCTTCTTCACCGTCTTCCATCATAACCCCTATTTCTCCGTGCCTCGTCCAAACATTATAGTGTGGCATGAAACCCTTGTAAAGCAGGTGGGAGTGAAGGATTTTCCGGTTAGATAAGACCTCGTATTCCCACATTCAGTGCATGGACAACACATAAAACCATTCTGGTTGTTTGCCTCAGCCGCATCGAGAAACTCATGCACGCCCTTAATGTACTCGGAGGTGTGTCTCTCACCATACATCCATTGCCAGTTCATCTGCGTGCATTATATATAATTAAGTGTCCAAATTAATAGAAGTTCATCATCACATTAAAACAAAGTGCATACATAGTTCTCATCTAACAACATATAGCTCTCCAGAGCATCTAATTAATTAAACCATACATTGAAACTATGTAAAACATTTCAATGCGAAAACAAATGCGATCATAATCGCAACCAAGGTAACAATTGATCCAACGGCATAATGATACCAAGCCTCGGTATGAATGGCATATTTTATAATCTTTCTAACCTTGAGGCGCATTGCATCCATCTTGATCTTGTGATCATCGACGACATCCGCAACATGCAACTCCAATATCATCTTCTCCTCCTCAATTTTTTTATTTTTTCCTTCAACAAATTATTTTCTTATTCAACTAAATTTAACCTCTCGACAATAGGGTCGGTTGGTATTTCCAATTCACATACATCCTACATAAACAAAATCTATGTAACGTTGGTCGGCATAATTTTCATAAACAATAAATGAACCAATAGTTATAAAGATAATATATATACCACATCCGAATCATAGACAGGACGAGGGCCGACGGGGGCGGATACCAAAACCATCGCACTATATAAGATGCAATAATAAACGTAAGAAAATAATACAAGTATCTATATAAACATACAAGTAAGAATATTTTTCCTTTCAGAAAGATGATAAGAACAAGAGGCTCACCACGGTGGTGCCGGCGATGAGCTCGGCGCGGGTGATCGACGGCGGTGAAGACGGGGACGGGGCGTGACGGACCGCTAAACCTAGACAAATATTGAGGAAAATGGAGCTTGGAGGTCGAGCTTGGAGAGGAGAAAGCTTACATAGTGTGGCTCGGGCATTCCATCGAACACCTTGTGTGCATAGGAGGTGAGCTAGAGCACCACCAAGCCCTCTCCCCCTCGGCCAGAAAAAACAGAGCAGTGTGCTCTGCTCTTACGCGAGGGGGTATATATAGGCACCTCATTGGTCTCGGTTGGTGGCATGAACCGGGACTAAAGGGGAGCCTTTGTTCCTGGTTCAAGCCACCAACCAGGACCAATGGTGGCGGGCCAGGAGCGAGGCCCATTGGTCCCGGTTCGTCCCACCAACCGGGACCAAAAGGTCCAGATGAACCGGGACCAATGGCCCACGTGGCCCGGCTGGCCCCCTGGTCTCACGAACCGGGTCCAATGCCCCCATTGGTCCCGTTTCTGGACTGAACCGGGACTAATGGGCTGACCCGGCCTAGACCAAAGCCCTGTTTTCTACTAGTGGGTACCCATCACTTAAGCTCAGACTTATCAATACAGTACTAAAACTTCACTTCAATGTAAATCTTAGATAATACACGTATGTCTTTCCACCTCATGTACGTGTATCCATTTCAGATTCTATTATTCACCACTGCCCTTGTTGGTAGGAAATACCATAATGACGATTTACCAACCATAGAAAATAAAACCATTGCTACACACGGCTCCATATATACCATAAAAGGTAATGAACCATGTAGGACAAATGACAAAGCCAAGCTCCATGATATTTGAACATGTTCACTCAAAACATTTGTAAGATATAACGAAAACATACTGAACCGAAAAAAAAGATTTCAGTCGGAGCTGCGTACATTTCCTTGTACACCTTGATTCAACTCTTTCTAATTTGAGGCTACGACGTAAACATGATGCATGCTTCAATATTATCCATACATGTAAATATAAGAAAACTATGATATTCTCGCCGCACAATTTATTTTCTGCTATACCAAGACATTCCTTGGTGCATCTGCGCATCTGGAAAGCAATCCAGAGATTGGAAGACCATGCACCTTAAACATATGTATTAAGTATAGAGTGAATATTTTCTGGAGGACCATGGATGTCTAGAGGACAGTTCTAAAACTGTATTCGTTATGGTAGTATAAGAAAACTGTATTACAAAAATCCAATGTGCATTGACATCTTAAAACATTGGTCAACTGGAAGATTTACAAAACCTTCTGAAATCATTGATCATGTGTATGTTGCCATTACCTATAGCTGTTAAAAACACTTCACGATCCTACATGCTATATAATTGGCAAATAAAAAAGTTGCTGATTTAGAAACTTATACCATAGTTCTTTGAGTTACTCATGTACTTGTTACCATGCTCATGTACATGTAGAAATTATTAGCTCAAATCAGCATCATTTTAATAGAAACAAAACGAATCTTAGTATAGTGTACAACTGTTCAAAAATATTAAATGGAACAATTATTAGAAAAAGTGCATGTCATATAAGTTGGTCAATCAGAAAGTTGTTGAATTGGAAACTTACCACAATTTTCTCATAATTGTTGAGTTCCTCCTTCATCTGTTAAAAATATTGTTGAGTTCCTCCTGTAAGTGCTACAATGGTCGTGTATTATTAGCTCAAATCAACATGAACTTGTTTGAAGCAGAATGACACATTTTTGCTATGATGAATATGTAAATAAATTCTGTAAAATTCCATAAACATTTTTTCTTTCATACACAGTGACGCATTTTTGTTGTAAAGATCATGTAAATAATTGTTTATATCTTTGCAAATAAGATAACCTTGATGTATAAATCCGATCGGAGTAGAGGTAGCTATGAAAGGTCATGCATCACATCATTAGTCTAAGGCTCTAATCACTTCCATGGAAAATCTAACATCTCAACTACGCATATCTATTTGTTCCAGAAGCCATCAAATTGAGGTACGCAGAAGATGAACAAACCCGAGAACTGATGATCCAACGGTGACTCGGAGTTCGAGCATCACATAGCCGTCAGCTGTGGTTTCTTGTAGGTGGATGTGTCTTAGACCTAAGTTGTTGCCGTTGGACATACATGCATCCTCGCTTGGAGGCAGTAGTGATGGGAGATATGCATGTGCAAGGCGAAGAAGTGGGCGAAGGCCGAAGAAGCAATATGTGCCTCCCTATCGCTGCGTCCTGCTTCTCAATATGTTACCTTAGTTATGGCGGTCTTAGCCCTCATGTTGCTGATCTAAACCTGCCCTACTCTTCTCCTAGGCCGATCTAGCACCGCGCTTTAGCGGGTGCCTCGCCGACGACGGGGAAGGAAGGATTAGAAGTGAAGGCTATAGCACTAGGAAATTGGAAACCCTAGCAATTGACCTTCTCTATAAAACATGTGTGGCAGCGAGGCAGGGGACGTGGAACCTGCTTCAGGGAAGAGAGATGGATCACGCGAGAGAAGAGATCAGCTTTCATCCTTTATCAGACAGACAATTGTCTTTTTTTGCCAATTGCCTAGTCCATATTGTCCATGTGTTCGATGCATGCAAACATGTGGCCCTTAGAGTTTGTAGGTAGACCTGCCATATTACTCTCGGATACGTGTAAGAGCTTTATTTTTTCCTTTTTCTTTCTAATTCGGACATGCATCAGTTCATGCGTGATTGTATTGGACTCAAACAATGCATGTCCATCTAGTCCTTCCAATACGTGTTATGGTTCTATGCATCTAACGTGACAGCATATAAGTTCAATATTGCTGGTACATATGTTTTTACATGTTACGTAGAAACTTTAAATCTCAGCCATTGTTATTCTAATCAAACGGTGTAGAAAAGATCAACATATGTGGACAAACGTGATGGCTTGTTTTACTCTTGTTTTAATTATATAATAGATTATCGTCATAGAAGTGTTATAAGCATGATAGGAAAAAATTCGTTCGGCCCAAAATGTCACGGATGTGTCTTTTTTTTGTAGTGTTACACCAAAGCTTGTCCCAATTCAGCCAAAAAATTTACCGCAGCATGTTTGTGCCATGTCATGACACCATGCCAAGTTTCATGATTTTCAAACGTGTTTTGGATTTACAGGAATTAAAAAACCAAGTTTCTCAATCTTGCCGGCCGAGCCACGATGCCCAGATGTTTGAATTTCACTCCCATCCCTTGCATGGGGTCTATAAATTCACCCAAGGATACACATGTGATTTTTCCAACAACTTTGGTGCACTGGAGCATGTGCTTGTAGTTCAAATTTGAATTATGCACATTAAATGTGCAGAAACTCAATTAATGTATTAAAAAGGTCAAAACGAACCTGGAATAATTCCAGAATTTAACACGATACTTCTATTTGGTCTAATCTGCCTATGTAAAATAATTAAGGCGGGAGAAGGCAGTGTATGCATGTTGTTTCGCACACGGAGGTGACACGTTCCCTCTCGGAACCACGAGCCTTCTTGAGGGAAGCTCCGGTTTGCAAGAAGCATACACGAAAGCTTGTCCCAATTTAGCCAAAAAATTTACCACAGCATGTTGGTGCCATGTCATGACACCATGCCAAGTTTCATGATTTTCAGACGTGTTTTGGATTTACAGGAATTAAAAAACCAAGTTTCCCAATCTTTCCGGTCGAGCCACGACGCCCAGCTGTTTGAATTTCACTCCCATCTCTTGCATGGGACCTAGAAATTCACCCAAGGACACACATGTGATTTTTCAAACAACTTTGGTGCACTGGAGCCTGTGCTTGTAGTTAAAATTTAAATTATGCTCATTAAATGTGCAGAAACTCAATTAATGTATAAAAAGGCCAAACGAACCCGGAATAATTCCAAATTTTAGCACGATACTTCTATTTGGTCTAATCTGCCAGTGTAAAAAATTAAGGCGGGAGAAGGCAGTGTACTTATGTCGTTTCCCACACGGAGTTGACACGTTCCCTCTCGGAACCACGAGCCTTCTTGAGGGAAGCTCCGGTTTGCAAGAAGCTTACACCAAAGCTTGTCCCAATTTGGCCAAAAAAATTACCGCAGCATATTGGTGCCATGTCATGACACCAAGCGAAGTTTCATGATTTTCAGGCGTGTTTTGGATTTACAGGAATTAAAAAACCAAGTTTCTCAATCTTGCCGGCCGAGCCACGATGCCCAGATGTTTGAATTTCACTCCCATCCCTTGCATGGGATCTATAAATTCACCAAGGATACACATGTGATTTTTCCAACAACTTTGGTGCACCGGAGCATGTGCTTGTAGTTCAAATTTGAATTATGCACATTAAATGTGCAGAAACTCAATTAATGTATTAAAAAGGTCAAAACGAACCTGGAATAATTCCAGAATTTAGCACGATACTTCTATTTGGTCTAATCTGCCTATGTAAAATAATTAAGGCGGGAGAAGGCAGTGTATGCATGTTGTTTCGCACACGGAGGTGACACGTTCCCTCTCGGAACCACGAGCCTTCTTGAGGGAAGCTCCGGTTTGCAAGAAGCATACACGAAAGCTTGTCCCAATTTAGCCAAAAAAATTACCACAGCATGTTGGTGCCATGTCATGACACCATGCCAAGTTTCATGATTTTCAGACGTGTTTTGGATTTACAGGAATTAAAAAACCAAGTTTCCCAATCTTTCCGGTCGAGCCACGACGCCCAGCTGTTTGAATTTCACTCCCACCTCTTGCATGGGACCTAGAAATTCACCCAAGGACACACATGTGATTTTTCAAGCAACTTTGGTGCACTGGAGCCTGTGCTTGTAGTTAAAATTTAAATTATGCTCATTAAATGTGCAGAAACTCAATTAATGTATAAAAAGGCCAAACGAACCCGGAATAATTCCAAATTTTAGCACGATACTTCTATTTGGTCTAATCTGCCAGTGTAAAAAATTAAGGCGGGAGAAGGCAGTGTACTTATGTCGTTTCCCACACGGAGTTGACACGTTCCCTCTCGGAACCACGAGCCTTCTTGAGGGAAGCTCCGGTTTGCAAGAAGCTTACACCAAAGCTTGTCCCAATTTGGCCAAAAAAATTACCGCAGCATATTGGTGCCATGTCATGACACCAAGCCAAGTTTCATGATTTTCAGGCGTGTTTTGGATTTACAGGAATTAAAAAACCAAGTTTCTCAATCTTGCCGGCCGAGCCACGATGCCCAGATGTTTGAATTTCACTCCCATCCCTTGCATGGGATCTATAAATTCACCAAGGATACACATGTGATTTTTCCAACAACTTTGGTGCACCGGAGCATGTGCTTGTAGTTCAAATTTGAATTATGCACATTAAATGTGCAGAAACTCAATTAATGTATTAAAAAGGTCAAAACGAACCTGGAATAATTCCAGAATTTAGCACGATACTTCTATTTGGTCTAATCTGCCTATGTAAAATAATTAAGGCGGGAGAAGGCAGTGTATGCAAGTTGTTTCGCACACGGAGGTGACACGTTCCCTCTCGGAACCACGAGCCTTCTTGAGGGAAGCTCCGGTTTGCAAGAAGCATACACGAAAGCTTGTCCCAATTTAGCCAAAAAATTTACCACAGCATGTTGGTGCCATGTCATGACACCATGCCAAGTTTCATGATTTTCAGACGTGTTTTGGATTTACAGGAATTAAAAAACCAAGTTTCCCAATCTTTCCGGTCGAGCCACGACGCCCAGCTGTTTGAATTTCACTCCCATCTCTTGCATGGGACCTAGAAATTCACCCAAGGACACACATGTGATTTTTCAAACAACTTTGGTGCACTGGAGCCTGTGCTTGTAGTTAAAATTTAAATTATGCTCATTAAATGTGCAGAAACTCAATTAATGTATAAAAAAGGCCAAACGAACCCGGAATAATTCCAAATTTTAGCACGATACTTCTATTTGGTCTAATCTGCCAGTGTAAAAAATTAAGGCGGGAGAAGGCAGTATACTTATGTCGTTTCCCACATGGAGTTGACACGTTCCCTCTCGGAACCACGAGCCTTCTTGAGGGAAGCTCCGGTTTGCAAGAAGCTTACACCAAAGCTTGTCCCAATTTGGCCAAAAAAATTACCGCAGCATATTGGTGCCATGTCATGACACCAAGCCAAGTTTCATGATTTTCAGGCGTGTTTTGGATTTACAGGAATTAAAAAACCAAGTTTCTCAATCTTGCCGGCCGAGCCACGATGCCCAGATGTTTGAATTTCACTCCCATCCCTTGCATGGGATCTATAAATTCACCAAGGATACACATGTGATTTTTCCAACAACTTTGGTGCACCGGAGCATGTGCTTGTAGTTCAAATTTGAATTATGCACATTAAATGTGCAGAAACTCAATTAATGTATTAAAAAGGTCAAAACGAACCTGGAATAATTCCAGAATTTAGCACGATACTTCTATTTGGTCTAATCTGCCTATGTAAAATAATTAAGGCGGGAGAAGGCAGTGTATGCATGTTGTTTCGCACACGGAGGTGACACGTTCCCTCTCGGAACCACGAGCCTTCTTGAGGGAAGCTCCGGTTTGCAAGAAGCATACATGAAAGCTTGTCCCAATTTAGCCAAAAAATTTACCACTGCATGTTGGTGCCATGTCATGACACCATGCCAAGTTTCATGATTTTCAGACGTGTTTTGGATTTACAGGAATTAAAAAACCAAGTTTCCCAATCTTTCCGGTCGAGCCACGACGCCCAGCTGTTTGAATTTCACTCCCATCTCTTGCATGGGACCTAGAAATTCACCCAAGGACACACATGTGATTTTTCAAACAACTTTGGTGCACTGGAGCCTGTGCTTGTAGTTAAAATTTAAATTATGCTCATTAAATGTGCAGAAACTCAATTAATGTATAAAAAAGGCCAAACGAACCCGGAATAATTCCAAATTTTAGCACGATACTTCTATTTGGTCTAATCTGCCAGTGTAAAAAATTAAGGCGGGAGAAGGCAGTGTACTTATGTCGTTTCCCACACGGAGTTGACACGTTCCCTCTCGGAACCACGAGCCTTCTTGAGGGAAGCTCCGGTTTGCAAGAAGCTTACACCAAAGCTTGTCCCAATTTGGCCAAAAAAATTACCGCAGCATATTGGTGCCATGTCATGACACCAAGCCAAGTTTCATGATTTTCAGGCGTGTTTTGGATTTACAGGAATTAAAAAACCAAGTTTCTCAATCTTGCCGGCCGAGCCACGATGCCCAGATGTTTGAATTTCACTCCCATCCCTTGCATGGGATCTATAAATTCACCAAGGATACACATGTGATTTTTCCAACAACTTTGGTGCACCGGAGCATGTGCTTGTAGTTCAAATTTGAATTATGCACATTAAATGTGCAGAAACTCAATTAATGTATTAAAAAGGTCAAAACGAACCTGGAATAATTCCAGAATTTAGCACGATACTTCTATTTGGTCTAATCTGCCTATGTAAAATAATTAAGGCGGGAGAAGGCAGTGTATGCATGTTGTTTCGCACACGAAGGTGACACGTTCCCTCTCGGATCCACGAGCCTTCTTGAGGGAAGCTCCGGTTTGCAAGAAGCATACACGAAAGCTTGTCCCAATTTAGCCAAAAAATTTACCACAGCATGTTGGTGCCATGTCATGACACCATGCCAAGTTTCATGATTTTCAGACGTGTTTTGGATTTACAGGAATTAAAAAACCAAGTTTCTCAATCTTTCTGGCTGAGCCACGATGCCCTGATGTTTGAATTTCACTCCAATCTCTTGCATGGGACCAAGAAATTCACCGAAGGACACACATGTGATTTTTCAAACAAGTTTGGTGCACTGGAGCATGTGCTTGTAGTTCAAATTTGAATTGTGCACATTAAATGCCCAGAAACTCAATTAATATATAAAAAGGCCAAGCGAACACGGAATAATTCCAAAATTTAGCGCAATACTTCTATTTGGTCTAATCAACCAGTGTACAAAAATAAAGGCGGGAGAACGCAGTGTACGTATGCCGTTTCGCACACGGAGGTGACACGTTCCCTCTCAGAACCAAGAGCCTTATTGAGGGAAGCTCCGGTTTGCAAGAATCTTACACTAAAGCTTGTCCCAATTCGGCCAAAAAATTTACTGCAACATGTTGGTACCATGTCATGACACCATGGCAAGTTTCATGATTTTCAGCCGTGTTTTTTGATTTACAGGAATTAAAAAACCAAGTTTCTCAATCATTTCGGCCGAGCCACGACACCAGATGTTTGAATTCTATTCCCATTTCTTGCATGAGACCTATAAATTCACCCAAAGACACACATGTGATTTTTCAGCAAACTTTGGTGCATTGGATTATGCACACTAAATGCCCAAAAACTCAATTAATGCATAAAAATGCCAAACGTGCCCGGAATAATTCCAAATTTAAACAGGACACTCATGTACTAGTTGCATATTCACTTTACGTAAATGTTCTAGAAATTCAAACACCATCCTTTCCCTTCGTAACACCATTTTGCCTTCCAAAACCTAACGAAAAAATTAGGCATACCACAAACAGTTTACTAGAAAGAATCGTGTGGGATGCGATATAAAATATCTTGGCGCACCATCTTGCCTGGCTTACACAGGAAGCTTCGTCGTCTATAGTCCACCGCCCCCGCTTGAACCACACTTGCGCGCCAGTTTCTCGCGGCACCGAGTGAAATTTTTTGGCCACCGTGGAAATATCTATCTCCCCGCCCCCTCCCTCCTTCCAAAAGCCACATTTCTACTATTCCTACTTGCTTTCCAAGTTCAAACTTTCACTGCTGCTTACTGGCAGCTCAGCCTCCTCGCTGGTGACCCTTCTTCTTGCAGCGCTGCCTCCTCGTCGGCCCCTTCTTCTTGTAGCACCGCCTCCTCGCCGGAGCCCCTTCTTCTTGCAGTGCCGCTTCCTCGCCGACGACCCTTCTTCTTGTTGCGCGGCCTCCTCGCCTCTGAACCTTCTTGCTGCGCGGCCTAGTCACTACAACAAAAACCCACCTATAGCAACAAAGACAACATATATGTTGTTGACTAAAAAAACTCTCACCTCCCTCGTACCAAAAAGAAATCCCACCTCTCCACGAAGGGGTGCCCACCTTCACTGTATTATCAGACAGCCAAGCATGAAAATATCCAAACCTTTTCTCTCCACCACCTCTCTCCCCTTGATTCGGATCTCTCAAGGTTTCACCTAAGATCCATCACCACAAGAGCCACCGCCGCCATCGATTCCAGGGAGCTCCGATGCCCCCTGCACCATCCCTAATGACCGGCCCATCCCCCCCTCACCATTCTCCTCTGAGTCCCCACCGTTGTGGCATCCACGTCTCTGCACGCGCCACCGCAGAAACCCTAGGTGCTACGAGTCACTGGCGCTCCTCCTGCGCCTCTACTTTGTGGGCCTAATAACCTCCGCGCCTCCGCACGCACGGGTGCCGGCTAGGGCTCCACGGTGTTGCTCCACCTCCGCTACCTCGAATCGGACATGACAGTTCAGCACTCCTCCCTCTACTCTTACCTTCTCTGGCGCTTTGTGTGGCATGGCCATCGTGCCATGCCTAATTCTTTGCCGACCAATGCAACGGATGGACAACAACCCATCATGGTGAGTGACCATGATGGAGGCCCAACAATCCCACTTCAGTCAGCTTTCAATTTCAGTTTCGGGCTTGCATCTTTAAATGTGTGATTTAGTTGTACGCACGAAAGTTGTCTCTATTCGGGATGATCTATTTTCTTGTATGATTGAGTGATTCACCACCTGCATGTATGTGTTAATTAAGGAAAGAATGATTGCTTCCTCTTCTTATCAATAGTTCCATCCGGTGATGCATTATGTTTTAATTTTTCTTGCTGCTAGCGCGTGGATAATTAGTCAATATAATTTTTTTGAAGATCATCCTTGTAAATCAGTTAACTAAATAAGCTGATAGTATCTTCGGATATGCTAGCTGCGAGATTGTGACTAGTTATCAAAAAACATTATAGAATCTGTTAAAAGGTATGCACTATATATATATATTGTCTATGACATCATGACTATCTCTGGGAGAGAATATGGATATCTTTTTATCAGTACGGTCAGTGGCGGAGCCAGATCACAAGTATAGCCTGGGCATGAGCAATAAGGCCCCTGGTTGACAACCACATGCCCATAAAAATTCTGACAACTTTCTAGTTTATTTGTGCAAGTGCAATGGTGGTTGCTAGGCAGAGCCTAGGCACCTGCCGAGGGTCGCCGGGCGGTGGCCCCGCCACTGAGTACTGTGTCAAATCCTTATAGTTTCCGTTTCACATGCTTTGTAAAACTATATGAATAAGCCCCATATGTATTTCTTTGTCCTAATATTTCTATTTATTGTATAATGCTTAATGCAGGCAACATTTGTGTGTTTGTTCTTCCTCTTAACATGTAACCCTTAAGGTTCTGAATGATAATACTAGCTAGTGCTTTTGTCTTATCATCCTCTGATTTAGATTTGTAAAACATAAATGTTCTTGCACGTGCTTATGAAAAGAGTTCATAATTCTTTGCAGTACCAAAATTTCCTACATAAAAGATCAGGGCATATATCGCGGGCTACTTCTGTAGAGAGGTACGGTTCTATGATTCTCATAGGCTTGAAAGTTGTAGGTGATTTACGTGACATAATCTGAAATATTGTTTCAAAATTTTGTTGAAAAAGTTTTATGTATTTACTATTCAGATTATTATTATTGGCAATCATCTGTATAAATTAGAGTCAAGAGAAAACACACTTTTTAACATTTAATATAGTTACATCAAAATTTAGCTTAGTGCAAGTTATTTTCTCTGAATTTCAAGTACTTCTGGTAATTCTCAAATCTCTGCATTTATATGTATTTTTTAGACTGCATATCTACTTTTGCAACGAAGGATGCTCTTATATTTAAGGTGTTTAATCAATTAACATATGGCTAATATGTTCATAAGAAGGAAAGATCAAGGGTGGTTGAACATTGTAAGTCAGTGCTCTTTTTCTGTCTAATAAAGAGTTTAGTGCTATGTTGTGACTGTAAAAGGTGTTTCGGACAAATTATGATATATCATATGTGATGACGTATTTAGGTTGATGGAACGATTGTTCTGTTCTGGTGCTTGCTTTCTCAACTAATGTGTTCACAGAAGTGATACTTAAACTAATGTGTTTAGGGAAGCAACGTACTGTATCTGAAGTGAAGTTTTCTCTATTATATGGAGACACAAGCATCAAAAAAACGTCCAACTACATATAAGGTATGCTCATTTCTATATTGTTTGGTAGAGCAGCAATTTATTATTGCTCATTATTTTTGCAATATAAATGTTTATTATAGTTCTTGCTTAGCTTGGGATATTCAAGAATACTGCTCCTGCTACACTCCAAAGTACTGATGTTGAATATAAAACAAAAACCGAGTGTTAAACTTGGTAATGCGAGTTAATGCTAGATGAGCAAATTCTGATAAGTTGATACGGCCATCAAAAAAGGTGAAAACTATTATTCATATAGAAAGAGTAGTTGTCACATGGCCTTTGTATGTTGCTCTTGGTTTAAATTATATTGTCCTAATAGCCTGATTTACATTGACGATACTTACTGCTCTCACTTCTTTGTTGTTGTAGATTACCAAGATAAATTGATGATTCATTGCTTAGATGTTGACTGCAAGATCGAGAAGGCGGCTGCTACTAGATAGTTTCAGATTAGGTCTTACAATGTAATTTTCAGGGTTGATGTTTCAAACAAGATGTTTTAGAATGGCTGAGATGTTGATTGCAAGGTCAAGAAGCAGACTACTACTAGATAGCTTCATACTCCGTATTTGTAATCTTTTGTATCATGTTCTTTGTAAATCAACCAATTTTTTTAATATATGAGACATTTATGATTATTATGTTGTCTCTTATGCACTATCAACATTGGCAAAAATACTGGGTGGGGACATATGAAATACAATTGAATTTTCCAGCAATGCGACAATATTTTTAGTAGTTATAATGCCATTTTTTGGGTTGCCACCAACGCATATGAAGTGTTGTTACGCTCTACCTTGATACGTTGGTACCTTACAACACTTATTCGTGGTGTTTACCAACGCATGGATATACGTTGTCGTAGACCTTTGCAATGCCACCAACGACAACGCATCTAAATCCGTTGGTATAGACCTTACCAACACTTGTATGGACATACAACAACACATCGATGCGTTGCTGAAGGGGGGTTCCTGTTGTAGTGAGTCGATATGGTCAGGTAATCCACACCCCAACAACACCATACTCCTTCTTTCCCGTCCCACATGCCCCGACCGATGGAGCGACACCTTCCACCGAAATCACTGCCCCCCTCCTCCAATTAAGCGCCGCCCACAGCCATTTTACACGCAGTATAACGTGGAGCTGACTAGCATGCGGCCACACGCGCGAACAAGGTCGCTATGGCTGCCATGCGTGTCGGCCACCAGATCTTGGAAGAGCACCTCGTCTTCGAGGCCACCGTCGACACTGCCACGCGGTTGTCTACTTTAAAATATAGTTCATGATGTTTTCTCGAGGCCACCGCCAGTGCCTTCTAGTGATTTGTCCTCTGTAATCTTAATATGCAATCAGATGTTTAGTTAACAGTTTGGTCCTCTGAAATGTAATGTTCAATTAACACTTTGGTTCATCTGGTCTGCCGTCCATTTAACTGTTTGGTTCAGTTCTGCAATTTGATTTCCATTTGCTGATGGTACAATTTTGTATTGTTATGCATGTGACACCAATCAAACTTGGCTATACTCAATACATATTCTACTAATAGTATGGCAACTCTCAGTTAACCTGATCAAGATCTTCCTTATGTGTGTTGTAGGAAACAATGGGAGACACTGCGGTTTGCCATCGAGGTTTGTTCAAGAAGGGTCATTTCGCTAATAGCATATTATTGTGTAGTTGCAGGAATCATTCTAATATTTAGGTTTCTTACAATTTGGTCTTGCACATGTAGGTCCTGATGTGAGAGGCTTAGACCCACTGTTCGACCCATTTGCATATGGGGAAATGAGATGTCCATGAATATCAGTCAAATCAAGAAACTCAGAAATATTGTTAGGATGAAGAAACTTGCGATGAACAAGAACAAGATCTTTGTTTGCACAATGAAGAAGACATCAGTCAACTATAGGATGGTACCAACTCTTTTACCATGTTTTTACCCCTTGCGCCATTTCAAAATTTGCAATAGCGATTTATGCATAGCTTTGTTTTCAGTAATTTTCAAAGGAGTTCACCGATGATTACCTCTCAAATCACCTGCATGGTCAAGAGGCAAGGAAGGCATTCATTCAACACCCATGGTACAATATTGAAGTCTTGCTAAAGAGGACGAAGGTTGGGTGGGCAATTACCCATAGCCACTGGCCTAAAGTTGCAAGGACATTCAACATCACTAAAGGCTCAATATCTACCTTCTGCATTTGCAGTTTCTAAGATGAGATTCATCTGTCTATTTACCGTGTATGATGCTACTTTCCAAAGGTTTTTGATGCTTTATGTGAAACTTGGTGCTGTTGTGTAGTGGCGTAACTGAGTGCCGAAGCTATCTGATGTAATTCGATTATGAAATCCTGGTTGCTTTTATATGGATATTAAATATCTGGCGTGTTTTATAAGAAATATCAGTTTGATTAGTACATGGATTATCAATAATAGGCTAATTACCCTGCTTATTGGGGTTTTCTATTGCAGATGGTTACTCAGACAGCACCGTGGGCGAGGAACTCAGACAACCCGCATGGTTTCTAGAAAGTAGGCGTGTTCGATCAACTAACAATCACACATGGCTTCCGGCAGCGAACTGTTTGCGTTAGGCCACCTTGCAAAAACGTTTCCACACAAAGAACTATGTGTGATATACATACGAATGGAAACGTTTTCCCTGGATTGACTGTGTGGGATGTACATAAGAACAGAAACAAATTCTTTGGATTGGCTATGTGTGATAAACATACCTACGGAAATGTTTTCTGGGATTCACCGTGTGGGATGTACATACCTACGGAAATGATTTTCTCGGATTACCGTGTGGGATGTACATACCTACAGAAATGATTGGGTTTTGATGCCTCGCCCGATCGCACATGGCCCCCAGCCTGGGTCCCAGGAGGGCCTACCCCGATGATTTCTGGGTCGTGTGGGAAGGAAACCCTATCGCACACACTCACTTGGCGACGATTCCAAATGCCGTCGCGGTAAGGGGTTAAAAACTGTTTGTTTAGCACATCGTTGTACCAGTGCCTGCCTCATGGGCAATATGACTAAAACTCCGTTCTCCGGAACAATGGAGCGAGCCACTTACTTATTGGAAATAATATATACCGATGTATGCGGTCCTATGAGTGTTGAGGCTCGCGGCAGGTATTGTTATTTTCTGACCTTCACATATGATTTGAGCAGATATGGGTATATCTACTTAATGAAACACAAGTATGAAACATTTGAAAAGTTCAAAGAATTTTAGAGTGAAGTAGAGAATCATCATAACAAGAAAATAAAGTTTCTACGATCTGATTATGGAGGAGAATATTTGTGTTACGAGTTTGGCCTTCATTTAAAACAATGTGGAATAGTTTCACAACTCACGCCACCTGGAACACCACAGCACACACAATGTTGTATCCGAACGTCATAACCGTACTTTATTAGATATGGTGCGATCTATGATGTCTCTTACTGAAAGTGCAACTATCCCTGGGTGGTTTTGGTAATTAGTAACAACATATAGCTCATTGAACTAATACCATTTCAAGATGACCATTTCAGAAAGTTCAATGATAGCATGGCATGGATTAGAAATGTGGACCCCTCAAAATGCTAAGGACACACATTAGCTCAAGCTCAAGACTCTTCATTTTCATTTTAGTGATCCAAGATCACATTGAGTCCATAGGAAAAGCCAATACTATTAAAAGGGGATGAGGTGTTGCTTAATGACTTACTTGCTCAAAATGCTTAGTGATATGCTCCAAAAACCCTCAACCACTTTCTCATATCCACATATGTCCCAAATGAAAAGTCAAACTCGGCCCCACTGAAATGTTCTATCCGGCGCCACCGAGTTCACTTGACATTGCCACTACCAAGAACCCTAGTCATTTCGGTCTCACCGATAGGGATCTCGGTCTCACCAAGATGGGATTGTAAACTCTCTATTTCCCTTCATAATGTTTCGGTCCAACCGAGATGAGCGATCGGTCCCACCGAGTTCGCAATGCAAACTCTCTATTTCCCTTCCGTAATGTTTCGGTCTCACCGAAATGAGCGAATCGGTCCCACCGAGTATGCCTGACCAACTCTCTAGTTAGCTTATTACCAAAATTGGTCCCACCGAGTTTGTGTAAACGGTCTCACCGAGATTACGTTATGCCCTAACCCTAATGAAATCGGTCCCACTGAAAAGCCTAATGTTCACATTTTGAACTGAATCGGTCTGGCCGAGTTTTCTGATTCGGTCCCACCAAGTTTGGTAAATTGTTTGTAACAGTTAGATTTTGTGTGGAGGCTATATATACCCCTCCACCCTTCCTTCATTAGTAAGGAGAGCCATCAGAACGTGCCTACATGTCCATCATCCATTTTCTAAGAGAGGAACACCTACTCATGTGTTGAGACCAAGATATTCCATTCCAACCATATGAGTCTTGATCTCTAGCCTTCCCCAAGTTGCTTTCCACTCAAATCATCTTTCCCCCAAATCCAAATCTGTGAGAGATAGTTGAGTGTTGGGGAGACCATCATTTGAAGCACAAGAGCAAGGAGTTCATCATCAACACACCATCTATTACCTTTTGGAGAGTGGTGCCTCCTAGATTGGTTAGGTGTCACTTGGGAGCCTCCGACAAGATTGTGGAGTTCAACCAAGGAGTTTGTACAGGCAAGGAGATCGCCTACTTCATGAAGATCTACCCTAGTGAGCCAAGTCCTTCGTGGGGGATGGCCATGGTGGGATAGACAAGGTTGCTTCTTCGTGGACCCTTCGTGGGTGGAGCCGTCCGTGGACTCGCGCAACCGTTACCCTTTGTGGGTTGAAGTCTCCATCAATGTGGATGCACGATAGCACCACCTATCAGAACCATGCCAAAAATCTCCGTGTCTACATTGCGTATGCTCCCTCCAAACTCCTCCCTTTACCTTCATATGCAAATGTTTTATATTCTGCTTCTATACTCTTAGACTTGCATGTGTAGGTTGATTGCTTGACTTGTGTTAAGCTGCTAAAATCTGCCAAGACTTAAAATTGGGAAAAGGCTAGATTTTTATTTGGTCAAGTAGTCTAATCACCCCCCTCTGGACATACTTTCGATCCTACAAGTGGTATCAGAGCTTTGGTCTCCATTTGCCTTGATTTCCATAGCTTTGGTGATCATAGCCTTGGTTTCACAACCTAAGAGAGTATGGCGTCTAGCGAGGGAAATTACCACCGTAGAGGTCCTTACTTTGATGGTACAAATTTTTCTAGTTGGAAGAATAAGATGAAAATGCATATTCTTGGACATAACCCCGCTGTTTGGGCTATTGTGTGTATTGGCTTGCAAGGTGAATTCTTTGATGGGAGAGAATAAACCATGAAGCTAGCGTGGAAGAGTTGAAGATGCTGCAATACAACGCTCAAGCTTGTGATATCCTCTTCAATGGATTGTGCCTCGAAGAATTCAACAAAATCAGCCATCTTGAGAATGCAAAGGAAATTTGGGTTATTTTGATTGATATGCACGAGGGTACCGACTCCGTCAAGGAATCGAAATTGGATGTGCTTCAAACTCAACTTGACAAGTTCAAAATGAAGGATGGTGAAGGTGTCGCTGAAATGTACTCTAGACTTGCTCTCATAATAAATGAGATTGCCGGCTTAGGAAATTAAGAGATGACCGATAGATTCATGATCAAGAAGATCCTAAGAGCCTTGAATGGAAAATATGATATCGTGTGCAGATTGATCCAAATGATGCCCAACAACAAAGATCTCAAGCCAATGGAAGTCACTAGATGAATTGTTGCTCATGAGATGCCACTCAAGGATAAGGAAGAGCTTCACAACAAGTCAAGTGGTGCTTACAAAGCCTCATGTGATGCTCCTACGTCATCAAGTGAGAAACAAGCATTCAATGAAGAATTTAGCCTAATTGTGAAGAACTTCAACAAGTTCTACAAGAGTAGAAGCAAGGAAAGAAGTTCCAAGTCAAGGTCCTACAATGACAAGAGATCTTCGAATCGTGAATGAAATTGCTACAATTGTGGAAGACCCAGACACTACTCAAATGAGTGTACGGCCTGCTACAATAGAAGAGAAGATTCACCCAAAAGGAGAAGTAGAAGAGAACAATCACCACCAAGAGAGAGAAGGAGTAGAGATGATCGTTATGAACGAAGAACATCACGGAGAAGCCAAGATTCAGAAAGGAAGAACAAGTCATCAAGGAGCTACACAAAACAAAGACATCAAGATCATGTTGGTGAATGGGTATCCAGCTCCGACTCCGACAATCACTCCGAGAGAAGTTATCACATCGACTCCGAATATACTCAAGATGATGGTGTTGCTGGTCTAGCACTTGTATCATCCAACTCCTATGACATATTTGACTCACCAAATGAAGGAATTGGAAGATGCCTCATGGCCAAAGGCCCAAAGGTATCACACCCCGAGTATGTTGATTTCAATAGTGATGAAGATGATTTGCTAGGTGATGATTATTTAATTGTTGTAAACTCTAGTGATGAAAACTATGGTGAACATGCTATTAATCATGCTAATCAAGCTAAAATGAATGATGATGATATGAAGGAGATTGAGCGTCTACCTAAAGAACTAAACACTCTTAAGTTAGCTCATGAAACTACCTTGGAAAATCATCGAGAGCTTTTAAAGACTCATGAGAAGTTACGCTTTGAAAAGCTCAACCTTGAGCAAGAGCATGGGTTCTTAAAAGCAATCAATGATGATCTTCGCAAGAAAAGTTCTTCTTGCATTGCCAAGCGTTTACTCTTGTCTACTTACATGCCACAAGTTAAATCTACCAACAAGAGTAAGAAAGATTCTTCTTCTAGTAGTAGCAATAATCATGCTATATCCAATGTTGTTGCTTCTAGTAGTTGTCTTGATTCCACTAATGATTCTCTTAGCCAAGTCACAATTGAGAAAGAAAATAGCTTATTGAAGGGAATTATAGAGAAAGGTGTTTACAATGGCCTTGCCAGGAGTAAGCAATTTGAGGAAATTGTACGCAATCAAGGAAGGAATCGGCAGAATCAAGGTATTGGTTTTGAACGAAAGTTCAATGCCAATGGAGTTGAGTGGGAAGAAGATCAATACCCCAAGACGAAGTTTGTTCCTCAACAAGAGAAGTATGATCCTACTTCTTTCCATGGGACACAAGCTCAAGATGATCTTCGGCCACAAGACCACAAACAAAAAGGCAAGGACAAGCTTCAAGATGAAATTGATGCATTTGAAGAAGCTCCTAAGGCCTTGGTCAAGTGGTTTACCAATACTACATCAAGTTCTACTTCATCAAGTACGACTACAACCCCAAAGATTCCCATCAAGATGATGTGGATCCTAAAGAAGAACTAGAGAGTTCTTGAGGGTGACTCCGCCAACATACTTCACTCATATCATTTTGGCAAGGACAAGTGCAAACAACTTCCACATCTTGCACTAGTTAACCTATTGACTTCTTGGACATCATCTTGTGTGAACATCACTCTATGTCTATGGATATCCTTGTTTGTTCCTGGTGGGACTAACCCGTGTAGGTATTGAAAGTGCAACTCACTCCAATGGATTGCTCCAAATGATCTACATCAACATTGAGCATCCACATCTTCAACATCTACATGAAGTCATCATCGACAAAACCCAAGGTTAGTTCATCCCTCTTAGGGGGGATATCACATCTAGGGGAGCTTTACTCTAATCAATTGAGCTAAAGCAACTCTAATGGTGTGAACACAACAATGCTTTATGTAAAAGTGGTAACCCCACTTGTGCTTAAACGATGAGTATGACCTGCGATCAATTGTTCTCATGTGATTCCTAAGTCAATATATTCATATACTGATGACCTAGTCATCGCCAATTGCTTGATAGATGCTAGAGTGTTTGTGCATGCTTTGCCACATATTTCATTTGCCATTTTATTGTGTGAGCATGTTGATTGCATATTTTACTCATTCGAGGACATCCACTTGTTGTTTTGATTGTTTGGCGTTCTCTCTTTTGCCAAGTGGATGGACAAGAATGCCTAATAACCTCCTCTAGCTATCTATGCTTTTCTCGTCTCAAACTCTATTCGTGCTACATCACAAAGTTTGACCAAGTCAGATTCAAATCACTCTGTGTGTGGAGCACTAAGAGTCCATGATTTGTGATAGACTTAAACTTCCAAAACCTCTCTGTGCATTTCGGTCTGACCGATCCAACCATTTTGGTCACACCGAGTTCACTGAGTTGATCTAGGTTTTCAATCTCGGTGCAACCGATTCGAACTTTTCGGTCACACCGAGTTGCAGTAACCGCGGGGTGAGATTTTGGAAATTTCTTCAAACCTCCTCAGCCCGCGCGTATCCTGCTCTGCTGCCTCGAGTCTTCGGATCGTCTCCTCATCACCAGCGACCTCCCACCGCTGGTTTCCATCGCCGTCAACGGGATTCTGCCCCACCATTGTCGCCATAGTGAACTCCCGCCGAACTAGGGTATGAGTTCGATTTTATGTGATAATTCGTTATTCTGATTCCTAGCACATTGCTTTGCCATGATCATTACCACGTATGAAATCAATCTATCCAGAGAAAACTCCCTTTAGGTTAGGTTTGATTTGAAAATTTAGGGTTAGGTCTCCGCCGAGCTCATCTCGGACCGAATGAGTTGTAGAAATCGGTCTCACCGATTCGGCTTAGGCCATTGCACATGCGCTTTTCAGTTTGACTGAAAATTGCAAATTGGTGTGACCAAATTCGATTCTTTGTGAAACCCTTGCAATCTCGGAGCCACCAAACTGTGACTCGTTCTCACCGAGTTCACTAGTTTAGACTCCAACAATAGCTTCGGTATCGCTGAGTATAACAAATTGGTACCTGAGGGAGTCCTGGATTAGGGGGTCTCCGGACAGCCGAACTATATCCTTTGGCCGGACTATTAGACCATGAAGAAACAAGATTGAAGACTTCGTCTCGTGTCCGGATGGGACTCTACATGGCGTGGAAGGCAAGCTAGGCAATACGGATATGTATATCTCCTCCTTTGTAACCGACCTTGTGTAACCCTAGCCCTCTCCGGTGTCTATATAAACCGGAGGGTTTTAGTCCGTAGGACAACATACAGTCATACCATAGGCTAGTCTCTAGGGTTTAGCCTCTCTAATCTCGTGGTAGATCTACTCTTGTACTACCCATATCATCAATATTAATCAAGCAGGACATAGGGTTTTGCCTCCATCAAGAGGGCCTGAACCTGGGTAAAACTTTGTGTCCCCTGCCTCCTATTACCATCCGCCTAGATGCACAGTTCGGGACCCCCTACCCAAGATCTGCCGGTTTTGACACCGACATTGGTGCTTTCATTGAGAGTTCCTCTGTGTCATCGCTAGAAGGAAGGATGTCTCGTCTCATCTTTAAAGACGGTACTACTGTCGGGGGAGCTTTGGCGGTCGGCCAAACTCTCCGGCTAGGCAGTTTCATCATGACCGCCTGTTCGGCCGCCGCGCCGACGATGACTTCTCGGGTCATCGAAAACAGCCTCCACGTCAAATCGGCACTCGCCGAATAGATGGATCCCATGGAGCTCGCCTCCTTAAACGAGCTCTTAGATCGCATCGCTGCCTTGGGAATCGCTACGGACTATGATCGGATTGGGCTTAAACCCGATCGCACGGAGATTAACTCTCCACCGGTCACCCATCATATTGCAGTGGTGGAGGAACAATACGGCGACCTTTCCTCCATCTTGAGGACCAACTATGTCCGGATTCCCGAGCTCTCTGAGCCGGACGCCCGTTCGCGGAAGGACAACATCCAATCCCTGAACTTAGAGTCAGGCAGCGGGCCAGGATTATCGGGTCACACCCCGGAACCGGAACTTCCAAAATAAGAAATTCCTTGGCCCTTGGATCCCAGATCAGGTGAGGGTTCGGATTCATTTCCACCCACCCACCCAAACATAAGCGATCTTTCCTACATCAGGCAAGAGCCCCAGGAAACAGTACATCACTATTGGGCCAGATTCCTCCTTGTGATAAACAAGGTTAAGGACTGACATGAGCAAGACGCAATCCTATTTTTCTGCAATAATTGCACGGACAAGGGAATCCTTAACACCATAAATCGCCGTGAGATAACACGCTTCGCTGACTTGGCGTCCATAGTATGAAAGTACTGTGCGATGGAAAGTGCCTGGAAAACCGAAGTAAACTTTTGGGATAATCTGGCCCTGAATACAAACCCAGTCCGAAGCAAAAGGGTGCATTATCACAATACACCTGGGTCAACTACCAAAAAGCAAAAACCCTGTACAGGGTATGGAACTGTACTGGAGGGATGGCTCAACGGACCCTGCAAAATTCATAGTACAGCGGATACAATACCAACGCACATCGTTAGAGCATGTTAGATACTCCGGCAGGTGGCCAAAAGTGGTGAGGATCTACTTCTCCCAAATATCACAGAGCACCATCCCGTGGATAACAATACGGTGTTAACGGTCTTTGAGACCTTCGCGTCAAATAATAGACGCAAGCGAACACTCCGCAGCATGGCCGAAATCTGCCACATAGCAGCAATAAATCCATGGAGTGACACGGCTATTACCTTCAATGCCAGTGACGAACCTAAATTCCGAACAGTCCGAGCACCAGCCGCACTAGTCCTCAGTCCAACCGTGGATGCCTTTCGAGTCACCAAAGTACTCATGGACGGCGGCAGCGGATTAAACCTCATCTATGAGGAAACTCTTCAAAAGATGGAAATAGACTGGAACCGCATTGAGAAAAGTAGCACAACCTTTAGAGGAATCATCCCCAGTCGGGAAGCACGCTGTGCTAGGAAAATCACACTAGATGTGGTATTTGGCACGCCCGATAATTATAGGTCCGAAGAAATTACATTCCAAGTGGCTCCGTTCAGCAGTGGTTATCATGCTCTTTTAGGACAGGAGGCATTCACAATCTTCCAAGCCGTACCCCATTACGGGTACATGAAGCTCAAAATGCCCGGGCCCAACAGAATCATCACTCTCGCCAGCGATCCGGACACAGCACTCCGCACCGAAAACAAAACAGCCGCATTGGCCCTCGAGGCATTATTCGAAGCCCTCTCGGCCGAGGAATTAACCACGCTACACTCCATAGTGGACAGGGACGACGCGATACTCGACAAGAGATCCAAGTCCACCTCTTTTAAACCAGCGGATGAAATATTCAAATTCCAAGTCCACCCAATGGACCCTACAAAAACAGCCTCCATCGGGGCACAACTAAGCCCCGCTGTGGACGCCGCACTACGAGAGTTCCTACGTGAGAAATGGGACATATTCGCCTGGCATCCCTCAGACATGCCAGGAATCCCATGCAGGCTGGCCGAACATAGCCTCAATATCCTAAAGGGATTCAAGCCGGTTAAGCAAGCTCTTCGGCGTTTCTCCGAACCTAAGAGACAGACCATGGGAGAGGAACTAGCCAAGTTATTGGAGGCCGGATTCATCAAAGAAATAAAATACCCGGACTGGCTAGCAAACCTAGTGATGGTACCAAAGAAGGACAAATCCTGGCGCCTTTGTGTCGATTTCAAAGACCTCAATAAAGCTTGCCCAAAGGATCCCTTCCCCCTCCCACGCATCGATCAAATCATTGATGCTACTGCAGGACATGAGTCATTGTGTTTCCTCGACGCATACTCCGGTTACCACCAAATCAAGATGGCGGAGTCCGACCAAGCAGCAACAGCATTCATCGCACCATGCGGTCCCTTCTGTTTTAATACAATGCCTTTTGGGCTCAAGAACGCCGATGCAACATATCAGCGCATGATTCAGACATGTCTGGAGAAACAAATCGGCAAAACAGTAGAGGCATACATAGACGATGTGGTCATTAAAACCAAATACGTCGACTCTTTGATAGACGACTTGAGGCTCACATTCGACAACCTTCGAACATAAGACATCAAGCTCAATCCGGAAAAATGCGTTTTCGGCATACCAGCCGGAAAGCTCCTGGGGTTCACTGTCTCCAGTAGAGGTATCGAAGCTAATCCGGCCAAAATCCGAGCTTTGTCACAGTTGGCTACACCAACATACCTCAAACAATTCCAGAAGTTAATTGGATGCGTGGCGGCTCTAAGCCGCTTTATCTCCCGCTTAGGAGAAAAAGCTTTACCCGTTTATCGCCTTCTTCGGTGCACCGAACACTTCGAGTGCGCGGACGCTGCCACGGCCAGATTGGAAGAAATAAAGGCCATTTTGTCAACCAACCCAATCCTGGCCGTGCCAAACATTGGCGAACCAATGCTATTGTACATTGCGACAACTCATCAAGTTGTAAGCGCAGTGCTCGTCGTCGAACGAGAAGCTGCCGGACATAAATTCTCTCTTCAAAAACCATTATACTATGTATCCACTATCCTCACTCCATGCAAATCACGGTACCCACATTATCAAAATATAGCCTATGCGGTATTCATGGCGTCCCGGAAGCTACGACACTACTTTCAAGAGTGTTCGATTATGGTAGCCTCGGAAGTGCCACTTAATGATATTATAAACAACTGCGACGCTACGGGCCGGATTGCAAAATGGGCCATTGAGCTCCTCCCATTCGACATAACATACAAACCCCGACGAGCCATTAAATCGCAAGTATTGGCCGACTTCGTCGCCGAATGGACGGAGGCTGAACTCCCTAAAGAGTATAGCGCATACTCCAACTGGATCATGCACTTCGACGGATCTAAAATGCTGGCCGGTCTAGGGGCTGGCATCGTCCTGACATCCCCAACCGGGGATACCGTTCAGTACATACTGCAAATATTGTATACAGACTCCAACAATGCAGCCGAATACGAAGCTCTGTTGCATGGTCTTCGGATGGCAGTCTCCATGGGCATTCAATGCCTGGAGGTGCGTGGGGATTCAAACCTCACAATATCCCAAATAAATGGAGGCTTTGACGCCAAGGATCCAAAAATGGTGTCCTATCGAAACGTCGTCCTAAAAATGTCAGCTCAGTTCGAGGGGCTCAAATTTCACCATGTGGCTCGGGAAAACAATCAGGCGGTGTATGTCCTCGCCCGCATCGGTGCAAAACGCGATACAGTCCCCCCAACATATTTCTGGAAAGGCTGTCCAAGCCATCCATAGTATGGGAAGGAGACACCGGTAACAATAGTCCGGACCCGGCCAAAATGCCCGATACCGAATACTCTGACGCAATCGGAGGCTCTGCCACCGAAATAACACCTTCAGCCCACGTAATAATGGCCATTATTGCCCCATGGATAGAACCATTCCTGGCCTACCTAACTAGACAGGAACTTCCAGAGGACCAAAATGAGGCATGCTGCATAGTGCGGTGATTCAAGCCCTACAGGGTCCATGAGGGAGAGTTGTACAAAAAAGCACTACCGGAGTCCTTCAAAGGTGCATCTCCGAAGAGGAAGGGCGGAATCTTTTGGCAGAAATTCACACCGGACTCGGCGGTCATCACGCCACAGCCCGGGCCCTTGTAAGCAAGGCCTTCCGCACAGGATTCTATTGGCCAACAGCCCGGGCAGACGCATAGGACTTGGTCCAACGTTGCGACGGTTGCTAGCTCTTTGCAAATGAAAGCCACATGCCACCCACCGCCCTCCAAACAATCCCCATTACATGGCCCTTTGCGGTCTGGGGGCTTGACATGGTTGGACCCCTTAAAGGGGGAACCCGCAAGAAAAAAATACTTACTGGTCATTGTGGATAAATTCACCAAATGGATAGAGGACAAACCTGTTAAAATAGCCGAATCCGGACCGGTGATAGACTTCATATCCGGGGTTGTACACCGTTATGGCGTCCCCCACAGCATCATCATTGACAACGACACGAACTTCACGGCCGACGAGGTAAAACTCTTGTGCAGCAGAATGGACATCAAGCTCGATTATGCTTCAGTCTATCACCCACAAACCAATAGTCGAGTCGAGCGAGAAAACGGTCTTATAATGAGCGGCATTAAACATAGATTAGTGTTTTCCTTAACGGAGTCTCACACGCACTGGGTAGAGGAGCTCGACTCCGTACTCTGGGGGCTGTGGACCACGCTGAATCGTAGTACCGGATATACACCATTCTTTATGGTGTATGGCGCAGAGGCAGTCTTGCCCTGTGACATAATTCATGACTCACCTCGAGTGTGCATGTATGAAGAAAGAGAAGCCGAGCTCGATTGGCAGGACAGTTTGGACACCTTGGAGGAGGAGCGCGACGTAGCCAAAGCCCGTTCCGCATTTTATCAGCAACAGGCTCGCAAATACCAAAGTAGAGAAGTACGGGCCAACACTTATAACATTGGCGAACTAGTTCTACGCCTGCTGGATAAGAAAAAGAACAAGCTCGAGGCCAAATAGGAAGGTCCCTTCATTATTGACCAAGTTCTGACTGGTGGAGCGTACCAACTGCGGGATGCATCGACTAGTCGACTCGAGCCGAACCCATGGAACACGGCCAGGCTGCGAAGATTCTACGCCTAGCACCGGACTCTATGTTAGTCCCCTCCCTTTGTCCATTTTCTGCATATACATCATCTGTCTTGTTTCCCTTTCTTTCTTTCTCTTATTATTTCTCTAGGCCTTCAAGGGTCACCTTGTGCCTCGCTTGTACATTACAGATGCGCTAGCTGCACTCTTCATACCTGGGGGCTTCTTTCACAGAAGCTTAAATTATTTATCTGGGCCTCACGCCCAACGCATGTGTTATACTTCCGCATGTACCTTTTTTCATCATTATATGCATCGATATGACTTAAGTTTTGGCCAATCTGGGTTGCCTGGCTCTTGTATTTATACCCTACGTTCCCAATAATTCGGCTAGGGCATAAGGGGAGCACCTCTGCGATTGTTACTGCCGGGTCAGCCGGATGTGTACCTCAGACTGGGTGAAGCCGAAAGCTAGCGTTCTTAAGGGAATATTCGGTCGGTGAACAAAATATGATTTTTATTTATTGTCCATATATGCCCCTAGATGCTTTTTTTGCGTTTCTTATCGTAGTCCGGAAATGCACTTTAGGGCAGGCTTACCCAGAGAAAGGAACCCTTGACGGAACTATTCTCCCTAGAAGATGTTTCTTACTACCCATGTAATATAACATAACTAGTTGGGAACTTGTCTAATAAAGCACTAATGACCCCTACGCCTGGTCTCCACGCATACCCCGGTTTTATATAACCGAGCGGGTATTTGGATTCACTCCGGACTATCGGGCCCGGAGGTTGAAGCGAAAAGGTCCGCAACGACAAATGATCTACAATCTAGCTAGAAGGTATTATACATGTCACTTTAATTACATAGTCATGCGGACTGGCTAAATTCCTCCTCTATACCATCCAACAGGCGGTCCAGCTTACAATCCTGTTGAGAATACTTTGCGGCTAATTCTACTTGCCCATAAACTAAGCTAACGGGGATCTCTTTTCTGTCGGGCCCCACAGGTCCTACCTCGGCCATGTGATTTGGGTCTGCCTTGGTATACCGCGTCTTCGCCATGGCCCAGGCTTCTCTGGCACCCTGTTGGTAGGATGATATCTTCCATAAATGGAAGCTCCGCCGTGCTCCCTTCAGCTTCTCCGCAAGCTCTGCAACGCCTTCTGGCAGGGAGACGGACAGCCACAAGGCCTGGGCAACGCCCTGCATCACCTGCCGAACTTGTTCGTGCAGATGTGATAGCTCGGACATAAGATCACCCATAGACCCAGGCATTTCCTCCGCGGGACGACCCGTCAGCATACCTATAGACATAACGCTGTTAGATAGCTTCTTCGCCGAACTCCTTTAAAAAGGATTCGTTCAAACACTTACTGAAAATGCCGCGCCGAAGCCGCTTATTCTCCTTCTCGGAGTCCGCAAGCTGGCCCCGAACGTCTTTTAGTTCCACGTTCAGCTTAATGTTGGCATCTTGGAGATTGTTTTTCTCCAGCATAACCTTAGTCAGCACGCGTTTGCCAGCCTCTAGCTGTCGCATAACATGCTGGTCCCTCGGACTTTCTCCGGACTCATCTGCAAAATCAATTGTTAGATCTGCAGACACGCCGCACACTATATGGTAACCACCATTCTTTGAAGTAAATGTTACCAGCGGGAGGCTTTTTCTATTCCTGCAATGCGGCAAGAGCGGCCCCCAGTTGGGTCTTGCATTCCTACAGCTCCTGGGACAGCCTAGTATTCTTCTCTGTAAGAACCTGCACATTAAAGATGATCCTTAAATCAGTTCTGCTAACTGTTTCAAGTCTCAGGGGCTACTGATACATATAAATCGTCAGATTTACTCACCCGTACATCCTTTACATACTGATCTGTGGCTCTGGCTAGACCATCTTGAGCGGCACGGAGGTACGCCTCTCCAGAATTGAAGGCGTCGAACGCCTCTGGTGAGAAACAAGCGTCGCAGAGTATGACCCGGCGGCGCCTGTGATTCATGGCGCTTTCCACTTCCGAGTTTGTAGCGGATAATGTATCTGCATCCTCTGTAGGGGGATTATCCAGCGCCTGCCCCATATCGCCTTCCGCCTCCATTTCCGGTCCTGGCGCCCGACTGGTGGAAGCTTGATTGGCAGCATCGCCGGACATATTCCAGCGAGCGTTCTTTCTGTTAAAGAAACGCGGGCGTCATTACATTTTGAGAAATACGACAACCAAGGAGTGGGGTTTTTCCTATACCTTTGCGCCGCATCTCTGTCCTGACCGCCTTCCTTTTTGGCCTACCCGGCCTCGGTACCTCTTATTGGCGAGTTGCCGCGGGTTTGGCAGGGCGTCCCGAATGCCTTTCCTGTAAAAGATGCCATGTGTATATGGTGGGTGAAGTGCCTAAAAGGGGATCCTAGTTTTGGAGTTGGGACTTTTTGATTTTTCTTACCTACGATGCAGGGAGCAGTCCGGGATAGTCGGCCGTAATGGCCACCAGGGCATCGTCGCAGCTTAACTGATAGAACCGCCGGTCTATCAGTTCCACGGAGATAACCGAATCTTCTTCAAGTCCGGAATCGAGGGCCCGGTCAGGGTCCTCTGGTTGTGGAGAAGGGCTGCTGACCTCCTTTATGGCTTTTCGCAGTTCCTGCCGCAAAGTGGCAAGGTGAATACTTACGATTAAGAATGTGGGAAAAATGGGGGCAGAGAGATATAACTTACCCAGCTTGGAGGACTATACATGGAGAATCCATCTTGTGGCTTAATGCGGGTGAACTCCTCTTCCTCACCCTTGAACACTTTGGACAGAATTTTCGCTAGAGCGGCAGCATTGTCTGGACCCTTACGCCCGCAGCGGGTGGCGTCATCCGCCCCATTATAACACCACAAGGGGTACCCACGATATTGAAGTGGCTGCACTCCCCGCATTATGCAAATTGACATAACTTCGATTATTGTCAATCCTGATCGAGCCAGTGGTTTGATCCGGTTCATCAGATAGAGGACTTCTCCGTTGTCTTCCGCCTGGGGGCTCCATGGGCGCCAACTTCGGCGCTTCTTCAAAGGAGCATTGTTGAACTCAGGAAGACCCCGCCAACGTCCTCCATATAAAACCATTCCGACGGCCAGTCTTCGGACGACTTCTTCGGGGTACCGGACAGGTATCCGGTATCGGCGATGCGCCATATTTCGGCTCCGCCCACTTGACAAAGTGATTCCCTTTGTGTGCGAGGGACAAGGCAGAATAGCCTTTTCCACAGCTCGAAGTGAGCCTCGTAGCCTAGGAACAACTCACAGAGAGCAACATAGCCGGCGATATGTAGAATGGAGGCAGGGTCAGATTGTGTAATTGGAGGCCGTAGAACTCCAGGAGCCCGCGGAGGAACGGATGAATTGGAAATCCGAGTCCCCTTAGTAAGTAAGGAACAAGGCAGACCCGTTCCCCCATGGAGGGACAAGGAAAGCTCTCCGCTTGGGCCTCGCCATTGTAGGTGGCAAGCCCGGCTTGAACGGGCACCATATACGCTGGAGGGAGAAATCCCTTAGTCTACAGCTCGACTAATCGACTATGCGGGACTGAACACCTCTCCCAATCACCGGGCTTAGGGCTACAGGGGCGGGAGAAGGAGCTGCGGAGGTCGGCCATGCTGGAATGGATCTTTCCGAAACACGCTCTAATGAACTCTCACTAGGGGAGTATGGTATGGATGGGATCTAAGAATCCCCATTCCTTTAAAAGACAATTTATTTATCTGGCTAGGGGGGTGAAGGTAAAAACGCCCTGGCGCCTCGTATTCATTCGACACGTGGGAGAAAAGCCCTTATTGGGCACAGAAGCCAAGAGTTTCAATATTTATGGAGCCGGACACTTCTTACGAACACTTGAAAGTTGGAGAAGAACCCGCCTTGCAATGCCGAAGACAACACTGCATGCCGGACTCATCGTCATTGAAGCCTGGTTCGGGGGCTACTGAGGGAGTCCTGGATTAGGGGGTCTCCGGACAGCCGGACTATATCCTTTGGCGGGACTGTTAGACCATGAAGATACAAGATTGAAGACTTCGTCTCATGTCCGGATGGGACTCTACTTGGCGTGGAAGGCAAGCTAGGCAATACGGATATGTATATCTCCTCCTTTGTAACTGACCTTATGTAACCCTAGCCCTCTCCGGTGTCTATATAAACCGGAGGGTTTTAGTCCGTAGGACAACATACAGTCATACCATAGGCCTCTAGGGTTTAGCCTCTCTAATCTCGTGGTAGATCTACTCTTGTACTACCCATATCATCAATATTAATCAAGTAGGACGTAGGGTTTTACCTCCATCAAGAGGGCCCGAACCTGGGTAAAACTTCGTGTCCCCTGCCTCCTGTTACCATCCGCCTAGACGCACAGTTCGGGATCCCTTACCCAAGATCCGCCGGTTTTGACACCGACAGTACCAATGTACTGTTGATGAGTGGGCCAAGTTGATCATTGTCCCAGAAGAGCATGAGGATGATTTGATTGTATATGCCAAGAAGAAGAAGAAGGACCACAACTCAATGGCAAACATGTACATGGAGATCCCAGACAAAGCTTTAGAGACACACAAGCTTGGATCTGTGCATTATCTGTTGTCTGGTCTGCCTACAATCAACACAATCTTAAGGCATACTCTATCACCCAAATTTGGAGATCACAAGATGATAAGGGGGCATTCAATCAACATGCTGCAGATATTTGATGTTCCTCAAAAATTCAAGGTTATGAGTCTGATTGTTGAGACAATTAAGAGGACTACTGCAGATCAGAAAAGATCTTGTGGGTATGCTCTACACATTCAGGTGCTCATCAACTCCAAGATGGGCACAAGCACTTACTACTTACTTGTTGGACAAGGAGCACCTACCTTTGCACACAGAATTTGAGGATAACATAGTTGTGATGAATGAGGATGATCCTTCATCAGCACAAGCACAAGAGAAGAGGGCAAAGTCAAAGGCAGAAAAGATTGCAAGGATGCCAAGTGCTGAGGAAGCATCTCACGTGTTCTTAAAGAGCAAACAAGATCAGCTAGGTTATCTGATTCGGGCAACTTTGAGGATTGAGAAGGGCTTGGCCACCCCTGACTCAGAATCAAGAGAGCTTGGAGAGGATCGTTGAGACCAAGTTTTACGATCTTGATCTGAAAGTGACTGAGATACAGACTGCAGTCAAGCAGCTCCAAGAGGAAGCAGAGGAGAAGAGAGGGAAGGCAACTATGGATGCTTTTCGAGTGCCAAGAGGTCAGGGGTTAGCTGCAGTGCCAGTGTCAGATACAAGAGCTACTTCATCTGCACCAGCAACAACAGCTTCAGTGCCACCTCCAGCAACTACTCCACCAGCTCCAACAACATCCACTCATGCATTTGTCCTTGGAGTTCTCTCTACACTACCTCCTAAAGACCAAGCCTGAGAGACGCATAGCACTATGCATCTTCAAAACTTTTGGTAACTTGTTGCCAAAGGGGGAGAAATGCATAGATCAAAGGATTCGAGAGAGAGTGTCTTGCTTCTTTGTCTCTCTTGCTATTTGGTTGAACTTTTGTGTGTGCTTGTTTGATAGTTTTTATGTCTGTGTGTGAGATACTTGTATGATCATGTGTTGGTCATATTCAACTTTAATGCTTGACTGGATGACATTATGTTTTATATCCCTATATGATCATTTGCTTTGCTTAGTGATGAGTGCATGTTTTAATTCCTATCATTTTGAGCGCTCCACCAAGATGTATCTGACATGGAAGAGTAACCCATGATCCTAATCGATTGTGCATTTATATTCAAAAGCAAATTTTAAATAATGCAAAATTTAGTGTGAGCTCTTGCTTATCACATACTTATCAAAGCGATGATGTATTTAAATCTTATTATCATTTGTCGAAGCTTCGATCTATATGTTGTCAGCAATTACCAAAAAGGGGGAGATTGAAAGTGCAACTATCCCTGGGTGCTTTTGGTAATTACTAACAACATATAGCTCATTGAACTAATACCATTTCAAGATGACCATTTCAGAAAGTAAAATGATTGGCATGGCATGGATTAGAAATGTGGACCCCTCAAAATGCTAAGGACACACATTAGCTCAAGATCAAGACTCTTCATTTTCATTTTAGTGATCGAAGATCACATTGAGTCCATAGGAAAAGCCAATACTATTAAAAGGGGATGAGGTGTTGCTTAATGACTTACTTGCTCAAAATGCTTAGTGATATGCTCCAAAACCCTCAACCACTTTCTCATATCTGCATATGTCCCAAACCAAATGTCAAACTCGGCCCCACCGAAATGTTCTATCAGGCATCACCGAGTTCATTTGACATAGCCACTTCTAGAAACCATAGTCATTTCGGTCTCACTGATAGGGATCTCGGTCTCAGTGAGATGGGATTGCAAACTCTCTGTTTCCCTTCGTAACGTTTTGGTCCAACCGAGATGAGCGATCGGTCCCACCGAGTTCGCAATGCAAACTCTCTGTTTCCCTTTCGTAACGTTTCAGTCTCACCAAAATGAGCGAATTGGTCCCACCGAGTTTGCATGACCAACTCTCTTGTTAGATTATTACCAAAATCGGTCCCATTGAGTTTGTGTAATCGGTCTCACCGAGAATACGTATGCCCTAACACAAATGAAATCTATCCCACCGAGTTGACATGTCGGTCACACCGAAAAGCCTAATGTTCACATTCTGAACTGAATCGGTTTGACCAAGTTTTCTGATTTGGTCCCACCGAGTTTGGTAAATTGTGTGTAACAGTTAGATTTTGTGTGGAGGCTATATATACCCCTCCACCCTTCCTTCATTAGTAAGGAGAGCCATTAGAAATTGCCTACACTTCCAGCATTCATTTTCTAAGAGAGAACCACCTACTCATGTGTTGAGACCAAGATATTCCATTCCAACCATATGAATCTTGATGTTTATCCTTCCCCAAGTTGCTTTTCACTCAATTCATCTTCCCACCAAATCCAAATCTGTGTGAGAGAGAGAGAGTTGAGTGTTGGGGAGACAATCATTTGAAGCATAAGAGCAAGGATTTCATCATCAACACACCATCTATTACCTTTTGGAGAATGGTGTCTCCTAGATTGGTTAGGTGTCACTTGGGAGCCTCCGACAAGATTCTGGAGTTGAACCAAGGAGTTTCTACGGGCAAGGAGATCGCCTACTTCGTGAAGATCTACCCTAGTGAGCCAAGTCCTTCGTGGGGGATGGCCATGGTGGGATAGACAAGGTTGCTTCTTCGTGGACCCTTCGTGGGTGGAGCCGTTCGTGGACTCGCGCAACCATTGCCCTTTGTGGGTTGAAGTCTCCATCAATGTGGATGCACGATAGCACCACCTATCAGAACCATGCCAAAAATCTCCGTGTCTACATTGCGTATGCTCCCTCCAAACTCCTCCCTTTACCTTCATATGCAAATGTTTTATATTCTGCTTCTATACTCTTAGACTTGCATGTGTAGGTTGATTGCTTGACTTGTGCTAAGCTGCTAAAATCTGCCAAGACTTAAAATTGGGAAAAGGCTAGCTTTTTATTTGGTTAAGTAGTGTAATCACCCCCCCCCCCTCTAGACATACTTTCGATCCTACACTTACCGATTTGCCACTATCGTTTTGGGGTTATGCATTAGAGACAGCTGCATTCACGTTAAATAGGGCACCATCAAAATCCATTGAGACGACATCGTATGAACTGTGGTTTGGCAAGAAACCTAAGCTATCATTTCTTAAAGTTTGGGGTTGTGATGCTTATGTGAAAAAGCTTCAGCTTGATAAGCTTGAACCCAAATCGGAAAAGTGCGTCTTCTTAGGATATCCAAAAGAAACTGTTGGGTACACCTTCTATCACAGATCCGAAGGCAAGATATTTATTGCTAAGAATGGAGCCTTTCTAGAGAAGGAGTTTCTCTAGAAAGAAGTGAGTGGGAGGAAAGTAGAACTTGATGAGGTAATTGTACCTCCTCTCGAATTGGAAAGTAGCTCATCACAGAAAACTGTTCCTATGATGCATACACCAACTAGTGAGGAAGTGAGTGATGATGATCATGAAACTTCAGATCAAGTTACTACCGAACCTCATAGGTCAACCAGAGTGCGTTCCGCACCAGAGTGGTATGGTAATCCTGTTCTGGAAGTCACGTTACTAGACTATGACGAACCTACAAACTATGAGGAAGCGATGACGAGCCTAGATTCCGTGAAATGGCTTGAGTCCATTAAATCTGAGATGGGATCCATGTATGAGAACAAAGTATGGACTTTGGTTGAGTTGCCCGATGATCGGCAAGCCATAGAGAATAAATGGATCTTCAAGAAGAATACTAACACTGATGGTAATGTTACTGTCTTCAAAGCCCGACTTGTTGCAAAAGGTTTTCGACAAGTTCAAGGAGTTGACTACGATGAGACCTTCTCACCCGTAGCGATGCTTAAGTCTGTCCGAATCATGTTAGCAATTGCCACATTTTATGATTATGAAATCTGGCAAATGGACATCAAAACTACATTCCTTAATGGATTTCTCAAAGAAGAGTTGTATATGATGCAACCAGAAGGTTTTGTCAATCCTAAAGGTGCTAACAAAGTGTGCAAGCTCCAGCGATCCATTTATGGCATGGTGTAAGCATCTCGGAGTTGGAATATACGCTTTGATAGTGTGATCAAAGCATATGGTTTTATACAGACTTTTGGAGAAGCATGTATTTACAACAAAGTGAGTGGGAGTTCTGTAGCATTTCTAATATTATATGTGGATGACATAGTGTTGATTGGAAATGATATAGAATTTCTCGATAGCATAAAAGGATACTTGAATAAGAATTTTTTTCAATGAAAGACCTCGATGAAGCTGCTTATATATTGGGCATCAAGATCTATAGAGATAGATCAAGGTGCTTAATTGGACTTTCACAAAGCACATACCTTGATAAAGTTTTCAAGAAGTTCAAAATGGATCGGTCAGAGAAAGGGTTCTTGCATGTGTTACAAGGTGTGAAGTTGAGTCAGAATCAATGCCCGACCACTTCAGAAGATAGAGAGAAAATGAAAGTCATTCCTTATGCCTCAATCATACGTTCTATCATGTATGCAATGTTGTGTACTAGACCTTATGTGTGCCTTGCTATAAGTTTAGCAGGGAAGTACCAAAGTAATCCAGGAGTGGATCACTACACAGCGGTCAAGAACATCCTGAAATACCAGAAAAGGACTAAGAATATGTTTCTCTTTTATGGAGGTGACAAAGAGCTCGTCATAAATGGTTACGTCAATGCTAGTTTTGACACTGATCCAGATGACTCTAAGTCACAAACCGGATACGTATTTATATTGAATGGTGGAGCTGTAAGGTGGTGCAGTTCAAAGAAAAGCATAGTGGCAGGATCTACGTGTGAAGCGGAGTACATAGTTGCTTCGGAGCAAATGAAGGAGTTCATATCCGATCTAAGTGTAATACTGATAACCCAAGAGTATAGGGGATCGCAACAGTTTTTGAGGGTAGAGTATCCAACCCAAATTTATAGACTCGACACAAGGGGAGCCAAAGAATATTTGAAGGTATTAGAAGCTGAGTTGCCAATTCAACCACACCTCGAGATTAATTATCTGCAAGAATATGATCAGTAGCAAAATAGTTTGATAGTTTTGATAGTAGTGACAACAGTAACGGTAACAGTAACCGTGATAGCAGTAATTTTAGCAAGTGCAACAGTGATGATAGCAATAGTAACGCAGCAAGATCAATAAGGATAAATTCGTAGGCATTGGATCGGTGACTTGTTGGATGATATTCATCATGTGACAGTTATAACCTAGGGAGATACGACACTAGCTCCAGTTCATCGATATAATGTAGCCATGTATTCCGTAAATAGTCATACGTGCTTTATTAAAAGAACTTGCATGACATCTTTTGTCCTACCCTCCCATGGCAGCTGGGTCCATATTGGAAACTAAGGGATATTAAGGCCTCCTTTTAACAGAGAACCGGAACAAAGCATTAACACATAGTGAATACATGAACTCCTCAAACTACGGTCATCACCGAGAGTGGACCGAGTTGTTGTCACTTCGGGGTTGTCGGATCATAACCGTAGTAGGTGACTATAACTTGCAAGATCGGATCTAAACATGGATAAAATGATGAATTCATAAACGGTTCAGATCTGGAATCAAGGCACCCAGGCCCAAAGTGACAAGCATTAAGCATAGCGAAGTCATAGCAACATCGATCTAAGAACAATTTGATACTAGGGATCAGACCCTAACAAAACTAACTCGATTACATGATGAATCTCATGCAACTCCTCAGCGACCAACGAGCCTATGAAGGAATTACTCACTCCCAGCGGGGAGCATCATGGAATTGGCGATGGAGAAGGGTTGGTGATGACGAAGAACAAAGATCCCCCTCTCCGGAGCCCCAAACAGACACCAGATCTGCCCTCCCGAGGATTAACAGGGCTTGGTGGCGGCTCCTTCTCATGGATCGCAATAATTCGTTCTCCCTACTTTTTTCTGGAATAATGTGATTTTATAGTATCAGGGGGGTCATCAGCGGGGCCACCAAGTGGGTACAACCCACCTGGGCGTGCCAGGAGAGGGGCGCCATGGTGGATTGTGCCCACCTATCGGCTCCTCTCTGGTGGGTTTTGGCTCCAGAAATTCTTATTTTTGGTATAAAAAATCCTCGCAAAGTTTCGTTCCATTCCGAGACCTTTTATTTCTGCACAAAAACAACACCATGGTAGTTCTGCTAAAAACAACGTCAGTTCAGGGTTAGTTTCATTCAAATCCTGCAAATTAGAGTCCAAAACAAGAGGAAAAGCATGAGAAAAAGTAGATACATTGGAGACGTATCAACTCCCCCAAGCTTAAACATTTGCTTGTCCTCAAGCAATTTAGTTGATAAAGTGAAAGTTAGAAAGAAAAACTTTTACAAACTCTTTTTCTCTTCTTTGCATAAATAAGCTTAAACAGCACCCAGGTTTTAAGCAAACATTATAATTAACCAAGTCAACAATAACTCTTAAAGATTATAATGATTCATATCAATGACATAATCAGCTAGCGAGCAATAATAAGATATCTCAAACAACAACACGTTGTCAAAACAACCATGATATAATATGACAATAATGCTATCTCGCTAGCCCTTTCTGAGACCACAAAACATAAATGCAGAGCACCTCCGAAGTTGAAGCAGCGACTAAACATTGTAATTCATGGTAGAAAAGATCCAGTCATGATGCACCCAACATTAGCTATACACAATGCATAAATCATGACCGTTGTGCTCTACTCAATTTCTGGCGTTTGTTTATAGAAGATGATGACACAACATAAAAGTAAATAGATAGTCTTCGCAGAGGGATGAAGTGATTTGCAGAGGTGCTAGAGCTCAATTTTTTAAAATAGAGATAAATGAAATTTTGAGAGGTGCACCCTTCTTATTCACTTCACGACCATTAGTTATCAACATCTTCCATGCTAAGCACGCTAGTGGCGGTTCCCAAGCGGAAAGTAAAGGTTTTGACTCCATTGGGAGTTTTTGTTTGATTATTCAAGAGATGAACTCTTTTTATGTTTGCAGTTTGGGACTGGGCATCCCTATTACCGCCCATTTCCTCGTGCGATTGCGAGTGAATAAACACTCGACTTGAGGATAACATGCTTAGAACGGAAGATATCGACCACCTCCTGTCGTTCCATGAACGATCCAGGCACACAAAAAGGGTAATTTTTTATAAGTTTTTAGAGGTGGCATATGCAAATTTACTTAGGACGGCAGGGTAATAATGTATATAGGTAGGTATGGTGGACTCATCTAGAATAACTTTGGGTTCAAGGTTTTTGATGTACAAGCAGAGTCCCCACTTAGTACAGGCGAAGGCTAGCAATTAAGATTGGGAAGCGACCAGCTAGAGAGCAACAACGATCATAACCAGGCATTATGCATAAGTAACATTGGACACTAGGATGAGTAGGATATGAACATCATGAACATAAATATTATAGAGGCTATGTTGGTTTTGATTCAACTACATGCATGAACATGTACCAAGTCAAGCCACTCGAACATTCATAGGAGGATACCATATCATCATACTACATTACAATCATTTTAACGCTATGTTGATATCCAAGATAAATCATTATCCACTCCCAGCTACTTATGCATGGCATGAAAAACTATAATCTCTAATTGTCATTGCAAACATGTTTAATCATAATGGGCTGAAGCCTGGATACTATGTTAAACATATTTACACAGACAGAACAAGTCGAGTTCATACCAATTTCTTCTTGCCATGGTCAACTCATCAATATCGTCATTATTGCCTTTCACTTGAATGACCGAATGATATGAAAATAATAATAGTGCAAGAGTGCCATGGACTAAGCTGGAATCTGCAAAACATTTTATTCAATAAGAGAAGACAAGGTAAAATGGGCTCTTATTAGTTCAACAGTTATTCATATGAGAGCCACTCAACATTTTCATCGTGGTTGATGTCTACTACACAACTGATACGTCTCCAACGTATCTACTTTTCCAAACACTTTTGCCCTTATTTTGGACTCTAACTTGCATGATTTTAATGGAGCTAACCCGGAATGACACTGTTTTCAGTAGAATTACCATGGTGTTATTTATGTGCAGAAACAAACGTTCTCGGAATGACCTGAAACTTCACGGAGCAACTTTTCAGAAAATATGAAAAATACCTGCAAAAGATGAAGGCCAAGGGGCCCACCACCTCTCCACGAGGGTGGGGGGCACGCCCCCTACCTCGTGGGCCCCTGTTGCCTCTCCGACTCCAACTCCATCTCCATATATTGTGTTTTGGGGAGAAAAAAATCAGAGAGAAGAATTCATCGCGTTTTACGATACGAAGCCGCCGCCAAGCCCCAAAACCTCTCGGGAGGGCTGATCTGGAGTCTGTTCGGGGCTCCATAGAGGGGAATCCATCGCCACCGTCATCATCAACCATCCTCCATTACCAATTTCATGATGCTCACCGCCGTGCGTGAGTAATTCCATCGTAGGCTTGCTGGGCAGTGATGGGTTGGATGGGATCTATCATGTAATCGAGTTAGTTTTGTTAGGGTTTGATCCCTAGTGTCCACTATGTTCTGAGATTGATGTTGCTATGACTTTGCTATGCTTAATGCTTGTCACTAGGGCCCGAGTGCCATGATTTCAGATCTGAACCTATTATGTTTTCATCAACATATGAGTGTTCTTGATCCTATCTTGCAAGTCTATAGTCACCTATTATGTGTTATGATCCGTTAACCCCGAAGTGACAATAATCGGGATACTTACCAGTGATGACCGTAGTTTGAGGAGTTCATGTATTCACTATGTGTTAATGCTTTGTTCCGGTACAATATTAAAAGGAGGCCTTAATATCCCTTAGTTTCCGTAGGGACCCCGCTGCCACGGGAGGGTAGGATAAAAGACGTCATGCAAGTTCTTTTCCATAAGCACGTATGACTATGTCCGGAATACATGCCTACATTGCATCAATGAACTGGAGCTAGTTTTGTGTCACCCTAGGTTATGACTATTACATGATGAACCGCACCCGGCATAATTCTCCATCACTGATCCATTACCTACGAGCTTTCCATATATTGTTCTTCGCTTATTTACTTTCCTGCTGCTATTGCTATCATCACTACAAAATACCAAAAACATTACTTTTACTACTGTTACCTTTTGCTATCGTTACCACTACTATCATATTACTTTGCTACTAAACACTTTGCTGCAGATATTAAGTTTCTAGGTGTGGTTGAATTGACAACTCAGCTGCTAATACTTGAGAGTATTCTTTGGCTCCCCTTGTGTCGAATCAGTAAATTTGGGTTGAATACTTTACCCTCGAAAACTGTTGCGATCCCCTATACTTGTGGGTTATCAAGACTATTTTCTGGCGCCATTGCCGGGGAGCATAGCTCTATTCTTTGAGTCACTTGGGATATATATCTGCTTATCATTATGAAGAACTTGAGAGATCAAAAAACCAAGATCTATCTCTCAACTACGAGGTGAGGTAAGGAACTGCCATCTAGCTCTGCACTTGATTCACCTTCTGTTTTGAGTAAGCTTGCGACACCTACACCTGCTTCTGCTATTCGTTCTGATATGTCGCATGTTATTGATGATGCCACTTCTAATATGCATGATACTTATGATGAAACTACTTCTATGCTTGATACTACTGTGCCACTTGGTAAATATCTTGATCAACAACTTGCTAGAGCTAGAGAAATTGAAAATATTGAATCTGATGATACTGATGAAAGTAAATGATGAAGAATCACTTGTTATTCCTAAGGGTTATGTTTTTGATCAAGAAGCTTCTTTAGCTATTTTAGCTTGCAAAAAAATTAATGAACTCAAAAGGTTATTAGCTAAATAGAGTAAGCAATCTCCAAATGCTAGAATGAAACCTGACCCTGCTTTTGCTACTTCACCTATATGTGTTACCAATAAGGATTATGAGTTCTGTGTTGATCCTGATATAATTACTTTGGTTGAATCTGATCCTTTTCATGGTTATGAATCTGAAACTGTTGTGGCACATCTTACTAAATTGAATGATATAGCCACCCTTTTCATTAAAGATGAGAGAACTCTCTACTTTTACATCCTCAAAATATTTCCGTTCTCATTAAAGGGTGATACTAAGATATGGTTTAATTCTCTTGATCCTGGTTGTGTGCGTAGTCCCCGGGATATGATTTATTACTTCTCTGCTAAATATTTCCTTGCTCATAGGAAACAAGCTGCTTTAAGGCCTCCTTTGGTTCATAGGATAGAAATTTTATAGGAATAGGAAAATCATAGGAAGTGAGATGACATGCATCTCAATTCCTATAGAGGAAGAGATGTCATTTGGTGGATAGGATAGGAATTTTTCCATTGAGTCTAGGCCAATGTTTTTTCCTCCAAAATGTGAAGGATTGAATCCTATCCTACATAGGAATAGGAATCCATTCCTACAAACCAAAGGGCTTCAAAGGAATTTTTCCTTTGCAAATCCTATCCTATAGAATTCCTATAAAATTCCTACAAACCAAAGGAGGCCGGGATATATATAATTTTGTGCAAATTGAAGAAGAGAGTCTCCCACAAGCTTGGGGGAGGCTTCTCCAATTACTTAATGCTTTACCTGATCATACTCTTAAGAAAAAGGAAATACTTGATATCTTCTATAATGGACTAACTGATGCCTCCAAAGATTACCTGGATAGTTGTGCTGGTTCTGGTTTCAGGGAAAGAACACCAGATGAAGCTGAAATTTTATTGAACAATATGTTGACAAATGAAAATAATTGGACACTTCCGGAGCCAATTCCTGAACCTATTCCTATACCAACTCCGAAGAAGAGGGGTATTCAATTTTTCAGTCCTGAAGATATGCAAGATGCAAAGAAATCTATGAAAGAAAAAGGTATTAAAGCTGAAGATGTTATGAATTTACCTCCTATTGAAGAAATACATGGTCTTAATCTACCGCCTATTGAAGAAACATATGATCTTAATCCTTCACCTATTGAAGAAACTCATGGTCTTGATAACCCGACACAGGTAGTAAAGGTAAATTCTCTCTATAGATATGATAAAGCTGAAATCCCATTTACTGAATTTGCTACCCATGCTTAGATGAGTTTGATAAATTTATGGCTAAGGAAGAAGACTTTAATGCTTATTTTGGTAGACAATTGAAATACAATTCAAATATGCTTGAACACTTGGGTGATTATATGGCTAATGTTAAAGGTGAACTTAAACTTATTAGTAAACATGCTTCTATGGTCACCACTCAAGTAGAACAAGTACTTAAAGCTCAAAATGACTTGCTTAATGAATTTAAGAATAAGAATAATGATTATGTTGTTAGAGTGGCTACTAGACATGGTAGAATGACTAAGGAACCTTTGTATCCTGAAGGCCACCCTAAGAGAATTGAGCAAGATTCTCAGAGAAATAATATAGATGCACCTAGTACTTCTAAAAGGAAGAAAAAGAAAAATGATAGGACTTTGCATGCTTCTAGTGATCCTATTGTTGAAACACTTGAGAATCCAAATGATATTTCTATTTCTGATGCTGAAACACAATCTGGTAATGAACCCGAAACTAGTGGTAATGTTAATGATAATGTTCATAATGATGCTCAACCTATTATTGATAATGATGTAGAAATTGAACCTGTTGTTGATCTTGATAACCCACAATCAAAGAATCAACGTTATGATAAGAAAGACTTTGTTGCTAGGAAACATGGTAAAGAAAGAGAGCCTTGGGTTCAGAAACCCATGCCTTTTCCTCCAAAACCATCTAAGAAAAAGGATGATGAGGATTTTGAGCGCTTTGCTGAAATGATTAGACCTATCTTTTTGCGTATGCTATTAATGATATGCTCAAAACCAATCCTTATGCTAAGTACATGAAAGATATCATTACAAATAAAAGAAAGATACCGGAAGCTGAAATTTCCACCATGCTTGCTAATTATACTTTTAAGGGTGGAATACCAAAGAAACTTGGAGAACCCGGTGTACCAACTATACCATGCTCCATTAAAAGAAATTATGTTAAAACTGCTTTATGTTATCTTGGAGCCGGTGTTAGTGTTATGCCTCTCTCTTTATATCGTAGACTTGATTTGAATAAGTTGACACCTACTGAAATATCTTTGCAAATGGCTAATAAATTAACTGCTATACCTGTCGGTATTTGTGAGGATGTGCCTGTTGTAGGTGCAAACGTTACTATTTTAACGGACTTTATTATTCTTTATATTCCTGAGGATGATAGTATGTCTATTATTCTTGGAAGGCCCTTTTTGAATACTGCAGAGGCTGTTATTGATTGCACTAAAGGCAATGTCACTTTTCATGTTAATGGTAATGAGCATACGATACACTTTCCGAGGAAACAACCTCAAGTTCATAGTATCAACTCTATTGGGAAAATTCCATTGATTATATTTGGAGGTTTTGAATTTCCTCTTCCTACTGTCAAGAAGAAATATGATATTCTTATTATTAGGGATGTGCATATCCCCGTTCAGGTAACATAGTGTTATTCGAAATTTCTCTGGTTCCATGTTATTCGGAATGCGTTCGTTAACAAGACTGGATCAACCTTGTTAGTGGATTCCTTTTGATGACCATGAGATGGATGAAACTAGAAGGCACAACCTTCTGTACCCCACTTTTACTTTCTGTTATTTATATTAAATAAAATAAAAATAAATATTTTTCTGTCTATTATCTGATTATCCGTGCAATATAAAAACACCCCTTAAATAAAAGTTCTCCAAATGCCCTGAAATTTAAATATGATTTTTTTCTAGAATATTTGAGAATATTTGGCTCTAAGAACACAGTAGGGGGGCCAACCACCTACCCACGAGGGTGGAGGGCGCGCACTACCCCCCTGGGCGCGCCCCCCTGCCTCGTGGGCCCACAATGGCCCGCCTCCACTTATTATTTCACCCATACACTCCTTCTTCCTCCCCCAAACATGAATAACTAGCTCAAACCCGAGTCCAAGCTCGTTTTGCTGCCATTTTCGATCTCATTGCTCAAAGCACCTCTCACAAAACTGCTTGGGGAGATTGTTCCTTGGTATGTGACTCCTCCATTGGTCCAATTAGTTTTTGTTCTAGTGCTTTATTCATTGCAAATTTTTGCTGCTTAGGTGACCCTGTTCTTGAGCTCGCACTACAAACAAAATACACTTCCGTGGTGATACGTGTTTTTCACAGTAGGTCACGTTTTTTGTCATGCATGTACATCCATGACGATTTTATGACAGAATCAAGATAGTCATACCTGTGATGTCGTAGAAGTGTTCCATGACATTACCAAAATTATTATCACGAAAGTGTGCACTTCCATGATGATAAATCACGCGTCACAGAAGTGCTTTCGTCAAGGGTGACCGACACGTGGCATCCACCGTAACGGAACGCTGTTAAGCTATCGGGTCGGGTTTTGGATCCGATAACCCGTTAACAACCCCGACCAATTTGGATTTTCCACATGTAAAATCATCATTGGCTGGAGGAAACACGTTTCGGCTCATCATTGGGACAGATGTCATCCACTCATTGGACATAAGGCACCTATGATACGTCGACACGTGGCACGGCCCAACAGAGGCCCATTTCCTATGAAAAGGCTGGCCCGTTTGACTTGGTCAAAAGGTGGCGGGCCGGCCCATGGAAAGCCTGTTAACGGCCTGTTCGCATATAGCCCATTTACAGCCCGCTAACCCAAGGCCCGTTACGCCCTATCCGAATTAGGCCCAGTAGCGTCATCTGGGCCATCCAATTTGTTTCCAGCCCGTTTTCACTCCTGGCCCGTGTATGACCCATGACGTCTTTCGGCCCATATGAGGCCCTATGTAACTCTTGGCCTATTAACGGCCCGTGGTGAAACTGGCCCGTAATGAACAGTGTATCACTTTACACCCATTAACGGCCCGTGGTGAAATTGGCCCGTAATGAACAGTGTATCACTTTATACCCATTAACGGCCCGTTATTCCGTTGGGCCGTTTCCAGCCCATGTTATCTTTCGGCCTTCTCAGAGCCCATTTATTCTTGGGCTTATTTCCATCTTTCGTTTACTTACGGCCCGTTACTGTCATTTTCTACTTGTGGGCCAAATTCAGCCCGTGGTTACAGTCGGCCCGTTTGTGGTCCGTTAATACGTTGGGCCATTTTCATAGCGTCATCAGATATGGCCTATTAACGATGGCCCGTTATGGTCGGCCCATGAATGGACGATTCCAACTCTAGCCCGTTTACGGCCACAATGTGGCCTGTTATTGGCCCATGTTTGGCCAATCGAACATACGGCCCGTATAAGGCCCATTGATGATACGGCCCATAGAAGGCCCATTGTTTCTACGGCCCGTAGAAGGCCCATTGTTTCTATGACCCGTAGAAGGCCTACTATTTCTACGGCCCGTAGAAGGCCCACTGCTTCTACGGCCTGTAGGAGGCACTACAAAAAAATACACTTCCATGATGATACGTGTTTGTCACAGTAGGTCGCGTTTTTTGTCATGCATGTACATCCATGACAAATTTATGACAGAATCAAGATAGTCATACATGTGTTGTCGTAGAAGTGTTCCATGACATTACCAAAATTATCATCATGGAAGTGTCCACTTCCATGACGATAAAATCGCGCGTCACAGAAGTGCTTTCGTCAAGGGTGACCGACATGTGGCATCCACCGTAACGGAACGCCGTTAAGCTATCGGGTCGGGTTTTGGATCCGATAACCCGTTAGCAGCCCCGACCAGTGGGGATTTTCCATGTGTAAAATCATCATTGGCTAGAGGAAACACGTGTCGGCTCATCGTCGGGACAGATGTCATCCACTCACTGGACAAAAGGTGCCTATGATACGTCGACACGTGGCACGACCCAACAAGTTTAAATCGGCCGACCCACACAAGATTTTGCGGACGATAATGGGCCGGCCCAGCTAAAGGCCCACGAGATTTTGCGGACCATAATGGGCTGGCCCAGCTAAATGCCCACAAGATTTTGCGGGCCATAATGGGCCGGCCCAGGTAACGGCCCACAAGATTTTTGTGTGCCGTAATGGGCCGGCCCAGGTAAAGGCCCACAAGATTCTTGTGGATCATAATGGGCCGGCCCAGCTAAAGGCCCATGAGATTTCGCCGACATTAATGGGCTGGCCCAGCTATAGGCCCACAAGATTTTGAGGACCCTAGTAGGTCGGCCCATTAACAGCCTGCCATGTTTTGCGCCAAATGCCGGCCCATATTTGATCCGGTCCATTAATGGTCTGCCACACTCCGGGCCTAATAGTGGCCCATATGAGATCCGGCCCGTTGAAGGCCTACCACGTTCTTGGCCAAATTACGGCCCAGATCAGGTCCGCCCCTTTAAGAGGCTTTGGGCTCAATTATGGCCCATATCAGATTCGGCCCGTCAACTGGACACTATGCTTTTGGGCCCACTTGCTAAAGGCCCACTTAGTAATTCGGTCTGATATTAGTTTTGCCCTGTTAAGGGTCCGTTTAACATTTCGGCCCTATATTAATTTCAGCCTGTTAAAAGCCTGTCATATAGTTGGGCCTAACTACGGCCCGGTTTGCATCCGGCCTGCTCGCAGCCGATATCTGATTGGGCCAAACAAGGACCGAGACAATTTTTTGGCCAGTTAAAAGCCCGTGATTTGATTCGCACAATCATGGGCCGGGGTTCATTTCGGGCTGCTACCGGCCCTTGAGCTGTTCGGCATGTTTCAGGCCCAACCTACATCGTGATTGCATGACGGCCCGATTATGTACCGTAATTTTACGGTTTGGCCGGTTTACTGCGAAGACAGGATATATATACAGTAAAATAACTGCAGCATCGTGAATAAGAAAAAACCTAGACTATACAATAAAGAAATTATGGCATATTACATCCACTGGGCATCAAAGTTCGCCACTATGATAATAAAGCACAAGCAGACACAGATTACATACACTGGGCATCAAAGATCGCCACCAGTGCAAATAAACACGCCGACAAAATAATATACAAAACCGACAGCACTTCAATAGAGTTCAAGAAAGGTTAGCCCTGCTGGGGAGCTGCAGCGCAAGCAGCTGAGCAAGATGATGAGACTGCGCTTGTTCAACACTTATATCTTCCTCACTCTGAAAGATAAACAAGCAGACAGATGACAGGTTTTGCACATAAAAGTATCAGTGCTGACAATTCATCACATTTCTTACTGACGAATAAAGTGACACACTTTAAATTTGCATTAACACAATATGGTATTGTTCAGGTCAAGACATGGCAGGAAATGACATTGTGAAGGAGTTGGCAGCTTCACGACACCACTGGATTACAGATCAAGAACTCATAAGTATCAATGGTTAGTGTGCTGTCAATTTATACCATTTCAGATTGGCAAATAAAGAGACGGTTTAAATAATAGTAGAATGATATGACATTGTTCATAGTTAAGACATTGCAGAATATGACATTGTGCTGTAGTGGGTAGGTTCACCACACCACTGGATTACGGATGAAGAACAGAAGCATACATGCAGTGCAAAAGAAGATCACTTGCTCTGTATAGTTTAATTTACATGGTATGAAGAAGGAACTTGGTTGTACAACTGAAAACTTAAATTGAGAAAGGACAAACTTTTGTTTATGAACTACATATAATAAACTTTAAACAAGCAATTTGATGCAAACACCAAAAATAAACAGCTGTTGCAGTCATGCCTAACCAAATATATACAACAAAGTTTGAAGGCTTGAGATGGACAAACTTACATTATTGGTGAAGACAGGCTCTATAAAGGCCTTGTCCATGCTGATGGGGGGGGGGCAATTCAAGAAGTTTACCACAGAATCTTCTTCAAAAGCATTGCCTTTATTCTACATTTTGTTAAGAGTAAATATAGATGTGATAATATACGAAAAAATGGAGAATATTTAAGATAAGATGAAGAGTGATGCTACATAACCAAGTAGCTATAAATGTAAGTGCAGCGATACAGGCAAAAGGTACAGCCAAGAGCAATGCACAACTAAACTTCTTCAGTACCAACCTTATGGTAAGAGTAAATATAGATCTGATGTGTAGAAAATGGAGGGCAAAGGAAAATAAGCTGCAGAGTGATGGTACATGAACAACTACCTGTCATTATAAGTACACTGATAAAGGACAGCATGTACTTACAAGAACAATGCAGAGCTAAAAAAACATTGGCATTGGATATATTCTACACTAATGTAACCATTCATACAGATCAGATAATTTGGAGCGAACAATTGATAAGCAAGCTATCATGCATACTGCTGTCACATAATGAACCAGGTATGTATGCAAGTACAGTGATACAGGACAACAGGTACTAACAAGAGCAAAGCAGCGGGCAGCATATTTGCGATATCCTGTCGTTCTTGTCAAACCGGAATTCTTCTTCGAGCAGATTTCCTGCAAAAAAGATCTGTAAGGCACATGCGAAAAAGTAGAAGTTCAAATTGTCATGTGATTTCATAGACAGTACCTCATCCTGGGAACGAGACCAGTGCATAACAAGGTTTTTCCATTCAATGTCTTCTAAATTTAGCACAGGAGACTTCACCGGAAATTCGTTTATAGACTTGCCATCAAAGTGTGATTTCCTCAGGTAACACCGATACTGCTGCAATGCTTCCTTGAAAAGCACAAGCAAGCTTTGCTCGTCATGACTATCCAGATTGACCCTCGCCTAGTTACAACAATGTAATGTAAATCATTGATGTGTTCAATCAGCAGAAAACAGGAAAATAATAACCATGAATAATAGCACTTACACATAAGTTGGACAGGAAGATGTGAAAATGGTGTTTGTCTTCACAATAATCTTCCCATGATGGGAATATATGCACGTAGTCCCTAACAACATTGAAAGCATTGTCTTTTAAACTGGGAATAAATGGAATGGGGTTCCAATCTGCAGGAATTGGCCGTCTCTGCAGTTGGGATAGGTCTTCGGCCGGTGGACTTGCTGTACTTTTTGCTGGAGTGGGATTTTTCTGTGGTACAGCTGGTGCTATGGCAAATGAAATCGGTATACCTTTTGCTGGAGTGCAGGTCCTGTGTGGTGGGGCTAGTGGTGTGGCCAGTGAAGTATGGGTACAGTCTGCTGGAGTCGGTCCTACGTTTTGTGTCACTGGTTGTACAACTAATATAAGTGGGGTGTTGTTTGATTTCTCCGGCACCACCATGTTTTTCAAGGACTTTGCTGGTGCTCCTTCAGGTTCGGCAATCACCCTCTTCCTTTTTGATGTCTGATGCACAAGAACAACATTTGAGTGGAAAAACATGGTATGATGACAGATGGAATATGTATTGATAATGGATGGGCATGGCATCTCGACATATATGATGAGTAAACTAAGCAGATGGCGGTGCAACAAAGTAGAAGAAATGCAAGACAACATATGCAAGATACGCGCAATCAATAAAACCTTGCCAAATTAGAACAGGCACCTTGATGGGTGAACAGGACATGCCATTTGCCTTTGACTCCTCGAGGTTAGAATAGTCATTAGGATGATATTCTGAACAAGAATCAACAGGTGGGGAGCGTACGAGTTTCATTGCTTCCAGAATGGCACTCAATGCCTTGCTGCCAATTTTGTAAGTCATTGCAGTGTTCCACAATATTCTTCTGATGCGCGGATTCTGATATTCACTGTAATTGCGTATAATATCTGAGAACCATGAAAACATAAATAGTTGTGAGATTATCTTTGTAATGCAGATGATATTCTAATATAGGGGCGCCCCTGTAAACACTTGTGTGCTATCACTGGATTCTGATGAGAGAGCTCATGTGTGCTGTAATATGGTGCGTGCATTTATATAATCTGGCACAAGTACACAAAAAATAGGCTCCAGAAGTAAGGATAGCTGGCAGATGATAGGTTCATAATATACTGTATAGGGAGTTTATTGCCAAACCATGATAACAAGAGCACACAGCAACTAGGCAGATCATAGTGTACATAACAGGGGTACACCATAACCAGGATATATAAATCGGGAAAGTGGAACTGGCTGGAAATTACGGTGTTGTATTGCCACTAGTAATTGAAAGCCTATCGATCACGTACAGGCCAGCTCTATCAGCTGTTGACTGCAGATGTCCCTGCCCCCCTTCCTGATAAGGAACATACCGTGCTTCCCATACAGAACACCGCACGGGCCGCCGGTCGAACCACCGGCCCTACCGTCTGTGTTTCTCCACTACCCCCACCCCCGCCCCACCCGCGTTGAGTTTTCTTTGTTCGACGAGGCCCCACCACCACCCCCCACAACCACCATCCCCACCCGAGCCCCTTCGATCGCACCGGCGAACTCCGGCGAGCTCTGAAAAATCGACTGACCCAATTTTGAAATTTAGTCTACTGTGATTTAACTAGTGTGGAATATAAAAGGGGAAAACCATAAGCATTGCTAGTATGGTGTTGAGCATGCCATGGCGGATCTGAAGGTGCAAACCGGACAAAGGCAACTTCGCAACCAAGACAAGAAATCAGAGTAAAGGAGTGGCGATCTATTTTCTTGCTGTGATAAATAAGTTGAGCATATACGAAAGAGTACCACCTCTGGTGCGGCGCCATGTACGCATCTGCTAAGAATTTGACGGTGTTGTGGTAGTGATGGCTGTCGGCGGCGTGGAAGCAGATCAAGGAGGGTAGACGGTGGCGGCAGGGCGCGGTGAACGAGACGGTCGTAGGAGTGGCGCCTACAAGGTGGACGACGGCGGGGATGACGCGAGAGGACGGGATGCAAGGATCCCGGTCCGAAGCTATGGATGAGAGAGGTCGATCTCTTGTAATGGACGACGGTGTCGGGGTATCAGCTCCAGCATGGTGGAGGAGGACGGCGGTGGATGGGGTGGCGGACGGCGGCGGACGGAGGAGGGTGGGGTGGAGAGGGTGTTTTGGCGCCCACGGAGTACTAATGGGGAAAAGGGAGGTAGAGAGCAAGGGGGAACCATGTATTCAGGGCGCGCTTGTCTCAAATGCGAGGAAATTTACAAACTTAGCCCCCATTTCAAATTTCTACTACATCACAGCAACACTAGTCGGTTGGGGATAGGACAGTAATCTCGCATACACCGAATACTTGCCGACGAGAGTTTGTTTTTGGCGCCCACCGTGTATGAATATGATTCGGGGAGGGAGTTGATTTCGGCTGAGGACACACTGTGTTTTGGCGCCCACCGTGTATGAATCCGGGTGAGAGGCGGTTACGTCACATTTGGGTGAAATTACAAACCTACCCCTATCGAAACCTATAGAAATCTAGCATATAGGCTTTGCGTGGCAGGGATAGGCAGTAGTGATTTCCATCTCGCAGATTTTGGTTTCGGGCGGTTAATGTGACTTTCCCCGCTTCGTTCAAATTTTGCAGAGTGCACGTTTACCATGCCAACTCAATTCAAATCCCGTTTGTATTCTATTTTTTCGGGCGGGATCCATTTTCAATTAGAATTACATTCTATATACATCATTTTTTATATACTTTCAAAAGCACAACACCATTTATACATAAATATGGTTTACAAATGGCATTATCTCAGATTCATAAGGTTGTATCCATCAATTTGGATTTTCAAATATTTGAAACCACTTTATGTTGAAATCCAATGTATGCATTCCTCGCTAACAGTCTCCAATTAATGTGTGTTTCATGCGGGTTTTTTTACTTCTCAAACATGTATAATGTGTTTCACACACGCAACATACAGTGTAATCCCGTTTAGACATTAATTGCATATAAACCATGCATTGTTTGTAATTGAAGAATCTATGGATCACCAATATTGATAAACTTTATAACATTACATGTGTGCCCAAATTCAAATGAATATGCATGTTTGATACACCAATTTGCGTTATGATATTATCGATGTCGTGATCTCCAGTTTAAATATTTGAATCCCCTTTAATCCAGATATCGTCTCATATAGCTATCACTCATGCTTATATAGGACTATCTCTCTGGACCTATACGCGTTCATCGTCTCTCAGGTATCTCTCGTGCTACTTGTATGTCGACAATGATCTTTTATCTTCGTAACACACTGACGATACTCTCTCCCTCGACCTTCATCACTCTATCTCTCTCTAAGTATATCTTGCTCCCTGCTATGTGTCTCTAACTATGATTCTCCATGTGGAATCTCTTTCTCTCACACAAACACAAAACTTTGTCTCCCGGGGTCTCATTTCTCTCTACTATTCCCATGTGTGCCACTCACACACCCCTCATACAGAGATGTCTTTCGCTCCTTAGATATGAGAACCTACGACTCTTCCTCTTCAATATCTCTTTCTCACACACAAACACAAACTCTGTCTCCCAGGGTCTCATATTTCTCCATTGTTCTCTTGTATGTCACTCACACACACCCTCTCTCCCTAGAGATATCTTGCGTTCCCTCGTATGTCTCTCTAGCTATCACTCTCGTTGTGAAATATCTTTCTCTCTTGCAGACACAAAACTCCATCTCTCTAGATCTCATTTCTCTCTGATATCTGTTTGTATGTGATTCACACGCACCCTCTCTCTATCTCTCTCACACCCACACACATAACCCAGCCTACTGATCCACTCGACTCCTATCTCTAGAGCACACTAGCTAGCATCTTTATCTTTCTATTTATCTGTTTCTCCATCAACCTTCTTTCTCGCCCTCACTCTTGATTCCTATCACGGACACTACATATGTTTCTCTATACATGCAGTCAAGTGCCCTCTCACACACATATATAACTTCACCCTTTGAACCACCAGACGATCATCTCCAACACCCAAACTAGCGGATGTCCCTCTAGCTAGCATCTCCATCTCTGTATCTATCTGTAGTTTCTCCGTCAACATTACTTTCTCGCACGGAGTTTTGCTTCCTATCACCCACACTTATATATGTCTCTCCGTACATATGCATTTATAGGTTGGTCTCTTTTGCACAATCATTGCGCCTCACTCCCTCTGCTCGCCATAGATGCATGCTCCAGCCCACGCCACTATCTCTTAAAGACAAAAACACATGCTGAATTGTCGGGACTTCTTCCATGCATTCTCACATGCATGCATATTGTCATACCGACCAGTCTCTCCCATGTCGTTGATCTTATGACTTATGTCTTCTTTCTTTTATCTCGATCATGCGTGCGCACACACACACACATCCCACATATACATGTATACCTCTCACACATGCACGTTCAAGGTCTCTATGTCTCCATACGTAGTTAATTACCCTCAATCCTAATGCCAGATTGAATCGTGTTCTCCTCTTTTGTGCACATAACTTCCGCCTCGATAGGTAAAACACACACTCACACTTAACAATCTCCTTCTAGCTACCGCCCCCCCCTGCCTCTCACTCTTCCACTATATCCCCGAAACCAATAAGACCATCCCTTAGTTTAATTCCCACCTACATGCACCATCGATATATAGTAGTCTTCCTCGGTGTCTCTCGAACAAACACGTTCTCTCGAAGTCGACTCCTCTCATGCGCACACAACTTCTGTCAGGGGTTGGGTGCGATATATGCCAATGGATGGCTTATCATGGTGGGGGCGAGTAGAACGTCGCCGGTGCCTGGAAACGGGATGAGGAGTAGACACGAACGCCGACGGACTTTACCCAGGTTTGGGGCTCTCCTAGGAGATAACACCCCTAGTCCTGCTCTGCGGGGTCTCCGCATGATCACGAAGGCAAAAGTGAGTACAATGGTGCTCCTCGAGCTGTATCTGTGGACAGGAGGAGACTAGGCCAGCTCTCCCCCTTCTCTAAGGTCTGGTCTAGTTCTAATGGATTGGAACCCTTTGCATGGGTGCCCTAGGGGGTTTATATAGGCCTACCCCCAGGTGTACAATGGTAAACCAACTGGGCGCAGGGCCCAGCCTTCAGTCTCTTCTCCTGCCGGCCTCTATGCCGACTGCTGGGGCCCGCCGGCTGGTGGGCCCCGCCAACTGGTCTGGTACGGAGCTGACAGGCCGTACCCACTGCTTGCGGGTCTTGCCGGCTGCCGATTACTATAGTCGTGCTTCTAATGATGCAGGCTTGGTCATGGGGTCGTGGCTACAGCCCTGCTATCTGGCGGGCGATTACTGTAGCCACTCCCCGTCTCGTCTGGTTAATGGCGTGTGGGACCCGTGGGAGGGGCAGGCCGACTTCCGGGGGCCGGCTCCCTTCGGGTCCGACTGGTGGTGCTCTTGCCATCTTCTAGACTCTCGCTAACCAGCAGGGCCCATCATCCGTGGACCGTACCGACAGGCCGTCGGGGGCGCAGGACTCTGCCCACTGTTGCTGATGTCAGGGATATCACGGCAACAGTGCCTCGCCGGACGGAGATCTCCACTGGTACGGCGCACTGTGACCTAGCCATCCCATGAAAAGGGAAGGGAGTGGGCTTTACCGTTGTCACTCCCGTCCCATCCCCCCTTTTGAGGGCATGGACTTTCTCGGTGTCGTGGGCCGACTCACCGTGGCCGGCTTCTCTAGGAGCCGCCAGGTGGGAGTCGGCCCGTCTTGACCTCGCCTTCAGGACTCGGCCGCATGCGAGCAGTCAATCGCTCCTCTAGCTGGCCTCTGGAGGGCGGCTCTCCATCCTGGTGTCTCGAGGGGTGCAGTCAGCCCCGATGTCTTGAAAGGTTTTGGGCCTCAGGTTAGCCTACCCGTGGCCCATTACTCTGACAGTAGTCCCCGAAGCTGGTGAGGCGCCGCGGACGATCAGCCGAGGAGCCTCAGCAGTTTCTTTCTCCGAATGCTTGAGGTGAGACCTCATTTGACTTCTGCCGGGCCGACTGGTAGGGGTCGGAGTCGCCTGGCTTTAACTTGTCCGAAAAATGCTTTCGAATCCCTCGGCGAGAACTCGGTAGCGTGTGAGCTAAGCTTCCTGACTGCCACCCACTCCGTGCCCGCCATGTGTCAACCAGTGGCCGGGCCAGCCTGCCTACCCATCCGCGAGATGGGACATGTCTGCAGGCGGGGCCCGCCACTAACACGCCTCCACATGCGAGTGGATCTACTGCGGCCATGGGGGGCGGCTGAGGTTCCCACGGAATTACCGCGCGTAGTAACTTTGCGCGATAAACGTGGGGGCGTGGAGTAGTGGGTGTAGTAAATCCCACAACTGCCCCCCGGCTTCGCAGCCCACTAGGCTATAAGTAGGGGGAGGAGGGGAGACGGCGGAGCACGCGCGTCCCACCTCCCGACTGCTTCTTCTTCTTCTTCTTCTCTCTCCTCGCCGCACCTCAAGCTACGTCGAGCGCTGCGGCAGCCTGCTCATGATGAGCTCTTCCTCTGTCGTCATGCCCCCTATGGAGCATTCCGGCACCTGGGATGGCTTAGAGGGCCACGACGACCATGTCGATTTCCTCCGTGAGACATGTCGGCTGCCCGGCGAGGACCTCGTTCGGGTTCGTCTCGCGCCGCGAGAGAAAATCTCACCGGTGCCGCAGGAGGACGAGCGGGTCGTCTTCCGCGTGCACTGCCTGCGCGGCCTGGGCCTGCCGGCGAGCAACTTCTTCCGCTCCTTCCTTGAGTTCTACGGACTCCAGCTGCACGACCTCACCCCCAACACGGTGGTACTGCTGTCCGCCTTCGTCACCCTGTGCGAGGGCTTCATCGGTGTTCTCCCCACCCTGGAGCTCTGGGGGGAGTTCTTCTACTCCAAGCTCGGCACACAAGCTGCGGGCGTGCCGGCTCAGTGCGGCACGTTCATCGCCGTGCGGAGGTCGGGGGCCGACAACCCGTTTCCCTCCATCAAGCTGATCAAGTCGGTGAAGATGTGGCAGCGGTCGTACTTCTACGTGAAGATCGTCTCCGCGGAGGGAGACTGGATCAACCTGCCGGCCTACGTAGCCGGCCCGCCGGCTGGGATACAGCCCAACTGGTCGCACCGGGCCGGACGTTGACGCCTGTGAGTGCCGGTGCTGTTGCGCGTCTTCAAGTACTAGCGCAGTCGGAGGGCCTGACCGGGCCGGACTTGCTGGCCGCCTTCGTGGCGCACCGAGTGCTGCCCCTCCAAAGTCGCCACCACATGATCTGCCAGATGAGCGGGCACCGAGACCCGAGCCGAATGTGCACCAAGGAGATTCCTCACGAGGAGGTAGCCTACATGGTTAACTACCTTGCGAGCAGCGACCTCAACGAAGAGTGGCAGTTTGGCAAGGGGCCGTATTCACGTGCCGCCCCTCCGCCTCTGGTGAGTCTTTTTCTTTTTCTCTTTCTCTCTGACCTCTTCGTTGCCGAGTCCATTTTGTCCGATCTGACCAGCCGGCTTTGGTCAGAACCCCCTCCTCCAGCCAGCAGCCGGCACCGCGGGGCCGGACCGCGAATTCCTCCCCGACCGGGCGGAGAGTGATGTTGACAACCTCGACCTAGGGGCGGCGGCCCTAGAAGACGACGCCGAGGGAGGAGGCAGCGCGGCGGGCGGCCCGAGACTTGGGGCCAGTCTCGAGGACTGGCCCGATGATGACGAGGAGGTCGTCCCACGCCACCAGCCAGGAGCCAGCCAGTCAGGCGCGGGCTCATCAGCTCCGCCGGACGCACAAGGCGGCGGCAAGAAGCGCAGGGCCAGGGCGAGCCTATTTGGCAGCCGGCCGAAGAATCCCAAGGTCTCAGCCGCGGCGACCAAGCGGGACGAGGCGGCCGCAAAGGCCAACCGCTTCCGCAAGGTGGTGAAGACGCCGCAACTTATTTCAGCGTAAGCACCACCTCCCTTCGTACCTTCATATTTCTTTATTGAGTCTGTCTGAAATTTCTTTACTTTGTTTTCCGGCTTTAGGGCCCCTCTCTCCCTTGAGAAGTCGGCCGCCGGCTCCGTCGTGATGTCGGCGGAGACCTCCTCCACCACCCGGCGGGTTGACCCCGCCGCCGACCTCCGGGAGGCGACGGAGCGAAACACGCGGGAGGCGCGTGAGGAGCGGGAAGCCGCCCGCCTGAAGAAGGAGGAAGCCAACAAGGCGGAGGCCGCCGCTCTGAAGAAGCTGGCGGAAGCCGAGGCCGCCGATGCGGAGACGAAGCGCGCGGCGGAAGCCGCACGCCACCAGTCCGCAGTGTTTGTCGTCCCCTTGAACTCTGCACCGCCGCCACCGGAGTTCTCGGCGCAGACTGGGGAAGCTGGCGACGAGAACCCGGTCATGGAGAGGGACGCCGACGTCATCGCTATGCCGGAGGTCATTGTGCCGCCATCGCCACACTCCGGAGGCACGCCAGGCGGACAATCGGCGGATCCGCCAGTGCCGCCAACCGAAGGCGCGGTGGTGACGGGCCTGGCCCTCGAGGCCAGTACGCCGACGCGCCATCGTCTCGCGAAGGCGGCCTCAGCGCCGCGTCCTCTGGAGACCGGCGTTGCGAGCTCCTCGATCCCGGACACCGAGGTGTCGAGAGCCGCGCCCACCGGGTGGGTGCGAGGAGGCGGGATGCGCCCGTTGAACCGGGCGCTCTTAGACATCCAAGCCAAGCTCCGGGCCGAGGGCGACGCCATCAAGGAGTGCACCAAGGCGTACCTGGCGTCACGAATGGCCATGCGGGTACGCATCCTTTCTTTGCTTTGCTTCCTTGTTTTTTCTTTGTGGGGGCGCGCCAGGGCACCCATTGGGTGTAGTCCCCGAGTTTCGGGCCGGCTGCTGAGCAGGTGGCTCGGAACTCTAATCGGCGAGTTCCAAGTACCAACGCTTTTTTCCGAAATTTTGATGCAGGATTACCACAATCTTCACGTGACCACCTTCAACACCAATGTTGAGGAGCTGGCCAAGCGGACCGCCGACTTGTCGGACAGACGGGGTGAGTTTTCTTCTTTCTCTGCGGGGGCGCGCCGGCGCACCCGCGGGTTGTAGTCCCCGAGATCCGGGCTGACTGCTGAGCAATCGGGCCGGATCTCCCCAGCGACCTTTCTTCTTTGGTGACGACTGACATCCCTCCCTCTCCTTTTTCAAAGGCCAACGCCGCCCTTCAGCAGCAGCTGGGCGAAGTCAAATCCGCGCTGCGCGTTAGGGAGGAGGAGTGCGTCCGGCTGATGGAGAAGCGCGACCGGCTGGCTACGCAGCTGGCGGAGCAGAAGGAGCTGCTCCAGAGGGCCCAGAAGGAGGCGGAGGACAAGGAGACCACCCTTCTCGCTGAATTTGCGTCCGAGTGCTCCTCCTGGACCGACAAGGAGGCGACGCTGGTCTCCGGCTTCCAAGCAATCGAAGATCTTGTCGATGGTGAGCTTCCACTTGTTTCCTTTTCCGGGCTGCCGATTGCTAGTTGTGTCGGCCTTAAATTATTAACTTTGTTTCTTTGCTCTTCTTCCTTAGCAGACTTCTTCCCCGGACATTCTGATGCCACCAATCAAGCCATCGAGGCTGACCGTGAAGCACGGAGGGCGGACGGTGCATAGGTCGCCGCCGACGCCCCCCGAACTCTTAACGAGCAGATCCTCAGCATCGGGGCCCGCCTTCGTCCAGCCCACCGGATGCTACGTCGGTTTCAACGTGTCGGCGCCCAGGCGATTGCCGCCCTGTGGTCGGACATGTAGGCTCCACGCACCCCCAGTCGGACTGCCGACTGGTTGGAGGTGGCAGCCGGCCGTCTTGAGGCCTGCAAGGGTTCTGCAGCCCGGGCTGCAGCCCCCCGGGCCTTGGAGTTCGCCAAGGCATGGTATCCTAGGCTGAGTTTAGCCCAGTTAGCCACGTTCCGGCTGGAAGCTCGGGTGGAGCTGGCAATGAGGTGGACGATCTCGTCAGGCGCGCCGCATCGATCGCTGAGTACACCAACACCAGTGTCTTCGTCCCAAAGCGGACTGAGAACGGCGAGGAGGGGCCGCCCGAGTGGTTCGGGCTGAACCCGGACAACGGCGAGGACTCGGTGGAGGTGATCGACTCCAGTGGCGAAGAGGAAGGCAAGGAGGAGGAAGGAGATGAGGAGGAGGCGCCACAGGTCGAGGTAGATGGCCAGCCCCAGCCTGACCGCGCCTCTAGCAACGAGCCGCGCTCAACTGAGCCAGCTTAGTAGTTTCAATGAACTTGTTATTTTGCACAATTCCACCCATTAGGTGTGGGTGTATCCTGAACTCCTATTTGATGATTCGACCAAGGGTCTTTCTATGTAAATATTTATCCGCATTCTATCTCTTCTTTCTTATTGCTCTTTGGCTTTTTCCTTTGCTGCCCTCCCTTGGTTGCCGTTTGGCTAGTCGGAAAGCCGCTCTGCGGACTGCCGCTAGATCAAATACTTGGCTTCTTTGGGAGGCAAGTACTTAGCTATTTAGAGTTTTTATCAAGTTAATTTAGAAAACGGCATGCCGGCTGCTCAAGAGTTGGTTGTAAAAGGCTGGAAACCGGCTTAAGCTATGTGCATGCTTTGAGTCCTTAGCCATTTTTCATATGGACACCCATTCTACCTTACTCCTGCTTGCCAGTCAGTCGCTCTGCGATCTGCGGCTTCTAACAGGAGACGGCTTGAGTGCCACACACTGCTCAAGACGGCAAGTCCCCGGGTCGACTAGTCGAACCCGGTGCCAAGCGGTAAAGAATAACATACTCTTAGGCATAACTCTTTATCATATAGATAAAAGAAGGCAGTCCCCAAGATCTTCTCGAGGAGCGCGAAGTCTTTTGTACTTTAATACAAAAGGTAGGGTGATACACACTGCATTAACTGTAAAATCTTCGGAGGAGATTTGCATTCCATGGCCGCTCCGTCTCTTTGCCGGAGTCGTCCCTTTTGCATGCTCAGGGCTTCTGAGCGTCGATCAGGTAGTAGGAGTCATTGCCCAACACCTTGCTGATGATGAAGGGGCCTTCCCAAGGTGCTGAGAGCTTGTGCTGGCTAGTTGTTCGCTGAATCAGCCGAAGCACAAGGTCTCCTTGGAAAGATCGCGGCTTGACCTTCTGATTATAGTATCAGCGTAGGCTCTGCTCGTAGATGCTGGACCGGTTGAGTGCCAACAGCCGGCCCTCTTCTAGCAGATCAATGTCATCTTGATGTGCTTCCTCTGCTTCCTCCTCGGTATACATGGTGACTCGAGGGGCGCGGGAGTAGAACTCTATGTCCGTTGGGATGACGACTTCGGCATCGTAGACGAGGAAGAAGGGCGTGAAGCCGTTTGACTTGTTTGGAGTCGTGCGCAGGCTCCAGAGGACGGCTGGTAACTCATCAAGCCAACGGCCTGCCGAGCGCTCCAGAGGCTCGACCAGCCGGGGCTTGATGTCGGACATGATTAGGCCATTTGCTCGCTCTACTTGGCCGTTGGACTGCGGATGGGCGACGGACGCTAAGTCCAGTCGGATGCCCTGCGTCGCGCAGAAACGAGCCAAGGCACCCTTGGCAAAGTTTGTGCCGTTGTCGGTGATGATGTTGTGTCGTATGCCGTACCGAATTGTGATGTCGGAGATGAAGGTCACTGCAGTCCGACCATTCAAACTCTTGATTGGCTTTGCCTCTATACACTTCGTGAACTTGTCCACTGCAATAAGTAAATGAGTCAAACCACCTCGCGCCGTCTTGCATGGTCCGACCATGTCCAGGCCCCAAACAGCGAAGGGCCAGGCAATAGGAATAGTTTTTAGTGCCTAAGCCGGTTGATGAGGCTTAGAGCAAAACTTCTGGCACCCCTTGTATTTCTGGACTAGAGACTTGGCATCTTCAAGAGCAGTCGGCCAGAAGAAACCATGGCGGAAAGCTTTGGCGACGAGTGCTCTTGAAGCCGCGTGACGGCCACATTCGCCTTGATGGATGTCTTTGAGGATTGCCTGGCCTTGCTCTGGCTCCACACACCGCTGGTGAATACCAGTGACGCTGCGCCTTACGAGCTCTCTATTGATGATGGCGTATGCTGCCGCTTGGCGTTATACTTGCCGAGCTGAGATCTTTTCAGCTGGCAGCTCTTTGTTCACCATGAATTCGAGGATGGGCTGGGCCCATGAAGGTGCTGCATTTTCTGCAACCTCCAAGACTGTGACTTCGATGAGGGTTGCTGAGCCGGGAGGAGACGGGTTGGAGTCGGGAGCCGCTTGCTGTGTCGATGAAGTCCCCAGGCAGAATGGCACAGTCCCTGGGCCGGGCTCCGAAGTCTCCGGGCTGGGCTCCGCAGTCCCTGGGCTGGGTGCGACTGCCACGATCCCCGCGCCGCCTGCCGGAATACTCGTGCCGTCTGCGGGGGCTCCTGAGTCGGATCCGACTACTTCAGGAGGAGCTGGCATGAAGATGGAGTGTAACTCCGGTGATGGTTTGACTGACGGCTGAGGAGGCACTGGAGGGCGACGCCGGACGGAATCGCCTAACAGGTGGAGCCGATTCATGCCAGGGCGTCTGCTTGGTCGTTGTCGTTTCTTGGTATATGGAGAAACTCGCATCCCTCGAAATGCCCACTAAGTTGCTGTACGAGGAAGCGGTAGCTTGCCATGTTTGCGTCCTTGGCGTCCCAATCGCCTGACGACTGCTGGACCACCAAGTCGAAGTCACCATAACACAGGATCCGGCGAATGCCGGGCTCTTTGGCTAGCCGGAGCCCATGAATGAGTGCCTCGTACTCGGCGACGTTGTTGGAGGCGGAAAAATGGATTTACAGCACATACTTGAGCTTGTCGCCCTTGGGAGAGGTGAGGACGATGCCGACTCCCAAGCCGGTGCGCATCTTGGAGCCGTCGAAGTGCATTCGCCAATGGGTGGAGTCGGGCGCAGGTGGTAGATACTAGGTTTCGGCCCAGTCGACGAGGAAGTTGGACATCGCTTGTAACTTGATGGCAGTGTGAGGTTGGTAGTAGATGGTGTAGGGGGCCAAATCTATGGCCCACTTGGCCACTCGTCCCGAAGCGTCTCGGCTTCCGATGATCTCGGCTAGAGGAGCCGTGCAGACCAAAGTGATTGGGTGTTCTTGTAAGTAAGGCTTCAATTTCTTGGCGGCAAAATGCACGCCATAGCACATCTTCTGGTAGTGGGGGTAGTTTTGCTTGGAGGTTGACAGTACTTCACTCAAATAATATACCGGTCTCTGAACTGGTAGTGCTCTGCCTTTCTCCTTGCGTTCTACTACAATGACCGTGCTGACCACTCGGCTGGTGGCGGCGATGTAGAGGAGCATGGGCTCCTTAGGAGTCGGAGCCGCCAGAACAGGTGGAGACGCCAGCATCTTTTTTAGTTGGACAAATGCTTCGTCCGCCTTGTGGTTCCACTCGAAAAAGTGGTCTTCTTCATGAGTTGGTACAGGGGAAGGGCCTTCTCGCCCAGCCAACTGATGAATCGGTTGATGGACGCCAAACAGCCAGTGAATTTTTGTTCGTCCAGTAGTCGGCTGGGTACCTCCATCCTTTCAATTGCCTTGATCTTCACAGGGTTGCATTCTATGCCGCGTTCGGAGACCAGGAAACCATGGAGCTGGCCGGCTAGTACTCCGAAGACACATTTCTCTGGGTTGAGCTTGATCTGAAATCGGCGCAAGTTGTCGAAGGTCTACTTGAGGTCTTCCAGCAGTGTTCCACGCTTCTTTGTCTTTACCACCACATCATTCACGTAGACGTGAGCATTTCTTCCGAGCTGCTTCAGGAGAAACTTCTGCATGCATCATTGGAAGGTGGCGCCGGTGTTCCTCAAGCCGAACGTCATGGTTAGGTAGCAGAAAGCTCCAAACGGCGTGATGAAGGAAGTCTTCAGCCTGTCGGCTGGGTTTAACTTGATCTGGTGGTACCCTGAATATTAATCCAAGAAACTCAACAGCTCGCATCCGGCTATGGAGTCTATCACTTGGTCGATCCTTGGCAAGGCGAACGGGTCCTTGGGGCATGCTTTGTTGAGGCTTGTGTAGTCAATACACATTCGCCACTGCTTGTTCTTCTTTAGTACCAAAATCGGGTTGGCCAGCCATTCTGGGAAGAATACTTCCATGATGAAGCCGGCTGCGAGCAGCCGGGCTATCTCTTCTCCAACAACTCTCCTCTTCTGTTCTGACAAGCGGCGTAAAGGTTGTCTGACTGGTTTGGCATCAGATCGGACGTGTAATTTGTGCTCGGCGAATTCCGTCGGGACACCTAGCATGTCCTTGGGGGACCATGCGAAGATGTCTCGATTCTCACGGAGGAAATCGACGAGCTCGCTTTCCTATTTGTTGTCGAGGTGGGCGCCTATGACAGCGTACCTCGTTGGGTGCTCCGGGTCCAAAGGTACCTTCTTTTTTTCCTTGGCCAGCTTGAACGAGCCCTCAACTTCCGACTCTTTGGGATCACGCAACATCTCTGGCTGCTTGCTAGCCATCGCTGCAACTCGATCTAGCAGCCGCTTCTTAGCTGCGATCACGAGGGACTCGGCCAGCCGACTGCTCTCTGAAGCGCAGGCGGACGACTTCCTGTAGTCGCCAGTTATGGTCAGAATCCCTTTGGAACTCGGCATCTTCATCTTGAGGTAGGCATAGTGGGGGACGGCCATGAACTTGGCCAGGGCTGGCTGGCCAAGCAGTGCATGGTATGGGCTCTCTAGGTCCACCACCTCAAACCATATTGACTCACGGCGGAAATGATCTTTGTCTCCGAAGAGGACGTCAATCAAGATCTTGCCTATTGGCGAGCAGGAAAGGCCAGGGACTATGCCGTGGAACACCATCCAGCTAGACTGCAGTTGCCTCTGCCTGATTCCCAACTTCTCCATGGTGTCTTTGTACAAGATGTTGATGCTGCTGCCGCCGTCTATCAGGACTCTAGAAAAACGAGAAGCTCCCTTGTCCGTGGAAAAGGTGGCGTCCAAAACCAAAGCATAGGAGCCAGGTCTGGGCATTACTTCGGGGTGGTCAGCCCGACTCCAGCTGATGGGCTTCTCAGACCAGTGCATGAACTCCGGTGTGTCAGAAGCTACTGCATTCACCTCCTGCTGCTGCAGCCGTCTGCTGCATTGATCGTCGACCACACTGGTGAACACGACATATGCTCCCTGCTCTTCTGGGTACTCGTCTTGCATTGCGCCGATTGGTCGGACCGCCAGCTGCTTGGGCGGAGGGGGAGGCAGCTGCCCAGCAGGTGAGGGAGCCAAAAGGCCGTCTCCCTTTGCGATCCTGGTGAGCTAGTGGCATTTCCATGTGGTGTGGTTGGACGGCTTCATGCCACCGTGGAACTTGTAGGGTCCATCTAGAGTCTGCTCATATGAGAAAGTCGGCTGCTAGTTGGACTTGCCGCCCTTCTAACGTCTGAGCGGAGGCTGCCCTTCCGACTGTTGGTCTTCAACTATTGCCACCTGCCGACTGGTTGAAATCAGTGGGGGGGCTTTACGCTTGTGGTCACTCTGCTGTTGACGCCGACTGGTGTCTCCGGCTGGGGTTCGGGGAGCCTGAGGAGCCACTTTGTCGGTTGCGCTGACTTGAATCTCCGTCTTCATGGAGGAGTCGGCCGTGGCGTATTTGTCTGCTATGATCAGCAGCTCGTCGAGGGTTTCCGGCTCATTGCAGAGAAGCTTATGCTTGAGGAGGGTGCCCACTCAGCATCCTGCAGTGAAGTACTCGATAGCCTGCACCTCGTGCACGCCCTCGCAAGAGTTGCGGAGCTCGGCCCAGCGCGTGAGGTAGTCACGAGTTGACTCGCTGGGGCCTTGCATGCACAAGGAGAGCTAGCGTGGTTTGGGAGGTCGCTTGTACGTGCTGGTGGAATTCCGGACGAAGGCGTCGGTGAAGTGGACCCAACTGTTGATGCTGCGGGGCCTTAAGCTGTTCAGCCACGTCCGGGCCGTGCCCTGGAGCATGAGTGGGACATACTTCACAACAACACGCTTGTTGCCGTTTGCTATGCTGACGGCCGTGGAGTAGTCGACCAGCCAGTCCTCCGGCTTCACGGAACCGGTGTACTTGGGTGTGTCTCTAGGGAGCATGAACCCTTTGGGGAAGGGCTCATCTCGGTTGTAGGGGCCAAAACACGGCGGACCCAACTCATCTTCTTCCTCAACCGCTGGGGATCAGAGGAGACGGTCGATCCGATGGCGGGCGTCGTTCTCACCGACTCCCTCTCGGCGGCCAAGGCGGTCGCCGAGCGTCGAGTAATCAACAAGCGGCGGGGAGACTCGCCTTTCCCTCCGACGGGGAGGAGGCGGACAGTCGTCCCGTCGTTCCACTGTTCTTGGGCGGCCGTCTCAGTCATGCTCTATGGTGATGCGAGTCCGACTGCGGCTGGCAGCTGGCTCCTTGTCTTTTCTTCTGTGGACGCCGCTTGTCAGTGTCCGAAACTCCGCGCCTTGGTCTTGGCGCGGAAGCAGGTTGTCATTCCGTCGGCGCGGCGCATCAGTGTGGCAGCCGGCCTCGTTCTGCTCACCAGCCGCGTCCAGGAGTCGTTGGACGCGCTATGTCATCAAGCGATGCTCTTCGCCCTCGAACTTGTCCAGCTCGTCCGTCGCTGCCTGGGCGGCTCGAATATTCTCTGCGGGTGTGGCGTAGACGGGGCGATTCGCTACGAACAGATCGGTGATAGCTGCACCGCGCTGCTGGACTGTGCCAAGGCGGCTAGGCCTAGCTGGAGCCGCCTTGCCGCCCACCGCGTGGTCCATCTCGCGCTGGTAGGCTTCTGACAGGCGTCTCATGGTTGCCAGCTTTTTGGCACCTTCGACTAGCTGAAGGCGGCGTGCCTCCAGCGTCTCGGCGTCGGCATCTTCAGGGATGGGCGCTCCCAGGTCTTGCAATGCCGCGTAGAGCGGGTCTTAATCAACCCCGCCAGAGTGCTTTCCATGATAGATGACAAGCACTTCCGTGACGGTGCTTCCGCCGCTCTTTGCTCGAGGAAGCGGCTCGTCGTAGACCACCACGTTGGTGGGGAACGTGTCAAGCGACACGGTGTTGGAGTCGACCAACATCTGATCAGTGGAGCCTACGGACTCCAAGTCCCCAGCTGGCTCGATGGCGCGTGAAGTTGATCGAGGAGGCACGCGAGGAGGCTCTCGGGGCCGCATGTGCCCGCGTCGGATGCGGGCTCGTCGGAGAGGCGGACCTGGCCTACAAGATCGGCGAGGCAACTGGCAGCGCAGGCGATTCCAGCGCCATGCAGCGCGTCGGCGTAGACTCCGTTTGGCATGCCGGGCTGGTTGCGCTCGCCAGGGAGGAAAAGGGTTACCGTCCAGAACAGGTCTCCGGATGACGGTGCACCAGGCCCCGTGGTGGGCGCCAAATGTCGGGGGTTGGGTGCGACATATGCCAATGGATGGCTTATCATGGTGGGGGCGAGTAGAACGTAGCCGGTGCCTGGAAACGGGATGAGGCGTAGACATGAACGCCGGCGGACTTTACCCAGGTTCGGGGCTCTCCTAGGAGATAACACCCCTAGTCCTACTCTGCGGGGTCTCCGCATGATCACTAAGGCAAAAGTGAGTACAATGGTGCTCCTTGAGCTATATCTATGGACAGGAGGAGACTAGGCCAGCTCTCCCCCTTCTCTAAGGTCTAGTCTAGTTCTAATGGATCAGAACCTTTTGCATGGGTGCCCTGGGAGTTTATATAGGCCTACCCCCCAGGGGTACAATGGTAAACCGACTGGATGTAGGGCCCAGCCGTCAGTCTCTTCTCCTGCCAGCGTCTATGCCGACTGCTGGGGCCCGCCGGCTGGTGGGCCTGCCGACTGGTCTGGTACGGAGCCGACAGGCCGTACCCACTGCTTGCGGGTCTTGCCGGCTACCGATTACTGTAGTCGTGATTCTAATGACGTAGGCTTGGTCATGGGGTCGTGGCTACAGCCCTGCTATCTGGCGGGCGATTACTGTAGCCACTCCCCGTCTCGTCTGGTTAATGGCTTGTGGGACCCGTGGGAGGGGCAGGCCGACTTCCGGGGGCCGGCTCCCTTCGGGTCCGACTGGTGGCGCTCTTGCCGTCTTCTGGACTCTTGCTGACCGGCAGGGCCCAGCATCCGTGGACCATACCGACAGGCCGTCGGGGGCGCAGGACTCTGCACACTATTGCTGATGTCAGGGATGGCACGACAACAGTGCCTCGCCGGACGGAGATCTCCACTGGTACGGCGCACTATGACCTAGCCATCCCATGAAAAGGGGACGGAGTGGGCTTTACTGTTGTCACTCCTGTCCCATCCCCCCTTTTGAGGGCATGGACTTTGTTGGTGTCGTGGGCCGACTCCCCGTGGCCGACTTCTCTAGGAGCCGCCAGGCGGGAGTCGGCCCGTCTTGACCTCGCCTTCAGGACTCAGCCGCATGCGGGCAGTCAGCCGCTCCTCTAACCGGCCTCTGGAAGGCAGCTCTCCGTCCTGGTGTCTCGAGGGGCGCAGTCTGCCCCGATGTCTTGAAAGGTTTTGGGCCTTGGGTTAGCCTGCCCGTGGCCCATTACTCAGACACCTTCTCTTCCCTCTCTACGGGCATTTTGTCTCTCGCACCCCATCGTTGGTGGCCTCTGCCATACACATCACCTCTCTATGATGAAAGCCATGCACACTTAAATTACATCCGCCACAGAGGACCCCGCGACACACACACACACACACGCACCCCCCCAACACACACACACACACACTAAGACACACGCATGCAAGCACGCACGCCCCCTCCCCCACACACACTAAGACTCCATCTCTCTCCCTCTCTCACACACACAAACTAAGACTCCATCTCTCTCTCTCACACACACACACTAAGACTCCATCTCACACACACATGCTCTAGGCGGACCATTTGTTCCTACCACCCTTCATCCAACCTTACCCGTATGATAAACAATCACCTTTATTTACTTGCATAACATGGACAAGTTCCACTTTACTTTAGTAGTCAGCAAACTTATCATCTGTACCCTTATAAAAAACGAGTTTGTGGTGATGGTGTACCTGCCATCTTGTAATACAGACCGTATGATCTATATCTTAGGATAGAAAGAAAACTATGATAATTTTACAAAAGATACCCGCACCTCTCCCAACATCATCATCTCACGCAACCTCATTGCTCAGCAATTAAAAAAGGAATAAGTCTCTGGAACAATCTAGCATGCATGGTGGCCGCTGCCGCCTGCCGGCGCCGTCCATCCCCATGCCTCCACCCATTCCGACCACCAGTCACCACCACGCTCCACTCCTCCTCGCCTTATCTCTCATCTTTCATTTTTTCGATGACATTCTCGAGATACCAGTTTTCCGATAAAATTCTTGAGATATCATTAGTTTTTACACATGGGATTACTCCTGCATGGGTCAATCACAACAGGTGTTCTGTAAAAAAAATGCATATTGATGTTCCGTGCAATGCACGAGAATCTTGCTTGTAATTATATAACGCAAATCACGAGCAGGAAATGACATTTTTTGACACAACCACGTTAACATGGCCACATAAATCACTAGCTAAAGTAAATACCATTATACTTATATCCCGATGCAAAAAGTTGAGTACATGTCCGAAGAGTATAGTCGCACACACGCACTCTGTCTCTCAGAATCTCTCTCACACACACACGAATTGCGTGATGCCCACTTAAGCAGACACGCATGTTACAATTTGTGCACCCGCTGGTACACGTGATGATGCGCATTTATTTAAGCCGAAAGGCGAACCCAAATAGTAGCTGCATTCATTCCCCTCCCGCCGCCTCTTCTCTGGTCGTCGTCGCCCAGTAGCCATGGGCCGGCCGAAGGTAAAAACATACGCCATACTCCCGCCGGAACGGCGCTTTAATATGGAAATTTTAGTGGTCATGCATGCATCTTTTTGTGCTAGGACTCCTATATAAGGGTTGACCGGTCGCTTCCCGCGGACGTGCGCAGGCGGTGGAAGAGGAAGGAGAAGGTAAGAGGGCTGTGGAGTAATGTTTTTTACCACAATTTCTTAGGAAACTGAGTGCAATAATTGAGTAGTTTTGCAAACTACTAGTACTACACCTGAAATGTTTCAATACCTATACTCCCTTGCCAGCGCATGCTTCCCGCGTGAAACGGTCAGCATGGCCCTGGAGCGTCAGTGCCGCATTAATGCCCGGCTAGAGCGGAGGCAACCTCTCACTGGCGCCGGCTTTGAAGTGGCGCGACGGCCGAGAGAGCGCCACTTCCCGGTGCACGCGACTGCTCCACGTCGAGAGTGGCCATAGGCCCCGTTTGGATCCATGGGTTAGAGTTAGTTTGAGCTAGTTGGGGCTCAAATAGCCCTAAACTATCCAAGCTTGAGGGTTTAAATTGGAGCAAGTTGCACTGATCCCACCAAAAAAACTATCCCACCCAAGAGGTCCACCTGCCATGCACAAAATTATCCTGGTCTACCCTGGTCGTATCGTAGGCCCAACCTTTCCCACTGTAAGTTGTTCGGACGAAGGAACCATCATGACTTCACTGAATTCCGCTTCTTCAAGAAAACTTACTATACCCGCAATACTGCTACCACACGCGAAGACTGGACGGCACTGTACCACGTCATATCACTGAAACCCACTAGGCCAAACTAGCCCGCCTAGGTCATCTATTTTGGAACGGAGGGAGTACGTCTCTGCACTGCTATGATTTTCTGTTGCACGTCATATCACTGAAACCCACTAGGCCAAACTAGCCCGCCTAGGTCATCGATCGCTAAGCCTACAAATTTAGGAGCTAGGGCTATTGGTCGATCAACGAGGGATAAGTATAAGCGTACCACGAGCTCATCAGCCCCAGCGTTTCTCTTCGGTGAGTGTTTTGCAAGTACTATAGCTCGCACAGTAGCTAGCCTACTAACACCAAGAATCATCAAACAAGCCCTACTGATATGATAAATAGTTCAAACTTACATCTAATCATGCCATATATTACATCAAAAGCTGGTGAGGATACATATGTTTCCATAACTCGGAGAGGGTTCGCATGATTCACTATCAAACAAAAGTAGCAAGATCCGCCCACACACGATAGTGCACTAGCCCTAAGATGGTTTGATAACACGCATCATTCTGGTAATTAAACATAGGGCAATGCAAACTACCCTACAGGATTAGCGCGACCAACTATTTCTTGTCATCGATCTCTCGGGCAATGACCACAGCACGGACAGCGGCATGTGAATCGGTTTCTGGGGCGATGTCCGCAGGACTGACCGTGACATCGAAATCGATCTCTGGGGCGATGTCCACAGGATGGACAGCGGCATCGGAATCGATCTCCGAGGCGATGCCTACAGTACGGGCCACGACATCAGAATCATCAAGGACGTCCACCGGCACCTGCACAACCCTAATAGCAAGCACATTGCAAATAATCAGAAACCACAACTATGGTAATAAGCCATTATTTTTTACCTTGTGCAGCTCACCAGGGGATCTCATCCCTCTGGGGGCCATCTCCTCGTCCTCGATGGGGGCCATCACCTTACCAGGGGAATACTGCTTCTCAACGGCGACTATCTCCTCAAACTCGGTCTTGATCCTCACATAGGTGGCAATCAGAGTTCCTGGGGTAGGCACGGTGGGGCCCTTGCTGTTCTTCCAACTTCCTTTGAGGAGTTCGTCCGCCAACGTCCTCAACTCTTTGGCCAATGCTTGTTTCTTGGAGTTCTTCGTCTCCATGGGTTGGCCCGCCAACATGGTCAACTCATTGGTCGGTGCTCGCTTCCTGGAGATCGCTGTCTCCAGTGGGTTGTCCGCCGGCAACTCTTTGCCTAGTGCTCCAGGATCCATCAATGAACTGACAAACAAAAATCAATCGAAAGGAAACCACAATCGCAATGAAAACGGGAAAAGAATAGGATGTGAGAATTGGCCGGTGCTTCGCAAAAATAGGATTCTTGGAATGAAAATATAGCAGCATAACTGATCCGCCCACCTTTCCTTTGTCGGTACAGAAGAAAAATGGCAGAAGTGAGTAGCCTAGAGTGAGGTTTTCTTCAAGAAAGGGAAGAAAGGGCTTGAACGAGCGTTCCAGTGAAATGATGGTTGCTTTGTCCTATCCAACTTGGAGGCCACCTTACCACTGCTGGTAAAGGTGTGGGTTTTGTGATATGACGGGTCCTGATAGCCACACCGGGGTTACAGGTGAGTATTGAGTGTAGCACCTCGCTGTGATTTGGTGGATGGCACGCGGGCCCGGATGCTTTGAAATGTCCCGCATGTAGATAGAGCGGCTAGTCATATAGGAGTGCTCAATATTGTGCACCGCGACCAAGGTGGAGAGGAAAACGAGAGAACTACGTAATTAATGCATGAGTTTAATTAGGGTAGTTTTGTAAAGTACGAGATACATTCCTCCAATCGCAAAATACCTTGGTTCATGAGATTTGAGATTTGAGCCCTATAAACCGGAAGGGAGGGAGTACTGCACATGGTGTAGTCTAGTCACTTGTTGAAATCTCTAGAAAGGCAAATACTCCTTTCCGATTTACAGGGCTATACTACTCCCTCCGTCTAGGTGTGTAAGTCATCTTATGAAAACCAAATAGTCCCAAAACACTTAGGCGCGGTGCATTAACTTGTACCCTATTTCTTGTTTCTTGACATATCAACCAATAAGAGATGAGAGGTGTGCATGCTTTTAATGACTTGCAATGGCAATGGCTAGTTCATTGCATGCAATGCTATTAATTAGCAAATAAACATTGGTGACCCCAGGAGGAAACGGTGCTAAGCGCGTGGACCTATGCAGAATGAGTATCAACCAATGGATAATGGAGTTTAATTGTTAAACAATAGCAATTTTGTCTCATGCAAGAGCCTGGCTAGTACTCCAAGGAACGCACCACGCGAGCGTTCGCAGCTGCCACGTTCGGGTTGCGCTTGGCTCTTCGCCTCTTCGAGAAGACGAACAATAATGATGTTACTCCTACTTCTACAGTATCGAATCCATTGTTGCATGTCCGTAAACCTCGTGCGGGAGGGATAGCGAAAGCTTCAACTTACTGCTCCTGCCTTTGCGTCTATGACAGGTGGGCCCAACAGGTGGTTGGCCCTCCTGTCATGTAGCCAAAGGCAGGTGCAGTTAAGGCACCGGAGCTCAGTCCACGAGGGAGAGGGCGTTGTAGTAATCAAATTTCTCGGTCTTGTACGAGTTGACGAAGATAGGGGTTGCTTGCTTGCTAGGGTTGCTTGCTACGTATATATAGGCCGGAGCCTCCGCGCTTGCTTGCTAGGGTTTCTCTATTCACATACTCTCATCCTCTCCAAATTTAAACAAGATAGGGGTAGTAACACTGTCTTTCTCCCTTGAAGAAACACTGGCTTTCTATCATCACCGCTGGTTACAGATCTGGACGTATCCCCCTCCGCCGGTGAAGGGGAGGAGGGGCAGCGTTTAGGCCGTCGTCGACAACGAGGGATGATACCCACTGCCGGCCGCATCGTTTTCTCTGGACGAGCGCCGGCACAGGAGGTCCTCCGATCCCTTCGTCGTTGCCTGTGGGCGGATCCGGCCTCCCGCCACCCACCTATCCACATCTCGACGACCTTCAGGTATATCTTCTTTTGAAACCACCTTAGCTCTACTTCCCCAGCTCGCTACGTCACTGCATGTGCATCATTTTCTACCTCTCATCCCCTCTCGATCGGATGGTCCAACGTTACATATTTTTTTCTTCTATTGTTATAGGTAAAGCTACTTCATGGAGTCGAATCTTGTACTCCCTCCGTTCAAAAATACTTGTCATTGAAATGGATGTCTCTAGATGTATTTTAGTTCTAGACACATCCATTTTGATGACAAGTAATTCCGGATGGAGGGAGTACTTGGTTCAAACAAGAAATAAAGTGGGGGTGGGGGAATTTAGTATGTACATCGGACTTGGTACAAACAGGAAGGAAAGGCGGTGAAAGTAGTACAGACTGGTCATCCCACTGGTCTCTTGGTCAAAAAGGGAAATATATGGGTAACGCTGTACATAGTGGTATGACCAGGACTAGATTTGCTATCCACACATAGGAGTAGGTGGCTAGAGTGAACAAAAATGGGACCAACCCAGATATGTTTTTTGGATGTTTGTTTCTCGGGGCAACAAACTATGAATCACCACTTTATGCCCCTGTTTACATACATGGTGCTGGACTGCTGGTGCACCCACTGCCCCATGCCCTTATACCAAATATTTAGGCTCCATTCGGAATAAAGGGGCAGAAAACATAGGTCTTGATGAAAATAGAGGAATTGGAAAGGAATGTAGGTATAAATCTATGGAATAGCGAACCGGAGGAAACTCTCAAGAGAATGTGTTCGGATGGACTACGAAATGTACAGATTTGGTTTTTTAGAGTAGCATGCTTGGCAGTATGAGATGCTATTTGTTTATTCAGCTGCACAGTGACTACTCTTGTCCTCACCTCACATACCACACATAGGTTGATTTTTTTATTCCGGCAACACAGCACAGCAACCTGTCTAACGCATGGCAGCGAGCGCCTGCCTCGCGCTTCCGCCCAAAAAATGAGCAGCGCGTGGATGTTTCTAATCCTATGGAATCAGTACTACTAGACCAGCTTTCCTATGAAACAATATTCACCTTTCCCGTGTTCTGAACGGTTGGAAGGGAAAGAATACCGTAGGAATTGTGTTCCTATGAAAATCCTGCACCAGACCTGTGAACCGAACGCAGCCTTAGTTGTTCTTAATCTAATGTCCCTGGTAAAAATGAAGCCATGCCACTGTTATAAGCCATGACAAGTTTAGCCAAATGTTTTTGCCTGTAATTGTTTGAGACTCTGACTGTTTCCTCTGTGCCTTTTTGTGCAAACAGGGATATCCAATTCACCTGGTTGCTGTTGTGACCTTTTGGTGCACTGCACAAAACTCTTCTTAAAAGAAGTGACTTTTGTGATGTTTAACTGGAATGTCAGAATGGAATAGTTGGTTCATTTTGGTGGAACTGCACAAAGGGAGATCTGTGTTCCAATCCTCATCATCCATATTGGCGCCATAACCTTCCTTTATGTATGAATGATATTTAAAGCATGTGTTCATCTCTATTTTCTGACTGCCATGAGAAAATAATGCTGTTTTTTACTAGTACACTTGTACTCCCTCACTGACAAAACCAATTCTGAATTAGAAGGCCAATCATGTACTTGGTTTCACCAACTGGTGAGGAGAAAAAGAAACAGAGCATGAAGAGGAAGAAGAGGAAGAATAAACAGTGCCAAGGCGATCTTGCTGAAGCCAGAGGCCTCAGTAGAGGCCATTCAAGGGATCCGGCAACGACTACCTTACATGTGAGACGATCCTCCAGGGAGCCCTTCCACTTCTGCTGTCTCACTTAATTAATTAGGAGTACTTAAGTACCACTAATTTATTACTGCCTAATTTTCCTGTTGGAGTTAAACAAATCTGTAGTAGGACCCTATGCTGAATCATGTACGTGTGTATGTTTGTCTATGGAGGTGAATCATGTGGTGGAGCAGGGAGGGAATATTATTTGTGTCATGACATAATAGTGCTATTGTTTTGCATGTCAATTTATTGCCATTGGTTCAATCAGGCAATGTTTTGCGTATTCTCCATCATGAATTTGATGCTACTGGTTGAGTAATATGCTAATGTCTTCCTATCCTTTCTCACTAAGCTAATGAAGGTTTCACCTTGTTCGTACTTGTGCAAACAGGGATCATGTTGTGCCAATCATACATTAAATGGAACTACACAAGACAATATAATGAACCGTATCCCAGCCAGTGCTTTAACTCTGCTGGAAGTTCTTGATAATCTTTCGATATAATCTCAACACTGATAAACAAGAGTGATTTCAACCATACATTTGAAGTGCACAAAAATATATACTATTGTGTGATTCCAGTGAGTGCTTTATCATCTCTTATGGGACTACATGAATAAGCTTTTTTTCTTAGGTTGGTACGGGCCTAAGGCCTTCATCCATATTAGTTTGCTGTCATATCTATTTGTATCGTGCTACTGTCATGAGAAACTCCTTTATCTTTGCACGTTAAAGTTTTGCAACCTATGATTAATGGCAATGCTTTGAGTGTTGAGGAGATCTAATTGGCACTGATTAAATAAACTAATACCTCTCTTTAAGCAAGACTACTATGTTGCTAACTTTACCCATTAAGATAATGAGGGTGCTTCTATTTGTTAGTGTATGTTTCATAAACTAGTCCCACTATTATAGTAATCTCACTCTCTCAATATATGTGCCAACAGGGATGCTCGATTTTGGTGGAACTACACAAAAACTTTGGGTGCTTCATTGCCTCGATAGCTTCCGTCCTTTCATGTCAGTCGCTAAACTCCGCATGCTTTCTTCCTTTGCTATCAGTCGCTTGGCTTATCTCGGCTTCCAGTCAAAGGAAATTGTCATTAATATGCTACCTCACACAGGTTGGTACTGGTCTTTATCCTGATTATTGTGCCTGTCATATGTATTGGTAATTTGGTATTGTGCTATTGTTTGTCGATATCATAAAGGAGTAATTTGGAGCCTGAACTCGCAGGCAAATCAATACATCGGGTGATTTCAGTAGAACTGCACAAAATGATTAGATGGACAGGTACTTATGCTGCTGCTATGTACTCCAAAGTTCACTCAGACAAGCATCGATGTTAACAAGAAGTGCCTATATTCATTCGAGCACTACTAGAAAAAGGGCTATAGATGGGATTGACACTAATGGCGCACCAGACAAGCGGTGCGCCATTAGTCTATACTAATGGCGCACCACCTTCTGATACGCCATTAGAGTTGAAACTACTAATGGCGCACCTGGCCCAGGGTGCGCCATTAGTATCAATTTTTTTTTGAACTAGCGCGCCTGTCCAAACATACTAATGGCACATCCAGACACAGTGCGCCATTACTAGTTGTTACTAGTAATGGCGCACCTGTCGGAAAGTGCGCCACTAATGTTGTTTTTTATTATATTTTTTATTCCTTTTTTTGCAAAACTACTAATGGCGCACTGTTCCACCGTGCGCCATTACTAGTTTAAACTAGTAATGGCGCACTGGAAGTGCCCATTAGTATGTTTTTTTGCAAAACTACTAATGGCGCACCACCAGAAGGTGCGCCATTAGTAACCTGGATTACTAATGGCGCATTTAGAGTTGGTGCGCCATTAGTAAGTGGGCAGCAACAAGATATTTTGGACAGCCTCTCCTACCCACACTCACTTTCTCCCCACTTCATTCTCTCCACCTCCTCCTTGTCTCGGGTGCCTCCTCTTTTTCACCTCATTTCCACCATAGATTCATTCAATTTAAGTGGTTAAATTACCTTGTTTTGATAGGTAAGTAAGGGGGGAAGCTATATTTATGTTGTTCTCCCTACAACAATGTGCACATGCACTTTTTATGGCCTAGCTAGATCTATGTATGTTCGTGGTGTTGCATATGTTTGTGGTGTTGCATATGTGTTTGTGTTTGGAGGTGTACCGGTATTTGAAATGCGATAGTTGCCAATATTTTGCCGGAATGTTGATTCATTTCCGTTTCGGCGAGAATTTTGGCATTAAGCATTCTTTTTGGTCCTATTTTTAGGGAAAGTCATGCCAAATTTTTTCTTGGTTCTAAAATATCGTTTTGCTCTACCCCGCAGGCGACCATGGTCCGCACGATGACCGAAGGCATCGTGAATAGGTTTTTGAGGTCCGCGAAGGCCGAGATGCTTCAAAAGAACGAGACGGAGATAAGATGTCCGTGTCGAAGATGCAAGCTGAAGAGCCTTATTGCGGACCCGGATTCCGGGCAGGTGCGGGACCACCTGCTCTTGCGTGGTTTCATGGATGGCTATCGGTGGCAAGGTGATGAAGATGACTACGAAGTCGTCCATGGGGGCCGGGCAAGAAATGAGGAAGGGCAGCAAGACAACCACCGCGGCTCGGGCGGGCGAGAAGACGAAGAATCCCCAGGAGATGATCATGACGGTGATGCTGTACACAGTCATCATGTAGAAGATGCAGGACATGATGATGAGGAAGATGCCGGAGCAGACGACGGGCATGATCATGAAGATGATGATGCCGGCGGAGCAGACGACGCTGGACCATCGATGGGCTGGGTGCAGGACCCTCATATTCAAGAGCTGCTTCTCAAGCAGACGGATAACGCAAGAGCTGCCGCCCGAGAGAAAGCCAAGATGGATCAACTTGAGTTAGACGCGGTTACTCCATTGTATGAAGGATGCAGGCCCGAGGATACCCGCCTGAAAGTAACGCTCATGGCTCTGGAGATGAAGGTAAAACACAAAATGACCGACGCATGCTTCGACGAGAACATGTCATTCTGGCACGAACGTCTTCCCAAGGGGAACAAGTGCCCGACCAGTTTGGAGGAGGCGAAGAAAATCGTGTGTCCTCTGGATTTACCGCACGTGAAATACCATGTGTGCATGAACAATTGCATCATTTATCGGGACGAGCACGCGGAGTCTACCATATGTCCGGTGTGCGGCGTCACTCGATACAAGAAGAGGAAGAAAGCTCCTCGAAAAGTGGTGTGGTACTTTCCGATCACTCCTCGTCTGCAGCGGTATTTCGCGGACCCTAAGGTAGCAAAGCTCCTGCGTTGGCACGCGGATAGGGAGGAGAAGAAGCGAGAAGATGACGCGAATGATCCGGAGATAGATAAAAAAGACAAGATGCTGAGTCACCCTAAGGATGCGAGCCAGTGGCAAGCGTTGAACTTCGAATACCCAGAATTTGGGAAGGATCCAAGGAACATCGTGCTGGGCGCGAGCACCGATGGAGTCAATCCGTTTGGCAGCCAGAGAAGCACACATAGCACCTGGCCTGTGTTTGTGTGGATGTACAACCTTCCCCCCTGGTTGTGCATGAAGAGGAAGTACATTCACATGAGTATGCTAATTGAAGGGCCGAAACATCTAGGGAATGACATCAATCTGTATCTGGGGCTGCTGAAGGAGGAGCTAGACACACTGTGGAAAACGCCAGCCAATACGTGGGACGCCGCAGAGAAAGAATATTTCCCTATGAGAGCCGCACTGCTCACGACGGTGCACGACTATCTCGGTTACGGATATCTCGCGGGGCAGGTAGTCCACGGATTTTCTGGATGCGTAAGGTGCATGGATGACACAACGTATCGCCAGCTAGATAGAGATCCCGGGTCTTCGAAAACCGTGTTCATGGGACATCGAAGGTGGCTTCGCGACGATGACCCGTGGAGGAAACGCAAGGATCTGTTCGATGGTGAAACCGAACCCCGAAAACGCCCGTGTACGAGGAGCGGCGAGGAAATAGACAAGCTGTTGAAAAATTGGAAAGACTGCCCACTGCCGGGAAAGAAGCAAAAGGCGCCAGAGCCGGGAAAGAAGCGAAAGGCGCCAGAGCCGCTGCTGAAGGTATGGAAAACGAGGTCTGTTTTCTGGGACTTGCCGTACTGGAAGATCCACCGTGTGCCTCACAGCCTTGATGTCATGCATATCACGAAGAACGTGTGCGAGAGTCTGCTTGGTACCCTGCTCAACATGCCAGAGAGGACCAAAGATGGGCCGAAAGCAAGGGCAGACTTGAAATCAATGGGCATCAGGCAGGAGCTTCACGCTATATATGATGATGATGATGATGATGATGATGATGATGATGAGGCGAAGCAGGACACAGAAAGTCGTCAGCAAAAGGCAAGAAGACCGGAAATGACTACCCTCCCGCGTGCTTCACTCTAAGTCAGGAGGAGATCGAGCAGTTTTTCACCTGCCTCCTAGGAGTAAAACTTCCTTACGGTTACGCGGGGAAGATAAGCAGATACCTAGACCCAGCGAAGCAGAAGTTCAGCGGGATGAAGTCTCACGACTGTCACGTGCTGATGACGCAGATACTTCCAGTTGCAATCCGTGGGATCATGGACGCGCACGTCCGTGAAACGCTATTTGGCCTATGCAACTTTTTCGACGTCATCTCTCGGAAGTCGATTGGCGTGAGGCAACTCAGAAGGCTACAGGAAGAGATCGTGGTGATACTATGCGAGCTTGAGATGTACTTCCCGCCCGCATTCTTCGACGTTATGGTGCATCTGCTGGTCCATATAGTGGAGGATATCATCCAACTCGGGCCGACGTTCCTGCACAGCATGATGCCGTTCGAAAGGATGAATGGTGTCATCAAAGGATACGTTCGCAACATGTCACGTCCAGAGGGAAGCATAGCCAGGGGCTTTCTGACCGAAGAGTGCATCTCCTACTGCACGAATTATCTAGGCATCGAGAACCCCGTTGGTCTGCCCGTCAACAGGCACCTCGGCAGGCTCGCTGGATGGGGTCACCGTGAGGGTCGCCGCGAAATGCATGTCGACTTCGAGGGTCGACTCGCCGACTTTGAAAGAGCAAACCTAGTCGCGCTACAACACATAGACGTGGTCGATCCTTGGGTGGTAGAGCACAAAACCTTTATTAAGAAGACGTACAATGACCGAGGCCAACAGAGGACGGACGGAGATATACTCAAAGAGCACAACTCATGTTTCACGCGTTGGTTCAAGCAGAAGCTTCTGTCGTACCCTTTACATGAGGATTCTTCCGCGGAAGAACAACTCATATTCGCCTTGTCACAGGGCGCCGAGCACAACCTGATGACCTATGAGGCGTACGATATCAATGGCTACACATTCTACACCGAGGCCAAGGACATGAAGAGCGATGGTTATCAGAACTCCGGGGTAACGATGGAATCCTACACCGGTAACGACAAGGACAGATACTACGGAAGGATCGAGGAGATCTGGGAGCTGAGCTACGCTGGAGAGAAGGTCCCGATGTTCCGTGTCAGATGGGCCAAGAGCGTCCTAAAAGAAGACCGGTATTTCACCACCATGGTTATACCCGAAGCCAAATCCAAGACCGCGGGCGCAAACGTCACCGCGAAAAATGAGCCATGGGTACTGGCTTCCCAAGTGGACCAATGCTTCTTCATTACCGACCCGTCAAAGCCCAGTCGTGTTGTCGTGAGGAGAGGCAAAAGGAAGATCATCGGAATGGATGGAGTAGCCAATGAGCAAGACTTCGACAAGTACGGCGACCCGAGGATCGAACATGACGATGATGATAAAGTAGCAGCATACACCACAAGAAGAAGCAGGACCACCCTACCTAAAGGACGTCCGTTCCACAGAAGAACTCCATTTGCGAAAAAGAAGGGCAAGAAGATTGTGAACAGATAGCTAGCTAAGATCGATTGTATTTGAAATCGTAGCCTTCATTTCTCGATTGTATTTCGTGGGCACTTTTTGAACTATCATGAATATTTTTAAATTTCATGGACACTCGATCTCGATCCCCCTCCATCTCGATCGCTATCCCACCTCGCCAGATCCGGTCCCCCTCGCCGCCGAGCACCCCCCGGTCCACCGACCGCTGCCGCCGACCCCCCGCACCCTCGATTCCCCTACTCAACCGCCGCCGCCGACCCCCCGCACCCTCCCCCGCTCCACCGGCATTACTGTTTGATGATATTGTTTAAAAAATCATTACTGTCTTATAAAAAAAATATTACTGTTATGATTTAAACAAGTTTGAACATATTTAAACACAAATAAGTATCAAACAGCATTTTAAATGCATAAAAAATTGTGGAGCCTGGGAATCGAACCCAGGACCTCCTGGTGTGAGAACTGGCTGCTGACCAATCGAGCTAGTAGAGGGAACTTGATGTGGATCAGGTCAGGTGGAAGATAACCTGTTGGCTCGAGCAGAAATCAAAAAAAATACTAATGGCGCACCAGGGTGAGGTGCGCCATTAGTATGGATGTACTTATGGCGCACCGAGGGGTGGTGCGCCATTAGTATTGTGCCGCCCCCATCCATATTTCCTCCCCGGCCCAAACCTATCCCCTCTCTCTCCCTCGCCCTCTCCCGACGCTGCTGCCCCGCCGCCTTGACGCCGCCCCGACGCCGCCTCGACGCCTCGACGCCGCCCCGACGCCCCGACGCCGCCTCGACGCCCCGACGCCGCCTCGGCGCCTCGACACCGCCCCGACGCCGCCTCGACGCCTCGACACCGCTGCCCCGCCGCCTCGACGCTGCCTCGACGCCGCCCCGACGCCACTGAGGAGCATGACCTGGCGCAGGCGCACGGCGTGCAGGGCTACCCCACCCTCCTCTTCTTCATTGACGGCGTGCCCAGGGACTACTCCGGCGAGAGGACCAAGTGAGCAATTTCTGCAGATCCCCAATTCCCTCCCTGTTCCCGCTCTGCAGCTGCTGAGAATTTTGTTTTTGCTTTGCTGCATGGACGCCATTGTCGCTTGGATCGGCAAGAAGCTGGGCCCTGCGGTGCAGAACCTCACCACCGTCAACGAGGCCGAGAAGATCGTCACCGGCGACGACGTGGTCGTGCTCGCCTTCCTTGACCACCTCTCGGTATGCAATGCGCCTTCTCCAGTGGCAGCAAAGTCAAACAAACCCAAAATTGGTTCAGTTGCAAACCATGTTACCCACATTGACCCAAAATTGGTTGAATTGCAAACCATGTGACCCAGATTGACCCAAGAATACAATGCTTGAATTGTGGCCAAACCGAGAACATGTGGCCATGTTACCCAAAATACAGTGCACCTAGTTTTCCCAATGCCTTTATTCTTCTGCTTGCTCACTACTCCAAGCACAGCAAAGTCCAGCAACCCAACCTGCTTCAACTGCATCCATTACAAGCATAGTGTTCCTTTACAAGCATAGTAGAGCATAGTATGGATTCTAATGTTCAACTCTGACTAAACAGGTTCTGCAAACGGTCTTTTACTGCACTTGACTGAAGAAGTAGGTGGCTGCTATATCCTGCACTTGAGGTGAGTTGTGTTCTCGGGTTTACATTGCAATGGGCACTCTTCTTGTAAACACAAATTCAGATTTATATACTATATGCTGGCATGAGTGTTTTTATTAGGCAGGACAGTGCAGTAGTTCATGTATCTTGGGTTGATTATAAAGTTGCTTGGGTTTAATATTACCTAGCATGATGATGTATCAATGTAGCATTAGCATATGATCCAAGTGCTAGTACTGCTAGTAAATAGCTAATACAGTTAATGAAGAAGAAAAAAAACTGCTAGTACAGTTAATGAAGAAGAAAAAAACTGCTACTACTGCTAGTAAATAGCATCAGACTGAATGTCTTTTATATATGGTACTGCTAGTAAATAGCTTCTTCTATATACTAATTTGCATCAAAGTGTAGAACAAAGCATCAGACTGAATAACTAACAGTGGGTAATTAACCTAACTATTCATTTTTCCTTAGGTTAATATTAAAATGTCCAATGTATATATATTTGAAAATGATTGCTGCTAGATGTTAATTTGCTGGTACTAGCTAGAATTTGGCACTGAAAAGCAAAAGAAAAATCTAATTAACTGCTGGGTAATAGCACTGGTACTAGGTAGCTAAAATATGTGTTCTGAAACACTGAGAGCAGAAACACTTACTACATACATATGCTCAAGAAACACTTACTAACCAGAAAAGGTTTTGACTTGAAATGTTAATAGCACAGAGAGCACCACAAGTTAAACACCTCAATCTGTTAGTATTTGTCTGCATTTTCTCACATTCTTCTTGTATCTGATCCAGTATTGCTTGTAGTGGTTTGTCCAAAATGTTGAATGATACTGCTTGGAGATGCATATATTGTTTCACCTCTTCACATGCCAATGTATTTTCCATGTTGTGATGGAGGCCTTTTTTGCCTTGTCCACCCGAGAGGCCCTTGAGTTTGCTGGAATGTCGATTAACTTCCGTTCCGGCAAATTCGGGTACTCCATATGTCCTATTTTCAGCAAAGGTCATGCTGAAATTTTCCGTGAATTTTAGCATGACTTTGCTAAAAATAGGACATATGGGGTACTTGTGACTAATGCATGGGTGTCGACAAACCATTAATTATACAACCTTGGCTTTTAGGGTGCCTCGGTGTCGATAAAAACCGAAATGATGAAAGCTTAGGCTTTTAGGGTGCCTCGGCGTCGAAAAACCCTCAATGATAAAAGCTTAGCTTTTAGGATGCCTCGGTGTCGACAAACCCTAAATGATGAGACCATGATCTTGTTCCTTGACAATAACCAACTTTTTGACCAAACTTTGTTCCTATTTAGAGAGAAACATGGCCAACAACGATGAGGCCGGGGGTTCGGGCGGCAAGGCATTCTGGGAGCTGTCCCAGGAGATGGAGGAACAACCTCACTTGTATGAGGACGCCGCCTTCCCCACCGATCCTGAGACCACTGATGGTGCCGCCGAGGATGACCCCACTGATGCCACCACTGATGGTGCCGCCGAGGATGCCACCACTGATGATGGCGGCGCACGCACAGATGGCAGCCAACCGAAGAGGCAACGGAAGGACCGGCGCCCGACCGTGCTCCGCACCCTCAAGGAGGAAGTTACTGAAGTGGACTCCGACGGGAATCCAACGGCGCCCGAACGAATAGTCAAGGGGTACTCGCTTCAGCTCGGGTGCATTCTCCGGAGCACCGTCTCGATCAACACCGAGAACCTGAGGCATCCTGACCGAGGGAATTTGCGCAACCTCCTCTTCACGAAGCTGCACGAACGATACAAGTTCCCCGCTGAATTTGAAAACACAAGCCTCAAAGGGAATAAAGTGAACAATGCTGCCCTCACGAAGATGAGCAAGGCCCTGTCTACTTGGAAAAGCAATGTGAAGAGAATGATCGAGAAAGGTGAGAGTTATGAGAAGATCAAGGAGAAAAATCCTTCGATCACCGAAGATGACTACAACGACTTCAAGATCAATTGCTCGAGCACCGCAAACTCCGAATCAAGTCAGTGGGGGAAAGAAATGCGGGAGCTGAACTTAGGGGAACACACACTCGGTCCCGGCGGTTACAGAGTGGCGGAGCCTATATGGGACAAGGAGGAGGCGGACCGTGCCGAGCAAGGCCTACCGCCCCTCTTCGATAAATACGGTGACAAGCAGACCAGGAACTTTGTCAGGGCCCGGTACAAGAAGGACCCGAAAACAAAGGAGCTTACCACGGATCCGAAGACCAGGGCGCTTGAGCTTGTTCTGGTAAGGAATACACCCCCGCGTAATTAGCTCCATATGGTTGCATTCTAATTAATGAAGCCAAATTTCTAAATGGTTCACATTCCTTCCGCAGGCGACTGAAAGCAGTAGCGCGGGGTCGACTAAGAGCAACCCTTGGGACACCACTCTAAATAGGGCGTTGAATGTAATGAAGAACAAGGATAAGCTCAGTAAGCCGACGTCAGCTGGTCGTGTGGCCGGCAAAGGCTTGTCGACAAAATGGTCGTCATACTATAACACTGGTGGGCGAAAGGAGAAAAAGACCAGCTCGGAAAGCCAGGCGCGCGAGGTTCAAGAACTCAGGCACAGGTGGCGCGGATTCCGGAGATTGTCCAAGAGCAAGTGCAACAACAACTCGGAGCGACGATCACCGCCATTGTGCCTACCTTGATCGAGGGGTTGAGTGCGTGGATTGCGGGCGGCCAACAGGGGCCGCCCCCGATTCCTAGCTTCACGGCCAGCAACTCGCAGAACGCGATGGCGGGGCCATTGGTGTCTCCGGCGGAGGCGGCATTGGTGTCTCCGACGCCGGCACGGGAGCTTAATGCACCCGGGTGTACGCCGGCCGCCACCTCTGCAGCAAGCGGCCCCTCCGTCAACTGCACGCCCGCCGTTGGCGGTGCCTCGACATTAGCCGAGCTCGACGCCATCATCACAGTAACTAATTAAGCCTCTCTCAGCCGAGGACTTCATCTCCTTGCCTTTGACTGGGCATCCCTGACGCCCTACATGTTTTCGCAGGGCGCCGCCGACGTTCCGTGCACTCTCCTGCACTTCGTGAACAACGAGTTGGTCGATGTCGCCAAGGGCAAAATCGTTCAACCGGGCAACCCCTTGTTCCACGGTACCCAGATGCCACCCAACTTGTTTAGGGTTCAACTGGTTCGGGTGCTGCCAGGCTGCGACGAGTTGTTACCTCCGATTCGACCCGTCGGGGCCGACGATGATGACGTGATGACCCTCAGCGCCTGCCTGAGCTGGCCCCTGCTTTGGCCGAAGAGCCAGATTCGTTTGGGGGCGGGGACACCACCCCAAAGACAACACCGCCAGTCGTGCCGGCGCCAAGTCGGCCCCATGGCAAGACCGCCGCAACGGTGCCGGACATCCCTATGCCACTGGATCCAAACATGCATATGGCACAGGATCAGAACGACGACGACGACGATACATTTGGCAACGTCGATCAGTACTTTGCCGATCATGGGTACGGTGGCGACTTCATGGGGCCTCCTTCTCAAGAACCCAACCCAACAAAAGACGTGCGCGATCTAGCTGGTACCGCGGAGAAGCCAAGTTGCAACAGGCGTCGTCTGCAGTTCAGCTCTCAGGAGACGCCTCCAGCTGCCGACTTCACCGAGCCTCAGATAGGCGAGGTGCGAAATATTATCAGCCCCAACACACTCAAGAAGGCGGTCTGTGAGCAGAACTCGGTCCCATTACAGGAGAAGAAGAAGGCACGCAAAAGAAAGACTAACAAGGGTGCGGGCCAGCCGGCACCGAGTACGATCCGTGCTCAGGACGGGCCACCTTCACCTGAGGATTTAATGAGGAGGCTGCATGTGGCGGGTAGGCCGATGCTACCGAGAAATATGCTCGATGCTGCAACCGGTGCTATGCGGAGTCTGCATGACAGTGTTCTTTCTTTGGAGAAGCGGCGTCTCAGAGAGAAGGATGTGGCATACCCGGTTTTCGCGGCCAAGGTGCCAGAGGGCAAGGGCTTTGTGGATAACTCCATCGGGGGTACGATCGTCCTGCGGTTTGATGACATCCACGCTATGTTGAACCTTCATCCGCTGCACTACACCTTCGTTCGGCTATTTTCGCTGAGTATGGAGATGCGGATCATTCGCGACAAGACCCCGGACATCGTGATAGTCGACCCCTTCTACATGCGTGCCAAGATCTTGGGCAGCGCTGGGGACCGGCAAGTCGCGAGTTCTTACCTCGAAGGCGTCATTCTGGCAAACCAAGATAAGGATAACTTCCTCGTGCCTTACTTTCCCGAGTAAGTCCTCCCCTCAACCGCCCCGTAACATATGAATTCTTAGATTTCGATCGTTTTTCTTTTAACATTCCGTGTTTTCTGCAGTGACACACATTGCACGCTCATCCTCCTAAGCCCCAAATATTCCATGGCCACGTATTTCGACCCGGACCGTCAGTCGAACGTAGACTACACAAATGTCAAGAAGGTTCTTGATGATGTTCTCCCCGGCTACGCCAAATCTGGAGGCACCTTCACCAGGCCTATTCGTAAGTACGGCAAGCACGTGTTCTCCCACAATACGACGTTCTGCTGCGTCAAGCAGCCGCCTGGCGGTCAGAAGGGTGCCTACTACGCCATCCATCACATGCGGGCGATCGTACGGGACCATCATCAACTTCTGCTACCGAGTAAACTCAAAGATTGGGCCGCGAGCGTGTCGGCAATCCAGGACGCGGACATCAGACAAGAATTCTTTCGCATCCAGTCGGAGTTTGCGGAAATCATCCATCAAGATGTCCTTCATACCTCGGGCAGTTCTACCTCAGAAATCAACCGTCCAACAGTGACATCGACACAATGCTACAAATGCAGGCTGACAACACCCGTTATTTCATGACTCCCACGATAGACGGCGGCTTCATCCACGCTCCGGTCCCTTGAGTCGAGTCGAAAGCAGTGATGCTGTGTCTAGTTCTGAAACATCGATTGGCTCATGTTGTAATTAAACTTTAATGAACTTGTAGTATGTCTCTTTGGTTTCGAGAGTCGTTCAACTTAGATGTAATCGATGCTATTAATGTCTTGCTTTTCTCTTCCGATCGTTCTGTTGCATACTTATATATTGCTTATGTATTGTCTGTGAATTGGTACTAACATTTCGTTTGGCTAGTGCATAGCGATGCCGTCGTATGTCGTGTACAAGGGTAAGGTTCCCGGAGTCTACGACGACTGGGAGGAGTGTCGGAGACAGGTTCACCGATTCAGCGGTAACAGTTACAAAGGGTACACCACTAGGGCCGAGGCCGAATCTAGATACGCCCGCTATCTAGCGGGAGAGGGGAGGGAGCGTTGGAGGAACCGGATGAAGACGAGTTTCATCGTGATGATGCTCATCGTGATGACCGCAGCTCTCTTCTATGTGATGGTAGTTTAGATGATCGATATCGACTTGTAATGTGAAGACAAACTCGCTACTCGCGGTCTCGAGACTTGTAATATAATGTTCTATCTTTGTTCGGTCTTTTCAATTCGGAGACTAATATGATGAATTGTATTCGGAGACTAATATGATGAATTGTATTCAGAGACTAATCTTCTATTGTATTCGATGAATCTGTTGTTGATGTGTGCTGTCTATATTTTGTCCAATTATACATTTTGTAACCTGTGCAAAAAACAGAAAATTAAAAAAAAAAAACCTAATATTCATACTAATGGCGCATCACATCACAGTGCGCCATTAGTATGCCAAAGGATAGTAATGGCGCATCATTAAACAGTGCGCCATTAGTATGCCGAAGTTACTAATGGCGCATCTTGTTGTTGTGCGCCATTAGTATGCCAAAGCACCTGGGTATACATGGCCCCCTGGGAGGCATACTAATGGCACACTGTTGTATATACTAATGGCGCATCTGAGGTCCGCCATTAGTATAACAGATACTAATGGCGCACCAGTGGTGCGCCATTAGTAAAATATACTAATGGCGTGGCACTAATGGCGCACCACTAATGCGCCATTAATGGCCAAATTAGGTGCGCCATTAGTAGGCCTTTTCCTAGTAGTGGAGTATCAACCGGCGTCAACCAATTGTCAAACTCCAAGTGTTAGGAGAGTGAACGCCAAAAATATTGCTTGGTGCGTAGCCCAGAAAACCGCAGTCCAGTCTTTGGTCCCAACTTGTGCCTTTTGGTTATCGGCACATATGGTAGCGAACTATATGGCATGGAGTCTAAAGATTCCAGACAAGTTGGTTGACGCGTATATTCATCTGGCACTTAATCAGTCTGCACGCCAAGGATGCTCCATTTCAGTTGAACCGCACAAAAAATTTGGGTGGTTCATTTTCTCAACCTCCTCCTTTCTCGTCTTTAATGTAGAATTCTGGCGGGATACAGGACCAAGATGACCCAGTAAACTGGTTGGATGAAAGTAGTGGCCAAGTTGCTCAAACCTCCCTCGGCACGAGGCCACTATTTGAGGATAAACCTACAAGCAAAGTTCAGATTGTCTGTGCTGCCTCTTATGTACTCGAAAGTTTACTCGTACAAGAACTAATTTTAGCAAGAAGTACCTCCGATTGAACACCATTTACCAGTCTGTACCCTAGGTAAGTAAAGTTCGTCCATGGATCATATTGGCTATGATCTCAATCATTTGGATGCATAGACATACTGAACATGTGCATATCTGAACCTTTTTGTAAATTATGTATGAATATTGTCGTGTGATCTATCAATCATTTGGATGCATAGATATGCTGAGCTTGTGTATATATGAATCTTTTGAGTTGTTGACAGTGAATGTTGGCTATGGATATGAACGTGTCCTGTGAACCTGAGTTTGATATGAATGTTTACCTTTTCTGTTGTATTTGTGTGTGAACTTGTTAGTATGCCTACTGTGGGGTATAAAACGCAGGTCTCTTATAAAAGTAATGTTGTGTCCAATTTATGTTTTCCCTTCTAACCACATTATATATATTTATATTATTACTATTATCGTATATTTTATAGAGACTTATATATACATTATAAAAACATCCCAACTTATAAAAGTAAATGTTTAATGGAAGTTGGCAATGAAAATCCTGGTTGTTTTTGACTCACAGGCAAGGAAAATCCTGGTGATTGCGTACAAAAGCTTGCGAAAATTTTAAGGACCAATTTAATAATAACGCGCTCATTTTTATTTTGAGCAATAACTCGCTAATTTCTTAATTACATATATATAATGTGCCTCTCCAGTTTATTCTTTGATATTAATTGCTCCTTCTAACATAACATTATACTCCCTCCGTCTGAAAATACTTGTCATCAGAATGGACAAAAAGGAATGTATCTAAAATACATCCCTTTTTGTCCATTTTGATGACAAGTATTTTCAGACGGAGGGGGTATATATAACGAGCCCACCTAATATGTGTATTTCAAGGAAGTGCAACTGGGCTGGGATTTCTTAGAAAATATAAATGGGCCTGATTAACGCGAAATTATTTGTTCACCCAGCCCAGCAAATGGACTGTACATTCTAGAAAATTTGGGTTAAATATATGCCACATTTTTGCAGGCTGACATGTGTGCCAATAGGTCGAAGCCTACGCAGGGCGTTGTCAACTTGGTCAACAAATGATTGTGTCATCCACAGCCATTGGATTTATATCCAACGGCCGGCATGCACCTTCAATCTCTCGTCTTCTTCCTCCAGCGTCGCTGGGACCGCCTGGTCCGGCCTCCGGCGGCTAGCGGCTCTGCTTAGCACGCATCGCTGTGAAGCGCTACCCCACCGCCGGCCAGGCTATCCCTTCACCCCTCGACACCTCCTGTTATTCTCCACAGACTACAGCCCCATGCCACAACAGAACCAGCTATAACCCTTCTCCTCCTCTCAATCTGTGACTCCACTGCCGCGTTTTCCCATCTCCGAGTCGTTCCCGTCCGGGGCCTCGTCGTCGTCCACCACCTCGCTGTGTTTGGTCCGGCATGGTCAACAAACGTGAGTCATTGGAAGAGAACTTTACGTGGACAGCCTGACGGCTGGGACCCACAAGGTCCATGGTCGCACGCAACGAAAGTTCCTCCTTATTAAGATGAAAAAAAATGTTTCCTCAACCTGATAGCTGGGACCCACCGGCTGTATCTTCGCACGGAAGGAAGTGCCTCCTTGTTTTGCGAAAAAAATTATTCATCCCGTTGACAGCTAGGACCCGTCAGATTTGGTGACTGGCTTGTGGGCCTACTAAGCAGACGTGTACGCACGACTTTGTCAACTGAATCAACAAATGATTCTAGCAGTTGGACCGTTGGATGTTAATCCAACAGCCGTGCTCCTTCTTCAACCTCTGTTCTTGCTCCTGTCTCCCGTGGGCGGCACCGCGGCTGTGTTACCGCGCACGTGAACCAGTGAAGTTTCCCACTCCTCTCCATCTGCGACTCCACTGCAGCTAAAATAAATAGTAATGTCTTCAGTTTTAGCCTGGTTTTACGTAGATTAACCGGGCAATTCTCTTCTTAATTAATCGACGAGGCAATTATTTTGCCTCCGTTTCAAAGAAACAAAATAGTAATGTCTAACTGAGCCAGTTAGTTAGATGCGTACACTTGGTGTAGTAGGATCTTTATTTAGTTTGATGCAAACACTTGTTCTTTTTTGGTAGCCCTTTTGTAATGATGGCTGATGTTTGGTTTGGAAGAGAGAGTTGCGTCTTCACTCTTCTGGCCTGCTTACTGCTTCTGTTGCACCCCCAGCCCTGGTTGCTGCTGCTGCTGTTTTCAATGTACAATCAGTAGTATATTTCGTCTGTTGGTTGAATAAATGTGTTGTTAGAACGACAAACACAATGTTTTGGAAGTCGTTGCATGGTTCGATCCTTTAGTGCCCCGTATCGTACATAGCGCATACTATTTATCATACGGAACACATTTTTTTTTGAAACTCAGAACACATTTTCCACTTGTTGATAACATGCACCCACTGATGAAGGCCCAATAGAGAAGCCCATAATTAACTGGAAGGGAGGCTCTTACATGAATCCGGCCCATGTACATGCTCGTGGTGCCCTAAACATAAATAAGTAAATAAATAAATAAAGCTAAATTCTCATGCACCAGTTCTTTGGGAAAATAGGTAGCCCAGTATTTCTTTTTGAAGAATACCCAAGCTAGGCCTATTTGTTTTCTCCGAATTACTGGGCTGCAAATCTTTCAAGACGAGGAGGGATGCATTCCGGCCTGGCTTAAGAGTATGGTCAATGTCTGTTAAAAGTAATATCAAAAGGGGTTGAAAATTCCAAAAAATTTATAGCAAATTGGATATAAGTTTCTTTTTCTGTTTTTGTTCTTCACTGATATCTTATACGTATTTCATTGGATTTAACATGACATAGTACTAATTTATTTTTAAATTTGTTTTAGTATGGCTATTAATTTTTGGATTAAGAATATTTCGTTCCCTAGTAAAAGTTTGCGAATTTTCAAAATTTCCCACATATTTAGTTAATTTTTTTACCCTGGTACTGACCAGTAAATGGCCAGCAATTCTAAAAATGGAAAACGGGCTGCAATAAATTCCATATGAATTAGAAAATGAGTAAAAATTATAAAAATAATAGCAAATGGGCTGTACACACCACAGATTTCGAGGCTGACTTGTTTACGCAAGGCTTTGTCAGTGAACACACGATTCTAGCAGCAGTTAGTGTTGGATGTCCATCAAACGGCCGACGTGTTTCTTCAATCTATGATCTTCCTGTTCCAGCCGCCTAAACTAGCTCCAGCGGGACTACCTCCTCCCTCCTCTTGTGGCCCGCTGTGATGCCGCGCAGGCTCCCCCGGCCCACCCTACTCCCTCCGCTGGCCTGGCCACACGCAATCAACTGCCTCCTTATTACGCGAAAAAATGATTCCTCCCACTGACATCTGGGGCGCACCGGTTGGGAGGCTGACCTGTGGGCCTACTAAGTTGACGCGTACGCATGGCTTGTCAACTTAGTCAACAAACGATTCTAGCAGTAGTAACCATTGGATTTGAATCGAATGGTCCTGCTGCATCTTCAATCGCTGCTCGTCTTGCACCAGCCACCTAGACCAGCGCCAGGGAGACCACCTGCTCCTGCCTCCAGTGGCCGGCTATGCTACCGATGAGGCCTCATCGCCCCCTACTACTCCCACCGCTAGCCAGGCCCTGTGGTGACGGCAGCCTCACACCGCAGCTGAACCAGCGAGCCCTCGTACTCCTCTCAGCGTGGGCATCCACTACCGCGTCTTCCCCGGCTCCGCGTCCTCCCCTTCCTAGGCCTCGCCGTCGTCCACCGCCTTGGTGCTCTCAGCGCAGCGTGGTCAACGTGGTCAACGACATTCCATCGGAAGAGTGTTGTACATGGAGAGGATGACAGCTGGGTCCACGGCCACATCCCAGTTTTTTTGTGATTTGCCAAGTAAGTCGCTTTGTCAGGCCTGTTGGGCTGCAAATCTTTCAAGACGAGGAGAGCTTTGATTCGGCTGGCCGAGAAAATGGCCCATCAGTAATGAGAAATGGGTTGTACATTTTTAAAAAACATCAAACCGGCAATAAGTTTCAAATATCTTTTTTTTCATTTCGAGATTTGAAATTACATTAATTTTTATGCGTGGAGAATTTGTTGGATTTTATATTGATATACATTTATTTTTAAAATCAGTTTGAATGTGAGTCGAAAT